>NC_092723.1:165066446-165666446 GCF_047496885.1 Scyliorhinus torazame
TTACTGCAGTGCATCTTGTAGATGGTACACATGGCGCCGCTGGAGGGATTGAATGTCTGAGGAAGGGGGGACAATGTCCTGGATGGTGACGAGCTTCTTGAGTGTTGTTGGAGCTGCACTCATCCAGGCAAGTGGAATATATTTCCTTACACTTCTGACTTGTGCCTTGTAGATGATGAACATGCTTTTTGGTGGGGGGGGGGGGGGGGGGGGGGGGGGGGGGGGGTGTGATCAGGGGTTGAGTGATTCACCTTAGGATTCCTAGCTTTGACCTGGCCAGGTAGCCACAGTATTAACATGGCTAGTTCAGTTCAGTTTCTGATCAAAGGTAACCCTCAGGATGTTGATTGTGGGCGATTCAGCAACGGTAATGCCATTGAATGTCAAGGGGCAATGGTTAGATCCTCTGTTGTAAGAAATGGTCATTGCCTGCCACTTGTGTGATGCGAATGTAACTCGCCACTTGTTAGCCCAAGTCTGGATATTGTCCAGGTCTTGCTGCTGGACATAGACTGCTTCATTATCTGAAGAGTCGCGAATGGTGCTGAACATTGTGCTGTCTTCTGTGAACATCCCATTTCTGACCTTATGATGGAAGGACGGTCACTGATGAAGCAGCTGAAGATAGTTGGACCAAGGCCACCACCCTGAGGCACTCCTGCACTGATGTCCTGGAGTTCAGATGATTGACATCCAACCACCACAACCATTTTTCTTTGTGCCAGATACAACTCCAACCAGCAGAGTTTTCCCCCTGATTCGCATTGACTCCAGTTTTGCTACAATTCCTTGATGCCATGCTCAATCAAATGCTGCCTTGATGTCAAGGGCAGTCACTCTCACCTCAGCTCTGTCTTTCAGCTCCTAGGTCCTTGGTTTTTTTTTTTTTTTTTAAATGTTTATTCAAAGTTTTTCCAACAAAATTTTTCAACCATTAAACCCCCCCCCCCCCCCCCATAACAGAAAAAAGAGAAAAGAACAGAACAGAACATAAACATATCAATCAAACATACTACAGAACTTATACAATGGGTTTCTCCCACAGCCAATAACCCTCCCATATGCTTTTTTACAAATACCCCTAGGGAAAAACCCCTCCCCCGCCCGCCCAAATATTCCCCCCCCCCTAAAAGAAACACCTCCCTCCCCTTCCACCACCCCCCTCCCTCCCTGGGTTGCTGCTGCTGTTGACCAACCTCATTCTAACGCTCCGAGAGATGGTCTAGGAACAGTTGCCACCGCCTGAAGAATCCCTGCGCAGACCTTCTCAAGGCAAACTTTATCCTCTCCAGCTTAATGAACCCTGCCATGTCATTTATCGAGGCTTCCACACTGGGGGGCTTCACGTCCTTCCACATGAGCAAGATCCTTCGCCGGGCTACCAGGGACGCAAAGGCCAGAATACCGGTCTCTTTCGCCTCCTGCACTCCCGGGTCGTCCGCCACCCCAAATAATGCCAGCCCCCAACTTTCACCACCTTGGACATAGTCTTCGCGAAACCCCTCCAGAACCCATCTCGTGCCAGGCACGACCAGAACATGTGGGCATGATTCGCTGGGCTTCCCGAGCACCTCCCGCATCTGTCCTCCATCCCAAAGAACCTACTCAGCCTCGCCCCTATCATATGCGCTCTGTGAATGACCTTAAACTGTATCAGGCTGAGCCTGGCACATGAGGAAGAGGAATTAACCCTACTCAGGGCATCAGCCCACAAACCCTCTTCAATCTCCTCCCCCAACTCCTCCTCCCACTTGCCCTTCAACTCCTCTACCGAAGCCTCCCCCCTCTTCTTTCATCTCCTGATATATCGCCGAAACCTTGCCTTCTCCGACCCATACACCCGAAATCACCCTGTCCTGAATCCCCTGTGTCGGGAGCAACGAGAATCCCCTCACCTGCCGCCTCACAAACGCCCTCACTTGCATATACCTGAACGCATTTCCTGGGGGGTAACCCAAACTTCTCCTCCAGCGCCCCTAGGCTCCCAAACGTCCCATCTATAAACAGGTCGCCCATCCTTCTGATCCATGCCTGACGCTAGCTCCGAAACCCCCCGTCCATCCTTCCTGGGAGGAACCGAGGCTCCCATCTCACCTCTATGTCGACTCCACTGCCCCCAGATCTTTAGCGTTGCCGCCACCATCGGACTCGTGGTGTACCTTGTCAGCGAGAGCGGCAGCGGTGCCATCACCAGCGCCCTCAGGCTCGTTCCTTTGCAGGACACCATCTCCAACCTCTTCCATGCTGCCCCCTCTCCCTCTATTACCCACTGACGGATCATCGCCACGTTGGCTGCCCAATAATAGTCACCCAGATTTGGCAACACCAGCCCTCCTCTGTCCCCATTACGCTCCAGAAACCCCCTCCTTACCCTCGGGGTCTTGTTTGCCCACACAAAACCCATGATGCTCCTACCTACCCGCTTAAAAAAGGCCTTGGTAATCATAATAGGAAGGCACTGGAACACAAAAAGAAACCTTGGGAGGACCATCATTTTAATCGACTGTACCCTGCCCGCTAGCAAGAGTGGCAACACATCCCATCTTTTGACGTCCTCCTCCATCTACTCCACCAGCCGCATCAAATTAAGTTTGTGCAGGGCCCCCCAGCTCCTAGTTACCTGGATCCCCAAGTACCGAAAGCTCCTTTCCGCCCTCCTCAACGGCAGGTCGTCTATCCCTCTTCCCTGGTCCCCTGGATGCACCACCAAGAGCTCACTTTTCCCTACATTGAGCTTATAGCCCGCGAAGTCCTCAAACTCCCTTAGGACCCGCATGACCTCCCCCATCCCCTCCACTGGATCTGCTACGTACAGCAACTGGTCGTCCGCATACACCGACACCCGATGCTCCTCTCCCCCTCGGACCACCCCCCTCCATTTCCTGGACTCCCTTAATGCCATGGCCAAAGGCTCAATTGCTAATGCAAACAACAGGGGGGACAGGGGGCACCCCTGCCTCGTCCCTCCATACAGCCGAAAATACTCCGACCTCCGCCGATACGTAGCCACACTCGCCATCGGGGCTCTATATAGGAGCTTAACCCACCTGATAAACCCTTCCCCAAACCCAAACCTCCGCAACACTTCCCAGAGATAGTCTCACTCCACCCGGTCGAAGGCATTCTCCGCGTCCATAGCTGCCACTACCTCCGCCTCTCCCTCCACCGATGGCATCATAATCACGTTGAGGAGAGCCTCCGCACATTGGTGTTTAGCTGCCTGCCCTTTACAAATCCCGTCTGGTCCTCATGAATCATCCCAGGGACACAGTCCTCAATTCTCGTGGCCAGCACTTTTGCCAGCAACTTAGCATCCACATTGAGGAGCGAGATCGGTCTATACGACCCACGTTGCAGTGGGTCCTTTTCCCTCTTCAGAATCAGCGAGATTAGCGCCCCGGACATTGTCGGGGGCAGGGTCTCCCCCTCCCTTGCCTCATTGAAAGTCCTCACTAGCAACAGGGCTAACAGGTCCGCATATTTCCTGTAAAACGCAACCGGGAACCCATCTGGCCCCAGGGCCTTCCCCGCCTGCATGCTCCCCAGTCCTTTAACCAGCTCCTCCAACCCAATTGGCGCCCCCAAACCAGCCACCTCCTGCTCCTCCACCCTTGAGAACCTCAGTTGATCTAGAAATCGTCGCATCCCCTCTTCCCCTGCTGGGGGCTGAGATCTGTACAGCTCCTCATAAAACTCCTTAAATGCCTCATTTACTTTCACCGCACTCCGCACCGTATTCCCCCTGCTATCCTTAACTCCACCTATCTCCCTCGCTGCCATCCTCTTACGGAGCTGATGTGCCAGCATCAGGCTCGTCTTCTCCCCATACTCTTACATCGCCCCGTGCTTTCCTCCACAGTGCCTCTGCCTTTCCTGTGGTCAACAGGTCGAATTCCGTCTGGAGACTTCGCCGCTCCCTAAGTAGTCCCTCCTCGGAGGCCTCTGCATATCTCCTGTCTACCCGTAGGAACTCCCCCACTAACCTCTCCCTTTCCCTGCCCTCTCTCTTCTCCCTGTGAGCCCTGATAGAGATTAACTCTCCCCTGACCACCGCCTTCAGCGCCTCCCATACTACCCCCACCTGCACCTCCCCGTTGTCGTTGGCCTCCAAGTACCTTTCAATGCACCCCCGCACCCTCCCGCACACCTCCTCATCCGCCAGTAATCCCACATCCAGACGCCACAGCGGGCGTTGGTCCCTCTCCTCTCCTAACTCCAGCTCCACCCAGTGCGGGGCGTGGTCTGAGATAGTTATGGCCGAGTACTCCGTTCCCTCCACTTTCGGGATCAGCACCCTACTCAAAACAAAAAAATCTATCCGGGAGTAGGTTCGGTGTACGTGAGAAAAAAAAGAAAGTTCCCTGGCCAGGGGCCTAGCAAATCTCCACGGGTCTACTCCCCCCATCTGGTCCATAAACCCCCTAAGCACCTTGGCCGCAGCCGGCCTCTTCCCCATCCTAGATCTGGAGCGATCTAATGCTGGGTCCAACACCGTGTTAAAATCCCCCCCCATTATCAAGCTTCCTGCCTCCAGATCCGGAATCCGCCCCAACATGCGCTTCATAAATCCAGCATCATCCCAGTTCGGGGCGTATATGTTTACCACTACCACCCACGCCCCCTGCAACCTACCACTCACCATCACATATTGACCTCCATTGTCCACTACAATATTCTTGGCCTCAAACGACACCCGCTTCCCCACCAGTATTGCCACGCCTCTGTTCTTCGCATCCAGGCCTGAATGGAAAACCTGCCCTACCCATCCCTTTCTTAACCTGACCTGGTCTGCCACCTTCAAATGTGTCTCCTGAAGCATGACCACGTCTGCATTCAATCCCTTTAAGTGCGCGAACACCCGGGCCCTCTTGACCGGCCCGTTCAGGCCCCTCACATTCCAAGTTATCAGCCGGACTGGGGGGCTTCCCACTTCCCACCTCCCCTCCCCCCCGCCCCCCTGCCGACTAGCCATCTCCTTTTCTAGGCCAGCCCGCGCCTCCCGCACTCTCCAGTCCCTCAGACGGGGGCCCCCCGCCCCGACCACCTCTCCTATTTCCAGTTCCCCATCGGCCATTGCAGCAGCAACCCTATTTCCCCCCCCCCCCCCTCCCCTGCTAGATCCGTATCTAGCTCTTTTGCTCCCCCCATAACACTCCCGTAAGTCAGCTGACTCCTGCTGACCCCGGCCTCCCCTGCCATCCCATTGACACCACCCCTGCCCCCCCCCCCCCCCCCCGGTGTGGGAATCCCCCCTCCCCAGCAGTCAGTGCGCACTCCTCCACACCCACCCCCTGTCCTTCCCTAGCGTGGGAAAAAGCCCGCGCTTTCCTGAGCCGGCCCCGCCCCCTCTGGCGCCGCTCCTGTTGCGGCCTTATCCCAATTCCCCCATC
This sequence comes from Scyliorhinus torazame, assembly GCF_047496885.1. NCBI lineage: Eukaryota > Metazoa > Chordata > Chondrichthyes > Carcharhiniformes > Scyliorhinidae > Scyliorhinus > Scyliorhinus torazame. The sequence goes on from NC_092723.1 coordinate 165,071,837, forward strand.
CCCGGGCCTCCCCACCCTCCAGCACCGGCGCCCACACTCTCTCACAGTCTCCCCATCAGGTCTCTTCCCCATCCCCATCCATCACCCAACCCGTGGAACATTCCCTACGCATAGCTAAAACCTTGTATACAACCAACATCCCCCCCACAACCACAAACCCTCAGTTTGAGTCCAACTTTTCAGTTTGTATAAGGTCCAAGCCTCCTCAGGCGTTTCGAAGTAGTGGTGTCGATCCTGAAATGTGACCCACAATCGCGCTGGCTGCAGCATTCCGAACCTCACCCCCTTCCGATGGAGCACTGCCTTGGTCCGATTAAAACCAGCTCTCTTCTTTGCCACCTCTGCACTCCAGTCCTGATAGATTCGGATCTCCGTGTTCTCCCACCTGCTGCTCCGCTCTTTCTTGGCCCATCTCAAGACACACTCTCTATCCACGAAATGGTGAAACCTCACCACTACCGCCCTTGGTGGCTCGTTGGCCTTGGGTCTCCTCGCCAGGACCCGATGAGCCCCTTCTAGCTCCAGGGGACTCGGAGGGGCCCCCGCACCCATCAGCGAGTTGAGCCTCGTGCTCACATATGCCCCGGCATCGACCGCCTCCACTCCTTCAGGGAGACACAGAATCCGAAGATTCTTCCTCCTCGACCTGTTCTCCAGGTCCTCTAATCTTTCCGCCCACCTCTTGTGCAGCGCCTCGTGTGCCTCCATCTTCACCACCAGGCCCAACATCTCATCCTCGTTCTCCGTGGTTTTTTCCCGCACCTCCCGGATCGCCGCCCCTTGGGCCTTCTGGGTCTCCACTAACCCCTCGATCGCCGTCAGCACTGGCGCCAGCACCTCTTTCTTCAGCTCCTCAAAGCAGAGCTTGAGAAACTTTTGCTGCTCCTGCACCCATGCCGCTTGATCTCCGCCCACCGCCATCTTGTATTTTCTCCCTCGCACGAGCTGAGTATCCCTTTGAACCCAAACTGAGTTTCCGTGAACAGGTTCTTGCTGAGTCACCAGGCGCGATTCTCCGACCCCCCACCGGGTCAGAGAATCGCCGGGGGCTGGCGTGAATCCTGCCCCCGCCGTGTCCCGAATTCTCTGCCACCAGAGATTCGGCGGGGGCGGGAATAGTGCCGCGCCGGTCGACGGGTCGACCCCCGGCGATTCTCCGGCCCACAATGGGCCAAAGTCCCACCGCTGTCAACCTTTTGAACGGCGGGACAAGGCGGCGCGGGCAGGCTCCGGGGTCCTGGGGGGGCGGGGGGCGATCTGGCCCCGGGGGGGTGCCCCCACGGTGGCCTGGCCCGCGATCAGGGCCCACCGATCCGCGGGCGGGCCTGTGCCGTGGGGGCACTCTTTTTCTTCCGCCTTCGCCATGGTCTTCACTATGGCGGAGGCAGAAGAGACCCCCTCCCCTGCGCATGCGCGGGGATGACGTCAGCAGCCGCTGACGCTCCCGCGCATACATCGCCCGGCGAAGACCTTTCGGCGCCGGCTGGCGTGGCGCCAAAGGCCTTTCCCGCCAGCCAGCGGAGCGGAAACCACTCCGGCGCTGGCCTAGCCCCTCAAGGTGAGGGCTTGGCCCCTAAAGGTGCGGGGACCTGGGGCAGCCCGATGCCGGAGTGGTTCCCGCCACTCCATTACGCCGGAGCCCCCCGTCCCGCCAGGTAGGGGAGAATCCCGCCCACCGTCGGTGACTCCTTCCATCACTTTGCTGATGATGGCGAGTAGACAAATAAGGCTGTAATTGGCTGGGTTGGATTTGTCCTGTTTCTTGTTTCCTATTACAGGACACACCTGGGCAATTTTCCACGTGTTGGGTAGATGCCAGTGTTGTAGCTGTCCTGGAACAGCTTGGCAAATTCTGGAGCATACCTTCAGTACTATCGCCAGAGTATTGTCAGGGCCCATGGCCTCTGGCAGTATCCAGTGCCTTCAACCATTTCTTGATATCATGTGGAGTGAATACTGTTGACTGAAGACTGACATCTGTGATGTTGGGGACCTCCGGAGGAGGCCAAGATGGATCACCCACTCGGCACTTCTGACTGAAGATTGTTGCAAATGCCTCAGGCTTCCCTTTTGCACATATGTGCTGTGTTCTCCATCACTGAGGATGGGGATATTTGTGAAGCCATCTCCTCCAGTGAGTTGTTTAATTGTCCACCACTATTCATGGCTGGATGTGGCAGGACTGCAGAGCTTAGATCTGATGAATTTGTTGTAAAATCGCTGCTTGGCACATGGTGTTGCAGCTTTACCAAGTTGGTACCTCATTTTTCAGTATGCCAGGTGTTGCTCCTGGTATGCTCTCTTGCACTCTTCATTGAACCAGGGTTGATCCCCTGGCTTAGTGGTAATGGTAAAGTGGGATATGCTGGGATAAGAGGGGCATTTTCAGGATGGTAACCTGTAATTAGTGGAGCGCCACAGAGATCCGTGCTGGGTCCACAATTATTCACAAAATATATTAATGACATGGACGAGGGAAGTGAATGCACTATTGCCAAGGTTGTGGATGACACAAAAATAGGTGGGAAGGCAAGTGGTGAGGAAAACACAAGATTCCACAAGAGGGATAAAGGCAGGTGAGATGAGTGGGCAAAAATCTGGCAAATGGAATATAATGTAGGAAAATGTGAATTTATCCACGTTGGTAGGAAGAATAGAGGAGCTGAATATTACATAAATGGAGAAAGTGTGCAGAAAACTGCAGCAGAGGGATTTGGGGGTCTTCCTGCATGAACCATAAAAAACTCACATGCAAATTCGAAAGGTTTTTGGGAAGACAAATTGAATGCTGGCCTTTATTTCAAAGGGAATGGGTATAAAAATAGGAAAGTCTTGCTAAAACTACTCACGGCTGTGAACTGCTTTGGTCCCCTTATCCAAGGAAAGATATATTGGCACAGGAAGCAGTCCAGAGAAAGTTCACTAGGTTGATCCTAGGTATGGAGGGATTTTCTCGAGGGGAGGTTGAGTAGATTGGGCCAGTACTCATTGCAGTTTAGAGGAATGAGAGGTGGCCTTATTGAGACGTATAGAATTCTCAGGGGGTTTGACAGGGTAGATGTTGAGAAGATGCTTCTTCTTTTGAGAGTCCAAGACTAGAGGGCATAATTTAAGAGTAAGGCGTCGCCCATATCAGACAGAAATGAGGAGGAATTTATTTTTTGAGGATAGTGAATTCTTTACCGCAGAGAACTGTAGAGGCTAGGTCGTTAAGTATGTTCACAGCTGGAACCGATGGCGGCCATGGAGCGAGTGGTCGTACACAGGGCAGCTCCGGCTCAAAGGCGTTGGTTTGAGATCTTTTTATCTGAAAGTGGGGTAGTTTCGGCAGAAGGTGTGGAGGAGAAGATCCCCCCTGTGAGTGGCACGTCTATTGGTTATCAGACAGTTAATGACCTGGCCAAGGAACTGGAGGAGACCTGTGGCGCAGCTACAATTGTAAAGATGGCGGAGGGGGAAGGGTCATCGCAATTCGGAAAAGCCTAGATAGATAAGTTGATGCCACTTATCAGAGAAGAGTTCTGCCAGCAAAGAAAGGAGATGCATGAGGACCAGTCAAAGGCCATTGAGGGATTTCAGAATGTCCAATTCACCTAACAGCATGTCTTTCAGGACTTGTGGGAGGAAACCGGAGAACCCCTGAAAGGATTAATAGAACGAGTGGAGAAATGCCTTGAGGTACAGGGGTCACAGATACGAGAGATGGAGAAGGTGGTGTCTGATCATAGTCATCGAGTGGTGGCGTTGGAGACGGAGGTAGGGATCCAGGGGGACCGTTGTAAGTCCTGAGGGCAAAGTACGGGAGGAGAACAGGTCCAGGAGGCAGAATCTACGTATCGTTGACCTGCCGGAAGGTGTGGAAGGTACAGGCCATAAAATACGTTTCGAGGATGCTGGCAGGGCTGGTGGCAGAAGGGGTGCTGGACAAGGCCCCAGAGTGGATAGAGTGCACAGGTCCCTCAGACAAAAACTAATAGCGGGGTGCCACCACGGGCGGTGATTGTGAGGCTCCACAAGTTTGTGGAGAAGGAAAAGATCCCGCGGTGGTCCAGGGAGAAGCAGAACTGTGAATGAGAGGGGAACCAGGTCCGAATGTATCAAGATATTAATGCAGAGCTGTCGCTGAGACATGCCAGATTTAACAAGGCCAAGGCAGTGTTATATCGAAGGCAGATTCAGTTTGGGGAACTGTACCTGGTGAAACTGTGGGTAACTTTTGACGGTCAGCAGTACTATTTTGAAACGCCAGAAGAGGCTAATGACTTCATAAGAGACCATAAATTGGGGGAGAACTGAATATCAACGGGAGATGGAGGAGCTGGATAATAATAATAATAATGTTTATTGTCACAGTAGGCTTACATTAACACTGCAATGAAGTTACTGTGAAATTCCCCTAGTCGCCACATTCTGGCGCCTATTCGGGTACATGGAGGGAGAATTCAGAATGTCCAATTCACCTAACTGCCCGTCTTTTAGGACTCGTGGGAGGAAACCGGAGAACCCGGAGGATACCCACGCAAACACAGGGAGAATGTGCAGACTGCGAAGAGACAGTGACCCAAGCCAGGAATCGAACCTGGGACTCTGGCGCTGTGAAGCAACAGCACGAACCACTGTGCTACCATGCCGTCCATCAGCAGAGGTCGGATGATGCGGGTATTGTGGGGAACGGAGGGTGGGGTGTTTTGGGTTGTGTGTTTTCGTCTTTTTTCAGGGGGCTAAAAGTTTGTAAGGGGGCAACTGTAATTTTGAGCGTACGGACAGGGGAGGAGGAGGTCATGTCGGAGCCGGGGAATATCAACGAGGCATTCAGGGAGTATGATGAGAAGAATTACCGGGCTGAGCCGGGCGTAAGGAGGGAGATATGGAGCAGTTTTTGGACGGGCTGGAGTTCCGAAGGCTGGATGAAGAGAGGAGGCAGGCACTGGAAGAGCCGTTAGGGCTGAGGGAGGTGATGGATAGCATAAGGGAGATGAAGTCAGGGAAGGCCCCAGGGCCAGACGGCTACCTGGTGGAGTTCTATAAGGAGTTTGCGACTCAGTGGCACCGCATTTGCCGGGGATGTTTAGTAAGGCACTGGAAATGTCCGCTGCTGCGGACTTTGACACAGGGGCCAATTACATAAATCCGGAACAAGGGGAAGGGCCTCCTGGAGTGTGGGTCATATAGGCCCATTTCCCTGTTAAACACGGTGAAAGTGTTGGCCAAGTTAGTGGCGGGGAGGATAGAGGGGTGTGTCCCAGGGCTGGTCACAGAGGACCTAATGGGTTTTGTAATGGGCAGGCAGCTCCCCAGTAACATCAGGAGGCTGTTAAATGTGATTATGACCACATTCCAGCAGAGGGCAGTAGAGCGGAGCTGCTGATTGGCTGTTGCAGGGGACATTTGCATAGGTCCGTGTGCTCACCCTAACTTGAAGGTGGTTTGTGGAGGAGCTGATGTCAACCCGAAACACTTCTTCAGTGTTTCCCTCCCTACACCCTCCTCTAACCAAAAAAGAAACAACCGTTGTTAAGATCAAGAGGAAGGCTCGAGGGCAGGTAGAAGTCGAAAGAAGTTGAACCGTGACGTCACAGCCTGCAGGTAAGGGACTGGCTGGTGACTGGAAAGTAGTTTTTCTTTTCTTTTCCCTCAGGTATTATCGTGCAGGGCGCAGAGGTTGCTGAGTTAGTGCTTGCTGAGAAGGGGAGTGCATAACAGGTAAGCTCTTTCTTTCTTTTTCTTTTTTTAATCTAGAGGGGATGGCAGGGAAGGTAGTGCAATGTTCCTCCTGCAGAATGTTTGAGGTGAGGGACGCCGTCAGTGTCCCTGCTGATTTCATCTGTGGGAAGTGCACCCATCTCCAGCTCCTCAGAAACCGCGTTAGGGAACTGGAGCTGAAACTGGATGAACTTCGGATCATTCGGGAAGCAGAGGTGGTCATAGATAGAAGCTTCAGGGATGTAGTCACTCCGAAGAAGATAGATGGGTGACGGTGAGAGGGGCTGGGAGGAAGCAGTCAGTACAGGGATCCCCTGTGGTCGTTCTCCTTAGTAACAAGTATACGCTTTGGATACTGTTGAGGGGGACGACTTACAAGGGGTAAGCCATGGGGTACAGGTCTCTGGCACAGAGTCTGTCCCTGTTGCTCAGAAGGGAAGGGGGGAGAGGAGTAGAGCATTAGTCATAGTTAGGGGGTTTATAGGAGCTGGGGGATAGATAGGAGATTCTGTGGGAACGAGAGAGACTCGCGGTTGGTGTGTTGCCTCCCAGGTGCAAGGGTGCGTGATGTCTCGGATCGTGTTTTCGGGATCCTTAAGGGGGAGGGGGAGCAGCCCCAAGTCGTGGTCCACATAGGTACCAATGACATAGGTAGGAAAAGGGATAGGGATGTAAGGCAGGAATTCAGGGAGCTAGAGTGGAAACTTAGATCTAGGACAAACAGAGTTATTATCTCTGGGTTGTTACCCGTGCCACTTGATAGCGAGACGAGGAATAGGGAGAGAAAGGAGTTGAACACATGGCTACAGGAATGGTGCAGGAGGGAGGGTTTCAGATGTCTGGATAATTGGGGCTCATTCTGGGGACGGTGGGACCTCTACAAACGGGATGGTCTACACCTGGACCAGAGGGGTACCAATATCCTGGAGGGGGGGGGAAATTTGCTAATGCTCTTCGGGAGGGTTTAAACTAGTTCAGCAGGGCCTGGGAACCTGAATTGCAGCTCCAGTACACAGGAGGTTGAGAGTAGTGAGGTCATGAGTAAGGTTTCAAAGTTGCAGGAGTGTACCGGCAGACAGGAAGGTGGTTTAAAGTGTGTCTTCTTCAATGCCAGGAGCATCCGGAATAAGGTGGGTGAACTTGCGGCATGGGTTGGTACCTGGGACTTCGATGTTGTGGCCATTTCGGAGACATGGATAGAGCAGGGACAGGAATGGTTGTTGCAAGTGCCAGGATTTAGATATTTCAGTAAGCTCAGGGAAGGTGGTAAAAGAGGGGGAGGGGTGGCATTGTTAGTCAAGGACAGTATTACGGTGGCAGAAAGGACGTTTGATGAGGACCCGTCTACTGAGGTAGTATGGGCTGAGGATCGAAACAGGAAAGGAGAGGTCACCCTGTTAGGGGTTTTCTTTTTTTAAAAAAAATATATTTATTAAAGTTTTTTAACACAATTTTTCTCCCTTACAAACAATAACCCCCCCCCCTCGTAACAAAGCAAAAAAAAGAGAAATCGCGCAGAGCAAGATATATACATGGCAAAATGATATATTTACACAGCTTTGTACACTGGCCCTCACCCGTACGTGCCAGTTTCCCCAACCCTTCATGTTATCTCTTGCTCATCCACCCTCCCAGGCTGTCCCCCCTTTCCCCGCCCCCTCCCCCCCCTCCCAGGACGTCCCCTCCACCCTCCACCCGCCACCCCCCCCCGCCCCCAAGGTTGCTGCTGCTGCTGACCGACCTTCCTCTAACGCTCCGCGACATAGTCTAGGAACGGTTGCCACCGCCTGTAGAACCACTGCGCAGACCCTCTCAAGGCGAACTTAATCCTCTCCAACTTTATGAACATAGCCATATCATTTATCCAGGCCTCCAGGCTGGGAGGCTTCGCCTCCTTCCACATTAGCAAGATCCTTCGCCGGGCTACTAGGGACGCAAAAGCCAGAATGCCGGCCTCTTTCGCTTCCTGCACTCCCGGTTCGTCCACTACTCCAAATATTGCTAGCCCCCAGCTTGGCTTGAACCGGACTTTCACCACCTGAGATATTGCTCCCGCCACTCCTCTCCAGAACCCCTCCAGTGCCGGGCATGACCAAAACATATGGACATGGTTTGCCGGGCTCCCTGAGCACCTTCCACATCTGTCCTCTACCCCAAAGAACCTACTCTGTTAGGGGTTTTCTATAGGCCTCCGAAAAGTTCCAGAGATGTAGAGGAAAGGATTGCAAAGATGTTTCTGGATAGGAGCGAAAGCAACAGGGTAGTTGTTACGGGGGACTTTAACTTTTCAAATATTGACTGGAAACGCGATAGTTCGAGTACTTTAGATGGGTCTGTTTTTGTCCAATGTGTGCAGGAGGGTTTCCTGACACAGTATGTAGATAGGCCAACGAGAGGCGAGGCCATATTGGATTTGGTACTGGGTAATGAACCAGGCAGGTGTTAGATTTGGAGGGAGGTGAGCACTTTGGTGACAGTGACCACAGTTCAATCAAGTTTACTTTAGTGATGGAAAGGGATAGGTATATACCGCAGGGCAAGAGTTATATCTGGGGGAAAGGCAATTATGATGCGATGAGGCAAGACTTAGGATGCATCGGAAGGAGAGGAAAACTGCAGGGGATGGGCACAATGGAAATGTGGAGCTTGTTCAAGGAACAGCTACTGCGTGTCCTTGATAAGTATGTACCTGTCAGGCAGGGAGGAAGTGGTCGAGCAAGGGAACCGTGATTTACTAAAGCAGTCGAAATACTTGTCAAGAGGAAGGAGGAGGCTTATGTAAAGATGAGACATGAAGGTTCAGTTAGGGCGTTCAAGAGTTACAAGTTAGCTAGGAAGGACCTAAAGAGTGAGCTAAGAAGAGCCAGGAGGGGACATGAGAAGTCTTTGGCAGGTAGGATCAAGGATAACCCTAAAGCTTTCTATAGATATGTCAGGAATAAGCAAATGACTAGGGTAAGAGTAGGGCCCGTCAAGGATAGTAGTGGGAAGTTGTGCGTGGAGTCCGAGGAGATAGGAGAGGTGCTAAATGAATATTTTTCGTCAGTATTCACACAGGAAAAAGACAATGTTGTCGAGGAGAATACTGAGATTCAGGCTATTAGACTAGAAGGGCTTGAGGGTCATAAGGAGGAGGTGTTAGCAATTCTGGAAAGTGTGAAAATAGATAAGTCCCCTGGGCCAGATGGGATTTATCCTAGGATTCTCTGGAAAGCTAGGGAGGAGATTGCTGTGTCTTTGATCTTTAAGTCATCTTTGTCTACAGGAATAGTGCCAGAAGACTGGAGGATAGCAAATGTTGTCCCCTTGTTCAAGAAGGGGAGTAGAGACAACCCCGGTAACTATAGACCAGTGAGCCTTACTTCTGTTGTGGGCAAAATCTTGGAAAGGTTTCTAAGAGATAGGATGTATAATCATCTGAAAAGGAATAATTTGATTAGAGATAGTCAACACGGTTTTGTGAAGGGTAGGTCGTGCCTCACAAACCTTATGAAAATCGCTTATTGTCACAAGTAGGCTTCAAATGAAGTTACTGTGAAAAGCCCCTAGTCGCCACATTCCGGCTCCTGTTCGGGGAGGCTGTTACGGGAATTGAACCGTGCTGATGGCCTGCGTTGGTCTGCTTTCAAAGCCAGCGATTTAGCCCTGTGCTAAACAGCCCCTTGAGTTCTTTGAGAAGGTGACCAGACAGTGGATGAGGGTAAAGCAGTTGATGTGGTGTATATGGATTTCAGTAAAGTGTTTGATGAGGCTCCCCACGGTAGGCTACTGCAGAAAATACAGAGGCATGGGATTCAGGGTGATTTAGCAGTTTGGATCAGAAATTGGCTAGCTGGAAGAAGACAAAGGGTGGTGGTTGATGAGAAATGTTCAGACTGGAGTCCAGTTACTAGTGGTGTACCACAAGGATCTGTTTTGGGGCCACTGCTGTTTGTCATTTTTATAAATGACCTGGAGGAGGGCGTAGAAGGATGGGTGAGTAAATTTGCAGATGACACTAAAGTCAGTGGAGTTGTGGACAGTGCGGAAGGATGGTTACAAGTTACAAAGGGACATAGATAAGCTGCAGCGCTGGGCTGAGAGGTGGCAAATGGAGTTTAATGCAGAAAAGTGTGAGGTGATTCATTTTGGAAGGAATAACAGGAAGACAGAGTACTGGGCTAATGGTAAGATTCTGGGCAGTGTGGATGAGCAGAGAGATCTCGGTGTCCATGTACATAGATCCCTGAAAGTTGCCACTCAGGTTGAGAGGGTTGTTAAGAAGGCTTATGGTGTGTTAGCTTTTCTTGGTAGATGGATTGAGTTTCAGAGCCATAAGGTCATGTTGCAGCTGTACAAAACTCTGGTGCGGCCGCATTTGGAGTATTGCGTGCAATTCTGGTCGCCGCATTGTAGGAAGGATGTGGAAGCATTGGAAGGGGAGCAGAGGAGATTTACTAGAATGTTGCCTGGTATGGAGGGAAGATCTTATGAGGAAAGGCTGAGGGACTTCAGGCTGTTTTCGTTAGAGAGAAGAAGGTTAAGAGGTGACTTAATTGAGGCATACAAGATGATCAGAGGATTGGATAGGGTGGACAGTGAGAGCCTTTTTCCTCAGATGGTGATGTCTAGCAAGAGGGGACATAACTTTAAAATGAGGGGAGATAGATATAGGACAGATGTCCGAGGTAGGTTCTTTACTCAGAGTAGTAAGGGCGTGGAATGCCCTGCCTGCAACAGTAGTGGACTCGCCAACACGAAGGGCATTCAAATGGTCATTGAATAGACATATGGACGATAAGGGAATAGTGTAGATGGGCTTTAGAGTGGTTTCACAGGTCGGCGCAACATCGAGGGCCGAAGGGCTTGTATTGTGCTGTAATGTTCTATGTCAGCGGGGTGGGTACCGGAGGTAATGGTATTTATGGATGCAGAGAAAGCTTTTGATCAGGTGGAGTGGAGGTACCTGTTTGAGATGTTTGAAAGGGTTGGGTTTGGCTCGAAGTTTGTGGAGTGGGTGCATCTGTTATCACCGGGTTTCAGTGTACGTGAACAACCTGTTGCTGTTTGTGTTGGACCCACTGGAGAGTATGGGGAGAATCATGAATATACTGGAGAGGTTTGGGATACAAGTTAAACGTTGGGAAGAATGAGACGTTCCCGGTGATTGTGGCGGGGCCAACCAAGGGGTGTTGCCATCCAGGATAGCCAAGGATAGGTTTAGGTATTTGGGGGTCCAGGTGACAGGGGAGTGGGCGATGATGCACAAGTGCAATCTGAGAACATTAATGGAGGAGGTTAGGGGGATTTTAGGAGGTGGAATATTCTGTGTGGTAGTCACCACTGATGTATTATACTGTATATATATGGGTTTCACGGTAAGGCCCCTGTACTACAGGTACGGGGGTAGATCCCCGACTGCTGGCTCCGCCCAGTAGGCAGAGTATAAATATGTGTGCGCTCAGTACAGCAGCCATTTAGTCAGCTGCTGTAGGAGGCCACACATCTCTGTGTAATAAAGCCTCGATTACATTCTACTCTCTTCTTGTCGTAATTGATAGTGCATCAATTTATTACACAGCGATTTTTCAGAGATGGACCTCCGCATCAAGCCGGATCGCCTGCAGCTGCATCCTCAAGCAGACAACGCCAAAAAAGACTTCGAACATTGGCTAGCCTGTTTTGAAGCTTACATCGAGTCTGCGCCAGACCCAATCCCAGAAGCACAGAAGCTCCAGATTCGGTACACGCGGCTGAGCTCCAATGTTTTTCCCCTCGTCAAGGACGCGCTGACCTACGCAGAGGCCATGGCGCTACTGAAGGGAAATTACGCTCAGCGAACCAACAAAATCTACGCCAGGCATCTCCTATCCACGCGGCGCCAACTCCCTGGTGAGTCTGTGGAAGATTTCTGGCGTGCCCTGCCTAGGTGAGAGACTGTGACTGCCAGGCCGTTTCGGCCACTGAACACTCAAACCTTCTGATGAGAGACGCATTTGTTACGGGCATAGGGTCGGAGTACATCCGCCAGCGCCTCTTAGAAGGGGCCATGCTTGACCTCGCGGCGACCAATAATCTAGCGCTCTCGCTTACGGTCGCATCACGCCACATTCATGCCTATGCCTCCGACCATGCAGCCCACCCCCCCCTGTGCATCGTTGATCCCACCGACAGCCACCCCATCATGGACCCCATCAGCGCCAGCCCCCAGACAACCCCACGCCTGCGCCGCGCACCAGCCAACCGACCCCGGGGGACCCAAATGCTACTTCAGTGGACAGTCAAAACACCCCCGGCAGCGCTGCCTAGCGCGCAGCGCCCTCTGCAAGGCCTGACGGACAGCAATACCTGTTTGACCAGGTATACTTCCACAACTCAAGCATACTCTGGTTTGCCTGAAGCTGCTCTTCTATACTTAACAAGCTAACTTGTTAAGTTAGCTAGTTTGTCCTGCAAGTTTGTTACCTGAAGCTCATCGACTGCTTCTGGGAGGCTTCTGTGATACTGAGTCTCCCTCTTCGGGAGCTAGGTATTTGAGAGCTAAATCGGGAATGCCGCAAAATGCAAGTCTGCCAGTCTATTTTCCACAAAGAACGTACAATGACAGAGCTGTGAGTGATTGTTAGATAAGCAAAAGCCATCCAATATTAAGTCCCAATAACATTCAAAGGTCAATTGCTTTGGGACTCCAGAGTACAGTTATGTTATTTGAAAATGCAAAAGTCCTTTTTGTTATCTTATGGAAACTGTTTTTTCAAAACAAAGCCAAAATTACATAAAATAACTCTGAGCATGGTAGCTGTATTAAGTCCATGGAGGCAAAGGCCCTTCACCAGAATCACTTTTATTACCAAAACCAACAGAAGTATAACCATATGCATTCAGCTTGCTGTCTACATTGGGAGTGCAGAGGATCTGACATTCCCTGTTATATACAAAGAAGAGGTTCCCTGATCAGGGAACTCATATTCCAATTGACCAATCTCAAAGGCCTGGCCTAAGTCATTACGGTAGCCTCATACACAACACAATGGCTTGCAAAATACTATGAACTGTCCTGGCTTGAGACAATTCACACCTCTTTAACCTGTGATTATCCCTCTCTCCGGTCGCTCCGTCTGGACCTGTAAAGACTTAATTACCTGCAAAGACACGCATTCAAAGTATCATCCTGCATCACTGACTTTGTCTAAATGTGTGTTTGTGGAACCCACGTCTTTATTCAACTGATGAAGGAGCTGCGCTCCGAAAGTTAGTGATTCGAAACAAACCTGTTGGACTTTAACCTGGAGTTATAGTCCAGGTTAAGTAAGACTTCTCACTGAACACCAAAGCCAGCATTATTTAAAGAAAACAGGGATTTAAAACAAAAATGCCTAGCCGCTTTTACAGTATGTAAAAAGGTGATACATCATCTTGGCTTAGTTAATCCTAGTGCTACTACGAGGAGTAATTTCTGTTTGCTTTGTATAGGTTTTATTGGGAAATAGATTCATAAGCAAGAAAAATATTTTCAATGTAGCTTAGTAGTAGGAAAGCTTATATTTGAATAAAGCCCACAATTTATAGGACTCAAAACAGACATCCCTATTTTACCACAAACTGATATTATCTTTCAGCCAAGCTTTACAAACATTCACTCTCTGTATAAACCTAGTAGCACTGAACATCTGTTTTACTGCCATAACATGCAACTGATTCTTGGCTCTATTAAACAGTATATGATAAAAATAACTTGTATTTGTAGAATGCCTCCCACATCCTTCAGCCATCCCAAAGCACTTCACAGCCAATGGAAGTAGCTTTGACGGTAGTTGCCCTATGCAAAAGGCAAGGTACAACAAACAATGAAATAAACGACCAATTTATTTTGTTGCCATTAGCTGAGGGATGAATGTTGGCTGGGACATCAGAAGAATTGTCCAACTTCTCCAAATATTACCATGCAATATAATATTTTACTTCCATCTCTAACATGCAGACAAGACCTCTGGCAAAGGTGGAGCAGAATAGAAGATCAGGAGTAGCACGGTAGCACAGTGGTTAGCACAGTTGCTTCACAGCTCCAGGGTCCCAGGTTCGATTCCCAGCTTGGGTCACTATCTGTGCGGAGTCTGCACATTCTCCTAGTGTCTGCGTGGGTTTCCTCCGGGTGCTCCGGTTTCTTCCCACAGTCCAAAGATGTGCAGGTTAGGTGGATTGGCCATGCTAAATTGCCCTTAGTGCCCAAAAAGGTTAGGTGGGGTTACGGAGCTAGGATGGCGGCGTGGGCTTAAGTAGGGAGTTCTTTCCAAGGGACGGTGCAGACTCGATGGGCCGAATGGCCTCCTTCTGCACTGTAAATTCTATGAGGAGGAGAGATTGACTAAGATGTCATGGACACAAGGAGAATGTTAATGGTAGTGTTAAAGACTAAAGAAAGTGTCAATAATGGCATAAAGGTAAGATACCAGAATGTGTAATAGCAGAAACCAAAACAAGTTAGACACAGCCCTGTGGGGGAGAGGTTGGGAATAACAAAATATCAAAATGGAGGACAAAGTTCATGGTCTGAAGTTGTTGAACTGAATGTTATGTTATGTTCGGGACTGGTTTAGCATACTGGGCTAAATCGCTGTCTTTTATAGCAGACCAAGGCAGTCCAGCAGCACGGTTCAATTCCCGTACCAGCCTCTCCGAACAGGCGCCGGAATGTGGCGACTAGGGGCTTTTCACAGTAACTTCATTTGAAGCCTACTTGTGACAATAAGCGATTTTCATTTCATTTTCATGTCCAAAGGCTGTAAAGTGCCAAATCGGAAGATGAAGTGCTGTTCATCTAGTTTGCGTTGGGCTTCACTAACATTTCAGCAGAACAGAAATATGGTCATGGGAGCAAGATGGTGAGTTAAAATGGCAAGTGACAGAAAGATCGGAGCTGTGCTTGCGGACTGAGCAAAGATGTTCTACAACAGTCATCTTGTCTGCGTTTCATCTCCCCAATGTAGAGATGACCGCAATGTAGGCAGCAAATATAGTAGACTCTCCTGAGCTTCCACTTATTCCCTGACCTTCTATTCTGCTCCACATTCTCCACCCCATTCTCCAACCATATAATCCATCACCTTTCAACCATTTTTCAGCTCTTAAGAAATCATACAAACTCAAAACGTTAACTTTGTTTCTCACTCCATAGATGCAGCCTGACCTGCTCAGTCTTTCCAGCATTTCTTGTTTTTATTTCAGATTTCCAGCATCTGCAGTACTTTGCAGGATGGGAAATGGGAACTCTAAGTGTCAGAAACATCAGTAAAAAGGAAATGGTGAATGAGCGTTCAGTTGGAATGGGAGGTTATTAGAACAGGATTGGAATTTAATCATACTAGAGAATCAGTTGTGGGAACCGTTGACTTTGAAGGTCAAGTGTTAAGACTACTCTATAGAAAACAAGTTGGATCTAAGGGTTAAAATTATTGCTCTGACATATAGAATTAACACACCTCCCAGGATGTGCTAGTCAGCAATTATACACTTTTTTTAAAAGGGAAAGAAATGGCATGTAACAAGTCTCTAATGAACAGAATTTCTATTCCAATGCAATTTCAGCTTATTGCACTAAAAACTGACATTCCCTGATTAGATTTCTAGAACTGACCGTAAATTTCCTAAGAAATTAAATTTTAACTATTTTGATTAAAAAGCTTACATCTCTCCGAAATATATATATTTTTGAAATAATTTTTATTAAAGGTTTTCATAAAATATCAATAACAAAATGAGAAAGAAAAAAGAACCCAACAGGGTTAAGTACAAAACACAATCTAAAAAATGAACCCCCCAAACCCCTCCCGCCCTGTACATAAATAATAAATTAACATTAACACCCCGACTTAACACAACAGGTGTATACACCCCCTCAGACCCTCCAGTGTAAATAACATAAACAAAAATAAAGTAAACCCCCCCACCCCCACCCCGAGCTGCTGCTGCCATTGACCAATGTCTATCGTTCTGCCAGAAAGTCTAAGAACGGTTGCCACCGCCTAAAGAACCCTTGTACCGACCCTCTCAAGGCGAATTTCACCCTCTCCAATTTAATGAACCCTGCCATATCGCTGATCCAGGATTCCACGCTTGGGGGCCTCGCATCTTTCCACTGAAGGAGAATCTTTTGCCGGGCTACCAGGGACGCAAACGCCAGAATTCCGGCCTCTTTCGCCTCCTGCACTCCCGGCTCCTCTGCCACCCCAAATATTGCGAGCCCCCAGCCACCCGGTCTGACCCTGGATCCTACCACCCTCGACACCGTCCTCGCTACGCCCTTCCAAAATTCCTCCAGCGCTGGGCATGCCCAGAACATATGGGTGTGATCTGCTGGGCTCCCTGAGCACCTAACACACCTGTCCTCACCCCCAAAGAACCGGCTCATCCTTGTCCCAGTTATGTGTGCCCTATGCAGCACCTTAAACTGTATGAGGCTGAGCCTCGCGCACGAAGAGGAAGAATTCAAACTCCCTAGGGCATCCGCCCACGTCCCCTCTTCGATCTCCTCTCCCAACTCCTCCTCCCACTTACCTTTCAACTCCACCACCGAGGCCTCCTCCTCCTCCTGCATCATCTGGTAAGTTTCCAAGATCTTCCCCACTCCCACCCACCACCCCCCGAGAGCACCCTGTCCTGTACGGTGTGTGGCAGTAGCCGCGGGAATTCCACCACCTGCCGTCTGGCAAATGCCCTTACCTGTAAGTACCTGAAGGTGTTCCCCGGGGGGAGGCCGTACTTCTCCTCCAGTTCACCCAAGCTCGCGAACTTCCAGTCCACAAACAGATCCCCCAACTTTCGTATCCCTGCCCTGTGCCACCCTGAAAACCCTCCACCTGTTCTTCGTGGGGCGAACCGGTGGTTCCCCCGTAATGGGGTCCACGCCAAGGCCCCAACTTCCCCCCTATGCCGCCTCCACTGCCCCCAAATTTTGAGGGACGCCACCACCACCAGGCTCGTGGTATACCTCCTTGGAGGGAGCGGCAGTGGCGCCGTTGCCAGCGCCATCAGACTCGTACCCACACAGGACGCCGTCTCCAGCCTCTTCCATGCAGCCCTCTCCCCCTCCATCACCCACTTGCGCACCATTATCGCATTGGCGGCCCAGTAGTACCCACAGAGGTTGGGCAGCGCCAGCCCCCCCCATCTCTACTCTGCTCCAGGAACACCCTTCTCGCCCTCGGAGTCCCTCGCGCCCACACAAACCCGATTATGCTCCTGTTAATTCGCCTGAAAAAGGCCTTCGGGATAAACACGGGGAGGCACTGGAACAGGAACAAAAACCTTGGGAGCACTGTCATTTTGATTGACTACACCCTACCCGCCAAGGACAGCGGCAACGCGTCCCACCTCTTGAACTCCTCCTCCATTTGCTCCACCAGCCTTGTAAAGTTAAGCCTATGCAGGGCCCCCCAGCTCCTGGCCACCTGGACCCCCAAATATCTGAAACTCCTCTCCGCCCTTTTTAGTGGGAGCTCGCCAATCCCCCTCTCCTGGTCCCCTAGCTGAACTACGAACAGCTCGCTCTTCCCCATATTGAGCTTGTACCCCGAAAAGTCCCCAAATTCCCTAAGGATCCTCATTACCTCTGGCATTCCTCCCACCGGGTCCGCCACATACAGCAGCAGGTCGTCCGCATAAAGCGACACCCTATGCTCCTCCCCACCCCGCTCCAACCCCCTCCAGTTCCTCGACTCTCTCAGTGCCATAGCCAGGGGTTCAATCGCCAGTGCGAAGAGCAGGGGGGACAGGGGACACCCCTGTCTCGGCCCTCGGTGCAACCGAAAGTACTCGGACTTCCTCCTATTTGTGGTCACACTCGCCATCGGGACCTCATACAACAGCCTAACCCACCTGCCAAACCCCTCCCCAAACCCGAACCTCTTCAGCACCTCCCACAGGTACCCCCACTCTACCCTATCGAAGGCTTTCTCAGCGTCGATCGCCACCACTATCTCCGCCTCCCCCTCCCTCGCCGGCATCATGATGACGTTCAAAAGCCTCCGCACATTCGCGTTCAACTGTCTCCCCTTCACAAACCCCGTCTGGTCTTCATGGATGATCTGCGGCAAACAATCCTCAATCCTCATGGCTAAGACCTTCGCCAGCACCTTTGCATCTGCATTTAGCCAGGAAATCGGTCTGTAAGACCCACATTGCAGGGGATCCTTGTCCCGCTTCAGGATCAAGGAGATCAGTGCCCGGGACATCGTCGGGGGCCCCCCTCCCTTGCCTCATTAAAGCGCCCCCCCTCCCTTGCCTCATTAAAGGTCCTAACTAACAGCGGGCCCAACAGGTCCATATATTTTTTATAGAACTCGACCGGGAAACCGTCCGGCACCGGTGCCTTCCACGCCTGCATGCTTCCTATCCCTTTGATCAGTTCCTCCAGCCCAATCGGGGCCCCCAGTCCCGCCACCAGTCCCTCTTCCACCTTTGGAAACCTCAATTGGTCCAGGAAACAGCCCATCCCTCCCTCGGATCGGTACAATTCCTCGTCTAAGTCCCTGAAGACCCCATTGAGGCCAACCCCACTCCGCACCACGCTCCCTCCCCTGTCCTTAACTCCCCCGATCTCCCTAGCTGCTTCCCGCTTCCAAAGCTGATGCGCCAGCATCCAGCTTGCCTTTTCCCCATACTCATAGACCGCCCCCTGGGCCTTCCGCCACTGCATCTCCGCCTTCCTGGTGGTCACCAGGTCGAATTCGGCCTGGAGGCTGCGCCTCTTCCTCAACAATCCTTCCTCAGGCTCTTCCGCATACCTCCTATCTACCCTCACCATCTCCCCCACCAGCCTCTCCCTCTCCCCCCGCCCCTAATGAAGATCAGCTCTCTCCTCACTACCGCCTTCAGTGCCTCCCATACCATCCCCGTTGGTCTCCAAGTACCTCTCTATACTTCCTCGGAACCTCTCGCTCACCTCCTCGTCCGCCAACAGCCCCACCTCCAAGCGTCACAGAGGGCGCTGGTCCCTCTCCTCCCCCATCTCCAAGTCCACCCAATGCAGGGCGTGGTGCGAAATGGCTATTGCCGAATACTCGGTATCCTCTACTCAAAATGAAAAAGTCGATTCGAGAATAAGCCTTATGGACATGAGAGAAGAATTAAAATTCCCTAGCCCCCGGCCTTGCAAATCTCCAAGGGTCCAGCCCTCCCATTTGGTCCATAAATCCCCTCAGCACTCTAGCCGCCACTGGCTTCCTACCTGTCCAAGACCTGGAGCGATCCAGTGCCGGATCCAACACCGTGTTAAAGTCTCCCCCCGTTATCAGGCCCCCCACTTCCAAGTCTGGGATCCGACCCAACATACGCCCCATAAAACCCGCATCGTCCCAGTTCGGAGCTCTCTGCCACAATGCTCGACGCCTCGAATGACACCTTCTTTCCCAACAAGATCGCCACCCCTCGATTTTTGGCATCTAGCCCCGAGTGAAACACCTGACTTACCCACCCTTTCCTCAGTCTTACCTGGTCTGCCGCATTCAGGTGTGTCTCCTGGAGCATAACCACATCTGCCTTGAGCCCCTTCAGGTGCGCGAACGCGTGGGCCCGGTTAACTGGCCCATTCAGTCCCCTTACATTCTAGGTTATCAGCCGGATCAGGGGGCTACCCGCCCCCCTGCCCCGCCGACTAGCCATGACCCCTCCTCGGCCAGCCACGCGCCCGCACCCCACAAGCGGCCCGTTCCCCACAGCGGCATACCCCCGTCTCGCCCCCCCCCCCCCCCCCCCCACTCGCTCCAGCTCCTCCTTGACCTTAGCAGCAGCAACTCTATTCCCCCCCACCCCCTCCCCGGCTAGGACCCATCCTAGCTGGTTTACTCCCCCCATTGCACTTCCGCAAGTCAGCTGACTCCTGCTGACCCTGGCCACTCCCGCCTCCCCTTCGACTCCTCCCATTGTGTTGCCCACCCTCCTGTCCCGCTCCCCATCCACAGGCTCTCCCCCTCCCCCTCCGTTCGAAGCGCGGGAAACAATCCTCGCTTCCCCGCCCTGGCTCCCCCAGTTTTCGGCGCGGGAAAAAAGCCCGCGCACTCCACCTACCAGGCCCCGCCACCAACCAAAACAGTGCCCAGCCCGCCCTATCCACCCTCCCCAACCCGAAAGAGAAAAACACAGAGAAAAAGAAACCCAAAACAATGCAAAGGCCTCCCCCCCCGAACCCAAAATAGGCATAACATATCCACCGCAGTCCCCAATCGCCCATCCCGACCCTCAGTGTCCAGCTCTCGGCCTGAACAAAGCCCCACGCCTCCTCCGGAGACTCAAAATAATGGTGCCGGTCCTTGTAGGTAACCCACAGATGCGCCGGCTGCAACATGCCAAACTTCACCCCCTTCCTGTGCAGCACCGCCTTCGCTCGATTGTACCCGGCCCTCCTCTTCGCCACCTCCGCACTCCAGTCCTGATATATCCGAACCTCCGCGTTCTCCCGCCTGCTGCTCCTCTCCTTCTTGGTCCACCTGAGCACACACTCCCGATCAACGAACCGATGGAACCGCACCAGCACTGCCCGCAGCGGCTCGTTCGCCTTGGGCCTCCTCGCCAACACTCCGCACCAGCTCCAGGGGCCCCTGGAAGGACCCCGCTCCCATCAGCGAGTTCAACATGGTGACCACATAGGCCCCCACGTCCGGCCCCTCCAGGAGACCCAGAATCCGCAGATTCTTCCGCCTCGACCGATTCTCCATCTCCTCGAACCGCTCCTGCCATTTCTTGTGGAGCACCTCGTGCGCCTCCACCTTTACCGCCAGGCCTAAGATCTCGTCCTCATTGTCAGAGATCTTTTGTCGAGCCTCTCGGATCGCCACCCCCTGGGCCATCTGTGTCTCCAGCAGCTTATCAATAGAAGCCTTCATCGGCTCTAGCAGGTCCGTTTTAATCTCTCTGAGGCAGCGCTGGATACCCTCCTGTTGCTCCTCTGCCCACTGCCTCCACGCTGCCTGGTCTCCGCCCCCCACCATTTTGTCCTTCTTCCCTCACTTCTTCTGGTCCACCACCACCTTTTTTGTCGCCCTGCTCCTAGTTAAAGGCATATACTGACGGGAAGCTATTATTAACTCTTTCCCACACCGGGAAACGTCGAAAAAGTTCCCTTGGGGGCCCTGAAAAGAGCCCAAAAGTCCGTTTTTGCGGGAGCCGCCGAATTTGCGACTTAGCTCCGCATGGCCGCAACCGGAAGTCTCGAGAGGGTATCCTTTTGGCAGTGTTCGCTTCACCAATCTGCCCCCAAAAGTCTGTGGAAACTCCTGAAAAAGGTCTGAGAGTCCGTTCCAGACGGGAGCTGCCGAATGCGTGACCTACTCCTCCATGGCCACCACCGGAAGCCTCGTCCCTGCTTCTTCAATGGCCTTGGTAGATCTTTTCACAGTTGTTTCCTCTGCTGCTAGAATTCACCTTTAATAAAGGCCCTCAAGTCAGCTTGCAGCTTTAAGCTTGCCCTTCCCCCGCCTGCATGCTGGAAGAGGCTTTGTTTATCCTGCAGTTAAAGCCAAATCTTTTGCTGTTTCTGCCGGGTCTGGTAACCAAGAGACATACCATTCCTGGGGGACACTGTTGGGGGAAAGTTGCAGTCTTCTTCCCACACCGGGAAATGTCAAACAAATGCCGTGGGGGCCCTGTAAAGAGCCCAAAAGTCCGTTCCAAGCGGGAGCTACCGAACATGCGACCTAGCTCTGCATAGCCGCAACCGTAAGTCTCTCCCAAATATTTTGAACAACTTGGGTTTTACCAATAGTTTTCAGAAGCTCTGAAAGTTGTAGTCCTTGTCCTGCAAATGTACAAATGCAGAATTAAGAACCTTAAAAACTGCCAAAAATTGATTTTAAGTCAATGCAAAAGTGTGTAAATGTCTCAACCTTTCTAGTCCATAAATCTATTCTTGCAAAATTGTTTATAAATGTGCAAATATTAAGGGTGCGATTCAATGGAAAGGTTTCAAAGTGTGATAGCGAACGGGAATTGGCGCGGGTTTCCTACCACTCGACCCAGCGAGGCCGTGACCGGTATCAAACGTTATTTGGTCCACTTAACGAGACACCAAAGGCTTCAGGCCGCAAATTATAGTCCTAATGGCTGATTCACCGGGATACACCCGCCAGCTTCACGCTCACAAGGGAGAGCTGCACTTAAACTGATCCCGCATAGCAAACCTCACACCGCACACAGCTATGCCACCGAGGAGATCAGCCCCACCTGTCGGGGATGCCGACCTGGCCAGACTGATGGACGCGGTCGAATCCAGACGGGATGCCCTGTTCCCTCGAGGGGCTCGTAGGGTCAGTCGCAGGGCAGCCGGTGTTGCCAATGAGACAGCGGCCATCAGCTCGGGGAGCATCACCAAGAAGACCTGCACCCAGTGCCGCAAGATCAACAACCTCCACTGGGCCACACACGGGTGAGTTGATGCCAGCCCTGCCTGCCACCCCCCAAAGACCATGCACCTGGCACTGCCTCCACCCAGCATCATTCCGTACCCTGGCCCACCCATGTCCAGCAGTGCTGCCCACACCTGTCCCCCCCCCGACCCAAACGTGTGGCTCACTATACCCTTTGCTGTGTCCCCGCAGGAAAAGTTGGGGCACGACAGACGGGAGAGGATCCTGACGGGTGTCGGCGTTTCGGACATCAGAGTCATCTCAATCCTCCACCAGTGCAGAGACACAAAACTCAGTGGGCGACAATAGTGGACAGGCTTCTGGGCATATTCTGGTGAGCACTATACTGTTGCTGATGCACATCAGGTGGAGACAGGAATACACAGGTGATACAGTAGTCGGAGGTCCGCTGGATCCCTGGACCCAGCTGGATCCCAGACAGATGCTGAGCCTCAAGACCAGGTGTATCTGGAGCTGCTCCTGTTGATAGGGTGCAGCCGTGCAGATCCATAGCCGATTGAAGAAGTCCCAGAGGCTACGGGTGCAGGAAATGGTGCCAGCAATACGTGGCACTGAGGCTATTACTGTTAGGGTGGTGACCACAGTGGAGAGCCTGGTGCATCGTGAGTGGTGTCCAAGGAGTGTCTCAGCCTATGACGGCCATGGCTGAGGACCTGGGCAGCATGTCCAGCTCGTTGGTGGATGTGCCTCAGTCCCTGATGAGTTTTCGGAGACACTGCGAAGCTAGGGAGGAGATTGCTGAGCCTTTGGCTTTGATCTTTAAGTCATCTTTGTCAACAGGAATAGTGCCAGAAGACTGGAGGATAACAAATGTTGTCCCCTTGTTCAAGAAGGGGAGTAGAGGCAACCCCGGTAACTATAGACCAGTGAGCCTTACTTCTGTTGTGGGCAAAATCTTGGAAAGGTTTATAAGAGATAGGGTGTATAATCATCTGGAAAGGAATAATTTTATTAGACATAGTCAACACGGTTTCGTGAAGGGTAAGCCGTGCCTCACAAACCTTATTGAGTTCTTTGAGAAGGTGACCAAACAGGTGGATGAGGGTAAAGCAGTTGATGTGGTGTATATGGATTTCAGTAAAGCCTTTGATAAGGTTCCCCACGGTAGGCTACTGCAGAAAATACCGAAGCATGGGATTCAGGGAGATTTAGCAGTTTGGATCAGAAATTGGCCAGCTGGAAGAAGACAAAGGGTGGTGGTTGATGGGAAATGTTCAGACTGGAGTCCAGTTACTAGTGGTGTACCACAAGGATCTGTTTTGCGGCCACTGCTGTTTGTCATTTTTATAAATGACCTGGAGGAGGGCGTAGAAGGAGGGGTGAGTAAATTTGCAGATGACACTAAAGTTGGTGGAGTTGTGGACAGTGCGGAAGGATGTTACAAGTTACAGAGGGACATAGATAAGCTGTAGCGCTGGGCTGAGAGGTGGCAAATGAAGTTTAATGCAGAAAAGTGTGAGGTGGTTCATTTTGGAAGGAATAACAGGAAGACAGAGTACTGGGCTAATGGTAAGATTCTTGGCAGTGTGGATAAGCAGAGAGATCTCGGTGTCCATGTACATAGATCCCTGAAAGTTGCCACTCAGGTTGAGAGGGTTGTTAAGAAGGCGTACGGTGTGTTAGCTTTTATTGGTAGAGGGATTGAGTTTCGGAGCCATGAGGTCATGTTGCAGCTGTACAAAGCTCTGGTGCAGCCGCATTTGGAATATTGCGTGCAATTCTGGTCGCCGCATTAGAGGAAAGATGTGGAAGCATTGGAAAGGGTGCAGAGGAGATTTACCAGAATGTTGCCTGATATGGAGGGAAGATCTTATGGGGAAAGGCTGAGGGACTTGAGGCTGTTTTCGTTAGAGAGAAGAAGGTTAAGAGGTGACTTAATTGAGGCATACAAGATGATCAGAGGATTGGATAGCGTGGACAGTGAGAGCCTTTTTCCTCGGATGGTGATGTCTAGCACGAGGGGACATAGCTTTAAAATGAGGGGAGATAGGTATAAGACAGATGTCAGAGGTAGGTTCTTTACTCAGAAAGTAGTAAGGGTGTGGAATGCCCTGCCTGCAACAGTAGTGGACTCGCCAACACGAAGGGCATTCAAACGGTCATTGGATAGACATATGGACGATAAGGGAATAGTGGAGATGGGCTTTAGAGTGGTTTCACAGGTCGGCGCAACATCGAGGGCCGAAGGGCCTGTACTGCGCTGTAATGTTCTATGTTCTATGTCCCGGTCTCAACGGGGCATTGCCAAGGCACTCCAGAGCATGTCCCGTTCGCTGGGGGACATGTCCCGATCACAGGTAGCCCTTGCCGGGGTGCTCCAGGGCATGTCCCAGTCACCGACGAGCATCGAAGAGGGCATCGACACCATGGTGCAGACTTACGGAAACACCACGGTTGGCAGAGCTGGATGACGTGGGGCAGCCAGGGCTCAATCTAGCAGCGCCTCTGTCCCGAGGTGACTCCCAGGGCCCTACGGGCACCGACTAGGTGGAGGGGGTGCTGGGTGAAACCTGGAGCCACCCTATGGAGTGGCGACAGTGGCCAGCAGCTGTCCCGAGATCCCCCCCTGACAATAGTGCATCTCAGAGTCAGGCAGGAACATGGTAGCACGACGAGGCATGTGCCGCTGCCATGTAGGCCAGGGCCCTCTGGCCCCAGGGGACGCCTGCCAGTGGCATTGAAGGCACGGGATGCGGTCAGCAGCAGGCTCCTTCAACCACTGAGGTGCATCCTAGGACACACCTAGAGGCAGTGACAGTACGGAAGGCTAAGCAGTTCGAGTATTACAGAGGACATGGAGGGAGAGGGGGGTTCATAGAAGAGCGATGAGGGGGGGTGGGGAAGGCAGAGGGGGCTAGGGACACAAATGTACAGCATTAAAAAATAAGATGCCTCTGGCACATTATTCCACAATGCAGACTCTTCGTCCCCCCACCCCCCCCCCCCCCCCCCCCCCCCCCCCCGGCAGGCATACCACCTGCAGGTGATGGGTGTCAGCAGACAGACAGGAGTCAGACTATGGCATAGATTGTGGAGCACCAGCACTCAGTTCACAGTGCGTTACCATCACACCCCTGCCTTCGACAAGTGACCCACTGAGTGTTGACACAGCCCCATCACCATGGAGTAACGTTACACAGACTCTTGGAGGGCTGGACTCTCGCTGGTGCCGCCTGTCCTCCATCCAGTCCTGTCGGTACTCTCCGGGCTCATCCTCCAGTCCGGAGTCTCCTCGGAGACGGCCGTATGTTCCTCTTCCTCCACCACATTGCCCTGCTGCTGTGCCAGGTTGTGGAGAGCACAGCAGACTACCACAAAACGGGTGTGTGGCATTATCAGGTATTGCAGTACCCGAGAGGCTGAAGACCATTGGTTAAACCTAGGAGTTTACCATTGGCTGTTTGGTATGTAGCTCCGCCCTGACAGGCGGGGTATAAGAACCGGTGCCGTCCCAGCAACCCTCATTCTGTACCAAAGCTGCTGGGGAACAGTTCTAGTCTATTAAAGCCTTCAGTTATGTTACTACCTCGTCTTTAATTGTAACTGATCGTGCATCAATTTAATAGACTACACTTAAGCTGAAAGGATGGATCAAGCCGGAGTGTCTACAATTCAGCCCCCACGCGGAGAACTCGGCCGCGATATTTAAGCACTGGCTGGCGTGCTTTAAAGGCTACCTCGAGACGGCCGGAGGCACCCCCTCAGGAGAACATAAACTGCATCTCCTGCACTCGAGAGTAAGCCCTGGAATCTTCTCCCTCATCGAGGAGGCGGAGGACTATGATGATGCGATCGAACTGTTAAAGGGACATTATATCCGCCATGTAAATCAGGTATACGCACGTCACCTGCTTGCAACCAGATGGCAAAGCCCCGGGGAATCGTTGGAGGAGTTCTACTGTGCGCTATTGGTGCTGAGCAGAAACTGTGGCTGCCCGCAAGTTTCGGGGAGCAAGCACACGGAACTCCTAATCCGGGATGCCTTCGTAGCAGGTATAAGCTCCTCAAAGATTCGCCAAAGACTCTTAGAAAAAGACACCCTGGGATTTAGAGACGCATGGACCGTGCCATTGCCTCCAGAAACGCGCAGTCCTATGCGCCCGACTGCGCGGTGGCCCCCTGGGCTGTGTGGCATCCCGCAGCGGCAGCCCCACAGACCTTCCCAGTGCCCCCGCAGACCTGCGCTGTAAGACGGCCCGCTAACTCCGTCGGGCCCCGCTGCTTCTTCTGCGGGCAGGCAAAGCACCCCTGCCAGCGCTGTCCGGCCCGCACCTCCACCTGCAAAGGGTGCGGCAAGAAGGGCCAGTTCGTGGGGGTCTGCCAGGCACGAGCCGTGGCCGCGGTCTCCAGCGACTCCGGACCGCCGTGGCAACCTTCAATTCGGGCCCCAGGCAGCCAGCACTCACCGCCACCCCCCTCTCCTAGGGCCACGTGCGACCCACGGGCGCGGCCATCTTGCCCCTCGGACTCCACGCTGGACGGATGGGCGCCGCCATTTTGTCCATCCCCGCCGCCATTTTGTCCATCCCCGACCACCATGTGCGACCCATGGGAGACACCAGCTTGGATGGGGCCCCAGGCCCCCAGCACGGCCGACTACACGCTGCCCGATCAAAACCCGCAACTACTTCATCTGGCCTCGGTGACTCTGGACCAAAATCGACCTCGGACACTCGCTACAGCAACGACGACGGTCTTCATCAACGGCCACGATCGACTCTGGGTGCACGGAAAGCTTTATACACCCCGACATGGTAAGGCGCTGTTCACTTGTTACCCACCCTGTAAACCAAAGAATCTGCCTGGCCTCCGGGTCACACTCGGTGGAGATAAAGGGGTTCTGCCTCGCAAACCTCACTGTCCAAGGCAGGAAATTCAACAAATTCCGCCTTTATGTCCTGCTGCACCTCTGAGCGGCTACACTCCTGGGGTTGGACTTCCAATGTAACTTGCAAAGCCTGATCTTCAAGTTTGGCGGCCCTATACCCCCCCTTACTGTCTGCGGCCTTGCGACCCTTAAGGTCGACCCGCCTTCGCTGTTTGCAAACCTCACGCCGGATTGCAAACCCATCGCCACCAGGAGCAGACGGTACAGTGCCCAGGACCGGACCTTCATCAGGTCAGAGGTCCAAAGGCTACTGAGGGAAGGGGTCATTGAAGCTAGCAACAGTCCCTGGAGAGCTCAAGTAGTGGTGGTAAAGACCGGGGAGAAACATAGGATGGTCATTGACTACAGTCAGACCATCAACAGGTTTACGCAGCAGGATGCGTACCCTCTCCCCCGCATATCCGACCTGGTAAACAGGATCGCGCAATACAAGGTCTTCTCCACGGTGGATCTCAAGTCCGCCTACCATCAGCTACCCCTCCGTACTAGTGACCGCAAATACACTGCCTTCTAAGCAGATGGGCGGCTCTATCAATTTTTACGGGTTCCCTTTGGTGTCACTTTGGTCTTCCAACGCGAGATGGACCGAATGGTTGACCGGTACGGCTTACGCGCAACGTTCCCGTATCTTGATAACGTCACCATCTGCGGCCATGACCAGCAGGACCACGACACCAACCTCCGAAAATTTCTCCAGACCGCGAAAATCCTTGATTTAACGTATAATAAGGATAAATGCGTATTTAGCACCGACCGTCTAGCCATTCTAGGCTACGTAGTGCGAAATGGAGTTATAGGCCCTGACCCTGAACGCATGCGCCCCCTTATAGAGTTCCCCCTCCCTCACTGCCCCAAGGCCCTGAAGCGCTGCCTCGGGTTTTTCAGTTATTACGCCCAGAGGGTCCCTAACTACGCAGACAAAGCCCGACCCCTAATCCAGTCCACAACCTTCCCCCTGTCAACAGAGGCCCGCCAGGCCTTCAGCCGCATCAAAGCAGACATTGCAAAGGCCATGATGTGCGCCATCAATGAGTCCCTCCCCTTCCAGGTCGAGAGCGATGCGTCCGACATAGCTCTGGCCGCCACCCTTAACCAAGCGGGCAGACCGTGGCCTTCTTCGCCCATACCCTCCATGCTTCCGAAATTCGCCATTCCTCGGTCGAAAAAGAGGCACAAGCCATAGTAGAAGCTGTGCAACATTGGAGGTATTACCTGGCCGGCAGGAGATTCACTCTCCTCACTGACCAATGGTCGGTGGCGTTCATGTTCGATAACGCACAGCGGGGCAAGATAAAGAACGACAAGATCTTGCGGTGGAGGATAGAACTCCACCAACAACTACGAGATCTTCTACCGTCCTGGGAAGCTAAACGAGCCTCCCGATGCCTTGTCCCACGGCACGTGTGCACCGCACAAGTGGACCGCCTCCGAGCCCTCCACAAGGACCTCTGCCACCCGGGGGTCACTCGTTTTCTCCACTTCATTAAGACCCACAACCTGCCCTACTCCATCGAGGAGGTCAGGACAGCCATCAGGGACTGCCAAATCTGCGCAGAGTGCAAACCACACTTCTACCGGCCAGAGAGGGTGCACCTGATAAAGGCTTCCCGTCCCTTTGAACGCCTCAGCATGGACTTCAAAGGCTCTCTCCCCTCCACCTACTGCAAAACGTAATTGACGAGTACTCCCGGTTCCCATTCGCCATCCCCTTCCCAGACATGACCGCAACCACCATCATCAAGGCCCTCTAGGATATCTTTACACTGTTCGGGTTCCTCGCTTACATACACAATGATAGGGGGTCCTCCATTATGAGCGACGAACTGCGTCAATTCCTGCTCAACAGGGGCATTGCCTCAAGCAGGACGACCAGTTACAACCCCTGGGGAAATGGGCAGGTAGGGAGGGAGAACGGAACGGTCTGGAAGACCGTTCTACTGGCCCTATGATCCAGGAATTTCCCAGTCTCCCGCTGGCAAGAAGTCCTCCCGGAGGCCCTCCACGCCATCCGGTCTCTGCTCTGTACAACTACCAACCAGACACCTCATGAACGTCTCCTTGTCTTCCCCAGGAAGTCCTCCTCCGGGACCTCGCTCCCAACCTGGCTAGCAACACCCGGACCCATCCTGCTTCGGAAGCACGTGCGGGCGCACAAGTCGGACCCGTTGGTCGAAAGGGTCCACCTGCTGCACGCTAACCCCCAGTACACCTACGTGGCGTTCCCGAACGACCGGCAAGATACAGTCTCCCTTCGGGACCTGGCGCCCGCCGGAACCCCATGCGCACCCGAACCATTACCCCCCCTCCCCCCCCCCTCCCCCCTCCACAGCACCTCACAGGAGGGTCAGTCCTCCCGCCGCTCTTGCCTAGGCCCTCCCACCCACCGACGCCCCCTACAGGCGTCCCCTCTCGTGTCAACCGTTTGCCACACCAGCGCCGTCTAGGGGTGACGAAGCTGCCAGGGAGGCCGAAGCCATGCCCCCGGAGTCGCAGACGCCCGGACCCCCACCAGAATCACCACCGAAGGTGAGGCGATCCAGGAGGACGACCAGGCCACCCGACCAACTGATTACTTCACTGTAACTGTAAATGAACACTGAATATATATATCTTCCACACTTGTAAATATTCTCGACAACCCTGTAAGGAGGTATCACGGTACCTCCATATCTGATCATACCATGTTAGATGCAATTGTAACCACTGGCCACCACCCCCACTGGACTCTTTTTTTTAACAGGGGGTGAATGTGGTATTATCAGGTATTGTAGTACCCGAGAGGCTGAAGACCATTGGTTAAACCTAGGAGTTTACCATTGGCTGTTTGGTATGTAGCTCCGCCCTGACAGGCGGGGTTTAAGAACCGGTGCCGTCCCAGCCACCCTCATTCTGTACCGAAGCTGCTAGGGAACAGTTCTAGTCTATTAAAGCCTTCAGTTATGTTACTACCTTGTCTTTAATTGTAACTGATCGTGCATCAGGGTGACCCTCTGTGGGGTGTAGTGCAGAGTGGTCGAGGCATCAAAACCGCATTTTGAGCAGTCTGATGCACCGCTCAATGGCCGCATGTGTCTCATTGTATCGGGTCTCTGCATCGGTCACCAGTCTCCGTAATGGCACCATTAGCCATGTCCTCAGTGGTTACCCCTTATCCCTCAAGAGCCAACTGGCCATCCTTGGGTGGTCCTTGAAGAGGTTGGGATATCCAACTGCCCAGGATGTAGCTGTCGTGCACACTCTCCGGGAAGTGTGCACATACGTGCATGATCTTCGTGTGGTGGTCGCACATGAGCTGGACGTTCAGGGAGTGGAACGCCTTCCTGTGGGCACTCCCTGGCGCAAGGCGACATGCCAGCAGCACCGCAGGGCAGCTTCCACGGGGTCCAAGATATCATCCATCTCGTGTAATATCTGTAAGGAATTGGAGACAGCAAGCCTCGTCGTCCACCCCAGGACCCTCCAGTGCCTCATGGGGCCCCCTCCTCCCAATCCCCTGCCATCCATCACACCCTGCCCATGCACCTCCGGCCGCAGCGGGGGCCCATATTCACCGGACCCCAGAACATGTACCCCAGACACCCACTCGTAATGTTACCTGGACCGGGCGCTGGTCCCCCCCATCCATCCCCCGGTGCACACACCAACGCTCTGGTCACGGATGTCCCCATTGCTGGGCACAACCCGTGTGTTCGGATGTTAGCTGCTGCGTCTGTGGTGTTGCGTCCGTGGTGTTGCTTCCTGCAGTGTCCAGGCCTCACCGCCTGACTGGGATGCCAGGCATTAACTCCCACATGCAACATGGCACAGCTACCCACAGGAATCCACCTGGAAGCTGTGAAATAGCCTTCAGCCGCACGGCAAGATGCCACCACGGGTCAGTGGGAGTTATGGGTGGTCAGTGGAACAGACAGGCAGGAGCTGGAGTTGCCCCCGTTATGGGGACACACCATCCAGGGGGTGGGATGGCGGACCCATGGGAGACATGCGCTCTGGGCATGAGAGAGTTTCCTCCATTTTGAGCTGTCAGCAAGCAAGCAACTGGACTGAAGAACTGAAAATGCATAATTTTGTATTAAGGAAGAGAGGGCCAGAGACACAAACAGCCCAGGACCTCACAACAGAATCTGGAAAGCGCGTCTCAGGAGAGTCCACAGCATGGCAAAGCAGTGCTGGTGTGAGCTCCAGGACCTCTGATGAACAGGCCATTAAGAAGCTGAAATCGGAAACAAAGCAGTATAAAGATGATTTCTTGAGATATGGCTTTATTAATTGTGCCAATGCAAATCAGGATGCAATGCCCATGTGTGATATGCGTTGGGAAGCACTGGCAAATGAAAGTTGACAACTTTCAAATCTCTTGATTTTTTTTTTTTTTTAAATATGTTTTTATTAAGAATTTTTCAATAACAATATTTTCCACCTTACAAACAAACCCCCCCCCCCCCCCGCAACAAAGAAAAGAAAAAAGAACTTGCGTGGCAAGACAATAAGATACAAAACTTTGTACAGTGGATTCTTCCCGTACATGTCAGTTTCCAGATACTTAATGTGTTTTCTTGCTCAAATGCCCTCCAGAGAAACCCCCCTTCCCCCCCCCTCCCTCCCCCGAGATGTCATATGCGCTCTCTGAACCACCTTAAATTGTATCAGGACTTCCGGTTGTGGCGATGCACTGCTAAGCCGCACGTTTCGGCAGCTCCCGTTCTAACGGACTTTTGGGCTCTTTTTGGGAGCCCCAATGGAAATTATTTTGGACCAAACCCAGTGTGGGGTGACGAAGGAAGGAGCGTGTATGGAAAGGATTGGTGGTAGTGGCCAGATTGCGAAGGATCCTTTGGAGCAGCGGCAGAGAAGAGAAGGAAGAAGCAAGATGGCGACGGATGGAGCCCAGACGACATGGGGACCGGACCAGCAGGAATTCCTCCGACGGTGTGTGGAGGAATTAAAGAAGGAAGTGCTGGCGCCGATGTTATTGGCAATCGAAGGGCTAAAAGAAACACAAAAGGCCCAGGCGATAGAGCTCCGTGGGGTGAAGGCGAATGCATCTGAGAACGAGGATGAGATTCTGGGCCTAGCGGTAAAAATGGAGACGCACGAGGCGCTACATAAGAGGTGCATCGAAAGGCTCGAAGTCCTGGAGAACAGCTCGAGGAGAAAGAACCTCCGGATTCTGGGTCTCCCCGAGGGAGTGGAGGGAGCTGACGTTGGGGCTTATGTGAGCACGATGCTCCATTCACTAATGGGAGCTGAGGTCCCTTCGGGCCCGCTGGAGGTGGAAGGGGCTCACCGGGTCCTTGTGAGGAGACCAAAGGCTGGAGAACCACCAAGGGCGATAGCGGTGAGATTTCACCGACAGAGAGGCTGTTTTGAGCTGGGCCAAGAAGGTACGGAGTAGCAGGTGGGAGAATGCGGTGATACGAGTGTATCAGGTCTGGAGCGCGGAGGTGGCGAGAAGGAGGGCGAGCTTTAATCGGGCCAAGGCGGTGCTTCACAAGAAGAAAATAAAGTTTGGGATGCTGCAGCCGGCGCGATTGTGGGTCACGCACCAAGGCAAACATTACTACTTTGAAAGGTCGGATGAGGCATGGACCTTCATCCAAGAAGAGAAATTGGACCAGAACTGAGGGACTGATGCTGTGGGGGAGACGACGATGTCGATGTATAGAAATGTAAATTGGGGAATGGGAGGTTCACAGTATCGGGACGATAGACGGGGTTTTTTCTCTTCTTGACGGGGGGACACTGAGAAATGTGGGCGCCGGTGGAAAAAGGAACTGAGGGGGGGGATGGGGAATGGAGGAGCTACGCCATGGGGGGCGGGGCCGTTCCAGGAAAGCACGGGTTTTTTCCCACGCTAGGGAAATGATGGCGGGAAGATAGGCGCAAGGTCAAGGAGAGAGCGGGGGAAGCTGGGGTCAGTTGGAGTCAGCTGACTTTCGGAAGCATCATGGGGGAGTAACCATGCTAGATGGGGATCTAGCGGAGGGGGGGGGGGAAAGAGGGGTCACCTGGGTTGCTGCTGCTGGGAGCGAGAGGGAGCTGGCAAGGGAAGAGGTGGTCGGGATGGGAGTGCGCCGCCTGGGGGACGGGTGGGTGTGCGGGAGCTGGACGGGGGACTGGCCTAGAATAGGGGATGGCTAATCGGCGGGGGGGCGGCCCCCCAATCCGGCTGATCACGTGGAATGTGAGAGGCCTAAATGGGCCGATTAAGAGGGCCCGAGTGTTCGCGCACTTAAAAGGACTGAAGGCAGACGTGTTCAAGCTTCAGGAGACGCATCTGAAGGTGACGGATCAGGTTAGGTTAAGGAAAGGATGGGTGGGACAGGTGTTCCACTCAGGGTTGGACGCAAAAAATAGAGGGGTGGCGATATTGGTGGGGAAACGGGTGTCGTTCGAGGCTAGGAATATAGTGGTGGACAACGGTGGTAGATATGTGATGGTGAGTAGTAGATTGCAGGGAAAGGAGGTCGTGCTGGTAAATGTATATGCCCCGAACTGGGACGACGCGGGATTTATGAAGCGGATGCTGGGACGTATCCCGGACCTGGAGGTGGGAAGCCTGGTAATGGGGGGGGTGGGTGGGGGGCTTCAATACTGTGCTAGATCCAGGGCTAGAAGAAGGCCGGCAGCGGCCAAGGTGCTCAGGGGGTTCATGGAGCAAATGGGGGGGGGGGGGAGTGGATCCGTGGAGATTTGCCAGGCTGTTGGCCAAAGAGTTCTCCTTTTTCTCCCATGTCCATAAGGTATACTCCCGGATAGATTTCTTTGTTTTGAGCAGGGCACTGATTTCGAAGGTGGCAGGAACGGAGTATTCGGCCATAGCCGTTTCAGACCATGCTCCGCACTAGGTGGATCTGGAACTAGGAGAGGAGAGGGAACAGCGCCCACTCTGGCGACTGGATGTGGGACTATTGGCAGATGAGGGGGGCTGTGGAAGGGCACGGGGATGTATTGAGAGGTACCTAGAGGCCAATAATGACGGTGATATCCAGGTGGGGGTAGTATGGGAAGCGCTGAAGGCGGTGGTTAGGGGAGAGTTGATCTCCATTCGGGCTTACAAGGAGAAAAAAGAGGGCAAAAAAAGGGAGAGATTAGTGGGGGAGATTTTGAGTGTGGATAAAAGATATGCGGAGGCCCCGAACGAAGGAGTATATAGAGAGAGGCGAAGACTTCAGACGGAGTTTGACCTGCTGACCACAGGGAAGGCAGAGGCACAGTGGAGGAAGGCACAGAGGATGAGATATGAACATGGGGAAAAGGCGAGCCGGCTGCTGGCCCACCAGCTTTGTAAGAGGATAGCGGCGAGGGAAATAGGGGGAGTCAGGGATGAAACGGGAACTACGGAGCGGAGAGCAGGGAAGGTAAATGAGGTGTTTAAGACCTTTTATGAGAGGCTATATAGGTCCCAACCCCCGGAGGGAAAAGAGGGGATACAACAGTTTCTGGACCAACTAAGGTTCCCGAGGGTGGAGGAGCAGGAGGTGGCAGGTCTGGGGGCGCCAATTGGGGTGGATGAGGTGACTAAAGGGCTGGGGAACACGCAGGCAGGGAAGGCCCCGGGACCAGATGGGTTCCCGGTGGAATTTTACAGCAAATATGTGGACTTGTTGGCCCCGCTGCTGGCGAGAACCTTTAACGAGGCCAGAGAAGGGGGGACTCTACCCCCGACAATGTCGGAGGCGACGATATCACTAATCCTGAAGCGGGATAAAGATCCGCTGCAATGTGGGTCATATAAGCCTATCTCGTTCCTGAATGTGGACGCCAAGTTGCTGGCAAAAGTGCTAGCGATGAGGATCGAGGATTGTGTCCCGGGGGTGGTACATGAAGACCAGACAGGATTTTTAAAGGAGACACAACTAAATGTCAACGTGCGACGGCTGTTGGGGGTGATAATGATGCCCCCAGCGGAGGGGGAGGCAGAGATAGTGGTAGCGATGGATGCAGAGAAGGCATTCGATAGGAGTGGGAGTATTTATGGGAGGTGTTGAGGAGGTTTGGGTTCGGGGAGGGGTTTGTCAGTTGGGTCAAACTCCTCTATGGGGCCCCAGTGGCAAGTGTAGTCACAAATCGGCAGAGATCGGAGTATTTTCGGTTACATAGGGGAACAAGGCAGGGGTGCCCCCTGTCCCCACTACTGTTCGCGTTGGCAATTGAACCACTGGCCATAGCGTTTAGAGACTCTAGGAAATGAATTAGAGGTGGTTAGAGGGGGAGAGGAACATCGAGTGTCACTCTACGCAGATGACCTACTGCTATATGTGGCGGATCCTGTGGAGGGGATGACAGAGGTAATGCAGATATTAAGGGAGTTTGGAGATTTTTCAGGATATAGACTTAATATGGGGAAGAGTGAGCTTTTCGTAGTACACCCCGGGTATCAGGGAAGAGGGATAGACGCCCTGCCGTTAAGGAGAGTGGAAAGGAGCTTCCGATATTTGGGGATTCAGGTAGCCAAGAGCTGGGGAACTCTACACAAACTAAAACTGACGCGGCTGGTGGAGCAGATGGAGGAGGATTTCAAAAAGAGGTGGGATATGCTGCTGTTCTCACTGGCGGGCAGAGTGCAGGCGGTCAAGATGATGGTCCTCCCAAGGTTTCTTTTTGTGTTTCAATGTCTCCCCATTTTGATCACTAAGGCCTTTTTTAAGAAAATAGATAGGAATGTTATGAGTTTCGCGTGGGCAGGGAAGACCCCGAGGGTAAGGAGGGGGTTCCTGCAGCGCAGCAGGGACAGAGGGGGACTGGCGCTGCCGAATCTGGACGACTATTATTGGGCCGCCAATGTGGCGATGGCTTGCAAGTGGATGAGGGAGGGAGAGGGGGCGGCGTGGAAGTGGCTGGAGATAGCGTCCTGTAAAGGAACGAGCCTAAAGGCGCTGGTGACGGCGCCGCTACCGCTTTCCCCGAAAAGGTATACCACAAACCCAGTGGTGGTGGCAACCTTAAGGATCTGGGGGCAATGGAGGTGACATAGGGGTGTGACGGTGCCTCGGTGTGGTCCCCGATTAGGAACAACCATAGGTTTGTCCCAGGAAGGATGGACGGAGGGTTCCAGAGCTGGCATCGGCCAAGAATTAGGAGATTGAGAGACTTGTTTATTGATGGGGAGTTTGCGAGCCTGGGAGCGCTGGAGGAAAAGTATGAGTTGCCCACGGGGAATATCTTTAGATATAGGCAAGTGAGGGCGTTTACGAGGCAACAGGTGAGGGAATTTCCGCTGCTCCCGACACAGGGGATCCAGGATAGAGTGATTTTGGGGGTATGGGTCGGGGAGGGCAAAGTGTCCGAAATATATCAGGAGATGAGAGACGAGGGGGAGGCGCTGGTAGAGGCGCTGAAAGGAAAATGGGAAGAAGAGCTGGGGGAGGAGATTGAGGAGGGGCTGTGGGCTGATGCCCTAAGTAGGGTAAATTCCTCTTCCTTGTGTGCCAGGCTTAGCCTGATACAATTCAAGGTTCTACACAGAGCACACATGACAGGAGCAAGACTGAGCAGGTTCTTCGGAGTGGAGGACAGGTGCGGGAGGTGCTTGGAACCCCGGCGAACCACACACATATGTTCTGGTCGTGTCCAATGAGTACTGGAGGGGAGCGGCAGGAGTGATTTCAAAGGTGGTGAAGGTCCGGGTCAAGCCAGGCTGGGGGTTAGCTATATTTGGGGTAGCGGAAGAGCCGGGAGTGCAGGAGGCGAAAGAGGCCGATATTCTGGCCTTTGCGTCCCTGGTAGCCCGGCGAAGGATCTTACTTATGTGGAAGGAAGCGAACCCTCCCCCCCCCGGCGTGGAGGCCTGGATAAACGACATGGCAGGGTTCATAAAACTGGAACGGATGAAGTTT
Source organism: Scyliorhinus torazame (assembly GCF_047496885.1). Lineage (NCBI taxonomy): Eukaryota > Metazoa > Chordata > Chondrichthyes > Carcharhiniformes > Scyliorhinidae > Scyliorhinus > Scyliorhinus torazame. Next base: position 165,108,664 of record NC_092723.1, read on the forward strand.
GCGTTGAGAGGATCGGTTCAGGGGTTCTCCAGGCGGTGGCAACCGTTCCTTGTCTATCTCGCGGAACGTTAAGGGAAAATAGATCGTCTGCTGCAGCAGCCCAGAGCGGGGGGGGGGGGGGGGGAGCACTATTTCTTGTTAATTTGCTAGTTCACTATTTTATTTAAATAATGTTACTTATTAGTTACTGTGTTATCTCTTATGTTGATTTGTAAAGTGGAAAAATAGTGTTTGAAAACTTTAATAAAATATATTTATTAAAAAAAAAAAATTGTATCAAGCTAAGCCTGGCACACGAGGAAGAGGAATTAACCCTACTTAGGGCGTCAGCCCATAGCCCCTCCTCAATCTCCTCCCCCAACTCCTCCTCCCATTTGCCCTTCAACTCCTCTACCAAAGCCTCCCCCTCTTCTTTCATCTCCTGGTATATCACCGACACCTTGCCCTCCCCGACCCATATGCCCGAAATCACCCTATCTTGAATCCCCTGTGCCGGGAGTAGCGGAAATTCCCTCACCTGCCGCCTCACAAACACCCTCACTTGCATGTACCTGAAAGCGTTTCCCGGGAGTAGCCCAAACTTCTCCTCCAGCATCCCTAAGCTCGCAAACGTCCCGTCAATGAACAGCAGAGGGGACACTGGGCACCCCTGCCTCGTCCCTCGATACAGCCGGAAATACTCCGACCTCCGCCGGTTCGTGACCACACTCGCCATCGGGGCTTTATACAGGAGCTTAACCCAACTGACAAACCCTCCCCCGAGCCCAAACCTCCTCAACACTTCCCAGAGATACTCCCACTCTACCCGATCGAAGGCCTTCTCCGCGTCCATGGCTGTCACTATCTCCGCTTCTCCTTCCACCGATGACATCAATATCCCATTTAGGAGCCTTCGCACATTAGTGTTTAACTGCCTACCCTTTACGAATCCCGTCTGGTGCTCATGAATCACCCCCGGGACACAGTCCTCTATCCTCATGGCCAACATTTTTGCCAGCAACTTAGCATCCACATTAAGGAGCGAGATCGGTCTATATGACCCACATTGCAGTGGGTCCTTATCCCGCTTTAAGATCAAAGAGATCGTCGCCTCCAACATTGTCGGGGGCAGGGTCCCCCCCTCCCTTGATTCATTGAAGGTCCTTACCAGCAACGGGGCTAACAGGTCTACATATTTCCTGTAAAACTCCACCGGGAACCCATCCGGCCCCAGGGCCTTCCCTGCCTGCATGCTCCCCAGTCCTTTAACCAGCTCCTCCACCCCAATTGGCGCCCCCAAACCAGCCACCTCCTGCACCTCCACCCTTGGGAACCTCAACTGATCCAAGAATCGCTGCATCCCCTCTTTTCCCCCTGGGGGCTGGGACCTATACAGTTCCTCATAAAAGGCCTTAAAAGCCTCATTCACTTTCCCTGCCCTCCGCACCGTAGTTCCCCTGCCATCTTGGACTCCACCTATTTCCCTCGCTGCCATCCTCTTACGGAGCTGGTGTGCCAGCATCCGGCTCGCCTTCTCCCCATATTCATGTATCGCCCCCTGTGCCTTCCTCCACTGTGCCTCTGCCTTCCCTGTGGTCAACAGGTCGAACTCCGTCTGGAGACTTCGTCTCTCCCAGAGTAGTCCCTCATCCGGAGCCTCTGCGTAGCTCCTGTCCACCCTTAAAATCTTCCCCACTAACCTCTCCCTTTCCCTGCCCTCTCTCTTCACCCTGTGAGCCCTGATGGAGATAAACTCTCCCCTGACCACCGCCTTCAGCGCCTCCCATACTACTCCCACCTGCACTTCCCCATTGTCGTTAGCCTCCAGATACCTTTCAATACACCCCCGCACCCTCCCGCACACTTCCTCGTCTGCCAGCAGTCCCACATCCAACCTCCACAACGGGCGTTGGTCCCTCTCCTCCCCCAACTCCAGCTCCACCCAGTGCGGGGCATGGTCTGAAATGGCTATGGCCGAATACTTCGTTCCCTCCACTTTTGGGATCAATGCCCTGCCCAGAACAAAAAAAAATTATCCAGGAGTAGGCCTTATGAACGTGGGAGAAAAAAAGAAAATTCTCTGGCCAAAGGCCTGGCAAATCTCCACGGATCTACTCCCCCCATCTGATCCATAAACCCCCTAAGTACCTTGGCCGCAGCCGGCCTCTTCCCCGTCCTAGATCTGGAACTATCTAATGCTGGGTCCAGCACCGTATTGAAATCCCCCCCCATTATCAAACTCCCTACCTCCAGGTCCGGAATACGCCCCAACATCCGTTTCATGAATCCAGCATCGTCCCAGTTTGGGGCATATACATTCACCAGTACCACCTCCGTCCCCTGCAACCTACCACTCACCATCACGTATCGACCTCCCTTGTCCGCTACTATGTTCTTGGCCACAAATGACAATGACACCCCCTTTCCCACCAGTATTGCCACCCCTCTATTCTTCGCATCCAGCCCCGAATGGAACACCTGTCCCACCCATCCCTTCCTTAACCTGACCTGATCTGCCACGTTCAGATGTGTCTCCTGAAGCATGACCACGTCTGCCTTCAGTCGCTTTAGGTGCGCGAACACTCGGGCCCTCTTAACCGGCCCATTTAGGCCTCTCACATTCCACGTGATCAGCCGGATTGGGGGGTTACCTACCTACACCCCCCCCCCCCTCCTATCTTAGGCCAGTCCCGTGCTCGCGCCTCCCGCACCCTCCAGTCCCCCAGGCGGGGGATCCCCGCCCCAACCACCTCTTCCATTTTCAGTTCCCCCTCGGACAGTGCAGCAGCAACCCTAGACTCCCCCCCTCCCCCCCACTCCTCCCCTCCCCCCGCCAGATCCACATCTAGCTCTTTTGCTCCCCCCATATTACTTCCGTGAGTCAGCTGACTTCTGCTGACCCCGGCTTCCCCCGCCTTCCCGTTGATCTCCCAGTGTGGGAGTCTCTCCTCATCCTTACCTTCCTCCATCTCTCTCTCCCCCCCCCCCCCCCCCCCCCCCCCCGTTTTGGCGCGGGAAAAAGCCCGCACTTTCCTGAACCAGCCCCGCCCCCTATGGCGCAGCTCCTGTTGCGGCCATTATCCCAGTTCCCTCATCCCCGAGTCCACCTCCCTCCAGCACCAACGCCCACATTCCCCATCATCATCATCTTGTCTACAGAAAAGAAAAAAGGAAATTTTAGGAATTTTAACCAGAACTCTACCCACATCCCCATCCATCATCCCACCCATGCGATATTCTTTACCCATATTTACAACCTCCTATACAACCACATCCCCTCAGTTCGAGTCCAGTTTTTCCATCTGAATAAAGGTCCAAGCCTCTTCTGGCGTTTCAAAATAATGGTGTCGGTCCTGATAAGCGACCCACAGTCACGCAGGCTGCAGTATGCCGAACCTGATTTTTTTTTTAATGCAGCACCGCCTTGGCCCGGTTGAAGCCAGCTCTCTTCTTTGCCACCTCCGCGTTCCAATCCTGGTATACTCGGATCACCGCGTTCTCCCATCTACTGCTCCGCACCTTCTTGGCCCATCTCAGCACACTTTCTTTGTCCGCGAAGCGGTAGAACCTTGCCACTATCGCCCTTGGCGGCTCATCAGCCTTGGGTCTCCTCGCCAGGACCCGGTGAGCTCCTTCCAGCTCCAGGGGGGTCGGAGAGGCCTCCGCACCCATCAGCGAATGGAGCATCGTTCTCACGTACGCCCCGGAATCAGCTCCCTCCACTCCTTCGGGAAGACCCAGAATCCGGAGGTTATTCCTTCTCGATCTGTTCTCCAGGACCTCAATTCTCTCGGCCCACCTCCTGTGCACCGCCTCGTGCGCCTCCATTTTTACCGCCAGGCCCAGGATCTCGTCCTCGTTGATATTCACTTTCTCATTCACCACACGAAGCTCCACCGCTGGGTCTTCTGGGTCTCCTTCAGCCCCTCGATCGCCAACAGCATCGGCGCCAGCACCTCCTTTTTCAGCTCCTCCACACATTGCTTGAGGAACTCCTGCTGGTCTGGCCCCCACGCTGCTCGCTCTCCGCCCTCCGCCATCTTGCCTTTTTCCCCTTGTTTTGGTCTCTGCTCCAGGGCCTCTTTCCTCGTTGCTCCACCACAGATCTCTGCTATATATTGTGAGGGGGGACCTCACTGCACCTTCCCACACGGGATTAAATCAAAAACAGCTCCGTTGGGGCTCCTCTGGAGAGCCCGAAAGTCCGTAGTCGCGGGAGCTGCGGAAACGCGCGGCTTAGCTCCGCATCGCCGCAACCGGAAGTCCGATTTTTTTTTTTTTTTTTTAAAAAGAGGATGCAGTGGGAACTTGAATCATCAGCTGAAGTCCTTGGCAGAAATGTAACATTGAAAGACACAGCAAGTGAGATCGTGAGGACCAAGCAGGCTCATTTGTCACATTGCGTCTGGAGCCTCCTTAGATATGCAAACTTGAAACTTGTGAGCGGTCTCCTGGGCACCATTGTTGCGAGCTGGCTGGGGTTGGCTGACCGTTATTGCTCCATCTTGTTAGTGAGGGACTGCTGAATACGCAGCTGGCGAACAGATAGCGAGCCTTCATTTGTGGCAAGCAGCCCGTGGGGCCTAATTAACGTTGAATCGCGTTGCCGGCCTCACTGGGCTGAACGCCGGGAAGCTCCTGACAGTTCCCGCGCACTACAACACTTAGAAATCTTTCCAGAGAATCGCGCCCTATGCTCATTATCTAAAATGCCCACTACAATGAGCTGCAACGAACCTTTCAAAACCGCTCCTATTAACTAACTCTTTAGTTAGCAGGGAGGCTCCAGACTAGAGAAAAAGAAAAATGATCTAAACAACAAAATATCAAAACCCCATATACCTTGAGCGCTGAAAAGAAGGTTTTTATTATCATAACAAATAGCACACCACATAGTGTAAAACCCCAAATCTAAACAAGAACGATAAGAATTCAACCCCAACAAGAAAAAGTTAAAACCGAACAAACATGAAATCCGAACAAACATGAAACCCAACAATATATCAATTCAACAAGTCGTTGACAGAACTGAAAACCCAATTACAACCTGCCCCACTTGTGTCTTTTAATGAAAAAGTCTACTTCTCCCGACGTGTGCAAGAAATAGTTGAAAATAACTGAGCCAAGCTGGGTAGAACAAACCGGACTCCACTCTTACAGAGGACAGCCTGACTCCATTGCTAGCTCCGCACCCATGTCCTGATAGATCCTGATGGAGTGGCCTTCCCCACAAAGTCAAAGTGCTCCTTTGCCCTTTGCAAAATCCTTCTTTTCCTTGAAGCTGTGGAACCTCACTATCACCGCACACCGTGGATCTTCAGGATGATACCTCGCCGAAGTGCCCAATGGGCTCGGTACACTTCAGATGGGGATGCGTATCCACCCTCGCCCACCATTTTGCCGAACATGCCCAAGAGGTACTCCGGGGGCATTGGACCCTCGATCCCTCTGGCAACTCCACAATCTGAATATTTTGCCGACTGGACTTATTTTCCAAGTCATTCATCTAGGCTATCAATGATGTATTCTTTTTGATCACCAAAGACAATTCCTATTCCAGCGAGGTAATCCAATTGCTGTGGCCCGTCAAGGCTACCTCCAAATCTTTGATCATGGCACCCTGGGCTTCGATGGTCTGATCAGTTTTCCCCAGAGCCGCTCGAAGTGGACCAAGGCCTCTTCAATTGATTTCTTGAGGTCATCCGTCATAATTCATCGGTGCTTTTCAAACTCTTCCACCAAGGTACTAGCACCTCGGCTGTTAGTGGAGTGATGGAGCACCAGAAACTGACTCCGCCATTTTACTTGCCAGTGAGCTCAGAGGCCTCAGACTCATCGCCGAGTTTCTGCTCTTCTTTTCCGTGATGTTTTTGGACCTTTCAGTCTTACAAGACCTTTTTTTGCAGAAACTATGTGGGTTTCTGAGAGTAAAGAATCTGTGGGACTAAGAAAAGGGGAAAAAAGTACAGTACTCCAATGGGAGACACCTAGTTGCGTGTCTTCCCCCTACTTTACGCTACTGCATGACCCCACCAACAAACATACAGAGTAACTTGTTATGCCAAACAATTCATTCTTCCACCTTTCACCCCTTATTTATCAGGATCTATCTGCCTATGCCTTAAAAATATTCAAAGACCCTGCTGCCATTGCCTTTTGAGGAGTACCAAACACTTAATACCCGCTAAGACAAACATTCCTCCTTATCTCTGTTAAATGGCCAACTACTTATTTTTAAGCAGTGACCCCAGTTCTAGATTCTCCCACAAGAGGAAATGTCAGCAGAGGTTTGGGCGGGGGCCAGTGAATCACGCACACATATTTTGGGGTTGCAAAAAATTGGGAAGATTCTGGGCGGGAGTGTTCACGGTCTTAGCCAGGGTAGTGGAGGAGAAGGTGGACCCGGGGGGGGGGGAATCAGGGAAGAACTGGGGGTTGGAGACCGTGAGGGGGGGGAGAGGGGGCCGTTAAAATGCAAGGTGAGGCTGCGCAGGTGGCATTGGAAGTCCAGACCGAGGATCGCGGCGGCGCAGAGGTGAGGGAGGACCATGAATTTGAAATCTTGGAACACCGCGCCGTTCGCTGCGAGGGTGACGATGCAGTAGCCGGAAACTTCGGCCGACTGGGAGTTGGAGGCCATGGAAATATGCCTGCGCGTGGGTAGTACCTTGAGAGAGCAGCGGCGCACGGTGTCCGGGTGGAGGAAGCTCTCCGTGCTGCCACTGTCGAAGAGGTAGGTAACAGTGAAACAATTTACCTGAACCTCCATGGTGGATCTGGCGAGCTGATGCAGTCGGTCCTGATCGAGGACGATGGATGCGATGGTGGAGCTGTTGGAGAAGGGTGCCGGATCCGGGGAGCGGCCTGCGGAAGAGGGTGGCGGCGCCCAGGCGCCCAGGCGTCGTAGGCTGCTGTTGGAGGCCAGGAACTCCCCATTCCCACCTGCCCCAAAGAACTGAGGCGATGCCTCAGGTTCTTTGCCTACTATGCCCAGTGGTTGCCCGAGCACGCTGACAAGGCCCGACCCCTCCTCCGTTCTCCCTCATTCCCCCTCCCGCCCGAGGCCTGCCAGGCCTTCCACCTCCTAAAAACCGCTATCGCCAAAGCCGCCATGCATGCGGTAGACGAGTCTGCACCATTCCAAGTCGAGAGCGATGCCTCCGACTTTGCCCTGGGTGCCACCCTCAACCAGGCGGGCAGGCCCGTTGCCTTCTTTTCCCGCACACTCCAAGGCCCCGAGATCCGCTACTCCTCTGTTGAGAAGGAGGCACAGGCCATAGTGGAAGCCATCCGGCACTGGAGGCACTACCTGGCCGGAAAACCATTTACCCTCGTTACTGACCAACGATCAGTTGCGTTCATGTTCGACAACAAACAACGAGGTAAAATCAAAAATGATAAGATATTACGGTGGAGGATCGAACTCTCCACCTACAATTATAGTATCTTATACCGGCCAGGTAAGCTCAATGATCCTCCTGATGCCCTGTCCCGTAGTACTTGTGCCAACGCACAGGGTGACCGACTGCGGGCACTACATAATGACGTCTGTCACCCGGGCGTCAGGCGGTTCTACCACTACACCAAGGGCCACAACCTGCCCTTCTCAGTCGAGGTCAAGGCCATGACTAGGGACTGCCAAGTCTGTGCGGAGTGCAAGCCGCAATTCTACAAGCCAGACAAGGTGCACCTAATCAAGGCTACCCGCCCCTTTGAACGTCTCAGCATTGACTTCAAAGGGCCCCTCCCCACCCACAACCGCAACACGTACTTCCTCAATGTCATCGACGAGTACTCGCGGTTCCCCTTCGCCATTCCCTGCCCCGACACGACCTCCGCCACCGTCATCAAAGCGTTGCGCGACCTCTTCATGCTGTTCGGTTATCCCAATTACATTCACAGTGACCGGGGCTCCTCCTTCATGAGTGAGGAGCTGCGTCAGTACCTGCTCGCCAGGGGCGTTGCCTCGAGCAGGACGACCAGTTACAACCCCCGGGGGAACGGACAGGTGGAGAGGGAGAACGCGACAGTTTGGAAGGCCGTGCTGCTAGCCCTCAAGTCCAAAGCCCTACCAGTCTCCCGTTGGCAGGAGGCCCTCCCTGCTGCACTCCACTCCATCCGGTCCCTTTTGTGTACTGCAACGAATGCTACCCCTCATGAGCGGATGTTTCTTTTCTCCAGGAGATCGGCATCCGTGACATCGCTTCCGTCCTGGCTCCTGTCCCCGGGAGATGTCCTGCTCCGCAAGCACGTGCGGACCTCTAAGGCGGAGCCCCTGGTGGAGAGAGTCCGTCTCCTCCACGCCAACCCACAGTACGCGTACATAGCGTACCCCGACGGGCGTGAGGAGACCGTCTCCATCAAGGACCTGGCCCCCTCTGGGGCCCCTGCCACCCCCGCACCGCAACCTCCACCCCGCTCCCTCGCTGCTCCCGTCGATCCCTCGGCCTGTTACTACTCTGTGCCAGCCGCTGTCATCCCGCAGTTTCGCCTCGAGCCAGCCAAAGCGGTGGGGGACGTCATGCCGCCTCGCAACCCAGCACCACCGACCGCATGGATACCGCCGGACACTACCTCAGCGCCGCAGCTCCGACGTTCAAAGAGATCGACCAAACCCATCATTCATCTCGACCTCTGACGACACGGAACCTCCTGATGGACTCTGTTCGTTACTCCCTGTTGGTTCACTGTGTTTGCTACTCCATGTTTTCACCCCGGACTTCCTTCTAAACAAGAGGTGAATGTGGTGATACACCACTGTACTTCCCTAGCATTGTACATAGTTATATAATAGTTGTGTGTAATGTGGCCCTGTAATCCTGTGTATTGTACTGTGTATTGTACTGTAGCTCTGTAGAGGTTCGGTCACCTGTATGTAACCTGACCTGGCCACGGAGAGCTCCGCCTTGGCCACTCCCCCGGGAGTTAGGTATAAGACCCAGCTTCTGAGATCGGACCCATTTTGTCTGGGGTCGTCTGTGTCGGGTAAGCTTCCTATGTAGTGTATTAAAGCCTTGGTTAAAGTCTCACATGTCTTTGTGGTTCTTGACGCTTAGTGCATCAGAGGAGGAGTTCGAAGAGGAGATCGAAGAGGGGACGTGGGCAGGTGCCCTAGGAGGGTGAACTCTTCCTCTTCATGCGCGAGGCTCAGCCTCATACAGTTTAAGGTGCTGCATAGGGCACACATGACTGGGACAAGGATGAGCCGGTTCTTTGGGGGTGAGGACAGGTGTGTTAGGTGCTCAGGGAGCCCAGCAAATCACACCCATATGTTCTGGGCATGCCCAGCGCTGGAGAAATTTTGGAAGGGCGTAGCGAGGACGGTGTCGAGGGTGGTAGGATCCAGGGTCAAACTGGGCCGGGGGTTCGCAATATTTGGGGTGGCAGAGGAGCCGGGAGTGCAGGAGCGAAAGAGGCCGGAATTCTGGCCTTTGCGTCCCTGGTAGCCCGGCGAAGGATTCTCCTTCAGTGGAAAGATACAAGGCCCCCAAGCGTGGAATCCTGGATCAGCGATATGGCAGGGTTCATTAAATTGGAGGGGGTGAAATTCGCCTTGAGAGGGTCGGTACAAGGGTTCTTTAGGCGGTGGCAACCGTTCTTAGACTTTCTGGCAGAACGATAGACATTGGTCAATGGCAGCAGCAGCTCGGGGGGGGGGGGGGGGGGTTAACTTTATTTCTGTTTATGTTATTTACACTGGAAGGGTCTGAGGAGGTGTATACACCTGTTGTCTTAAGTCGGGGTGTTAATCTTAATTTATTATTTAGGTACAAGGGGGGGGGGGTTTGAGGGGTTGCTTTTTTAGATTGTGTTTTGTATTTAACCCTGTTGGGTTCTTTTTTCTTTCTCATTTTGTTATTGATATTTTATGAAAACCTTTAATAAAATTTTTTTTTTTTTTTTTAAAACCACCTCTCGTCTTCGTGCAATAGTTACTGCACCATTGCCTATTTCCCCATGAGATTTTCCTTGAATCCAGTGATGGTCTCCTCCGAGAATTTGGAAGCTTTAGGCAGCATTTCAAGCTCCTTTCCCTGGTCTTCACTAGCCCCCATTTGTATAATCACTTTTTCCTACAAGCTGGTATGGACTCAATGTTTAAATCTTGAGATGGGAACGGTCTGGAGATCTGTTCCTGGAGGGGGGGTTTGCTAGTTTTAAGGAATTTGTTGAGAAATTCCAGCTGACCAGCTCTGATCTTTTAATGCATTTCCAAATTAGCGATTTTTTGCATAAAGCCTTTCCCTCCTTTCCTTTGGGCCACTCTCTTCCCTGATGCAGAAGATTTTGTCTCTCACTAGGCCTGACTTTGTGTGTGTGTGTGTGTGTGTGTGTGTGTGTGTGTGTGTGTGTGAGGGGGGGGGGGGGGGGGGCTACTTTGGACATATATGCTCAAAACCTTACAACAGATTCTACTCCGTTGAGTGGTGTACGGGAAAAATGGGAGGGTCCCATTCTTTTTTTAAAAATCTTTTTATTGGCATTTTTAAAATTATATACATTGCCGTTCTTTTTCATTTATTGTAGTCACAAAGGTTTCTACTTAGGTTTCTCTATTTACAGTCTGTCGCCATCTGGCTCAGCGTATCAATCCTCCCTATCCATCCCCCACTCCCCCTCCAGCTCCCCTCTCACTGACCCCCCCCTTCCTCCATTCTTCACTGCTGCCCCCCATTCTTTCTTGCTGGGTTTTGGTACCTCGCCTTGCTCTCCCCGCTCCGGTCCTCCCTCGCTTTCCTCTTTCTATCTTGTCCTGGCAATTCTCCCTGGCTACTGGCTATTTATTTCTTTATGTGTTGGCCACAAACAGGTCTCGAAACAGTCAGGTGAATGGCTCCCATGTTTTGTGGAAGCCATCTTCCGACCCACAGATGGTAAATTTGATTTTCTCCATTTGGAGAAATTCTGACAGGTCGGGCAGCCAGTCTGTAGCTTTAGGTGGTGCAGTTGATCACCAACCGAGTATGATTCTACGGCAGGCGATCAGGGAGGCAAAGGCAAGGGCGTACGCCCTCCTCCCCATGAAGAGATCTGGCTGGTCTGATACCCCGAAGACCATCACTTTCGGGTATGGCTCCACTCTCATCCCCACCACTTTGGACATTGCCACGAAGAAGGCTGTCCAGTACCCAGCAAGTCTGGGACAAGACCAGAACATGTGGGCGTGGTTGGCCAGTCCTCCTTGGCACTGTTCCCATCTATCCTCCACCTCCGGGAAGAACCTGCTCATTCGGGCTCTGGTCAAGTAGGCTCTATGTACCACTTTCAGCTGCGCTAGGTTGAGCGTCGCACATGTGGAAGTAGAGTTGACTCTGTGCAGTGCTTTGCTCCAGAATCCTCACCCCATTTCGAACCTCAAGTCTTCCTCCTTGTTGTGTCCAGTTCAGTATCGCCCTCTCTAGCAGTTGTTTGTACATGTCACTGCAGTTCCCTCTGCCTAGGAAGGAGGGTTCTATTCTTAATGGTGAGGTCTGGAGTGAGACCCTTCACAGGGTCAACTCCAAACCTCGTGCTTGGCGGAGTCTGATTCAGTTTAAGGTTTTGCAGAGGACACACTTGACCAGGGCTAGGATGAGCTGGTTCTTCCCTGGGGTTGAGGATAAGTGTGAGCGCTGTTCTCATGGGCCAGTAACCATACGCATCTGTTTCTGGTCCGGTCCCAAGTTGCTCGGCTTCTTTCTTTAACACCATGTCAGAGATACTCCGTGTCGACTTGGATCCATGTCCGCTGATGGCCATATTTGGGGTCTCAGAATCATTGGGTGAAAGCGGATGTCCTCACCTTTGCCTCATTGATAGCCTGCAGTAGAATTGTGTGGAGGTCTCCCACGCCGCCTATTGCCTCTGCTTGGTTGGGTGACCTAGTGTCATTCCAGTATTTGATGAAGGTCAAGTTCACCATCACGATCGGTGGAGACGTTCTACCCAAAATGGCAACCATTTATTTCCCATTTTTAATGAGTTAGTCACCTGGTAAGGGATGTGGGTTAGTTTTAAGCTAATTAGGTGTATTTAAGTTAATTAGGTGTGTGTTTTTCCCTTTTTTTAAAAAAATTCTCTTCTTTTGTATTTTTCTGTTTGACGGTTTTGGGTCTCAATAAACATACATTTCTTTTAAATGCCTGTTTGTTGGCAATTGCTGAAACTAACAGCCATTTTGTCTGTATAACTACACATGTGCATTCTACAATAATGAGTCTTGGAACAAATCATATTGATATAGTGACAGACCATACAGTCACAAAAGCACAAATTGCTTTTGATGTGGAAGAGAATAAAGCAAGCACATGTTTTATACACAATGCACACATGAAAACAATATGCCACGATAGCCAACTAAAATTTATTTACTTTACAGACTTGTTTCTATTATTTCCACTTGAATTCATACTGCACAACCGAGTCTTAGGTTTTTGGATGCTACAGCTGACAGTGCGTGATATGTCAAACTTTGCAGCTGTTCTTCTTTCCTCAAAGACCATCTTTGTTAGTTGAAAGCGTAGCAACTGTTGCATCTATTTTTCAAGGCTGGTGATGGACCCAGCTGTTAGCCTGGCAGACGTATGAAAGCTTGGGTTAAAAAAAAAAACGAAGAAAAAAAAGAGGTAGAAAGAAACTTCTGTTTGGGTTTGTGGGATTCTCCACAGTCTTAAGGATCTGAAAATACTCAATAGCTTGGAGGCTTTATTAATGAGGTAATATGATGGAACAATTCATATGGATACTTTCACAGATGAAAACAGACAAATAATGGTGAATGTGAATTGCTCTACAATGCAATCAGTCATTTATTTATTTATCAAATATGTGGAAATATACAAAGTAAAAAATGTGCTCAATCATATATAAGCTATGTGTCAAAAAAGTATTACCTCTAAAGTTCTCTAACCTCTACTTTCGGTCTCTTTCCTTTCAGCCAACTACCAACCTAAGTCATAAGATTACCACTAATTCTGAGCATTTCTGCTAATAATCTCTTCCATGGAAGCTTATCCAATGGCTTTTGGAGTCCATTCTGGAGAGTATCCATAGACACTTCCTCAGCTACCATGTTAGTAATCTCAAAAAAATCAACATGAGTCCTACCCTTCAGAAATGCACACTGGCTCTCTTTGATCAGCTTTACTCAGTCACTTTATCCTGGATAATGGATTTTAGCAACAAATAACAATGTAATAAATGACTAGATGATCTGTTTTTGGTGATGTTGATTGAGGGATAAATATTGTCGAAGACACCGGGGTCAACTCCGATGTTCTTCAAAATACTGCCATGGGATCTTTTACATCCACCCGGGCAGGCAGATGGAGCCTCAGTTTCAAGTCTCATTCTAAAGACAGCACCTCCCACTGTGCAATGCACCATCAGTACTGCACTGGAGTCTCAATCTTCATTTTTGAGAGTCATCCTCTTTTACCGTGAAGACAGATATAATGTATTAAGTAATAGAGTAATTTGAGGGCAGCACGGTAGCATAGGTGATTAGCACAATTGCTTCACAGCTCCAGGGTCCCAGGTTCGATTCCCGGCTTGGGTTACTGTCTGTGCGGAGTCTGCACGTTCTCCCAGTGTGTGTGTGGGTTTCCTCCGGGTGCTCCGGTTTCCTCCCACAGTCCAAAGATGTGCAGGTTAGGTGGATTGGCCATGCTAAATTGCCCTTAGTGTCCAAAATTGCCCTTAGTGTTGGGTGGGGTTACTGGGATGTGCGGGGTGTGCAGTTGGGTAGGGTGCTCTTTCCAAGAGCCGGTGCAGACTCGATGGGCTGAATGGCCTCCTTCTGCACTGTAAATTCTATGAAGAGTCCTCAGAATCCACTAACATCGGTGTTTATTGAGTCCATATTCCCCTTTAACATTCTTTCTCTTAATATAATTATTTCTCAGGGCAGCACGGTGGCGCAGTGGTTAGCATTGCTGCCTAACGGCGCTGAGGTCCCAGGATTAATCCCAGCTCTGGGTCACTGTCCGTGTGGAGTTTGCACATTTTCCCCGTGTTTGCATGGGTTTCACCCCCACAACCCAAAGATGTGAATGGTAGGTGGATTGGCCACATTAAATTGCCCCTTAATTGGAAAAAATTAATTGGGTACTCTAAATTTCTAAGAAAAATATTGTCTCACGGTTGGCTTTGATATGCCTTGCAAACTTCTTAGATTCCCTTTGTTCCTCACATTATATGTTTAGTATACTTTTGTTGCTTTTTGGAGCTCTCCCAGTCCACTGACTTTCCACTTTACTTTTTATTTATATTTACCTTTACTTTTTGTTTGATACTGTCCCTTGCCTCATTTGTTGAAGATGATAGCTTGACAATACAAGCAGAATTGGTGTATTGTACTGGTTTCATTTGCAGATTAATTCTCAATACCTCCAAATTAACTTTCTTTTCACTCAAAAACACTGAACTGTGAAACAACAGACCGCATCCACTGCTCTCTATGCACAAACATTGATAGTACAGGGTACCTAGGATAATATGAAAATATGAGCTGTTAACATTAAATATTTTGATGTAGATAACTTGTATAGCAGATTTTTGACAGTGTTCTGAAGGATCATATGGACTCAAAACATTAACTCTGTTTCTCTCTCCACAGATGTTCCCAGACCTGCTGAGCCTTTCCGGCAGGTTATGTTTTTATGACACTGCTGTCATTTAGAGAAAAATAGAATAACTACAGTGCAGAAGGAGGCCATTTGGCCTATCGGGCCTGCACCAACCCTGCGAAAGAGAACCCACACAGGCTCACTCCCCTGCCCTATCCCTGGAATACACCTCACCTTTAGACACTAAGGGGTAATTTAGCACGGCCAATCCACCTAACCTGCACACCTTTGGACTGTGGAAGGAAACCAGAGCACCCCGGAGGAAACCCACGCAGACACAGGGGGAACATGCAGACTTCAGACAGTATTGAACCCATGTCCCTGGCACTGTGAGGCAGCAGTGCTAGGTGCTGTGACACAGCACCGCCCTTTGTCACTATTGACCTAGTAACGTAAAAATAAATCTCACCTGCATTCGGAACGTTGCACCAATGACTTCACTTTCCCACCACTATAAACTTAAGTAAATCTGAACCTGACAAAAAATATGTAGGCAAACACTCAAACTTTCATGCTTGTATTCTAATTGCAACTGAGCACTTTTTAAAACAAACCAATCTTTGGATGCAGCTCTTATTCATGGGAATTAAAAACGGCCTTCATGAAAAATAAATGTAATCTTTTACGAAGTGCTTACCATTTAAAGTAAATGTTTAATGATACCATACCCTTTTCTAAACCTCATCATTTTAAGACTCTTTTCAAAGGTACAGTGACACAGATGGTTAAAAAAAAGTCTGTTTTAGGAAAGAAATCTCTATTTCTGCTTATAAAACCAGAATATAATTGAAGGTTATGATTTTTTTAAGTAACCACAAAAAGAAAAAGTAAACTTGAATCACAGAGATAAAAAAACATTTCCTAGAATAAATAGTGCACTTTATAGATTTAAATTTGCTTTTGCCTGGTGCCAAACCACAAATCTCAGTGAACATCAAATGCCCACAATGTTAAAAAGAACAGATTAACTAATGGGCATGATAGGCTTTTAGGTGGTTTGCGATGAATATATAGTACATCATGAATAGACAAGACTTGTAATCGGGTTGGCTTACTTAAAATAAAACACAAAATTATCAAAATGTACATAGAAATTATGAGCAATCACCAAAATCAACAGTTCAATTAATGTAAGAAAATAATATTGCAAATCCCAAAATACAAAAGACATGCATAGATCTTCATATTCATAAAAGGGAGGGAGGCAGCAAGTAGGAAATATAGACTAGTTAGTTTAATATCTGTCGTTGGGAAATTGTTAGAATCCATTATTAAGGAAGTAAAAACAGCACATTTAGAAAATCAAAATGCAATCCATTAGTCAACATGGTTATATGAAAGGTAAATCGTGTTTGACTAATTTGCTAGAGTTCTTCAAAGATGTAACACAAGTCAAGTGGATTATAACATCCTGTAGATGTAGTATATCTGGACTTCCAAAAGGCATTTGTTAAGGTGCATAAAAGAATTAATACACATGGTAAGATCATATGGGATGAGGAGCAATTTATTACCTTGGATAGAAGACTGGCTAAACCGGCAGGAGGCAGAGAGTCGGCATAAATGGGTCTTTCTCTGGTTGGCAAGATGCAACTAGTAGGGTGCCACAGAATTCGGTCCTCGGGCCCCAACTATTTACAATATATATTAATGACTTGGATATATGGATAGAAAGTCCTATAGCCAAATTACAGATGACACGAAGGTAGGTGAGATAGTAAGTTGCAAAGTGGAAATGAGCAATTTACAAATGGATATAGGTAAATTAGGTGAGTGGGTCAAAATTTGGAAGATGGAGTTTAACATGGATAAGTGTGAGGTTATCCATTTTGGTTGGAAAATGGAAAGGCAACATATTATCTAAATGAAGAGAGACTTCAGAGTGTTTTGGTGCAGAGGGATCTGGGTGTCCTCGTAAATGAATCTCAGAAAACTTGTATGCAGGTACAGCAGGTAATAAGGAAGGCAAATGGAATTTTGACCTCTATAGCTAAAGAGATAGGGTATAAAAGTAGGGAACTGTTGCTGCAACTATACAAGGCATTGGTGAGACTGCACCAGGAGTACTGTGTACAGCTTTGGTTACCTTATTTGAGGAGGGATGTTATTGCATTTGAGGTGTTCAGAGGTGTTTCACGAGATTGATTCCAGAGATATGGGGTTTGTCTTATGAAGATAGATTGTACAGTTTAGGCATATACTCCCTCGAGTTTAGAAGAATGAGAGGAGATCAAATTGAGGTATATAAGATGATAAAAGGTAGTGGCAAAGCAGACGTAGAGCGGGTGCTTCCTCTTGTGGGCAATCTAGACAAGAGATCATAGGCTAAGGGGTAGCAGATTTAAAACAGAGGTGAGGAGAAACTACTTCTCTCAAAGGGTCATGAATCTGTGGAATTCACTACCCCACAGTGCAGTGGATGGCGGGGAAGTAAATTTGAGGAGCTAGATACATTTTTAATTTGTAATAGGTTGAAGGGTTATGGAGAACAGGCAGGAAACTGGAGTGAGGCCAAGAGAAAATCAGGCATGATTGTATTGAATGGCAGAGTGGCATGAGGGGCTGAATTGCCTACTGATGCTCCTAGTTATGTTCTTATATGACAAGTAACTCACCACAAAATGCATTGTCTATTCTAAGAAATGTACAGCCAAAATAATGTACAAGGGGGCAAAGAAGAAAGGTGGCCAGATTGAAAAACCTTAGCTCAAAGAAATGAGTATTACTATGGAAAGCAACATCCTCTTCAGATTTAATTTTCAAAACTACCTTTGAAAATAGCATTCCCAAACAATATTAATCAGAACAATACACTTGAAAGGTCACTCCAAAGAAAGACACCAGTCCTACATTTAAGTACCAGTCCTACATTTAAGTACATGTCAGCATTTCCTTTATTTTTAATTTTTCCAATTAATGGGCAATTTAGCATGGCCAATCCACCTACCCTGCACATCTTTGGGTTGTGGGGGTGAGACCCACGCAGACACGGGGAGAATGTGCAAACTCTACATGGACAGTGACCCGGGGGCGGGATCAACCCCGGGTCCTCGGCGCCGTGGGGCAGCAGTGCTAACACTGCGCCACAGTGCCGCCCTGTGTCAGCATTTCCAAAAATGTTTGTGCAACATCTTCTAAAATTGTATTCCAAAATGTAACCTAGCCAAAATGTAATCCAATCAAAATGTAATCGAACTAAATTTATAGTTTGTATTTGGAGAAAACCAAATAATTGTGCTGCATATCAACTCAAACAGGAGAACATGTTAACAAAAATTACAACATTTTGTAGAACATGCACAACACACATTTTCTACTTGCCTTGGTGAGATAGGTAATGGGCACGATTTTTCAGCCACGCTGCGCCAGAAAGGCAGCTCGCTGTGGTGCAGCGTGGCCGAAAAAACCTGGTAGACTCCACTCCCGGGATCTACCTGGCTCTCAATACCTAGCGAGATCCAACTCGATCTTGAGAAGTTGTGATGTAAATCCCGCCCATTGTGGGCAGCATCACCTTTTAGCAAATCTGCATATTAAAGTGAGACAGCTAGTCTTACTTTAATGTGCAGATTCCTGAGGTACGCCTGTTGTTGCATCTATCTTCTTCACCTTGAAGACCTCAGGCAAGCACCATTCAGTTGTGATCGTCACAAACGTTGACCAGACGGAATGGCACTTGTCGGGGGTCTCCCAGGGGATCAGAGGTCTCCAAGGTGCATGCCCTTTGGGCAGGATGGTATCCTGGCACTGTTGGTACCATCTGGGCATCTTGGCACTGCCACCTGGATGCCAGCCTGGCATTGCAAAGGTTCCGGTTGCCTTGAAGATCAGGACGCCATTTAAAAATAGTGTCCTGATCTCTTGCTATACTCAGGAGTTCCGGCGAGTGGAGTTCCTCGGGCACAAAACGGAGATATTGCGGTTTTGGCCATGCGTTCCTCGCTGAGGCCCCCTATCTAACACGAGTGCCATTTTATAGTGCTGTGTTTCTCGGCACTATGAGCAGCGGGAAACACATGGGGACTTGTTCCCCAATTGGTTAAATCCCACCCAATCAATCAAGTCACAAGAAAGAAAACTTCTAGCTATTTTAGTGAAATTTCCATGATTTTATGAATGGATAGTAAATAGAAAATTAAACAAGGAATGTGGACATTTGAAGTGAACAATGGTGAAGTTGTTACGATAGATGAAAAGTCAAGGTTTCTTAAAATACTTAGCTTCAACATTCGTAGAGGATATCAAATTACCCTTAATTAAGGAAGTGGAACAGCAAATGAATAGGATTGTGAGGAGCTGAGGGTGCTAAATGTTTCTCATCTCCAACCATCAATCTCATTTTAATATACATATTTCTTATTTCTTCATTTCATCAATACTACTGTGGCTATTGGTCCTCTTAGCTGTCTTCACTTTCCCAGACACACTTCAAATTATCATCCTACATGCCCTTCCTTTGTCCTGCATCCTCACTGAATTGAAACCAATTCCTCACAATAACTCTTCAATAAATTCTCTTGCCCTTTTTAGGAATCATCTTGCCCTTTTCAATTTCACTTCTTCCTACAATTTGCAAACTTTGAAATCATAGAAGCATAGAATGTAGAAGGAGGAGGCCATTCGGCCCTTTCAGCCTACTCAGTCATTCATTATTATGGCTGATCATCAAGTTCAATATTCAATACCCTGTTCTCATCTCTCCACCTCCCCCCCCCCCCCCACCCCCCCACCCCCTCCCACCGATGTCCCTTGAACCCTTTAGCCCCAACAGCTATATTTAATTCCTTCTTGAAATTACACATTTTGGCCTCAACTACTTTCTGTGGTAGCAAATTCCACAGATTCACCACTCTCTGGAAGAACTTTTTCTTCATCTCAGTCCTAAAAGGTTTACCCCTTATCCTCAAAACTCTGATTCCTAGTTCTGGACTCCCCACCATCAGGAATATTCTTTCTGAATCTACCCTGTCTAATCCTGTTAGAATTTTGTAAGTTTTTACAAGATCCCCTCTCACTCTTCTAATTACCAATGAATATAATCCGAACTGACTTAGTCTCACCTCGTATGACAGTCCCGCCATCCCAGGAATCAGCCTGGTAACCCTTAGCTGCACTGTTTCTATAGCAAGAACATCCTTCCTCAGATAAGGACATGAAAACTGCACACAATACTCCAAGTGTAGCCTCACCAATGCCCTATACAACTGCAGTAAAACACCTCTATTCCTATACTCAAATCCTCTCGCTATGAAGTCCAACATACCATTTGCCTTCTTTACTGCCTGCTGTACCTGCATGCTTACTTTCAGTGACTGATGTACGAAGACACCAAAGTCTCGCTGAGTATCCATCTCTCTCAATTTACACCCATTCAAATAATAATATGCCTTCCTATTTTTGCTGCTGAAGCGGATAACTTCACATTTATCCACATTATACTGCATCTGCCATGCATGTGCCCACTCACTCAGCCTGTCCAAATCCCGCTGAAGCATCTCTGCATCCTCCTCACAGCTCACCCTCCCACCCAACTTTGTAACAGCTACAAATTTGGAGACAGTACATTTCGTTCCCTCTCCAAAACATTAATATATAATATAAACAGTTGGTGGCCGAGCACAGATCCCTGCGATACAATGCCAATCAGAAAAAAGACCCATTTATTCCAACTTTTTGCTCCCTGTCTGCTAACCAGCTTTCTATCCATCTCGAGACACTACCTGTAATCCCATACGCTTTAACTTTACATACTAATATGCTTTGTGAGACCTTGTTGAAAGTCTTCTGAAATTCTAAATATACATCCACTGGTTCTCCCTTGTCAACTCTACTAGTTACATCTTCAAAGAATTCTAGTAGATTTGTCCAGCATGATTTCCCTTTTGTAAATCCATGCTGACTTTGTCTGATTACAACCCTGCTTTTCAAATGCTGTGCTATAAAATCCTTGATAATGGACTCCAGCACTTCCCCACCACCGAATTTATGCTCACTGGTCTACAGTTCCGTTTTCTCGCTACCTCACCTTTTGAACAGCGGGTTTATATTTGCTACCCTCCAATCTGTAGAAATCATTTCAGAGTCCAAAGAATTTTGGAAAATGACCACCAACTGATCTACTATTTCAAGGGCCACTTCCTCAAGTACTCTGGGATGAAGATTATCAGACCATGGAGATTTGTTCGCCTTCAATTCCATTAATTTCCTGAAAACTATTTCTCTACTAATACTAATTTCCTTCAGCTCCTCACTAAACCTTGTGTTTCTCAGAACTTCTAGTACATTATATAGAACATAGAACAGCAAAGTATACATTTAGTTTCTTCGCTGCAGGAAAGGATGTCCCGAAGCGTGGTACATTGGCGAGACCATGCAGACGCTGCGACAACGAATGAACGGACATCGCGCAACAATCACCAGGCAGGAATGTTCCCTTCCAGTCGGGGAACACTTCAGCAGTCAAGGGCATTCAGCCTCTGATCTCCGGGTAAGCGTGCTCCAAGGCGACCTTCAGGACCCGCGACAACGCAGAATCGCCGAGCAGAAACTTATAGCCAAGTTCCGCACACGAGTGCGGCCTCAACCGGGACCTGGGATTCATGTCGCATTACATTCATCCCCCACCATCTGGCCTGCGAAATCCTACCAACTGTCCTGGCTTGGTACAATTCACACCTCTTTAACCTGGGGTTACCCCATCTCTGGATCTGTAAAGATTTAATCACCTGCTAATGCTCGCATTCCTAGCATTGTTTGGCATCTTTGAATTTGTCTATATATGTGTTTCTGGAACAGACCTCTTCATTCACCTGAGGAAGGAGCAGCGCTCCGAAAGCTAGTGACATCGAAACAAACCTGTTGGACTTTAACCTGGTGTTGTAAGACTTCGTACTGTGCTCACCCCAGTCCAACGCCGGCATCTCCACATCCTGATTTACCTAGTCAACTCTCTTACTCCTTTCAGCCTAATGGTATCCTGCACAATTGACCTTGATCCTTAACTTAAGATTTTTCAACTTAAAAACAGAGTTTCAATGTTAACTTAGAGCAAAATGTTCAATCCAAATTTTTTATGGTTTCAGCCTTGGCTCATCAGATAGAACTCTTACTTCTCAGCCAGAACGTTCTAAGTTCCAACCCCACTTCAGGTCTTTAGCATAAAAATCAAAAAGCACTTTAGTATTGAGAGAGAGAGAGATGCAATATGAGTGGTGCCATCTTTCAGGTGAAATGTGAAACCAAGACTCCACCCACTGCGTCAGGCTGACAAAAAAGATTCCATGGCACTATTTCAAAGAAGAGCAGATGTGTTATCACTGGTGGCCTGACCAACATTTATTTCTCAATCAACATCTCAAAATAAGAAATAGATTACCCGGTCATTATCACATTTCTATTTTTGGGAGTTTGGCATGTGTAAACTGGTTTCTGGGTTTCCTACATGGCAACACGACTACACTTCAAAGTGCTTTGAGACATCCAGTGGTTGTGAAAAGTGTTATTCTAATGCAAGTCTTTCTTTTGGCTCGCTGGCTATAAAGTACTTTGGGATGTCCGGTGGTAACAAAATGAAAGTCTTTATTCCTTTCTTCTTTCATGTCCCTTACCTCAAGTTTTCTTAATTAAACATTGAACAATTTTGTGGTTTTTTTCAAAAACAACTAGTATAACTACAGGTGGTATGTACAATGTTCTGCACCTGCCATGATGAAAGATAAGGTCAGAGTCTGATTACATCAGAGATAATATATTGTTGGACGGAGGTATTATATAGTACACTGCAATAATTCATGCTATGTTGTTGCTTTGTAGTTGCAGCATTTCGGGTTCAGGAACTCAGTAAATCAATCCAAAGCACATTACAAATAAACCCATGTCCTTCTGTATCTCGTTAGTTTTAATAGTGGTTTGTGTTACTGAAAAACAATACAGTAACAAATAAGGTGAACACATTGCATTTAATTCTATAAATTAAAAACACAAATTTGCAATGCTCCACTACCCATTACACAACTGAAGAAAAGCCAGTAGGCTGGCAATGGGTACCTTACAAGTACAGGAATGGCATAAGACGGAAGCAAGCTTAACTGAGTTGAACATTCAAATATTGTTCCCTCCACGGCTCCTGATGCATTTGGACAAAATCTGTGGCAGCATAATGAACAACCCCCTAGCCCAAATGACTTGAATTCAAAGAGGTGAAACTTGTTATGCACAGGACAAAAGGAAATCAACAGCAAGGAGGAGCTTGTGGTCAAACGGCCACCTAAAATGGCATCCTGCATAGGACGCTGGGAGAATTGGCCAAGTATAAGGACAAGCAGGCTGCAGTTTAAATAAACATAGATGAACGAGCTGCAGCCTAGGCATCGCAATACACAGGAAAAAGGCCATCTCCAGGCCATCCCAGAAACAATAGAATTACCCTGTCAATCACACTCGTTTACCAGACACAGCGGCACGCAAACTCCTTATTTGGAAAGCCTACATGCCCCCAACATCTGCAGGCATGGCTGTTGAGGGCCCACCCTGAAATCGGTGTAGCAGCACCCGATTGGATCTAATGGATCAGGGTGATCGAACCCTGATCAACTGATTGGCAATGACCCAGGGACCACCCAAAGGGGCGCAAAATCCCTGAAGGTAAAAGGTGCCGCACCATCTTAGAATCTCTCTCTGCAGCAGCCCGCAAAAGGAACACAACAACGGTGATCTTCACCGGGCACCACGAGAAGGACCATCACACCACCAGCAGAAGGAAGACCAGAGCCAGAGTATCAGACAGACCGAGGACCAAACATCGAGGACGACTGAAACCAGCTCACGGATAAAGGCCATATCTGTTTGGGTACTTGTCAGTCACTCAAAGTTAAGTCAAGGTCTAGTATTGTATTCAGCATTCTATAGTATAACTTAGACTGATTGTGTGATTGATTGACGTTAACGTGTGTGTGTGTGTGTGTGTGTGTGTGTGTGTGTGTATGTGTGTGTGTGTGTGTGTGTGTGTGTGTGTGTATGCATAAAGACTATTGATTTAAAACAAAGTCGACTCACGGTCATTTATCCACTGCAAGACACACTGTGGGGGCAACAAGCTAATCTATGGTGGAAAGAGAGAGACACGGCAGTCTCTTCCGCAAATCTTGCCACCTCCTGCTCTGCTCCTACAGCACATGGGTTTTGCGACTAAAATAGTTTTACGACTTAACAGATTGCATCAAATGAAGTGTAGCCATACAAAAGATCTGGCCATTGATATGTTAAGAAAAAGTTAAATTTGAGTCTTTTATAAAAATAAGGACATCGAGTAATATGGAAATACACGAATCACAGAGTTTGGCAGTACTATAGAAAGCCCTAGAAATTCACCATCAGCTTAGAATTTCTATTCTGTTGCTCGACATTCTTCTTTAGCCCTCATTACGTGGTCACATACATAATGCATCAGTAATTCATTTTGGACAAAATGTAGATGAAAGCTTAATACACTTGCATGACATTTTCTGTCTGCTATTTTGTGATGTTATCTGCTAAAAATAAGTAAATGTAGGATGTTAGGATTTGCAATGGAGGACATGGGTTTGGGGGTCCTGTTGTCTTTAATATGTGTCCCTCATCTTAAAAGACATGTTTCAACAGCAATAGAAAAAAATATGACAACTGAAGAAAAACTTATTGGAAAACGTTCAGCTCTTGGGACACAACAAAACCAGGGCCCCAATTTTTACAGTTTTTAACAGGAAAATTTTGATGTTAATTCAAAAGTCATCATCAGCAAAGCGATGGGATGAATCATCATCTGTGCTATCAAGAGGCACTTACTCCAAAATGACTTGATTACTGACATTCAGTTTGGTTTCAACCAGGGCCATTCAGCGCCTGAACTCAATTACAGCCTTGGTTCAAAAATGGACAAAAGAGCTGAATGAAGAGTGATTACCTTTGATTCAAGGCAGGCCTTGACCAAGTGTGGTATCAAGGAGCTTTAGAAAAACTGGAGTCAATTGGAATGATGGTTGTGTTTGTTGCAGGTCCTAAGATCTTAAGATATAGGAACAGAACTAGGTAATTTGGCTCCATTGAGTCTGCTCTGCCATTCGATCATGGCTGAACTCATCCTGCCGTTAACAACACCGTCGTGACAGTTCTCCATAACCCTTCAACCCATTACCAATTAAAAATCTGTCTAACCTCTCCCAGCATCCACCGCACTCTGGGTAGCGAATTCCACAGATTCACAACCCTTTGGGAGAAGTAGTTTTTCCTCAACTCCATTTTAAATTTGCTACCTCTTATCCTAAGACTATGACACTCATTATAGAATCTCCACATGAGGAAGCATCCACTCCACATCTACTTTATCCATACCTTTTATCATCTTGTTTACCTCCAAATCTTCTAAACTCTAGACAGCATAGGCTTAAACTGTTCAATCTCTCTTCAGACAACAAAACCCTCATCTCTGGAATCAATCTAGTGAACCTCTCCTGAACTGCCTCCAATGCCACTACATCTTTCCTCAAATAATGAAACCACAACTGTGCACAATACTCCAGGTGTGATCTTACCAATGCCTTGTATAGTTGCAACAACACTTCCTTCCCTTTATACTCTATTCCATTAGCTTAAAATGCCAACATTCCATTCGCTTTCTTTACTATCTGCTACCTGCATGCTAGTTTTCTGTGACTCATGAACGAGTTCCCCTCTGTAACAGAGCACCCCAAAGTCTCTCCCCATTTAGATAATAAATTGCCTTCCCATTTTTCCGACCAAAATGTATGACCTCACACGTATCCACGTTAAGCTCCACCACATTTTGGCCCACTCTCCTAACCGATCTAGATCCATTTGTAAGGTTCTTATTTCCTCATTGCAACTTACTGTGTTAATGTAAGCCTTGTGATAATAATAAAGATTATTATTATTAACAAGGTCTCCCGTCTGGACAGGTAGCCAATGCCGCGGATCGAAGAGCTATACACAAAGTTAGCTGAGGGTCATTCTACGCCAAGCTTGACAAGAGCCACGTCTATCTCCAGCTGGAGCTGGACACCGATTCCAGGCATTATGTAATCATTAACACCCCCAGGAACCCTCGTGGAATACACAAAACTGCTGTTTGGAGTGTCATCTTCTGGGCACTTTTTCAGCACATTATGGAGAACATCCGAAAGGCGACTGCATGTGATCTACTTGGACACCGCCCTGGTCACCAGAGCCATCAAAAGGGAGCATCTGGTCAACATGGTGGCGCAGTGGTTAGCATTGCTGCCTCATGGCACCGAGGTCTCAGGTTCGATCCCGGCTCTGGGTCACTGTTCGTGTGGAGTTTGCACATTCTCCCGTGTTTGCATGGGTTTCACCCACACAACCCAAAGATATGCAGGGTAGGTGGATTGGCCTCACTAAATTGCCCTTTAATTGAAAAAAAAAAATAAAAATTAATTGGGTACTCTAAATTTAAAAAAAAGGGAGCATCTGAGCAACCTGGGGAAGTCCTCCACTGGTTTTCCAACACGGCCGTCCGCCTCAAGAGGAAAGATGCGTATTCTGCGCCACGGAAGTTACATACTTGGGGTATTGCGTGAACCAGGACGGAGTATACCCAGTAGAGGAAAAGGTGTTGGCGGTCGGCAAACCTACACTCCGGCAAACGCAACAGAGTTACTTGTCGTTAATTACTACGTGAAATTTATTCCTGGCCTAACAACCACCCTCCGACCACTGCATGCATTGCTGAAGTAGCACCAAGAATGGGCGTGGAGAGCACCTCAGGGGGAAGCTTTTCTCAGGGTGAAGCAACAGCTAACATCATTCGGATTATTGACACATTATGACCCCTCCAAGCTTCTTTTGGTGACGTGCGACACCATGTCTTACGGAATGGGAGCTGTATTGTCCCACCGCATGGCTGACGGAAGAGAAAGGCCGACAGTGTTCGCATCAAGGACTTTGGCCACTGCGGAGCGCAATTATGCCCAGATATAAAAAGGAGGGCTAGCCGTCGTATTGCAGTGAAGAAATTTCATCAGTTTGTGTATGGGTGTCGATTTTCCACTGTGGTGGACCACAAGCCATTGCTAGGGTTTTTTTTTTTTTAAAGAGGGCAAGGCGATCCCGCCAGTAGCGTCTCCCCATATTCAGCAATGGGCCCTGCTGCTAGTAGCATGTGAATACACCTTCGAGCATCACCAAGGCTCCCACTGCCAACATGCACTCCGTCCCTATGACAGCCGACAAAGTCCTTCGACACTTCGGCACTACTGCCTCACAGCTCCAGGGACCCGAGTTTAATTCTAGCCTTGGGTGACTGTCTGTGTGGAGTTTGCATTTTCTCCCCTTGTCTGCATGGATTTCTTCCGGGGGCTCCGGTTTCATCCCACAGTCCAAAGATGTGCAGGATAAGTGAATTAGCCATGATCAATTGCCCCTTAAGTGTCCATAAGGTTAGGTTAGGTGGGGCTACTGGGTTAAAGGGATAGGGTGTGGGCCTGACCCTGGGTGGGGTACATTTTTAGACGGTCGGTGCCATCTCGATGGGCTGAATGGCCTCCTTCTGCATTGTAGCGATTCTATGACACTTTAACCTTATGGACACCCTGCCGGTCACTGCCGTCCAGATAAGTGACTGGAGACAAAAAGACTCTGTATTGGCAAAGTAAGCCACATTGTGTTACACAGGGGTCAGCAAAGGAAGTTGCCCAAGAACTACAGGCCGGTGAAGCCAAAATGCAGGAGTTCAGCACCCTTCTGTGATGGACTCACATTGTAGTTCCAAGCCAGGGCATAGACGCCATCTTTCAGGATCTACACAAGACACCCAAGGGTGTCAAAAATGGAAATGTTGGCCCACAGCTATGTGTGGTAGCTAGGCCTAGAGGCCACTATCGAATGACTGGTCCAACAATGCACCACATGCCAAGAACAACAGAAGCTCCCATCAGCCACCCTGCTGCACCCATGGGAATGGCCAGGCTGGCCTTGGGTGCGTCTAGAGGCCGATTTTGCCAGACTTTTGCAATGGGAAATGATTTTACTCATGGCAGATGCCCTTTTCAAGTGGCTGGAAGTCCATCGGATGTCATCCACCATGTTGAAGGCATTCCAGTGGTATTGGTCACAGACAATGGCGCCCCTTCAACAGTGATGGGTGAGCGGTTTATGAAGACAAATGGGGTGCAGCTCATTGCACGACCTCGTATCAACCGTTCCTCAAACTGTTTGGTCAAGCGAGCGGTGCAGACCTGCAAGAGAACGATGAAGAAACAGACAACGAGGTATGTGGAGACACGACTAGCAAGAACTTTGTTTAACTTTCGGACCACACCACATGCCGCAACCGGTGTAGAGCCGGTGGAACTGTTGATGGGTGGGAGGCTCCGGACCCGCCTCAGCCTCAGGTTCCCCAAAATTGGTGGTAAAGTATGGCATAACCTGCAGAGGCGAAGCCAAGGCAAGCGGTCGTGGACCAGGGGTTTCAAATAGGGATGCAGTGTACGTCCAGAATATCAGGGATGGTGCTAGATGGATTCCAGGTATGGTGATACAGCAGACCGGGCCAGTTTCGCACCAGTTGAAGAAGCGAGAATGAATGGTGCAGAAGCACCTTAACCACCTCAGGAGAAGGGGGATAGAGTTAGTCCAACCACATCGCCCCGACACATGGGGGCCTGGGAGTGTCACCCCCTGGGGGATCCGACAACGAGATGAGAGAGGTGGCGGACTCCGGCTCGGAGACACCCGAGGCCTCCAGCAACGTCCTGGCCAGGATCAGTCGCCAGTAGTTCTCCCCCCCACCCCCATTCCCATCCCCCACCCGACTCTCCTTTCCAGACTCCTCCTTCCCTACTAAACCCTCCAAGCCCCACACACTCTTGACTTGAAATCATATTGCTAGGTGAAAACCCATGAACCTCCTTCCTAACATCGCATGGGCTGCAGAAGTTCAAGGCAAAAGATCATCACCACTTTATCGAGGCTAATTAAAGGGAGAGGCAATAAATGCAAGCCAGCGAGCAGCACGGTGGCGCAGTGGTTAGCACTTCTGCCTCACGGCACTGAGGACCCAGATTAGATCCTGGTCCCGGGTGGAGTTTGCACATTTTCCACGCGTCTGTGTGGGTCTCCCCCCCCACAACCCATAAAGATGTGCAGGGTAGGTGGATTGGCCATGCTAAATTGCCTCTTAATTTGGAAAAAATAATTGGGTACTCTAAATTTATTTTTAAAATAAATAAAATAAAAAAATAAATGCAAGCCAGCGATCCCTACATCCTGTGAAAGAACTTTTAAAAATAGCTAACAACAGGCCCAGAATATTTTAACTCCTGGACCTCATTATGATGTTACAGTCGGATTTCCCACCTGATCAGCTGACCTGCTGGGACATCTGCCCACACACTGAGTACAACTACCAATAAGTCATCCAGAGAGCTATTCAAACAGCAGTGAACCTTTTATACTTGCAGTTCCCTCTGCACGTTTTTGCTGATAGAGTGGTAAAGCAACAAACCGGCTCTGTTGAGTCGCAAGGATGTTACCCAGGTTCTTTTAGGCTTCTATGGAAATCCTGGTAAAAGATATCAGGGTATATCAGGTGAGGAGGGAAGTTTTCTTCCCAGCCAGTACCACTGAGACCCTGAAAAAGAAATCGTTGAACATAGGCCACAAAAACGTAGGAAAGGGAGTAGGCATTAAGCCTCTTGAGTCTGTTTCACTATTCAATGTCTGATCTGCAACTGAACTCGCTAACCTTTTGATGTACCGTCAATTAGCACGAGACGAGAATCGTAGAACAATCGAGGCTTTATTGAACAAGATCTTGTGCCTCCTGTAGCTGGAACCAGAATGGCTGCAGCGCACGAGAGCACTCACTTTTATACGCTGCCTGCTGGGCGGAGCCAGCAGGCAGTGATTTACCATTGTACCTCTAATATACGGGCAGTGCCGTAATACATATAATATACCACTAGTGGTGTTCACCACATTCACCCCCTGTTAAAAAAAAAAAAGAGAGTCCGGCGGAGGTGGTGGAAACATTACAAATTAATCTGTCGGGGGCCTTGACCCTCCTCCGCAATCGCCTCAGTACTGGTGGTGATGTGGGCGCCGACTTGGTCGCCTGCGACTCCAGGAGCGTGTTGTCCTCGTCTTCGCCACCACCGAGTGGATCTAGTGGGAGGACGGATCCTGCTGGGGTGGGGGCTGCAGTGAGGTTCGCTGGAGGGTGGGTGAGTGGCGCAGGGGTGAATGAGGCAACCTGGGTGGGGGGGGGACCGGTGTCAGGTCAGGGGTCGTGGGTGGGGACCCAGCGGGTGCCAGTTCCCGGAGGGAGACTGTGTCTTGGCGCCCGTCGGGGTGTGCTACGTAGGCGTACTGCGGGTTTGCAAGTAGGAGGTGGACTTTTTCGACAAAGGGGTCCGATTTATGGCTCCGCACATGGCTCCAGAGTAGGACGGGTCCAGGAACTGTCAGCCATGTTGGGAGCGAGACCCCGGAGGTGGACTTCTTGGGGAAGGCAAACACACATTCATTAGGGGTCTCATTAGTCACGGTGCAGAGGAGCGATCGGATGGAGTGGAGCACGATGGGGAGGACCTCCTGCCACCGGGAGACTTTTAGACCACAGGGCCAGCAGGACGGCCTTCCAGACCATCCCGTTCTCCCTCTCTACCTTCCCGTTTCCCCGGGGGTTGTAGCTGGTCATCCTGCTCAAGGCGATGCCCTTGCTGAGCAGGAACTGACGCAGCTCATCGCTCATGAAAGAGGATCCCCGATCGCTGTGGATATAGGTGGGGTATCGAACAGAGTGAAGGTGCTGTGCAGGACTTTGATTACCGTGGCAGAAGTCATATCGGGCATGGGATGGCGAAAGGGAACCGGGAGTACTCGTCAATCACGTTCAGGAAGTACGCGTTGCGGTCGGTGGAGGGGAGGGGGCCTTTGAAGTCCGCGCTGAGGTGTTCAAAGGGGCGGGAGGCCCTCATCAGGTGTGCCCATTCTGGCCGGTAGAAGTGC
Source organism: Scyliorhinus torazame (assembly GCF_047496885.1). Lineage (NCBI taxonomy): Eukaryota > Metazoa > Chordata > Chondrichthyes > Carcharhiniformes > Scyliorhinidae > Scyliorhinus > Scyliorhinus torazame. The sequence goes on from NC_092723.1 coordinate 165,139,269, forward strand.
GGCTTGCACTCTGCGCAGACTTGGCAGTCTCTGGTGACGGTCCTGACCTCCTCAATGGAGTAGGGCAGGTTGCGGGCCTTGACAAAATGGAAAAACCGGGTGACCCCCGGTGGCAGAGGTCATAGTGGAGAGCGGTCGGTCCACTTGTGCGCTGGCACATGTACCGCGGTCGTCGTGGCGATCGCGAGGTTGTAGGGCATCGGGGGCTCGTTGAGCTTCCCTGGGCGATACAGGATCTCAATGATAGGTGGCGATCTCGATCCTCCACCTCAAGATTTTGTCATTTTTGATCTTGCCCCGCTGTGTATTAGTGAACATAAAGACAACCGCCAATTGGTCAGTGAGGAGGTGAATCTCCTGCCGGCCAGGTAATGCCTCCAATGTCGCACAGCTTCCACAATGGCTTGGGCCTCCTTTTCGACAGAAGAGTGCCGAATTTCAGAGGCATGGAGGGTGCGGGTGAAGAAGGCCACGGGTCTGCCGGCCTGGTTGAGCGTGGCGGCCAGAGCCACGTCCGATGCATCACTCTCCACCTGAAAGGGGAGGGACTCGTCGACCACGTGCATCATGGCCTTGGCGATGTCCGCCTTGATGCGGTTCAAGGCCTGGCAGGCCTCAGCCGTCAGGGGAAAAACTGTGGACTGAATGAGTGGGCGGGCCTTGTCTGCATAATTAGGGACCCACTGGGCGTAATAGGAGAAAAACCCCAGGCATCGTTTCAGGGTCTTGGGGCAGTGGGGAAGAGGGAGTTCCAGGAGGGGGCGCATGCGGTCGGGGTCGGGCCCTAGGACTCCATTTTCCACTACGTAGCCAAGGATGGCTAAGCGGTTGGTGCGGAACATGCATTTCTCCTTATAGTATGTGAGGTTAAGAAGTTTGGCAGCATGGAGGAATTTTTGGAGGTTTGCGTCGTGGTCCTGCTGATCGTGGCCGCAGATGGTGACGTTATCTACGTACGGGAAGGTGGCCCGCAGTCCGTACCAGTCAACCATTCGGTCCATCTCTCGCTGGAAGACCGAGACCCCCATTAGTGACGCCGAAGGGAACCCTAAGGAAGTGATAGAGGAGGCCATCTGCTTCGAATGCAGTGTATTGGCGGTCCTCCGGCGGATAGGGAGCTGGTGGTAGGCGGACTTCAAGTCTACTGTGGAAAAGACTCGATACTGCGCAATCTGATTGACTATGTCAGATGTGCGTGGGAGGGAGTACGCGCCGAGCTGCGTGTACCGATTGATGGTTTGACTGTAGTCAATGACCATCCTGTGCTTCTCCCCAGTCTTCACTACCACTACTTGAGCTCTCCAGGGGCTGTTGCTGGCCACAATGACCTACTCCCGCAGAAGCCGTTGGACCTCCGACCTGAAGAAGTTCCGGTCATGGGCACTGCACCGTCTGCTCATAGTGGCGACGGGTTTGCAGTCCGGGGTGAGGTTCGCAAACAGGGAAGGTGGATTGACCTTAAGGGTCGTGAGGCCGCAGACGGTGAGGGGGGGGGGGGGGGGGGGGGGGTAGGGTTCCGCCGAATTTTAAAGTAAGGCTTTGGAGGTGGCATTGAAAATCTAGGCCGAGTAACAGGGCAGTGCAGAGGTGGGGGGAGGACGTAGAGCCGGATGTTGCTGAACTCTATGCCCTGGATGGTGAGGGTCGCGATACAGTACCCCTGGATCTCAAGGGAATGGGATCCGGAGGCCAGGGAGATTTTCTGGGTGACGGGGTGTACCGGGAGGGAGCAGTACCTTACCGTAGTGGGGTGGATGAAGCTCTCTGTGCTCCCGGAGTCAAAGAGGCACGTCGTCTCGTGCCCACTGATTTTCACCGTTGTCGTGGCGATCGCGAGGTTGTGGGGCAGAGACTGATCCAGGGTGATAGAGGCGAGCTGCGGAAGATGCTGGGAGGTCCCGGGCTGATCAGCGGTGGCGGAGGTAGCGGTAGGCGACGAATGGTCAGACGAGCAGAGGTCCTGAGGCGCAGTCCAAAATGGCATCGAAGATGGCTGCGTCCACGGGGCGCACATGTGCGGCAAAGATGGCAGCGCCCTCGGGCCGAATGTGGCTTGCGGTGGGGCAGATGGCGGCGCCCTCGGGCCACATGTGGCTTGCGGTGGGGAAGATGGCGGCACCCATGGGCCGCACGTGGCTTTTGGAGGGGAAGATGGCGGCACCTCTGGGTCGCATGTGGGAGCTGTAGAAATGCCGGACCTGGAAACAGCGGCGACCAACCGGGCCTGGCAAACAGAAACAAAGTGCTCTTTCTTCTCACACCCGTTGCAAGTTGCGCTCCGCGCCGGGCAACGCTGCCTGGGGGGTTTGTTTTGTCCGCAAAAATAACATTTGGGGGCCCCCGCAGAGTTGGCTGGCTGCCGCGCGGCGCAGGCTTGCGGTGAGCTGGAGTCGGCAGCTGGTGGGGCCCACAATGCCCACGAGGGTGTCGAGCGGTCGGGGGAGTAGGACTGAACGTTACGGGAGGCCACTTCTAACGAATTAACGAGCTGCCTAGTCCCCGCAAGATCGAGCGTACCCCCGTCCAATAGCCGCTGGCGGACGTACGCAGACTTCATGCCCGTGATATGAGTATCTCTAATTGAAAGTTCGGTGTGGACTGCCGAAACTGCCTGGCAGTCACAGTTCCTACCTAGGATCTGCAGAGCACGCAAGAAATCGTCCAGAGTCTCCCCGGGGAGTTGCCTCGTGGCCAGGAGGTGCCTGACGTACACTTGATTCACCAGTCGAACGTAGTGTCCCTTCAGGAGCGTCATCGCTTCAGAGTAGGTTGGCGCATCCCAGATGAGGGGAAACATTTAAGGGCTCACCTGTGAATAGAGGACTTGGAGCTTCTGCGAATCCGAGGGTTCTTCAGCGGCTGCTCTGAGGTAGCCTTCGAAGCAGGCTAGCCAGTGGTTGAAGGTGGACGTGGCGTTGGCTGCTTTGAGGGCTCAGCTGCAGACGATCAGGCTTGATGAGGAGATCCATCGTTTAAAAATCTTGTTCAATATATTGACGTACCATCAATTACCACGAGACGAGAATGGTGGAACAATCAAGGCTTTATTGAACAAGATGTTGTGCCTCCTGTAGCTGGAACGAGAATGGCTGCAGCGCAGGAGAGCACACACTTTTATACGCCGCCTGCTGGGCAGAGTCAGCAGGCAGGGATTTACCATTGTATCTCTGATATACGGGCAGTGCCATAATACATATAATATACCACTAGTGGTGTTCACCACACCTTTGTCCCGATATTCCTTTATGCCTTAGGTTACAAAAGTCTGTCAATCTCAATATTAAAATTAAGGATTGGCCAAACATCAATTGCCATTTGTGGAAGAGGTTCTAAAATTCAACCAACCCTTGTCCATAGCCATGTTTCCCAAATTTCTCTCCTGAAAGGCATGGCTCTAATTTTTAGACGATGCCACCTAGTCCCAGAGTCCCAACCAGCAGAGATATTTTTTCTCTATGTGTTTTCCTTAATGTCTTTAAAACTTCAATAAGATAACCCCTGAATCTCCCTAAATTCCAGAGATTACACCCCTGGTTTATGCAATCTGGCCTCATATTTTAACCCTCAAGTGTGCAGGTATCATTATAATTGAGATCATCATTATTGAGGTTGTGAGCACCGGACCATCACTGCTCAGGATCTGTATCCGGTGCAAGGCAAGAAGCACTTCAACTGACTTCAAAAGAGTTGCAACGGTGAGTACAGCTCCTCAATTCTCCAGTTTTTAATACATGGCAACAATCCTTTCTCCAGTTCAAAGAACAAAGAAAAGTACAGCACAGGAACAAGCCCTTTGGCCCTCCAAGCCTGTGCCGACCATGCTGCACGTCCAAACTAAAATCTTCTGCATTTCCGGGGTCCGTATCCCTCTATTTCCATCCTATTCATGTATTTAATTGTACATTGATTTGTAGCCTTCCTTGAATTCTGATATTTGCTTAAGCAATGAAAGGCTAGCAAACTATGATTGAAAATTTGAGATAGATATGTAATAATTCTTCCAGGAATATGCAAAATTAATTCTGTAGAGATAAAATTACATCAAATTGCATTCCTTTGTGTAAAGATGTGCTATCAAATCCAGTGCATAAATTCTGTTTTCAGGCATATGGTGCTAATAGCAACCATCTCCACATTCAGTCCCAGCGAATGGTGGTTTTATAAACAGGCAAAGAATTTCAGCATCAGTTGGCACCACAAAAGAGAGGATCTAAGGTGCCCACTTTTCACCCAAGAGTGATTCCAGAAAAACCCATTTGTGGTCTTGACGAAACACATGATTTTTTTTTTTTTTAAACTGAGGGACAGAACACATACTTAGTATTGTAAAAATTGATATAAAGTGATTTCAAACGATATAAAGTGATTTTGATCACATAAACCGAGCAGTAACAGATTGCATGCACACAAATTAGTCACAGACTCCGATATCAAAGATATTCTTCAAGAAAATGTGTCTGGATTTTAAACATTTTAAAACGGTTTTTATGTTATTTAAATGTCATATAAATGCTAATGACATTTGATGGTCATGATAATAAGTACTGGAAAGTTAATACGATAAGGTTTATTGGAAATTCTGTTATACAGCCAGAATTCCAACTATGACTTGACTACCATTTCTACCGACTGTATGTCAACAGTGCACAGTACATTTTGGGCATCACAGCCACTGTTTTGCCTGAACACAAAAAGCCCTTTTGTACTGGTACAATATAATCTGAACATACTTTTAGGCAAAAAAGTTGATTTTAAAAAATTTTACTGAGGGGAAAAGAAAACACGTGCAAACAATTTTGTAATCTTGTTGATATAATTATGATGGTTTTCATACTGTAATCACAGTTTTCTATGTCAAGGTCATATTTAGTTAGCTTAAACATTTAACCAAAAGAAATGTGTTTGATGACAACATAGGTAGTTAGGAATCACTCCTTTCAGTAACAAGAAAAGCATGTAACAGGGGAATACACTGTGCTGTATAAACACAGCGAAGTATAAAATACAATAAATGCTGCTCATTAACCTTTATTCGACCTGGACCCAATTAATAGCAAAGCCTAAAAAGGGCACATTAACATTAATATTGTATCCTATGTTTTTAAGATGGACAAGATTAGAGGACAGAATGAAAAGAAATAAAAACCACAATAAATAAATAAAAACTGTTAACTTAAATAAACATTGCTTACATATCTTCCAGAATTATTCCTACCTTCGTTCATTATCGTCAAGATGAGCAAAAAGAACATTCTTAGAAATAGCTTTTGCCAGTGCAGTCATCGTCTTGTAGTCCTTTGGTATAACCTATGAAACAGTAGAGGACAATGAAGCCTACTGCAGGATTTTATCAGCCTCTAGTTGGTAATGCAACATACCACTAATTGACATGCAAGTTATACAGGCATATTAAGATTTTCAGAAATAGTGGGGGCGAGCTACCCAAATGGGAACAGAGAACCATCGTGCAATTAGCCAGCTAGAAGCACCGAGAAACACCATGCTTTCACCCGAGATCTCCAAGATGAGGGAATTAGATCCCACACCTTGGTTAGATCTTGGGAACGCATATTAGAGTGAAACAAGCTGTCTCACTCTAATATTCAGATTTGCCAGAAAGTGATCCCGCCCACAATGGGCGGGATTCACAATGCGACGTCTCACAAGATTGAGTTAGATCTCGCGAGGCGTGACGAGCCGTGTAGGTCCCAGAAGAGAGATCTTGTGGCATTTACTGGCCGCAACATGCTGCCTTTTGGGTGAAACGCAGCCAGTAGTCCCTCACCAATAAATTCTGGTGGAGAGGAAACCCGAGACACTACACGTGTCGTGTCTCCCACCTGCCCTCCTCCTCTAACCTAATAATAAAACCCATTGGTCTGAGGTAAGTACCATATTTTATTATATTATTATTATTTTTTATAAAAATTTAATTTAGTTGTGAGCCAGATCTTGGTAGAAAGTTAGAGGAATGGCAGGGAAGGGAGTGCAATGTTCCTCCTGCAGGATGTTTGAGGTGAGGGATGCAGTTAGTGTCCCTGCTGATTTTACCTGCAGGAAGTGCTGCCATCTCCAGCTCCTCCAAGACCGAGTTAGGGAACTGGAGCTGGAGTTGGAAGAACTTCGGATCATTCGGGAGGCAGAAGGGGTCATAGATAGCAGCTTCAGGGAATTAGTTACACCAAAGATTGGAGATAGGTGGGTAACTGTAAGAGGGACTGGGAAAAAGCAGTCAGTGCAGGGATCCCCTGCGGTCGTTCCCCTGAGAAACAAGTATACCGCTTTGGATACTTGTGGGGGAGATGACTTACCAGGGGTAAGCCATGGGGTACGGGCCTCTGGCACGGAGTCTGTCCCTGTTGCTCAGAAGGGAAGGGGGGAGAGGAGCAGAGCATTAGTAATTGGGGACTCTATAGTCAGGGGCACAGATAGGAGATTTTGTGGGAGCGTGAGAGACTCACGTTTGGTATGTTGCCTCCCAGGTGCAAGGGTACGTGATGTCTCGGATCGTGTTTTCCGGGTCCTTAGGGGGGAGGGGGAGCAGCCCCAAGTCGTGGTCCACATTGGCACTAACGACATAGGTAGGAAAGGGGACAAGGATGTCAGGCAGGCTTTCAGGGAGCTAGGATGGAAGCTCAGAACTAGAACAAACAGAGTTGTTATCTCTGGGTTGTTGCCCGTGCCACGTGATAGTGAGATGAGGAATAGGGAGAGAGAGCATTTAAACACGTGGCTACAGGGATGGTGCAGGCGGGAGGGATTCAGATTTCTGGATAACTGGGGCTCTTTCTGGGGAAGGTGGGACCTCTACAGACAGGATGGTCTACATCTGAACCTGAGGGGCACAAATATCCTGGGGGGGAGATTTGTTAGTGCTCTTTGGGGGGGTTTAAACTAATGCAGCAGGGGCATGGGAACCTGGATTGTAGTTTTAGGGTAAGGGAGAATGAGAGTATAGAGGTCAGGAGCACAGATTTGACGTCGCAGGAGGGGGCCAGTGTTCAGGTAGGTGGTTTGAAGTGTGTCTACTTCAATGCCAGGAGTATACGAAACAAGGTAGGGGAACTGGCAGCATGGGTTGGTACCTGGGACTTCGATGTTGTGGCCATTTCGGAGACATGGATAGAGCAGGGACAGGAATGGATGTTGCAGGTTCCGGGGTTTAGGTGTTTTAGTAAGCTCAGAGAAGGAGGCAAAAGAGGGGGAGGTGTGGCGCTGCTAGTCAAGAGCAGTATTACGGTGGCGGAGAGGATGCTAGATGGGGACTCTTCTTCCGACGTAGTATGGGCTGAAGTTAGAAACAGGAAAGGAGAGGTCACCCTGTTGGGAGTTTTTTATAGGCCTCCTAATAGTTCTAGGGATGTAGAGGAAAGGATGGCGAAGATGATTCTGGATAAGAGCGAAAGTAACAGGGTAGTTATTATGGGAGACTTTAACTTTCCAAATATTGACTGGAAAAGATATAGTTTGAGTACAATAGATGGGTCGTTTTTTGTACAGTGTGTGCAGGAGGGTTTCCTGAAACAATATGTTGACAGGCCAACAAGAGGCGAGGCCACGTTGGATTTGGTTTTGGGTAATGAACCAGGCCAGGTGTTGGATTTGGAGGTAGGAGAGCACTTTGGGGACAGTGACCACAATTCGGTGACGTTTACGTTAATGATGGAAAGGGATAAGTATACACCGCAGGGCAAGAGTTATAGCTGGGGGAAGGGCAATTATGATGCCATTAGACGTGACTTGGGGGGGATAAGGTGGAGAAGTAGGCTGCAAGTGTTGGGCACACTGGATAAGTGGGGCTTGTTCAAGGATCAGCTACTGCGTGTTCTTGATAAGTATGTACCGGTCAGACAGGGAGGAAGGCGTCGAGCGAGGGAACAGTGGTTTACCAAGGAAGTGGAATCTCTTGTTAAGAGGAAGAAGGAGGCCTATGTGAAGATGAAGTGTGAAGTTTCGGTTGGGGCGATGGATAGTTACAAGGTAGCGAGGAAGGATCTAAAGAGAGAGCTAAGACGAGCAAGGAGGGGACATGAGAAGTATTTGGCAGGAAGGATCAAGGGAAACCCAAAAGCTTTCTATAGGTATGTCAGGAATAAGCGAATGACTAGGGAAAGAGTAGGACCAGTCAAGGACAGGGATGGGAAATTGTGTGTGGAGTCTGAAGAGATAGGCGAGATACTAAATGAATATTTTTCGTCAGTATTCACTCAGGAAAAAGATAATGTTGTGGAGGAGAATGCTGAGCCCCAGGCTAATAGAATAGATGGCATTGAGGTACGTAGGGAAGAGGTGTTGGCAATTCTGGACAGGCTGAAAATAGATAAGTCCCCGGGACCTGATGGGATTTATCCTAGGATTCTCTGGGAGGCCAGGGAAGAGATTGCTGGACCTTTGGCTTTGATTTTTATGTCATCATTGGCTACAGGAATAGTGCCAGAGGACTGGAGGACAGCAAATGTGGTCCCTTTATTCAAAAAGGGGAGCAGAGACAACCCCGGCAACTATAGACCGGTGAGCCTCACGTCTGTAGTGGGTAAAGTCTTGGAGGGGATTATAAGAGACAAGATTTATAATCATCGAGATAGGAATAATATGATCAGGGATAGTCAGCATGGCTTTGTGAAGGGTAGGTCATGCCTCACAAACCTTATTGAGTTCTTTGAGAAGGTGACTGAACAGGTAGACGAGGGTAGAGCAGTTGATGTGGTGTATATGGATTTCAGCAAAGCGATTGATAAGGTTCCCCACGGTAGGCTATTGCAAAAAATACGGAGGCTGGGGATTGAGGGTGATTTAGAGATGTGGATCAGAAATTGGCTAGCTGAAAGAAGACAGAGGGTGGTGGTTGATGGGAAATGTTCAGAATGGAGTACAGTCACAAGTGGAGTACCACAAGGATCTGTTCTGGGGCCGTTGCTGTTTGTCATTTTTATCAATGACCTAGAGGAAGGCGCAGAAGGGTGGGTGAGTAAATTTGCAGACGATACTAAAGTCGGTGGTGTTGTCGATAGTGTGGAAGGATGTAGCAGGTTACAGAGGGATATAGATAAGCTGCAGAGCTGGGCTGAGAGGTGGCAAATGGAGTTTAATGTAGAGAAGTGTGAGGTGATTCACTTTGGAAGGAATAACAGGAATGCGGAATATTTGGCTAATGGTAAAGTTCTTGGAAGTGTGGATGAGCAGAGGGATCTAGGTGTCCATGTACATAGATCCCTGAAAGTTGCCACCCAGGTTGATAGGGTTGTGAAGAAGGCCTATGGAGTGTTGGCCTTTATTGGTAGAGGGATTGAGTTCCGGAGTCGGGAGGTCATGTTGCAGCTGTACAGAACTCTGGTACGGCCGCATTTGGAGTATTGCGTACAGTTCTGCTCACCGCATTATAGGAAGGACGTGGAGGCTTTGGAGCGGGTGCAGAGGAGATTTACCAGGATGTTGCCTGGTATGGAGGGAAAATCTTATGAGGAAAGGCTGATGGACTTGAGGTTGTTTTCGTTGGAGAGAAGAAGGTTAAGAGGAGACTTAATAGAGGCATACAAAATGATCAGGGGGGTTGGATAGGGTGGACAGTGAGAGCCTTCTCCCGCGGATGGATATGGCTGGCACGAGGGGACATAACTTTAAACTGAGGGGTAATAGATATAGGACAGAGGTCAGAGGTAGGTTCTTTACGCAAAGAGTAGTGAGGCCGTGGAATGCCCTACCTGCTACAGTAGTGAACTCGCCAACATGGAGGGCATTTAAAAGTTTATTGGATAAACATATGGATGATAATGGCATAGTGTAGGTTAGATGGCTTTTGTTTCGGTGCAACATCGTGGGCCGAAGGGCCTGTACTGCGCTGTATTGTTCTATGTTCTATGTTCTATCTCGCTCCATATGTTTATCAACATATAGATTGGAATTCTCCCATCTAGATAGTAAGACCTGTGGCAGAGGTGGGCACGTGGAGTGTTTCCTGCTGCAAAAATCATCAGAAAATCACGCCAAATCTTCTGGCCCCGACTTCATTAATTTTGAAACCCGGTGTTTTCACCGTATTCTGGGGTGGTGCAGGCCTCATTGTGTGTAGTCCACCATCCTATCCAGGTGCCATATTGAAAAGTTGCCCAACATCACCCTTGCACTATTGAAGAAAGAGGATAGACCTCCTGAGAAAGAAGATGGAGCTCCAGGAACATTCTTAGGCTGGATGATCCACTTCCTCCAGGACACTAAATCTGGAAGATCCACCTGTAGATGTCCCCCCCTGCCCACTGCTGTCGTGTTCTGGGATCTAGGGCTTCAGATGGCCTCGGTTATGAAATCCAGAGACAGCCCCAGGACTGTTTTGATGATTCGCAAGATCTGCACAGCACGGTAGCACAGTGATTAGCACTGTTGCTTCACTGCTCCAGGGTCCCAGGTTTGATTCCCAGCTGAGTCACTGTCTGTGCGGAGTCTGTACGTTCTCCCCGTGTCTGTGTATGTTTCCTCCGGGTGCTCCGGTTTCCTCCCACAGTCCAAAGATGTGCAGGTAAGGTGGATTGGCCATGATAAATTGCCCTTAAGTTTTGCAAAAATGTTGGGTGGGGTTACTGGATTACTGGAATAGGGTGGAGGTGTGGGCTTAAGTAGGGTGCTCTTTCCAAGGGTCGGTGCAGACTCGATGGGCCGAATGGCCTCCTTCTGCACTGTAAATTCTATGCACGCATGTTGTTCCAGATGCGTTTTGCACTGGTGTGTTTTCCTGCTGGCACTGTAGAGAATTGGGCATGGGTGGTCGGGCCTTCATCTGCATCCCACGAATGGGAAGCAAAGCAGTTTCACTCCGGCCTCAGGGGGTTTCCTGATCCGCCATGACGGGCATCAGTTGAAGATCCCGCAGGAAATTCACACAGGCGTAAAACCGATTTTTGGGCCAATTCCCTCCTGCCCCTGAACTGGCCAGCTGGGATATGGGAGAATTCCACCCACAATCTAATACATTGGCAAGTTGCTCACATAAGAGGACATTAAAAGGTTGAAGTAGCAGCCTGGTTAAAAAAAAGGTTAGGCACACAAAGGATCACACCTGCAATTTTTTGTTTTTTTTAAGATGATAATTTATTGAAGGTGTATCCAGAAAATACAAAAAGTACAAAAAGAGGTTCAGTCAATAACACAAAGCAATATCGACTATTAAGACCATAAGCCATAGGAACGGAAGCAAGGCCATTCGGCCCATCGAGTCCACTCCACCATTCAATCATGGCTGATTTCAACTCCATTTACCCGCTCTCTCTCCATAGCCCTTAATTCCTCGAGAAATCAAGAATTTATCAACTTCTGTCTTAAAGACACTCAACGTCCCGGCCTCCACCGCCCTCTGTGGCAATGAATTCCACAGACCCACCACTCTCTGGCTGAAGAAATTGCTCCTCATCTCTGTTCTAAAGTGACTCCCTTTTATTCTAAAGCTCTGCCCCTGGGTCCTAGTCTCCCCTGCTAATGGAAACAACTTCCCTACGTCCACCCTATCTAAGTCATTCATTATCTTGTAAGTTTCTATTAGATCTCCCCTCAACCTCCTAAACTCCAATGAATATAATCCCAGGATCCTCAGACGTTCATCGTATGTTAGGCCTACCATTCCTGGGATCATCCGTGTGAATCTCCGCTGGACCCGCTCCAGTGCCAGTATGTCCTTCCTGAGGTGTGGGGCCCAAAATTGCTCACAGTATTCTAAATGGGGCCTAACTAATGCTTTATAAAGCTTCAGAAGTACATCCCTGCTTTTATATTCCAAGCCTCTTGAGATAAATGACAACATTGCATTTGCTTTCTTAATTACGGACTCAACCTGCAAGTTTACCTTTAGAGATTCCTGGACTAGGACTCCCAAGTCCCTTTGCACTTCAGCATTATGAATTTTGTCACCGTTTAGAAAATAGTCCATGCCTCTATTCTTTTTTCCAAAGTGCAAGACCTCGCACTTGCCCACGTTGAATTTCATCAGCCATTTCTTGGACCACTCTCCTAAACTGTCTAAATCTTTCTGCAGCCTCCCCACCTCCTCCATACTACCTGCCCCTCCACCTATCTTTGCATCATCGGCAAACTTAGCCAGAATGCCCCCAGTCCCATCATCTAGATCATTAATATATAAAGAGAACAGCTGTGGCCCCCAACACTGAACCCTGCGGGACACCACTCGTCACCGGTTGCCATTCCGAAAAAGAACCTTTTATCCCAACTCTCTGCCTTCTGCCTGACAGCCAATCGTCAATCCATGTTAGTACCTTGCCTCGAATACCATGGGCCCTTATTTTACTCAGCAGTCTTCGTGAGGCACCTTATCAAAGGCCTTTTGGAAGTCAAGATAGATAACATCCATTGGCTCTCCTTGGTCTAACCTATTTGTTATCTCTTCAAATAACTAAAGACTATTCCATAACATATTAACAATGAATATAACACTATAGCAATATAACACAGCAGGAACCCCCCCCCCCCCCAATATATGCAAAAACATCAGCCACACCCCCCAAAGGAATTTTTAAAACAAAGTACGCTCCCTTCCCCTTAGCAACCAATAGTTACTGTGGCCCATCACCCTCCCCTACTCCCCATCCCGACATTCTAATACTTCTTGAAAAAGTCGATGAACAGCTTGCACCTCACGAAGAACCCCTCATCCATACCTCTCCAAATGAAGAAAATCCAAAAATAGCTACCCATGGAGAAGGCATGACCGCCATTCCTACCACCTCAGACAAAACATCCGTGACTCCATTCCAGAACTCCACCAAGTTTGGCCAGGATCTGAACTTGTGGGCATATTTCGCAGGGAACCAGGCGCACCGTGCTCAATGATTGACCACTTCTGGGAAGAATCGGCTCAGCCTTACCGGTGTCATACGTGCTCCATGCACAACTTTAAGCTGAATAAGACTAAGTCTAGCACACGACGAGGATGCATTAATCCTTCGCAGTGCTTCTTCCCAAATCCAACCTCACACCGTGCCTCCCAATTCCTCCTCCCATTTTTGCAGCCTTGCCACCATCAAAACGTCCTGGCCAACTCGACATACACATTGAAGATATGCACTCCCCAATTTCATCCTTGGAGGAGCCTGTCCTGTAGACCAAAGGGCTGCATCATTGGGAACGAACCCACCTCTTTACACAAAAATGCCCTTATCTGGAGGTATCTGAACTCATTGCCGCTGGGCAATTGGTAAGCCTCCGTCAGCACAGTTAGGTCCGCAAAATTCCCACGCAAAAACAGGTCCTCAAAGCATTTGAATCCAAAAGGTCTCACTCCTTAAACCTGCCATCCAACCTCGCTGGGACAAATCTATGGTTACCACAGATCGGGGCCTTTCTGTACATGTCCTCCAAGCGAAAATGTAGACAGCACTGATTCCACACCCTTAGAGTGGAAACTACTACTGCATTTGATGAGTATCTACTTAGCAAGAATGGGAGAGGAGCTTAAGCCTTTGCCCTTAAAGAGGTCTCCCTACACAAGGCCACTTCCACCCTGCACCACACTAACCCTTGATTTAACACCTATTTCCGGACCATAACAATATAGGCAGCCCAGTAGTAACTCTGAAAATTAAGGAGAGCCAGGCCATCACCCTGTCTACCCTTCTTCAGACAAACGCTCTTAATACAGGGAACGCTCCCCACCCACACAAAGCGCAGAATAAGCCTATTGACCTTTCTGAGAAAAGATTTAGGCAAGAAGATTGGGAGATACTGGAATACAAAAAGGAACCCTGGCAGGATCACCATCATTATTGGCTGGACTCTCCCGGTCAGAGATAGCAGCAGTCTGTTGCATCTTTGAAACTCTTCTCTCATCCCCTCCACTAAACTTGCCAGATTTAACTTGTGAAGCTGGACCCAGTCTCGTGCCACCTGAAGCCCCAGATAGCGAAAGCTCTTTCTTGCGAGGCGAAACGAGAGCCCACTCAAACACCCCTGCTGTCCTCCGGAACCAATCAGGAACATCTTGCTCTTGGCCGTATTAAGCTTGTATCTGGAGAAGCAGCTAAACTCACTCAGAATCCCCAGAATCTTATCAAATGTCTCCATGGGATTAGAAATGTACAAGAGGAGGTCATTCGCATACAAAGAGAGTCAGTGCTCCACTACCCACCCCCCTCGCTCACTACCCCTCCACTCCCCAGACATCTGACGAGATATTGCCAATGGCTCAATTGCAAGGGTGAAGAGCAGAGGAGAGAGTGGGCACCCTGCCTCATACCATGCTGCAAAGTGAAAGATTTAGAGTTAACACCATTAGTGGCGATGCTTGCTTTCAGAGCTTTATACAACAGTCTAACCCAGTCCACGAATCCCTGCCCGAACCAAAATGTCAAAAAAAGTACACCCATTCCGCCCAGTCAAATGCCTTCTCAGCATCCATTGACACCACAGCCTCCATATCGCCACCTCCTGCGGACATGATGATTACGTCCAATAGCCTCCATATATTGGTCGCCAACAATCTGCCCTTTTCGAACCCAGTTTGGTCTTCTCCAACTACATTTGGCACACATCCCTTGATCCGGGTAGCCAATATCTTAGCCAGAAGCTTTGCATCTACATTTAGGAGTAAAATCGGATGATAGGGGACGGTATTCTCCCCTACCCGGTGGGGCGGGACATACCAGCGCCGAGGGCGTTGGGCCGCCCGGAAGGTGCGGACTCCGCACCTTCAGTGGCTAGGCCGGCGCCGGCAGGGCCAGATCCCCCTCTCCCCTCTCCTCTCCCCCCCCCCCCCCTCCCGGCTCTGCCAGCTCTAGCAGCTCCCCAATGTCAGCACCATGATTTTGACACCCTCAGTGATGCTTCTCAGTGACTGGGTCCTGCTCTGCAGAGTGTCAGCAATGCCCACCTACAACTGGGACAAGCTCCGCAGCACCTCAGCCATTTCCATCTGAGACTGGGCCATGTCTTGCAGCCTCATCAAGGTCAGCCTAAATGGCGGTACGGTGGCTCAGTGGTGAACACTGCCACCTCACGGCGCAGAGGACCCAGGTTCGTTCCAGGCCCCGGGTCACTGTCCATGTGGAGTTTACACATTCTTCCCATGTCTGCATGGGCCTCACCCCCACAACACAAAGATGTGCAGGGTAGGTGGATTGGCCACGCTAAATTGCCCCTTAATTGGAAAAAAAAAAAGAATTAAATTGGGTACTCTAGATTTTAAAAAGAATCAAGGTCAGCCTGGTACTGGGTCACGCCCCCCAGTGAGTTGGACATTCTGCCGAGGCCCTCAGCCATGGCAGTCACCGATTGAGCCACGTCTTGGACACCTCCACTAACCTGACGTTGTGCACCAGGCTCTCCACTGGGGTCGCCACCCTAGCAATGTTGCCCCGATCCACGCATTGCCAGCAATATCTCCTGCGCCCGTAGCCTCTTGGACTCCTCCAATAGGTTATGGACCTGCTGGAGTATCACTGACATCTCCCTCTGAATGTCCTGGCCGCTCAAAAACCTCTGCATCAGCTTCCATAGCCTGGCCCATAGGCTCGGCATCTGGCTGGGTCCCAGATGGGTCCTGGGATCCGGCAGTTCTCCGACTGCTGTCTCGCCTGGGCGTTACCGACTCCACCTGATGTGCATCAGCGACTGCGTGGTGCTCACCAGAACTTAACCGAAAAGCCTGACCACTAACGTTGCACCAATTAGTGGTGTGTGTCTCTGCGCTGGTGGATGGTGGGGATGTTAGCTGTGAGTCATCGATTATGGCATCCTCAGAGCTCTCCTCGGAGGTGGTCTCATGGGAGGCAGGGGAGGAGGCCACAGTCGGTTGGAAGACCTGCGGGAGAATTAACATGTGGTCAGTGGAGGAATGGGCAGTGTACATGGCATCAACAACTCATGTTTTGACTGGTCCCCGGGTGACGCCCGGTGTATACTCAACTCTGCGGCATGCGCCGACCTCCGCATTGGTGACCGCCCTAACCTTGGCCACTCCAGTCATTCCAGGGCCCTTTCCTCAAAGGTTGTGAGGATTCTTATATCCGACACCTCTCTGCCAGTCAGGCCCTCTCCCAGCAATTGTGGGGAGCGAGACGCAGAACGCATCGATAGCTGCACGTGCAGTTCCGTGGAGGGTTGGGGGAGTGAAGGTTGGAGGGGGCGGGTCACATGGGGGTGAGAAGGTCCTGGGTGTCAACTCACGCATGCGGCCGGTAGGTCGTTGACCTTCTTGTAGCACTGGGTTTCGGTTCTCCTGGTCACATTTCCCGAGCGGACAGCTGCTGCCACTTCATCCCTGGTGGCTCTGGCTGCCCTGTGGCTCACCCTCCAGGATCCCCGGGGAACTGGACATCCTTGCTGGCCTCAACTAAATCTAGGAGCCTCCTCAGATCCGTGTCTCCAAACCTTGAGGCCGCTCGTCTTGGTGCCATGGCTGCGAGCTGAGTGGGGGGCTGGCTGTGCAAGTGCTGTTTAAGTGTTGCTCAACCTTGTTAGCGAGTGCGGTCCTTGCAAATCGGCTGACAAGCCTTCATTTGCGCGTGAGGCCCGTGAGGCCTCATTAAGTGGACCAATTAGTGTTGTATCGCGTTGCTGGCCTCGCTGTGCGGAGCGGCGGACAACACGCGGCAGTTCCCGCTTTCTACCACATTTAGAAATCTTTCCGGAGAATTGTGCCCTAGGAGTTTGGTGTGTGAATAATTCCAGACATAAACTTGTAACCTACAATTACATGACAGTGGGTATTTTAAACATTATGTTCACACACTGCTCATATTTTCAGCAAGATTCCCATAGATGCTCATCTATTTGAGAGAATGGAAGGGTTGGACTTCAGATTTCTTAGCAATCAATGCCTGGTGGCGTAATCAAGTAAAGTGAACTATTCTGTGCCCACTTAATTGTCTACGAAATAAAATGCCATGTTGCTGTTTATTCGACACAAAGCAACAACTCTCGACATAAACTCTGAATCCTTTCAGAAGGGTTAACTCAAATATGCTTTTAGAGAACCCTGATCACGGCATTTAGACAGAAGATACGTTTTTTTCTTGCACTTTCGTGGTTTTCTTGCTCTTTTGTGGGTTTCTAAGTAGAAATCTGAAGAATTGTGCTAAAATAGCAAAATGTTTTCCAAAAGATTCAGATCAAACTAATAATATTTCATCAATTTATGCTTCCATAGAAAATGCAAACTGATGCCATACCTTTCGAACATAAGATACTGCATCTTCTTCAGTGTACACTTCAGCACTCACACCACCTCTTCTGTGCCTGGCTTTTACAACTGGATTTGGAGGTGGTGGTGAAATCTCATCATCATGAGAGTCTGACTGAGAATTGGACTTCTGGCGAGCCAAGATTTGTTTACATTCTTCCTATAATTAGACAAGAAAAGGGTGTTTACAGACATGTGAAAGAACATGCATTTTAGCTAACTATATTAAAAATATTTAGTATGAAGTTTCTCACTTTCCCAAAGTAGAAATTTTTTTTTTGTAAAATATTTTATTAAGACATTTGTGATTCCAAAGTAGAAATTTAGATGACTGTTCAATGCTAAATAATAAAATATCACATCATAAAGAATTTTCACTATACCCTCTCTACCGCCTCAACGTCCTTCCTATAGCGTGGAGTCAAAAACTGCACAATGTTCAAACAGGTATTAGAAATAACGAAAAGACTTGCTTTATAGAACATAGAAAAATACAGCACAGAACAGGCCCTTCGGCCCACGATGTTGTGCCGAACCTTTGTCCGAGATTAATCATAGATTATCATTGAATTTACAGTGCAGAAGGAGGCCATTCGGCCCATTGAATCTGCACCGGCTCTTGGAAAGTGCCCCCTACCAAAGGTCCACACCTCCACCCTATCCCAGTAACCCCACCCAACATGAAGGGCAATTTTGGACACAAAGGGCAATGTATCATGGCCAATCCACCTAACCTGCACATCTTTGGACTGTGGGAGGAAACCGGAGCACCCGGAGAAAACCCACGCACACACGGGGAGGATGTGCAAACTCCGCACAGACAGTGACCCAAGCCGGAATCGAACCTGGGACCTTGGAGCTGTGAAGCAATTGTGCTATCCACAATGCTACCGTGCTGCCCTTAAGAACAAATTAATTTACACTATACCATTCTACCGTAATCCACGTACCTATCCAATAGCTGCTTGAAGGTCCCTAATGTTTCCGACTCAACTACTTCCACAGGCAGTGCATTCCATGCCCCCACTACTCTCTGGGTAAAGAACCTATCTCTGACATCCCCCCTATATCTTCCACCATTCACCTTAAATTTATGTCCCCTTGTAATGGTTTGTTCCACCCGGGAAAAAAGTCTCTGACTGTCTACTCTATCTATTCCCCTGATCATCTTATAAACCTCTATCAAGTCGCCCCTCATCCTTCTCCGTTCTAATGAGAAAAGGCCTAGCGCCCTCAACCTTTCCTCGTAAGACCTACTCTCCATTCCAGGCAACATCCTGGTAAATCTCCTTTGCACCTTTTCCAAAGCTTCCACTTCCTTCCTAAAATGAGGCGACCAGAACTGTACACAGTACTCCAAATGTGGCCTTACCAAAGTTTTGTACAGCTGCATCATCACCTCACGGCTCTTAAATTCAATCCCTCCGTTAATGAACGCTAGCACACCATAGGCCTTCTTCACAGCTCTATCCACTTGAGTGGCAACTTTCAAAGATGTATGAACATAGACCCCAAGATCTCTCTGCTCCTCCACATTGCCAAGAACTCTACCGTTAACCCTGTATTCCGCATTCATATTTGTCCTTCCAAAATGGACAACCTCACACTTTTCAGGGTTAAACTCCATCTGCCACTTCTCAGCCCAGCTCTGCATCCTATCTATGTCTCTTTGCAGCCGACAACAGCCCTCCTCACTATCCACAACTCCACCAATCTTCGAATCTTCTGCAAATTTACTGACCCACCCTTCAACTCCCTCATCCAAGTCATTAATGAAAATCACAAACAGCAGAGGACCCAGAACTGATCCCTGCGGTACGCCACTGGTGACTGGGATCCAGGCTGAATATTTGCCATCCACCACCACTCTCTGACTTCTATCGGTTAGCCAGTTCATTATCCAACTGGCCAAATTTCCCACTATCCCATGCCTCCTTACTTTCTGCAGAAGCCTACCATGGGGAACCTTATCAAATGCCTTACTAAAACCCATGTACACTACATCCACTGCTTTACCTTCATCCACATGCTTGGTCACCTCCTCAAAGAATTCAATAAGACTTGTAAGGCAAGACCTACCCCTCACAAATCCGTGCTGACTATCCCTAATCAAGCAGTGTCTTTCCAGATGCTCAGAAATCCTATCCTTCAGTACCCTTTCCATTACTTTGCCTACCACCGAAGTAAGACTAACTGGCCTGTAATTCCCAGGGTTATCCCTAGTCCCTTTTTTGAACAGGGGCACGACATTCGCCACTCTCCAATCCCCTGGTACCACCCCTGTTGACAGTGAGGACGAAAAGATCATTGCCAACAGCTCTGCAATTTCATCTCTTGCTTCCCATAGAATCCTTGGATATATCCCGTCAGGCCCGGGGGACTCGTCTGTCCTCAAGTTTTTCAAAATGCCCAACACATCTTCCTTCCTAACAAGTATTTCCTCGAGCTTACCAGTCTGTTTCACATTGTCCTCTCCAACAATATGGCCCCTCTCATTTGTAAATACAGAAGAAAAGTACTCGTTCAAGACCTCTCCTATCTCTTCAGACTCAATACACAATCTCCCGCTACTGTCCTTGATCAGACCTACCCTCGCTCTAGTCATTCTCATATTTCTCACATATGTGTAAAAGGCCTTGGGGTTTTCCTTGATCCTACCCGCCAAAGATTGTTCATGCCCTCTCTTAGCTCTCCTAATCCCTTTCTTCAGTTCCCTCCTGGCTATCTTGTATCCCTCCAGCGCCCTGTCTGAACCTTGTTTCCTCAGCCTTACATAAGTCTCCTTCTTCCTCTTAACAAGACATTCAACCTCTCTTGTCAACCATGGTTCCCTCACTCGACCATCTCTTCCCTGCCTGACAGGGACATACATATCAAGGACACGTAGTACCTGTTCCTTGAACAAGTTCCACATTTCACTTGTGTCTTTCCCTGACAGCCTATGTTCCCAACTTATGCACTTCAATTCTTGTCTGACAATATCGTATTTACCCTTCCCCCAATTGTAAACATTGCCCTGTTGCACGCACCTATCCCTCTCCATTACTAAAGTGAAAGTCACAGAATTGTGGTCACTATCTCCAAAATGCTCCCCCACTAACAAATCTATCACTTGCCCTGGTTCATTACCAAGTACCAAATCCAATATGGCCTCCCCTCTGGTCGGACAATCTACATACGGTGTTAGAAAAGCTTCCTGGACACACTGCACAAACACCATCCCATCCAAACTATTTGATCTAAAGAGTTTCCACTCAATGTTTGGGAAGTTAAAGTCGCCCATGACTACTACCCTATGACTTCTGCACCTTTCCAAAATCTGTTTCCCAATCTGTTCCTCCACATCTCTGCTACTATTGGGGGGCCTATAGAAAACTCCTAACAAGGTGACTGCTCCTTTCCTATTTCTGACTTCAACCCATACTACCTCAGTAGGCT
Organism: Scyliorhinus torazame; assembly: GCF_047496885.1. NCBI lineage: Eukaryota > Metazoa > Chordata > Chondrichthyes > Carcharhiniformes > Scyliorhinidae > Scyliorhinus > Scyliorhinus torazame. The sequence goes on from NC_092723.1 coordinate 165,159,883, forward strand.
GATACTCCTTGAACTGCCTTTCTGCAGCTGTTATACTATCTCTAATTAACAATGCCACCCCCCCCCCCCACCTCTTTTACCACCCTCCCTAATCTTATTGAAACATCTATAACCAGGGACCTCCAACAACCATTTCTGCCCCTCTTCTATCCATGTTTCCGTGATGGCCACCACATCGTAGTCCCAAGTACCGATCCATGCCTTAAGTTCACCCACCTTATTCCTGATGCTTCTTGCGTTGAAGGATACACACTTCAACCCATCTCCGTGCCTGCAAGTACTCTCCTTTGTCAGTGTTCCCTTCCCCACTGCCTCATTACACGCTTTGGCGTACTGAATATCGGCTGCCTTAGTTGCTGGACTACAAATCCGGTTCCCATTCCCCTGCCAAATTAGTTTAAACCCTCCCGAAGAGTACTAGAAAACCTCCCTCCCAAGATATTGGTGCCCCTCTGGTTCAGATGCAACCCGTCCTGCTTGTACAGGTCCCACCTTCCCCAGAATGCAAATATCTGAAGCCATCCCTCCTACATCATTCCTGCAGCCACGTGTTCAGCTGCACTCTCGCCCTATTCCTAGCCTCGCTATCACGTGGCACCGGCAACAAACCAGAGATGACAACTCTGTCTGTCCTGGCTTTTAACTTCCAGCCTAACTCCCTAAATTAGTTTATCACCTCCACGCCCCTTTTCCTACCTATGTTGTTGGTACCAATGTGCACCACGACTTCTGGCTGCTCCCCCTCCCCCTTAAGGATCCTGAAGACACGATCCGAGACATCCCTGGCCCTGGCCCCCGGGAGGCAACATACACAGGCTTTGAGGAGCTGGAGTTGGGTGCACTTCCCGCAGCGATAGTCAGCGGGGATACCGGTGGTATCCCTCACCACCCACATCCTACAGGAGGAGCATGCAACTGGCCTAGCCTCCATCCCCTCTTACCTTACAGAATATAGCTGCCCTGTGGACCAACTGGGTCTCCGCCCTCCGACTCTGCTCCCAGTCAGCTGCACTCTCTGTAAACTCCTGGCTCCCTTCTCGCTCTTTGCGGAAATGTAGGCAACAAAATGAAAGGAGCACCTTACTCCCTCCTCACCTAACCCCCTCAGTCACCAAACTCTCACTATAGCACTCAAATGCACCAAATTCAGCACTGTAGGGGACTTTGTACTTATACAGTACCTTTCCCAATCTCAGTCAATCCCAAAGTACTTAACAACCAATTACGGTCAGTACTGATGTGTTGGGTGTTCTGGATCACAAACAGGTCACCAACACTGGAAGTGGTGCAACTCTATTTTATTACAAGGTTAACTATATTAACATACTTGAACTGTGGGCAAATGCAATACCAGCTTTAACTGTTGACCCTTGCCTAGTCCTAACCAGGTGATGCACTCAGCACATGGTGAATGTCTGTGTTGCAGGCTGTGAGCTCTGTGCTCCGAGCTGGCTGATACTAGAAAGAGCGGGAACTCTCCCGTCCCCTGTCTTTATAGTGCGTGTGCTCTCACTAGTGATTGGCTGTGGTGTTGTGTATGCTGATTGGTCCCACTGCATGTCCATCAGTGTGTGCGTGTGTGTGTCTGCACCATGATATACTGGTGTATATTATGACATCCCCCTTTTAATATAAAGAATATGTGCCTGCGTGACAATAAATATTGTGTAGTGAATGTACCTGACTATGTGTGTGCGTGTTATTTACATGACTATGTGCATGAGGCTAATCTATTTACACGGGAAGGTGCCTGGTGCCGAGAAATAGGGTGTCACACCAACAACGAAATGAACATTATATACAAACTACTGGAACGATGAAACAGGATAACAGAACAGATCAAAGAGTCCAACATTGTAAAACTCATAAGTCAAGTCTTTGAGGTGGGCGACGAATTCTGGTTGACCGCCTCAAGGGTGGGTCAGAAGCCACCGGCTGAGGAACGGGCTGGACCACGGCAGAGTGAGGATGATGCAGAGTATTCGGAATCTCCACATAGTCCAGGTTGGGGACAACAGGAGGGCGTGGCACATGTGGAGGATCACGTAGCAAGCGTGGAACGAGACGAAGGGCACGCCGATTGCGGCGGCGAATGGAACCATCTGGCAGACGAACCAGGAACGAGCAGGGAGACACCTGCCGAAGAACCACAGCAGTTGCAGACCAGCCACCCTCCGGAAGATGGATGCGGACGTTATCATCCGGCACCAGAGCAGGAAGATCAGTCGCCCGAGCGTCATGCGCTGCCTTGTGTTGTGCACGAGACTGTTGCATCCGCTGAAGGAACGTGGTCGAGGTCTTGGACGTGAATGGATGGCACTGTGGTCCTGAGGGTGCAACCCATGAGCAGCTGGGCTGGCGACAGGCCCGTGGAGAGTGGGGCCGAATGATAGGCCAGCAAGGCGAGGTAGAAGTCGGATCTTGCATCGGCAGCCTTGCAGAGGAGCCGTTTGATGATGTAGACGCCCTTTTCCGCTTTGCCATTGGATTGGGGGTGCAAGGGACTGGATGTCACATGCACAAAGTTGTACCTGCTGGCAAAGTTGGACCATTCCTGGCTCGCGAAGCAGGGGCCATTGTCCGACTTCACAGTGAGTGGGATGCCGTGACAGGCAAAGGTCTCCCTGCAGGCACAGATGACCGCCGATGATGTGATGTCGTGCAGGCGTACGACCTCTGGGTAGTTCGATAAATAGTCTACAATCAAAACATAGTCCCTGCCGAGCGCATGGAACAGGTCAATGCCTACCTTAGACCAAGGGGATGTGACCAACTCCTGGGGCTGTAGGGTCCCACGTGGTTGGGCCGGCTGGAACCGCTGACAGGTGGGGCAGTTGAGCACTGTGTTGGCGATGTCCTCATTGATGCCGGGCCAGTACACAGCCTCTCGGGCCCTCCGTCGGCACTTCTCCACGCCAAGATGGCCCTCGTGTAGCTGTTCGAAAACGAGCTGGCGCATGCTGTGCGGGTTCACGATGCGGTCCAGCTTCAGGAGAACACCATCGACTACTGCCAGATCGTCTCTGATATTGTAGAACTGCAGGCATTGGCCCTTGAGCCACCCTTCCGTCATGTGGCACATGACACGCTGTAGTAGGGGGTCAGCCGCCGTCTCGCGGCGAATGTGGATAAGGCATTCATCCGTGGCCGGCAGATTGGAGGCAGTGAAGGCCACATGGGCGTCAACCTGGCAGACGAACCCCGCTGGGTCACACAGGGTGTTGACTGCCCTGGATAGAGCGTCGGCTATGATCAGGTCCTTGCCCGGGGTGTATAGGAGCTGGAAATCGTACCGCCGGAGTTTAAGCAGAATGCGCTGGAGGCGAGGGGTCATATCATTCAGGTCTTTTTGTTTAATGTTGACCAGCCGGCGATGGTCGGTCTCGACAGTGAATTGGGGGAGGCCGTACACGTAATCATGAAATTTGTCGACCCCGGTCAACAGGCCCAGGCACTCCTTTTCGATCTGCGCGTAGCGCTGTTCTGTGGGGGTCATGGCACGTGACGCATATGCAACGGGGGCCCATGATGAGGCCTCATCGCGTTGCAGGAGCACCGCCAAAATGCCGGATTGGCTGGCATCCGTTGAAATTTTTGTTTCCTTCGTGGGATCAAAAAATACTAATACCGGGCTGTGGTAAGCTTGGTCTTAAGCTCCTCCCATTCATGCTCGTGGGCGGGAAGCCGTTGGAAGTCTGTCGTTTTCCTGACCAGGTTCCGGAGAGCTGTGGTATGGGAGGCGAGGTTGGGGATGAACTTCCCCAGGAAGTTGACCATGCCCAAAAATCGGAGGACTGCCTTCTTATCCGCTGGCTTCTGTATGGCCGTGATGGCTGCCACCTTGTCCGCATCCGGCCGCACACCCAACCGGGAGATGTGGTCCCCTAGGAACTTGAGTTCCGTCTGGCTGAAGGAACATTTGGCTCTGTTGAGGCGAAGGCCTTGGTCCCGTATTAGTTTGAAAACGCGCTGGAGGCGACTGAGATGCTCCTGCGGGGTGGTGGACCAAATGATGATGTCGTCAACATAGACGCGCACACCCTCAATGCCCTCCATCATTTGCTCCGTGATCCGGTGGAATACTTCTGATGCCGATATAATCCCAAACTGCATCCTGTTGTAGCAGCATCTGCCAAACGGGGTATTAAAGGTACACAGCTTTCTGCTGGACCTGTTTAGTTGAATTTGCCAGAATCCTTTCGAGGCGTCAAGTTTGGTGAAGATGTTGGCCCGAGCCATCTCGCACGTGATCTCCTCGCACTTGGGGATAGGGTAATGCTCCCTCATTATGTTGCGATTCAGATCCTTTGGGTCAATGCAGATCTGGAGCTCGCCGGAGGGCTTCTTTATGCACACCATGGAACTGACCAAGTCGGTTGGTTCCGTCACTCTGGAGAGCACTCCTTGGTTCTGGATGTCCTGCAGCTGCTGCTTGAGGCGGTCCTTGAGGGGTGCTGGGACTCTGCGAGGTGCATGTCTTGTTTGAGCTGGATTTTGCAAGTGTATGGAAGCGTGCCCATGCCTTTGAAAACGTCGCGGTGCTGGTCGATGATGGCATTGAGTTGCGCCCTGAAGTCCACATCCTGGAAGGCAGACGTGCCCTCTGGAGAGAGAGAGTGTACGAGGTTTAGGAATTTGCATGCCTGTGCACCTAGCAGAGTCCTTCGAGGAGCCCACGATCTCAAAGGGAAGGATGGCTTTTCGCGAGTTGTGCGTCACTTCGAGTTGGCATGAACCGGTAGCAGGAATGACGTTGCCATTGTAGTCCACTAGTTGGCAGGTCGACGGAAAAATGATTGGTTTAACCCCAAGGGTCTGAAAGGCTGACCACGCTAGGAGATTAGCGGAAGCACCAGTGTCCAGGCGGAATCGTATCTGGAATCGGTTGACCTTCAGGGTGGCACACCACTCGTCGTCTGGATCAATGCTGTGCACCGACAGCGGCTGGTCACTTTGATTCGGGGACAGCCTGTTCTTTGTTATAACAGCGACTGGAAAAGGCTCCCTCGGGTCCTCAGTGTCACTGGTCTGCGGGAAGTCGGAATCAGACTCGGTTTGGGGGTAGGTAACTGCTTGTTGCAGGGTTCTTCGGAGGTTTATTTCATTTCCTGGTTCAATTTGAGGCATTGTGCTGTCATTCCAGGTGAAGGAAGGTTGTTTTACAGCTTTAAAAGATTTGTTCTTTGATTTGGGACGTTTCCCCTTTAAATGAGCGTGGTCCGGGGCCTCTGGCATCATGAGGGTGACATAGCACGTAGGAGGCGTTTGCACATGCGCAGATCGCGGTTCCTTTACTGATGGCCGTTTTCGTGATTGCGCATGCGCGGCGTCATGCAACTACGGAAGTGCAGTCCCTTTAGAAAGATGGCCGCCGACCAAAATAGTTCTCTGCTCCGGGATTTCGGCCTCGAGGTGAGTACTGGCACTTCTCTTACCTTTCCTTGATGGTTGGAGTGTGTTTTCCTCACAGTATTTGCCAAATTTGTCCAGGACTGCCTGGAAGTCACTCCTGTTTTGCCCCTTGGAAAACTTGAATTTTGTTTTTAAGATTTCTTCTGCTCTGGCACCAGCGAAGGTGAGGAGAAGCTCTGTCTTTTCAGGATCGGCCAGGTCTTCTAGTTCGGCTGCCAGCAGGAAGATTTCAAACTTTTGCCGGAATGCCGTCCAGATTTCGCGGAGATCGCCGTGGCACTAGAGCTGCTGCGGAACCTGGATCTTGAACATCTTGCCTGGGTATCGTTGCTGGTTGTCACTGTACACGGAGGTGCAGGCGATGCGGAGCGGCGGGTTGATGTTCTCCATGCTGCAGGATGCCGGAATGCTGATTAGTTGCAGGTGGGTCTCAGAAGTGCAAGTATGCAACCACTCCTTGGTACCATGATGTGTTGGGTGTTCTGGATCACAAACAGGTCACCAACACTGGAAGTAGTGCAACTGTATTTTATTATAAGGTTACCTATATTAACATACTTGAACTGTGGGAAAATGCAATACCAGCTTTAACTGTTGACCCTTGCCTAGTCCTAACCAGGTGATGCACTCAGCACATGGTGAATGTCTGTTTTGCAGGCTGTGAGCTCTGTGCTCCGAGCTGGCTGATACTAGAGTGAGCGGGAACTCTCCTGTCCCCTGTCTTTATAGTGCGTGTGCTCTCACTGGTGATTGGCTTCGGTGTTGTGTATGCTGATTGGTCCCACTGCATGTCCATCAGTGTGTGTGTGTGTGTCTGCACCATGATATACTGGTGTATATTATGACAAGTACTACTGAACTGTAGTCACTGATTTACAGTCGACAAGTCAGTAGCCACTTTTCATAGAGTAAGCTGCAACAAGGTGTTGGCCGAGCGATTATTGCTAGCCAGGACATTTGGCTAGCTACCCTACTCAACTTTGAATAGTACCATGAGTAGACTGGACCTCAGTTTAATGCCTCATCCAAAGAATAACCCGATAGCAGTGCTGCATTCCCTAAGCACTGCAGCTGTGTCCAGCTTAGATTAGATCAAGTCTCTGGAATGGGTCTTGAAACCACAAACTTCCACTCACAGGCAGAAGTGAAACAACTGAGCCACACCAGAGACCAAAGGTTCGATTTGGTGAAGTGGAGTTTCGGGTGAATGCGGTGGGGCTGAGGCCAATTTGGGGATCTTGCCATTTAAGGTAGCTAGGGAAAGGTTCAGATACTTGGGGATCCAGGTGTCGAGGGTATGAGCTACAATGCACAAGTGGAATTTGACAATGTTGATGGAGGTTTATGGGGGGACTTTAAGAGATAGGACACACTACACCTGACACTGGCAGGGAGGGTGAAGGTTGCGAAAATGAACGTGCTGCCAAAGTTCCTGTTTGTTTTCCAGGCCCTCCTGATCTTTCTCCCGAAGGCCTTCTTTTCAAAATTGGTGATGGTGATCTAGGAGTTTGTAAGGGCGGGGAAGGTGCCGAGGGTAAAGAGGGCCTATAGTGTGAGGCAATGCACAGGGTAAATTCAACCTCCTCTTACGCGCGGATAAGCTTGATTCAGTTGAAGGTAGTGCACAGGGTGCATGACTCGGGCAAGGATGAGTGGGTTCTTTCAAGGAGTGGCCGATGAGTGCAAGAAGTGCGGGCAAGGGCCGGTGAAATATGCGCACATGTTCTGGGGCTGTGAGAAGCTGGAGGGGTACTAGGAAGCAGTTGTCCAAAATTGTGGGGGTGGTGATCATGCCGGATCTAATGGTGGCGATTTTTGGGATATCGAGAATGCCAGAGCTGATGGAGGGGAAGAGAGCTGATGTTGTGGCCTTTGCTTCTCTAATTGCCCGGCAAAGGATCTTGCTGAATTGGAGATCGTATACGCCGCTGGAGGTGGCAGCCTGGTTAGGGGATCTGCATGATTTTCTACGGTTGGAGAAGATCAAATTTGAGTTGAGGTGGTCAGAAGGGGGCTTCAAGACATGGTGGGGTTGTTCATGACAATGTTTGAGGAACTGTTCATTGTGGGGATTAAGCTGTAAAAAGGAGTAAAAATTGTACAAACTGTGGATTGTGAGGTTGTTGAGTGTGTTGTGTATATTACTGTTTTTTACACACGTTTGCAATAAAATACATTATTTTGAAATTGTAAGTGAGTGGTTTTCCAATTGAAATGAAATGAAAATGAAAATCGCTTATTGTCACAAGTAGGCTTCAAATGAAGTTACTGTGAAAAGCCCCTAGTCGCCACATTCCGGTGCCTGTTCAGGGAGGCTGGTACGGGAATTGAACCGTGCTGCTGGCTTGCTTGGTCTGCTTTAAAAGCCAGAGATTTAGCCCAGTGTGCTAAACAAGCCCAATTAGTTAATATTGAGGCCATCTAGATTCAGCATTAAAGCTCGTATTTTAAATCAGCAGTATTCAATTATCTTTTTAAAAAACCTTATTATTGACTCCTGAATTTCTGGTAGAAACTGCCTGCTTTCTACACTTTTAACTCACACGTAGCTGAAATATTTGTCGGAGTTGTGAGAAACGGGTTCTGTTTTGTTGCGATGTTTTCCCCCACACAATCATCAAACAAAGCATGTGGTATTTTTGCCCAGAGCTCACTGCAGTACACATCTCATCATCCACTTGCTATGACAATGACACATTCTTTCCAACTAGAAATATGTGACAGTAAGCTCAATGATCAAAAATTCCTCATTTGCTTTCTAAAAATCTTCATGTTATCTGGAGCAATGCGAATATCAGTTGCAATTCAAGTGTAACTTCAGATGTGCAATGTTTAACAGTTTTAATAATGGAGGTCAATAACAGGTATTCACTGAACAGCACACACATTCACCTGTACAAACTCTCACCATAATGGTTTCCAAGTTGTTGAAATAATTGAGTAATGCTCACAGGGCAGTAATACATATTTGCTACACAAAAGTATGATTTCAATTTCCTTGCAACCATATACATTTTTAATTGCAATTCCACAAATCCAAAAAAGGTCTTTTATTTGTTACAATCATGATTCCCTCAAAGTGGGATTGAACCAATTTTTAACTCTAATTCCAAGGCAGTGGATATGCATAACCTCTTTAAGTTTATTAAAAAGCAACTCATTTTTACTAATTTTTCTGAGAAGCATCCACTTCACACTATTGACCTGAATCAGGCCATTTGAATTTTGCAGAAAAAAAATGACATCAAAATAGATATCTCTCAGATGCTTTAATAAAGAAGAGAATTTGCATTTTTACTTTACTTTGCTTGACCTCGTGACATAGCACAGTGCTTTGCAGCTAATGAAGTACTTTTGAAGTATATACAACTCCTTTAACATAATAAATCATCACAAAGCACTTCATAGAACATTACAAAACAAAGGATAATACTGAGCCACATAAGACAATACAGACAAGATAGCCAAAAGCTTGAACAAAGAGATAGGTTTTAAGGAGGGACATGAAGGAGGAAAGCAAAGTTGAGAGGTGAAAAGTGTAGAGAGCAAATGGCAGAGATTGGGGCCTAGGCAACTGAAGGCACGGCCACCAACGTTGAAGCAATTATAATTGGGGATGCACAAGGAGCCAGAATTAAGGGAGCACAGATATCTCAGAGTGTTGTGGGGCTGGTGAAAGTTAAAGAGATAAGGAAGGGCAAGACCATGGATGGATTTGAAAACAAGAAAGACAAAATTAAATTCAAGATGCTGCTTGACCAGAAGCAATGAAGCTCAAAGAGTACAGACATGATAGCACAATTGGACTTGCTGCAAGTTAAGACACCGGAAGCAGACTTTTGGATAGCCTCAAATTTATCAAGGGTGAAATGTGGGAGACCCAGCCAGTAGTGCACTGGAGTAGTTCAGTCTAGATGTAATGAAGGCATTAATGAGGGTTTCAGCAGCAGGTAAACGGAATAGGGGAGAAGTAAATGGGTGGAAATAGACAGTGATGCTACGAGTAGGAGGTCAGAAGCTTATCTCAGGATCAAATGTTACAGCAAGGTTGGGAGCAGACTGGCTTAATCTCAGGCTGTTAACAGGGCGAGGTATGGAGTCTGTAGCTGGGAATAGAGTTTGGAGCAAGAACAGAAAACAGTGCCTTCGGTCTTTCCAATGTTTCACTGGAGGAAATTTTTGCGCATCCAGCACTGGACATCATATAAGCAATTTGATAATTTAGCAACAATGAAGGTGTCAAGAGAGGTGTTGGTAAGGCATTGCTGGTTGTTACCCGTGTACCAATGAAAAATTACACCTTGCCGTTGAAATATATTGCCTAGGGCTAAGGAGAGATGCTTGGGGAACACCAGAGGTAATGGTGTTGGAGCAGGAAGCAAACCCATTTCAAGTGATTCTCTAGCTACAATTAGATAAATAAGAAAGGGAGAGCAGTCCCACAGAGCTGGGTGACAGTGGAGAGGAGTTGGAGGGGGATAGTGTAGTGAACCAGTCAAAGACTGCAGACAGGTTCAAATGGGCAAGGAGGGAAAGTTTACCATTGGCACAGACACACAAGCTGTCATTTGTGACTTTGGTTAAGAGTCATTTTGGTACAATGGGACAGAAACCGGATTGGAGAGATTTAAACGTGGAGTTCCGGGAAAGATTTGGGAGGCAAGATGTTCAAAAACGTTGGAGAGGACCAGGTGGTTAGACATAAAATGGTAGCTTACAAGGGCGGTCGGTTGTTTAAGGAGAGGTGATAATGGCAGATTTAAAAGGAGAGAGAGACAACACCTGACAGAAGAACTGTTTACAATATTGGCTAACATGGGGTCAGGAGGGGGAAGTTGGGAGATCAGCAGTTTAATGGGAATAGAATGTGCGTCTTATGAACAAGATTGGTTCAGAGAGGCAGAGAGGGCATATGGGGAAATTAGAGAATGACTAGAGAAAGATGCAGGTTCAGGGCAAGGATGGCGAGGGAGGCTGCTGAGCATTAACAGAAGTTAATGATAAAGAAGTATATGAGCTCCTTGCCCTTGTTGTTGGAAGCAAGGACAGAGGGGGCAGGACGGAAGGTGTTTAAGAAGATGGTTTGCAGCAAAGAAGCCAGGGGTTAAGAAGTATAGTAGCCAAGCTCCCCCAAAAAGCAATGAAGAAAATAGCCATTTTTCACTATATGTCAAAGTGAGGATGATAGATTACTTATTTCAACTTTGAAATTCTGCATTGTGTGCACTTTCCTTTGTCATGGGGTGGCCTGGGTATTTCAAATTGGCAATAATAATTTGGGAAAAGCTTGTTCAAAGCATAGATCAACAGTTTCAAATCTAGCGTCAAATGTTCTTCTGCTGCTTTCCCTACAGCAAACTGCAAAAGAGAGGAATGTTTGAAAAATATAAATGTCTAAAGTGCACAAAAGAAGCCAGACAGGCAATTGCCATGGTATTACACTGGGATGAACTGAGCAGAGATCAAGTGGATGGGAAAAAACTGTAAGGGAGAAGTCATCTCAAGGTGCTCATATGTATGTTTAGAGTTACATAGCTGAAAGCAGGTTGCTCAACACCTCCAAGTCACAGTTTACGTGGGGGGTGGTGCCACTGTTAAAGATTCCTAGACTAAAAACAAATCATATGCAATCTTAAAACCAGAATGTGGAGCTGTGCAATATTACTTCACCCCATTAAGCAATTTATCAGGGAGCAATAGTTCAATAAATGTCAAGCTATCTATAAAGAACAAAACCTTATTTCTTCTTCAGGAAAACATAATTTCTAAATATTTTGCTGAAACTGATATATAATCATGACATTATAATGATAAATAATGGCAACGTTCATATATATTCAAGTTCTTTTTGTCCATTTTTTTCAGAATAGTCTGTAATAGTATCAGCCTTATGACAAATACAACCTTTGTAGTTCCTTAAGTATATGGAATAAGAGTGCCATATTTGATTAAATTGTTGTGACACAGAAAAGCTACACCATCAGTGTATTATTGAAGTTGACATACTGTCATAGATCTGTAACTCATATGTTGAGGAAGAATACAGAGTTAATGAGTACTACAGTCTCAAATTTACCCTGACTTGCTAATAATTGCTATGTTAACAACCAATTTAACTTTCATTCAGACAAGGACCCATTTGCTGCAAACAAAAGGAATATGTTCAATCCTTGTGCCTTTTTTGAATTACTGGGAGCTTGGGAAGCCTATAGTTCCCGGTCATTTCCTTGATGGCAACGCCTAAACCAGTCAGAGTCAACTTGGCAACGATTAAGTACCCTTTTCTCCTGGAGCATAAATTGTTGATTGTTTGAAATTTGGAATTCTTGTATTTATCCTGATGAGTGGAAGTTGAAAAGTTTCGACAACATGTCTTTCTGCTCAGCAATTTTCAATTTTGGCAGCTAAATCACAAGATGAGTTCTTGAAAACATTCCAATTCCAGTGGTATTAAATGCTATTAAATAACTATTGTTTATAACTTTATTTTGGTGATTGAGAGTTAGATCAGCAATATTATGATAAAATTAACTTTTAGCAAGTTAGTTAAACTGAAGAAAGATGTTTTTCAGAGCTTAACGGGCTACATCCTAGGATCCTGAGGGAAGCAAGGGAGAATATTGCAACATTCTTAGAAAGCATATTTCAGGGGCGGCACGGTAATGCAGTGGTCAGCACTGCTGCCTCACTGCGCTGAGGATCCGGGTTCGATCCCAGCCCAGAGTCACGGTCCATGTGGAGTTTGCACATTCTCCCCGTGTCTGCGTGGGTCTCATTCCCAAAACAAAAAAATAATGTGCAGGGTGGGTGAATTGGCCATGCTAAATTGCCACTTAATTGGAAAAAAAATAATTGAGTACTCTAAATGTATTTTTTTTTTTTTTTTTTAAATCATAGTTCAGGACTTGAGTGAAGATGGATGCCAGAATACGGAGAGTAGGCCATTTAGGAGAGTACAGCGGTTCATACTTAGAAGGAGACTGAGCTAATCCAGGTAATTACAGACACGTCACTTCAACATGTATTGCAGTTTGAGCCTTTAATTACCACATATCTAAATAAAAGAGAAAATAGGTAGAGAAACCAGAAAAGGTTTCAAAAGGGTCAATCATGTTTGATATAAACAGTATTATACTAAAGAGTTTCTAAACCTATCCCCTCATAGTGCATTAAAGCATCTCCGCATTGTCCTTTATCTGCCATGTTTCTGCCCATTTTACAACACAGCAGCACAAGAATCAAGAGCAGGCCATTCAGCCCATCGTGCCTGCTCCACCATTTGATAAGATTACAGTTGACTACTTTCCTGCCAGTACCCCTGGCACAGTGGAAGCATTGCTGATTCACAACGCCAGGGACCCGGGTTCAATTCCGGCCTTGGGTGACTCTCTGTGTGGAATGTTCTCCAGGTGCTCTAGTTTGTTCCCACAGTCCAAAGATGTGCAGGTTGGATGGATTGGCCATGCTAAATTGCCCCTCAGTGTCCAAAGATGCACAGATTATGTAGGGTTACGGGGATAGGGCGAAGGAGTGGACCTAGGTAGGGTGCTCTTTCAAAGGGCGGTACAGTCTTGATGGGCCAAAAGTTTCTGTAGCAATTCTATCTCCAACTCTTTGACTCCCTTGTTGATCAAAAATCTATCAAACTCAGCCTTGAATATGTTGAATAACCCAGCCTTCACTTCTCTCTTGGGAATAGAATTTCAGACTAACGACTCTCAGAGAAAATTCTCCTAATCTCATTTTAAACGAGAGGCCCCTTATTTTTAAACTGTCCCCCTGATTCTAGACTCCCCCACAAGGGGAAATATCCTCTTAACATGTTTCAATAAGATCATCCATCATTCTTCTAAACATGCTCAACCTTTCCTCATAAAGGCTTGTTCCAGGAATCAAGCGGTTAAACCCTCTCTGAATGCTTCCAATGCATTTATATCCTTTCTTAGGTAAGGAGACCAAACCCATACACAAGTGTTCCAGATGCAAGTTGAGTGAAGTCTTATACAGGTGTATCAACATTTTTCTACTTTTATACTCTATTCCCCTTGCTATAATGGCAACATTCCATTTGCCTTCCTCATCACTTATTCTACCTGCATACTAACGTTTTGGATTCATGTATCAAGGCACCAAGATCCCTCTGCACTGTAGAGTTCTGCAGTCTCTCTGCATTTAAATAATATACTCCTCTTTATTATTCTGTCCAAGATGGATCAATTCATATTTTATCACATCATATCCATCTGCCAACGGTTTTGCCCACTCACTTAACCTATCTGAATCCCTTTACAAATTCCTAATATCCTCTTTGCAACTTATTTTCCTAACAAGCTTTGCGTTATCAGCAAATTTAGGTGCCAAACATTCAGTCCCTTCGTCCAAGTCATTGATAGAAATTGTAAATAGTTGAGGCTCCCAGCATAGATCTGTAATTGATTCCATTAGTTACAGTTTGCCAACTCGAAACGGACCCATTTATCTCTACTCTATTTCCCGTTAGTTAACCAATCCTCTACATTTGCTCATACATTACCCCCTACATTCTTATTTTCTGCAGTAACCTTTGATTTTGCACCCCATCAAGTGTCTTCTGGAAATCCAAGTACACCACATCCGCAGGTTACCTTTTATCAACCTTCCCCAAAGAACTCTAATAGATTAGTCAAACACTATGTTCCTTTCACAAAATCAAGTTGATTTTGCCCGATTGTGTTATGATTTCTTAAGTGCCCTGCTGCTACTTCCCTAATAATCGATTCTAGCATTTTCCCATGACAGATGTTCGGTTAACTGGTCGATAGTTTCATGCTTTCTGTCTCCCTCCTTTCCTGAATGGAGGTGTTACATTTATGATTTTCCAATCGACTGCCACATTTCCAGAATCTGGGGAATGTTGGAAGATAACAACCAATTCATATATTAACTCTGCAGCCATGGACTTCTGGTGATGGGGATTTGCTGAGCAATCGCAAATCAGGTGGCTCTCTTCTGAAAGACAGAATAAAAGGCACCTTTAACCGAATTTAGCCCACAGAATCTGATTAAAACATCCCCTCACCCTTAACAACAAGAAATACAGCATGGATGCCAGGAAGCAGCAGTTTAAGAGGCCGCAGAGACACCAAAAACTGTGGCAAGGGACAGGAGCGGCAAGCAAGCAGATCAGCAGACCCATGAGGTGAGGGGGACCCCGGCCATTCCCGAGAGAGGGAGATTGGCGACCTGAAAAATGAGCCCTCCCCACCCAACCCCCGTCAGATGATGGATGGAATACGTTCCTCACCAGGTAACTGAAGGAGATGAGACACAATATTAAGGCCGAAATGAAGGCAGCAGTCAAGGTGACAGTGGTGGAGGCACTGGCCACCATGCAGGTCGTCCTCGACAGTATGGAAAGGATACTGGAGGCCAAGGGAGCACAATAAAAGGAGCTAGAGAAAGCCTCGAGGGACCAGAGCGACCAAATCATCACTCTGGAGGTCAAAATTAAGAGGTTGATGGCGACCCAGGGGAGACAGAAAGGAAAGGTGATAGATCAAGAAAATCGATCGAAGCGACAGAACATCAGAATAGTGGGCCCGCCAGAAGCAATAGAGAACAGGGACCCGACCGACTACGTGGCCCAAATGCTAGGTAACCTGGTGGGGAGAGACAGGTTCTCCAAGCCGCAAAATATCGACAGGGCTCACAGATCGCTCCGGCCGAAACACAAGTCGGGTGGAGAGTGGTCATTGCCAATTGTGTCCAATTCTGGGCCCTATACTTTAGGAATGATGACTTGGAGAAGATTTATCAGTTCAGTTCCAGGGATGAGGGGACCACAGTTAATCTGGAGAAACTGGAATTGTTCTCTTTAGAACAGAGAAGGTTAAGGGGAGATTTAATCGAGGCGTTCACAATGACAAGGGGGTTTCGATAGAGTAAATGGGGAGAATGAGTTTCCAGTGATAAGAGGGTCAGTAACCCTAACCCTAGGGTGCACGGTAGCATAGTGGTTAGCACAATTGCTTCACAGCTCCAGGGTCCCATTCGATTCCCGCCTTGGGTCACTGTCTGTGCGGAGTCTGCACGTTCTCCCAGTGTGTGCGTGGGTTTCCTCCGCGTGCTCTGGTTTCCTCCCACAGTCCAAAGATGTGCAGATTAGGTGGATTGACCATGATAAATTGCCCTTAGTGTCCAAAATTGCCCTTAGTGTTAGGTGGGGTTACTGGGTTATGGGGATAGGGTGAAAGTGTGGGCTTGAGTAGGGTGCTCTTTCCAAGAGCTGGTGCAGACTCGATGGGCCGAATGGCCTCCTTCTGCACTGCAAATGCTATGATTCTATGATAAGCTGCACAGATACTTGGACCAGGAAAGTATCCTTCGTGGGCCAGGCAAATGAAGGCTTGCAGCTGGGAGGGATACAAAATCAGAGTCTACCAGGACATTGTGGCAGACCTGGCAAAGGGCATGGCAGATTTGGGATGTTATACCCTGCCTCGCTCTGGGTAACATACCAGGGCAAGGAACTGTGATAGTCACCACTGTTTGTATAATAGTTGTATTCGAGGTAATACGGTAAGGCTCCTGTACTACAGGTACAGGGGTAGATCCCTGTCTGCTGGCTCCGCCCAGTAGGTGGAGTATAAATGTGTGTGCACACCGAGCTGCTCCCATTTCTGGCAGCAGCTGCAGGAGGCCACACATCTCTGCTTAATAAAGCCTCGATTACTCTCTACTCTCGTCTCGTCGTAATTGATAATGCATCAGGAACATTATTTCACTGTCCCTGAAGTGGACGAGTTTCTCCAAAAGAATGGTCTAGCCAGGCAGCGATAAAGATGGCACAGAGGAGGCAGAGAATGGACAATTTTGCAAGGGATTACATCGTCTCATTATGAATCGGGGAATCAGTTCTTAGAGAGGAGGGGTCAGCAGAGCATAGGAGATGGTGAGGAGGAGTTAGAGCGGATACCAATAGAGCGGGCACAGGAGGGGATCAGACCAACCCCAGAAGGAGGGCCACCACACTCGCGGGAAAGCTAGTGCCAGGAGGGTTGAGTGAGGGTGCGGGGGGGGGGGGGGGGGGCACTCGCATCTCCCACCAGGGAGAGCGTGCCTCAAGGGCACAACACCAAGGGGGAGAATGCAGAGGGATAAATAGAAAGGAAGGATTGGGGGGGGGGGGGGGGGTATAAAATGACAGGTGATTAGGGGGGGGGCTCTAGACTGGCTTTAGCAGGTCACTCTCAGAAACATGGAACAAGATGGCACCGCAAGTAGCCACTTTGGAGGGTCCCTGAAGAAAGGGAAACCCTGGAGTGCAGAGGCTCACCCACAAAGCGTACACACAGTTGGCAGCCACCTTGGGTGATCCCTGGACAAAGCGAAACCTGGAGCCCAGGAGCCCGGCCTCATGCGAGTACGGTGACCAAAGCCATTTTGGATGGCCCCCTAACAAAGCAAAACCCCAGAGTGCAGGGGCGCATCCGCAAGCTAAGTATGACTGATCCTGCAAGAGAGATGGGGGGGGGGGGGGGGGAGGAGAGAGAGAACCTCCCATCAGGATAGTCACCTGGAACATCAGGGGACATAACAGCCTTAATGAACCAGATGACCAGACTGGTTCCCGGCAGACTTCGGCAAACAAATCGCGACAGCACTGGCCCCGCACTTGCAGGAGCTGCTCACAGAATCGCTAGCAAGGGGCACCCTGCCTCCAAAGCTAACACAAGCCATCATATCGCTGATATCCAAGAAAGACAAAGACGCAACGGAATGTGGACCAAACAGACACATTTTGCTGCTTAATGTGGATGCGAAAATAATCATTAAAAATCCTGGCTATGGGGTGGAGAACTGCATACTAGATGTGGTCACAGAGGGCCAGATGGGCTTTGTCAAGAGTAGACAGCTAACAGCAAACATCAGACAACTGATGATAATGACCCCATCCAGCGAGAGAACACCAGAGGTGATCGTCTCCCTTCAGAGAAGGCCTTCAACAGAGTTGAGTGGAAATACGTCATAGGAGTACTAGAGCGGTTTGAGTTGGGGACAGGATTCACGTCACAGGTGATACTCCTGTACAATGCCCCCAAGGCGGGCGTTGGACCAACACCACCAGCTCTGCATACTTCCAGCTGCATAGAGGCACAAGGCAGGGGTGCCCACTGTCCCCGCTCTTATTCGTCCTGGCAATTGAGCCGTTGGCGATCGCCTTTCAGAGCAGAGAGAAGCTGGAAGGGAATCTGAAGAGGAAACAGAGAGCACAGAGTCACACTCTATGCGGATGACCTGCTCTTCTACATCCCGTACCCGCAAAGCAACATGGAAGGGCTTATGAAGCTCCTAAGAGAGTTTGGAGCTTTCTCGGGGAACAAACCCAACCTGAGCAAGAGTGAAGTCTTCCCTGTGAACCTGAGAGGGGGAGGGGCAGAGCTGGGAGGACTACCATTTAAACTAGCTCAAAGCAAATTCCGCTACTTGGGGATCCAGATTGCCCATGACTGGATACAGATCCACAAATGGAACCTGACCAGTTTGGCAGAGGAAGTAAAAAGGGGCCGACAGAGATGGGACACACTCCCTCTCTCCCTAGCAGGGGGGATGCAGACAATCAAGATGAACATACTGCCCAGGTTCCTCTTCCTGTTCAAATCCATACCTATCTACATTCCCAAGGCGTTCTTCAATGCAGTAGACAAAATGATTATGTCGTTTGTGTGGGGGGCGGGGGAAGAACGCAAGGATCCCCAAAAAAGTCCGACAGAGAAGAAGAAATATGGGGAGCCTGGCCCTCCCACTGGGCACCCACAGCGGAAAGAATGAGGGGGTGGGTGAAAGAACTAGACATGGAATGGGTGAGGATGGAGAGGTCCTGGACAGGGATAACCCTACGGGCCCTCGTCACGGCAGCACTCCCATCCCCACCAGCAAAACACTCAGCAAGCCTAGTTGTGTGAGCCACCCTCTGAACCTGGAACCAGATGAGGCAGCACTTCAGCTTGACCGAAAAGTCCACCATGGCCCCCATCTGTGGCAACCACAAGTTTGCGCCAGCCATTCTAGACACCACCTTAAGAGGTGGAGACAGGACGGGGAGACACTGACTGTTCGGGACTTTTACACAGAGGACAGGCCAACAACCTTAGAGGAACTGACAGAGAGATCCCTGTCCGAACTTTCTCGCAAGGAGAAAACAGCATACCCACGGACCCCGAGGCACACTATGCTGGAGGAACTACGAGACGTAGGTAATCTGGAAGGGGGGACAACTGCAGGGACCTGTATAGACTACTATTAGAAAGGGCATGCTCCCCACTGGATGAAACACAGGAAAAATGGGAGGAAGAACTAGGGATGGAAGTAAGATGGGGACTCTGGAGCGAAGCCCTGAATAGGGCCAACTCCACCTACACGTGCGCAAGGCTAAGCCTCATGCAACTGAAAGTGGTGCACAGAGAGCACCTGACAAGAAACCAAATGAGCAGGTTCTCGCTGAGGTGGAGGACAATTGTGAATGGAGCCAGGGAGGCCCGGCCAACCACACCCACATGTTCCGGGCATGCGCCAGACTGGTCGGTTCTGGACAGCCTTCTTCGATGCAATGTCCAAGGTTGTGGGCATGAGGGTGGAGCCGTGCCCAAGATTGGCAGTCTTCGGGGTTGCAGACCAGCAGGAACTATTTATGGGGAAGGGGGAAGCGACGCCCTATCCTTTGCTTTTTTTTTTTTTAAATTGCCTGCCGAAGAATTATGCTCGGCTGGCAATCAGCAAAACCACCCACAGTTGCAGATTGACTGGCAAAACTGTCAGAATTTCTCCACCTGAAGATGATCACATTCGCTATAGGAGGATCAGAAGACGGCTTCCAGGTATGTGATGGTGAGTGGTAAGCTGTAGGGGATGCGGGTGGTCTTGGTAAATGTATATGCCCCGAATTGGGACGATGCGGGGTTCATGCAGCGCATGTTGGGCCGGATCCTGGACTTGGAGACAGGTACTTGATCCGGCATTGGATCGCTCTAGATCTAGGTGCTGAGGGGGTTTATGTACCAGATGGGAGGAGTGGAACCGTGGAGGTTTGCGAGGCCGGGGGCCAGGGAATTCTCATTCTTCTCCAATGTTCGTAAGGCCTACTCTCGGATTGACTTTTTTGTAATGAGCAGGGCGCTGATTCCGAGGGTGGAGGACACGGAGTATTCAGCCATAGCCATCTCTGACCATGCCCCGCATTGGGTGGAACTCCAGCTGGGGGCGGAGAGGGACCAGCGCCCGCTGTGGCGCTTGGAGGTGGGGTTGTTGGCGGACGAGTAGATGAGCGGGCGGGTCCGAGGGTGTATAGAAAGGTACCTGGGGGCCAATGATAATGGGGACGTGCAGGTAGGGGTGGTCTGGGAGGCGCTGAAGGCGGTGATCAGGGGTGGGTTGATCTCCATTAGGGCCTCAGAGAGGGGAAAGAGAGAAGAGAGAGGGAGAGGCTAGTGGGGGAGATGGTAAGGGTGGATAGGAGGTATTCAGAGGCCCCCGAGGAGGAACTACTCAAGGAGCAGCGAAGCCTCCAGGCAGAGTTCGACCTGGTGACCAGTGGAGGAAGGCGCAAGGGGCGATGTACGAGTACGGAGAGAAGGCTAGCCGGATGCTAGCACACCAGCTTCGGAGGCGGGAGGCAGCAAGGGAGATCGGGGGAGTTAGGGATGATGGGGGGAGCACGGTGCGAAGTACAGTGGGTATTAATGGGGTCTTCAAGGGCTTTTACGAGGGACTATGGGTCTGAGCCCCCATCGGAGGAGGGGGGGGGATGGGTCGCTTTCTGGACCGGCTGAGGTTCCCGAGGGTAGAGGAGGGGCAGGTGGCGGGGCTGTGGACGCCGGTTGGGTTGGAGGAACTGGTCAAGGGACTGGGGAGTATGCAGGCGGGGAAGGCGCCGGGGCCAGATGGGTTCCCGGTGGAATTCTATAGGAAGTACGTGGACCTGTTGGGTCCACTGCTGGTAAGGACTTTCAACGAGACAAGGGAGTGGGGGGGGGGATTTCTCCGGGTATAAGCTCAACATGGGGAAGAGCGAGCTGTTCGTGGTGCACCCGGGAGATCAGGAAAGGGGAGATTGGTGAGCTTCCGCTAAAAAGGGCAGAAAGAAGTTTTAGATACCTGGGGGTTCAGGTGGCTAGGCACTGCATAAGCTCAACTGAATGAGGCTGGTGGAGCAAATGGAGGAGGAGTTCAAAAGGTGGGATATGCTGCCGCCCTCCCTGGCGGGTAGGGTGCAGTTGGTTAAAATGACGGTGCTCCCGAGGTTTTTGTTTCAGTGCCTCCCCATCCTGACCAGGAGGGAGGGGGGGGGTTAGCGTTGCCAAACTTATATAGGTACTAATGGGCTGCCAACGTGGCGATGATACGTAAGTGGGTACTGGAGGGGGAGGCGTGGAAGAGGCTGGAGATGGCGTCCTGTATGGGCACGAGCCTGGAGGCAGCACCACTGCCGCTTCGTCCGACGAGATACACCACGAGCGCGGTGGTAGCGGCGACCCTCAAAATCTGGGGGCAATGGAGACGCCACAGGGGGGAGGTGGGGTCTTCGGTGTGGTCCCCGACACGGGAGAACCATCGGTTTGTCCCAGGGAAAATGGATGGGGGGTTCCTGAGTTGGCACAGGACAGGTATGAGGAGGAAGGGGGACCTGTTCATAGACGGGAAGTTTGCGAGCCTTGGGGAGCTGGAGGAGAAATTCGGGCTCCCCCCTGCAAATGCTTTCTGATATATGCAGGTAAGAGCGTTCGTTAGGCGACAGGTGCTGGAGTTTCCGCTGCTGCCGGCGCGCAGGGTCCAGGACAGGATGCTTTCGGGGGTGTGGGGTGGAGAGGGTAGGATCTCGGCAACTTATCAGGTGATGCAGGAGGAGGAGGCGGCCCCGGCAGAGGAGTTAAAAGGTAAGTGGGAGGAGGAGCTGGGGGAGGAGATCAACGAGGGTATGTGGGTGGATACCCTGGGAAGGGTAAACTCTTCCTCCTCTTGCGCGAGGCTCAGCCTGATACAATTTAAGGTGCTGCACAGGGCGCACATGACCGGGGCAAGGCTGAGCCGGTTCTTTGGGAGTGAGGACAGATGTGCGAGGTGTTCGGGGAGCCCAGCAAACCACATCCACCTGTTCTGGGCATGTCCAGTGTTGGAGGAGTTCTGGAGGGGCGTAGCGAGGACGGTGTCAAGGACAGTGAATTCCAGGGTTAGGCCTAACTGAAGGCTCGCAATATTTGGGGTGTCGGACGAGCCGGGAGTGCAGGAGGCGAAAGAGGCCGGTATTCTGGCCTTTGCGTCCCTGGTAGCCCGGCGAAGGATTCTGCTTCAGTGGAAGGATGCGAGGCCCCCAAGCGTGGAATCCTGGATTAACGACATGGCAGGGTTTATTAAATTGGAGAAGGTGAAATTTGCTTTAAGGGGATCTGTGCAAGGGTTCTTCAGGCGGTGGCAGCCGTTCCTAGATTTCCTGGCGGAGCGTTAGGAGATGGTCAGCAGCAGCAGCCCGGGGCGGGGCGAGGGGGCGGTGTTTGTGTCTGGTAGGGAATGCACTATTGTTTACTGTTTGACGTTTATTTGTTTATTTATGCACTGTTGTTCTTGCTGTTTTATTATTTGTGTAACGGGGGGGGTTTCTATTGTGATAATCTGTGAAAAATTTTGAATAAAAATTATTATTTATTATTTATTTTATTTTTTTTTTAAAAAGAGGGCTTCCACAAAACATGGGGCGGTGCCAATCGACAAAGTCGGGGAGGGGAAGAGGAAAGAACCACATATCTAAATAGATGGCAATCGTCCACTGCATGATATGAGAGATAAGAAAATACATTAAAGCAACAAAGGAGAAGGGGAGGCAATACCAATGGCTATTTCGTGTACATTTTTGCCGATGTACAGACCCTTGCCTACTGTACAATGTAGAAAATGAAAAAGTGGGGGAGGGGAAGAGGAAAGAACCAGGGGTCGAATTCCACCCCCCCACGCTGGTGGGAGAATCGCCCGGGCACCGCGTGAGTCCCGCTACGCCGGCCCGACGCCCGCACGCGATTCTCCCACCCACCCCCAAACCGGCACGGCGCGAATTACGGCTGGCCGCTGGGAGAATCGCCGCTTGCCGTTGGTAATGGGCGAGCGACGATTCTCCGGCCCGGATGGGCCGAGCGGCCTGCCCAACACGACAGGTTCCCGCCGGCGCCATCCACACCTGGTCGCTGCTGGCGGGAACAGCGCGGCCTGTGGGGGGCGAGGGGGTTCCTGCACCGGGGGGGGGGGGGCTCAAAAGGAGTGTGGCCCGCGATTGGTGCCCACCGATCGGTGGGCCGGCCTCTCTGAAGGAGGACCTCCTTTCCTCCGCTGCCCCGCAAGATTGATCCGCCATCTTCTTGCAGGGCGACCATGGGGAGGACGGCCGACCAATCCACGCATGCGCGGGTGACGTCATTTACGCGAGTCATCCACGCGGCGCCGCGTAAGGTCCGGCGCGCATAAATGACGCGGTGCCGCTCCTAGCCCCCCGGGGGCGGGAGAATAGGGGGCTGGGAACGGCCTCTGACGCCGGAGTGAAACACTCCGGTTTTCACTCCGCCGTCGGGACTTAGCCTCCCAATGGGAGAATTGCGCCCAGGATATACGTAAATAGATGGCAATCGTCCACGGTATGATATGAGACCTAAGAAAATACATTAAAGCACCAAAAGGAGGGGAGGCAATACCAATGGATATTTCTTGTACATTTTAGCCGATGTACATACCCTTGTCTACTGTACAAAGTAGAAAATTAGAAACTGCCACAAATACATTTTTTTTTAATAAATCGCTGCAGCCACTTATTTTCAGGCCCTAGGATGCAGGCAATCAGGTCCAGGGGACTTGTCAGCCTTTAGTTTTGATAGTTTTCTCAGTACTTTTTCCCCAGTGATTGTTCGAAGTTCCTCCCTCCCTTTTACTTCTTGATTTTCAAGTATTCTTGGGATTTGTATCTTCGACAGTGAAGACAGGCAAAAAACACTGCTTCAACACTTCTGCCATTTCCTTGTTTCGCATTATTAATTCCCCAGTCGCACACTCCCAGGGGCCAAAATTCACTTTAGTTACTCCTTTTCACCATCCTGGCCTATAACTATAGTCATCATGATAGGCATATCACCACAGGAAGTAGTCAATGTGCTACATCATAGTTGGATGGTGTGTGACCTCCAACCAGCAGGTGGCGGTACAGACATACCATGCAGTCTCCAGACCAAGGTCACGTGACCTGTGACTCGGATATAAAGGGAGACACATTCGGCCATCTTCAGAACAAGATTGAGAGGGTGATAAGATGTATATGTAAATAGTCAGTGCTAAGTGTAAGTTCCAGAGTAATAGTTGGCAGAATCCATGATAGCATTGTGGATAGCACAATTGCTTCACAGCTCCAGGGTCCCAGGTTCGATTCCGGCTTGGGTCACTGTCTGTGCGGAGTCTGCACATCCTCCCAGTGTGTGCGTGGGTTTCCTCCGGGTGCTCCGGTTTCCTCCCACAGTCCAAAGATGTGCAGGTTAGGTGGATTGGCCATGATATATTGCCCTTAGTGTTGGGTGGGGTTACTGGGTTGTGGGGATAGGGTGGAGGTGTTGACCTTGGGTCGGGTGCTCTTTCCAAGAGCAGGTGCAGACTCGATGGGCCAAATGGCCTCCTTCTGCACTGTAAATTCTATGATACGATAACGTGCTATGCATCAGATTGCTATCTTACCACAAGAGACTCAATAAAAGGATTCTGGTTTGGTCCTGCTAGAGCTTTTGTTTTTTGGCCCTTCGCACCCAGTTACAGAGTGATATACATAGAACATACAGTGCAGAAGGAGGCCATTCGGCGCATCGAGTCTGCACCGACCCACTTAAGCCCTCACTTCCACTCTATCCCCATAACCCCTCCTAACTTTTTTGGTCACGAAGGGCAATTTATCATGGCCAATCATAAGAACTAGGAACAGGAGTAGGCCATCTGGCCCCTCGAGCATGCTCCGCCATTTAATGAGATCATGGCTGATCTTTGTGGACTCAGCTCCACTCTCCGGCCCGTACACATATCCCCGAATCCCTTTATTTTTTAGAAAGGTATCTATCTTTTTCTTAAAAACGTTTAAAGAAGGAGCCTCAACTGCTTCACTGGGCAAGGAATTCCAGAGATTCACAACCCTTTGGGTGAAGAAGTTCCTCCTACACTCCGTCCTAAATCTACTTCCCCTTATGAGGCTATGCCCCCTAGTTCTGTTTTCCCCGACCAGTGGAAACAACTTCATAATTTTATATGTTTCAATAAGATCCCCCCGCATCCTTCTAAACTCCAATGAGTACAGTCCCAGTCTACTCAACCTCTCGTCATAATCTAATCCCATCAACTCTGGGATCAACCTAGTGAATCTCCTCTGCACTCCCTCCAGTGCCAATATGTCCTTTCTCAGGCAAGGAGACCAAAGCTGAACACAATACTCCAGATGCGGCCTCACCAACACCCTATACAATTGCAGCATAAACCTCCCTAGTCTTGAACTCCATCCCTCTAGCAATGAAAGACAAAACTCGATTAGCCTTCTTAATCACCTGTTGCACCTGCACACCAACCTTTTGCGATTCGTGCACCAGCACACCCAGGTCCCTCTGCACAGCAGCATGTTTTAACATCTTACCATTTAAATAATAATCCATTCTGCTGTTATCCCTCCCAAAATGGATAGCCTCACACTTGGCAACACTGAATTCCATATCAATGGAATTCAACATTGAATCAACCTTACCTGCACGTCTTTGGACTGCTTTGATTTATGAAGGCGAGTTCCTTCATAAAGTACAAAGGATTAACACACTTTGTAAGTTTCATTTCATCTGCAAACGCGATATTGCTGTTTCCTGCAGCGAAGAGTAATAGACCCAAGCCTGGTGCTTGGTTTATCAGCTGTGGCTCAGTTGGTAGCACTTGAGAGTTCAAGTAGCCCTTCAAACTTGAGCACAAGAATCAAGGCTGACATTCCAGTTCTGTAGTGAAGGACTGCTGCACTGTTGGGAGTCCTGCCTTTCAGATTAAACTGATGAACCGATTGCCCCCTCATGCGGATGTAAAATATGCCTTGGCACTATTTCAAAGAGCAAGGGAGTTGAACCCAGTATCCTGCCCAATATTTATCCCTCAACGAACATCACAAAATACATTATCTAATCATTATTGTTTGTGGAGTTTGTTGTTCGCAAATCAACTGCTGTTTCTGACACTACAACAATGACTACATTTCAAAAGTACTTCATTAGCTGAAAGGCACTTTGGGAATTCTGGTGGCCATGATAGGCACCATATAAATACAAGTCTTTCAAGTCTTTCTTTTCCTTTTGAGGAACACCACCGCAAATCATCTCCCACTGTGTAAGACATCCATAAACATTTAATCCCATGGGTTTTCATCTACTAAATATGCAGCACTTTTCCATTTACTATATGACTTTGATCAATCTTCCTTGTTACTTTAAAGAATTCAATCAAGTTAATGAGACAGGCTTCCAGTGGCAACATGTAAATGAGGTCGCATGTTGGGTGGCTCCTGCTCGAGCTTTTGTTTTTTGGCCCTTCGCACCCAGTTATATAGTGATATACATAGAACACACAGTGCAGAAGGAGGCCATTTGGTGCATCGAGTCTGCAACGACCCACTTAAGCCCTCACTTCCACTATCCCCATAACCCAATAACCCCTCCTAACTTTTTTGGTCATGAAGGGCAATTTATCATGGCCAATCAACCTAACCTGCACGTCTTTGGACTGTGGGAGGAAACCGGACCACCCGGAGGAAACCCATGCAGGCACGGGGAGAACATGCAGACTCCGCACAGACAGTCACCCAGCAGGGAATCGAACCTGGGACCCTGGCATTGTGAAGCCACAGTGCTATCCACTTGTGCTACCGTGCTGCCCAAAGCTTTTGGAAAGAATTTTGTATGATTATTCGTTGGAAAGTTTAAGGCAATAAAATGAAGTCGAAAACCCAGAAAAAGAATCCGGGGGAAAAAGGGGTAAGTGAAAGTCCGCCGGTGAGTGTGGTGGGGAGTTCAGCGGGAGGAAAGATGGCAGGAGCAGGCTCGCAGAGTGGGGCTTTATCCATTACGGTGGATAAGCAGGCCAAAGTGATGGCAGGGAAGTCTGAGCAGCTGTCTTCTAAGCACTTTGACAAGCATCGCAAGGAGATGATAACCTTGCTCAAGGAGTGGGTGGATTACTCATGCCCCGATGAAGGAAGCTTTGACAAAGATGTCAACGTAGGTGCAGGAGCAAGGTGGTGTTGAAAGGGGTGGAAGAGGCATTGTCACAGCACAGCGACCAGTTCAACTCAATGGGTAAGGAGCTGCAGAGCGTGGTGGGGAGTAACAAAGGGCTGAGAGCCAAAGTGGAGGAACAGGAGATCAGGTCACGAAGGCAGAATCCAAGAATCGTAGGGCTGCCTGAGGGGTTGGAAGGGCGGAGGTCAGTGGACTACTTTGTGGAGATGTTTGGCAAGTTGATTTGGGGCGGGGGGGGGGGGGTGGAGAGAGAAGAGGAAAGGACCCTTCCCTCTACGAGTTGGACAGGGCTCACCAGTCACTCCAGCCGAAAAAAGGCGAATAATCCACCAAGAGCTGTGATAGTATGCTTTCACAGCTATCAGGTGAAGAAAAAGGTGCTGTTGGCCAAAGCTGAATCGAGAAGTGAGGTGGGTAGGCGTTGGTATTTGTTATGTACCAGGATCTCACGGCGGAACTGGCGAGAAGGCGGGCAGCCTTTAGTCGGGCAAAAACGGCATTGTACAAAAGCAACACGAGGTTTGGGGTGGTCTACCTGGCGAGGCGGAGGGTCACACATAACTGCAGAGACTACTACTTTGATAGAGCGGAGGAGGCAGAGGCATTCGTGAAAGCTGGGGGACTGGGACTGAAATTAGTTTGGACTTTGGTGCTGTTAATCTTTTTTCTTTTCTTTTTTTCTAGTTTCTTTTCTCGTAAATTGAGGTTGGGAAGGGATGGTTTGGGGCTTCATGGTGATTAGTTGGGGTTTGTTTCTTTTGGGTTTTTAAAAATAAATTTAAAGTACGCAATTCTTTTTTCCAATTAAGAGGCAACTTAACGTGGCCAATCCACCTACCCTGCACATCTTTGGGTTGTGGGGGTGAAACCCACACAGACATGGGGAGAATGTGTAAACTCCACACGAAGAGTGACCTGGGTCCTCGGTGCCGTGAGGCAGCAGTGCTAACCACTGCATCACCGTGCTGCCCCTTGTTTCTTTTGGGTTTGAGAGATTGCTGTGTTGCGAGTTTGGAAGGTTTGGGTGTACGGGACGTTGGTTTTTTTTTCTGTGTGGGGGAGGGGGCTCTGGCAGGGCCCACCTCGTACGATGGCTAGTGAATGGGACTGAGATGAGGGGAGGAGTCATGGTCATTGGAACCTGTATGGGCAGGTTTCGATGGGCCTGGGAGGTGTGAATGGTGGGGGGATGGGGACCATACTGAGAGCAGTGGTGTCAAAAGGAAGTGCTGGGGAGGGGATGGAGGTAGGTGGCTGATGGTGACTATGGATGGGAAAACCCCTGGTCCGTGTGGTGACGCAAAACGTGCAAGGGCTGGGGGTCCAATGAAGCGGGCAAAAGTCTTCTTGCATTTGAAAGGCTTAAAAGCCAATGTGGTGCTGTTGCAAGAGATCCACCTGAGGGTAAAGGACTCGGTGAGGCTTTGAAAGGGCTGGGTGAATCAGATGTTCCATTTAGGCTTTGATAGTAGGGCCGGTGGGGGGAGTGGGCAGCGATTCTGGGGGTGAGGTCCAGATGGAGACAGTGGTGGCTGGCCAGGGGGTAGGTACGTAACAGTAACGGGTGCAGGGCGGCAGAGTGGGTGAGCCCTGCAGCCTCACGGCGCCGAGGTCCCAGGTTCGATCCCTGCTCTGGGTCACTGTCCGGGTGGAGTTTGCACATTCTCCCTGTGTTTGCGTGGGTTCCGCCCCCACAACCCAAAGATGTGCAGGCTAGGTGAATTGGCCACGCAAAATTGGCCCTCAATTGGAAAAAATTATTTGGGTACACCAAATTTAAAAAAAAGAAAAAAAAACAGTAACGGGTGAGAAGGAGGGTAGGAAGGCAGAATAGTCTGCGATTGTCATTTTGGATTATGTTCCACATTATGTAGATGTGGTCCTGAACAAGGGACTGGCACGGAGGCCTGCATGGAGGTTGGACGTGGAGTTGTTGGCGGACAAAAACTTTTCTACCAAAATTCGAAAGGCGATTGCAGAGTATGTAGGGTTTAATAGGAAAAGGTTATTTTGCAGTCAGTTGTGTGGAAAGCATTAAAAGCAGTAGTGAGGGGCAAGGTCATCTTGTTTAAGGCTCAGATGGAGAGAGAGAGGCAAGTGAGGAGCGGCAGTGGTTGGTAGAGGAAATTCTGGAGGTGGATGGAAGGTATGCGGTGGATCCAACACCAGATCCTCTGGTGAGGAGGAAAGAATTACAGGCAAGGTTTCACCTTCTGTCCAAAGGAAAGGCGGTTTGGCAGTTGAGGCGGGCCGGGTACGAGTAATGGGAGAAGACCGGCTGCTTGTTGGCGGGCCAGCTCCACCGGCAGGCGGCTGCGAGAGCGATTGTTCGGGTGTGGCACCCCTCCCCACCACCCCCACTCACCAAGATGAGATTCTGATCCAACAGCTGTTTATTTTGGTTTAAAAAAATATTTTATTGAAGCATTTGTAATTTTCAGTTTACAGTTTAACATTTTAACATTCCTTAAACAACCGCGCGGGGCGAGGCATGCAAAAAACCTAAAAACGTCCCCTCCTACCCCCGCCCTATTTCCTAATTACCCGTATACTAAGTTCCCTGTCCTTGTCTTACAGTACCATGCCTCACATTTCCCCCCCGCCGGCCCTTTTCCCCTCCCCCCGCCTTACTGCTGATGTTCAATTTTCCTTGAAGAAGTCGATGAACGGCTGTTACCTCCGGGCGAACCCCTGAATTGATCCTTTCAAGGCAAACTTAATCTTTTCCAGCCTGAGAAACCCCGCCATGTCACTGACCCACACTCCTGACTTTGGAGGTTCCAAGTCTCTCCATCCAGCAAAATCCATCTCCGGGCCACCAAGGAGGAGAAGGCCAGAACATCGGCCTCCCTACCCCCCCGGACCCCCGGATCTTCCGATACCCCAAATATTGCCAGTTCTGGACTCGGATTCACCCTCCCTTCGAGGACCTCTGACATAACGTCTGCAAATCCCTGCCAGAATCCCCTCAACTTCAGACACAGCCAGAACATATGTACACGATTCGCCGGGCCACCCCTACAGCGCCTGCAACTATCCTCCACTTCAACAGCTGTTTATTAATAAGCAGGCTATTTTATCATAATTTCTCTGGATCTCACCTGCAATATTTGACCACCTAAATGTGAATGAAATGAATGACGGTCATTTCTGTGAAACAACAGTATCTTTGTTTCACTGCCATGATGTTTGAGCCAACAGTTTGTAGGGCCAATATGGGGTGACATGTATTCTTTTGTCCCACCTGCTGGTTAATGAAGACATAGGAAACACATGCAGAAATCCTTATGTCCAGGAAAACAGAAGCCTTCAACAGCAACATAGGAATTGAAGGGAATCCAGAGACAAATAGGTCAGTCATCTGACATCATTATTCACCTGAAAATATCCAAAACAACTTATGTTCTAGTTGTTTTCATAAATTATAAAATGATCAAGAGCCTCATGTTGTCCATTGACACAAAGTGTTCCGGAGCTAGTCTTATTTTCACTTCCAACAGGTTAACCATACCAGGTGGATTATGCCCTTACCAAACCTCAAACAATCCTTAATGGCCACTGAAGGCAGAAACATAGGCCAATGTACACAGTGCACACAAATGTATGTATTTTATCCCATTGTGACAACTATGTAATACTAGCACAAATTGCAATAGCTGGTCTGAATGAGAAATCGTTACCCTTCTGCTCTTGGAAGTTTTCACTGTTAATCAAGGCTCCAAGTTCTACCTTGTATTGTCACTTCACTCCAGGAGTGAAATGTCTGCCCTGTGCTACAAGTGGAATTCCACATCCCTTGATCGTTTTCGCTTCATCAGAAATGTTCACAAGAGACACAAATCACACCTGAAATCAATCAACAGCTGAACTGTTCGGCAGCACATTGGCGCAGTGGTTAGCACTGCTGTCTCACGGCGCCGAGGTCCCAGGTTCGATCCCGGCTCTGGATCACTGTCCGTGTGGAATTTGCACATTCTCCCCATGTTTGCGTGGGTTTCACCCCCACAACCCAAAGATGGATTGGCAACGCTAAATTGCCCCTTAATTGGAAAAAAATAATTGGGTACACTAAAAAAAATTATTTTTTTTAAAAAAGAAAAATAAATAGCTGAATTGTCTCGTTAGTCATTCTAAAGTTTTTTCTGACAAGGCTTTCTGGTTGTCAGCACAGATTTTCATTGATCTGGTTAACAACTCATCAACTTTGCTAAATTTTGGGGTATAAGAGGAGATGAGATTTTTATTTTGTAATTGAATCATTATGCTTCTCTTAAAAAGGATAGGCAGTATACTTCTGCAAGTATGCCATCATGTACCTGTTTGCGCTCATCTGAACTCTTCCATACTTTAATTGCCGTGCTCTCAATGTTCTCTGCAGACGTAGCAGCTTATCAATATCCTTTCAAGCTGTGCTAAAAGAAAGAAAGACCTTACATTTATATAGCACCTTTTGTGACCTCAGGATGCCTTAAAAGTGCTTAAAAGCCAATTCAGTACTTTTGAAGTCTCGTCAATGTTGTACTGCAGGGAATGCACCAGCCAATTTATACACAACAGGGCCCCACAGATATCAATGCATTAAATGACCGTGTCATCTGTTTAAATGGTACTAAGTCTCATCCAAAAGATGCAGCACACTGCAGTATTTCCTCAGTACTGTACTAGAATGGGATTCGAACCCACAGCTTTCCGGCACTAGAGAGTTAATCAGACACTTTTTCAAGTCAGAGTCCTATGTTCCCTTCACATCTTCATTATCTGGTGTCTGGATTAGTGGAAATGGGGAGAGAAGTTTCAACGTACATAGGAATAGGGTTAGAGGAGGATCAGAACCCCTGAAATAGGTGAAGGTGAATGTGTGACTCAGGTCAGAGAGTGATTGGGAGTTGGGCACAGCATTTCGAGAAGAGACTGTTTGGTCAATTGAAGATTAATCAACACAAATACAATTTATTTTCTTTGCTCAGGTTATATACCAATGGGCATTCGAAAAATGTTTGAAAATTCAACACCATGCACCACTTTTATTGTGGGAAAATGTAAAAGATTTCCATGGGAGCATGCATTCAAACATAGGAGAAATGGAGGCCATTCAACCCATTAAGTCTATTGCGCCGTAAAATTAAATGTCTAATCTGTACTTCAGCTCCGTGGACAAGCTTTTGATGCGCATCACTTGATTTCCTTACCAAACAAAAATCTAACGATTTTAGTGCTAAAAATATCAATTGATCAAAATTCTCAGTCTCTTCAGAGATGAACATACAACTTCGGAGCAGCAGTAGGCCTGCAGTACCAAGAAGATCATAGATGATCAATTTGACACCTGAATGCCACTTTTCTGCCCATCCACAATATTCTTTCACTCCTTTGTTAGCCAAGAATCTGTATTCCTCTGCCTTAAAATTATTCCGTTTTCCTGCCTCAACCACTCTCTGTGGAAGACAGTTCCTCGTGAAACTTTACACAGCATTCTGGACATGGTCTCACCAATGGCCTGTACAATTGTGGGTAAACATTCATACTTTAATAATCCATTCACCTTGCAATAAACATAAATATTCCATTTGTTTTCCGAATCAGGTTGTACCTGCATACAAACATTTTGTGATTCATGTACCAGGAACCAGAGATCCCTCCATACCTCAAAGTTCTGCAATCTTTCTGTGATGCAACAGTGCTAACCACTGTCCCACCATGTTGCCACTCTTTCCTCTTTCTTATACTCCGGCAGTAGGACAACCTAATGAATCACTGCCCATTTTTCACCTGCAGTAACACGAGTAGGCCTCCATTTTCACATTATCCTTCACATAACTGAATTCAGGAATACATTAAGCTTCCAATTCTGAACAGGCCGTTTGACAAATTTGTTTTATTTTTTCATCTCCTTGCTGCAACTTTTAGTAATTTCTTTGAACTAAACAGGTCAGTTTTCTTATCGCCTTCCCTTTCATCTCCATCTCCCTGAAGATAGTGTCAGCTAATTGAATTTCATTGCCCTATCCTATCTAGACTTCTCCTCCTCCTGCTGTTACCAGTAAACTGGTTGTACACATTCAGGAAACAGTCCAAAATGGTCAAGCTTCAATTATTCTGTAGCTTGACTTTCTACAGGCTGTTCAACTACAGTAGGTATCACCATTGTCTATCAATTGTGACCCAGCTATGTCATTATCGAAGAAAAATTGAACCCGTGCAATAGGCAATGTTTCTACCATTCTTACAACCACTTCTCCTGTCTTTAAGCTACTCCTACTCCTCAAGTTCACTTTAGCTGGAGGAATTATTTTAATCTGCCTCTCAATACTATTGACTAGAACTTCTTCCTTCAAAATCCCCTCGGATAGCAAATATCTTCATCCCACAACATTAGTAATTGACTTGAAGTATCTCTTAAAATATTAATATCTTTACCCACTCCAGTCTGTAAATAGGGAAAGACTGTTCCTTCATGCACAAAATCCTTAAAACTTCAGCCACCTGCTGTTCACTATGGCCCTGAGCAAGCTGTGCATACATTTTATTAATAATAATATAATAATAATAATCACTTGTCACAAATAGGCTTCAGTGAAGTTACTGAGAAAAGCCCCTCGTCGCCACATTCCGCCGCCTGTTCGGGGAGGCCAGTAGGGGAATTGAACCCACGCTGCTGTCTTGTTCTGCATTACAAGCCAGCTATTTAGTCCACTGTGCTAAACCAGCCCCTAATACCTCCATCCAGTCTTATTGTTTGTTCCTCCGTGTCCTACTGGTCTTATTTTCTTTCTTAAATCCCACAATTTCACTAATTTGCCTACTAATCCCCAGCACACTGACTTTCAAATTCAAAACAAGTCTGTCAGACTGTTTTCTTGCATTTTGAAACTTTTGCCTATCAGCCTCTGGTACTAACTCATAAGCACTTAGTACAGCTTTCTTCACTGTACCATACTCTCCAAACATTTCTTCTGACAAAGACGCATGCACGTCACTAGTCCCGCCTACTAGTTTACTCTCTAAAAACGATGTCAAGATCCCTTGCAGCCATTTCATTTGTTTAGCTACTTTTTCAAATGAATTGAAAAATACTTCCACATGATTTTCGGCAAATTTTAAAAGTGCCTGTACAAATATAAACATCTCCCCACTAGGTTCTTGTCCAGAAAGATATCCCTACTCACGTTCCTCCAGGGTTTCCTTTTTATATGCCAGCTTTTTAAGCTCCGCTTCCCCCACCCCCTACTCCCTGGGCAGTGTGGTACAAGAACAAACGTCCCCAATGCAGGCTCATTCAGAGGATGAGTGTGAGCATGCGGTCAGCAGAAAGACAGAAGCCAGACTTTAGCATAAACTGAGGGGCAGCAGAGTTACCCTCACAGAGTTGTCTTCACTCTCCTGTCTTGTTTATTGACCCGCTGATCGTGCCGACACAAGCCCATCGTCATTGGGTGATATTACACCGGGGGTGGGGGGGGGGGGGGGGGGGGGCGGGGGGATTATTCCAGCATATGGGCCTGATAATGATAGGTTAATCTGATGTGCTGATGTTCGTGACATTGAATGTCAGGAAATGCAGACCATTACTGGGAAAGGAGGGGTCAATCACATCATGCTTTCACGCTGACATAAAACTCGACTTTGCACTTAATGATATTTTCCATTCCCATCACCGAACCAGCCTGATGCTAATGAGAGCATCCCGTTCTTAGACTCGTCATCAAGGGATTTTTAAAAATTGATTTACAGGATGTGGGCATCGCTGGTTAGGCCAGCATTTATTGCCCATCCCTAGTTGCCCTTCAGAAGGTGGTACTGAGCTGCCTTCCTGAACCGCTGCAGTCCTTCAGGTGTCAGTTCACCCACTGTGCTGTTAGGGAGGAGGTTCCAGGATTTTATCCCAGCGACACCAAAGTAATGGCAATATATTTCCAAGTTAGGATGGTGTGTGACTTCGAGGGGGACCTCCAGGTGGTGGGGTTCCCAGATATAGAATTTACAGTGCAGACGAAGGCCATTCAGCCCATCGAGTCTGCACCGGCTCTGAGAAAGAGCACCCCACTTAAGCCCATGACTCCATCCTACGTGATCTCGGTGTAAAAAATGCATTTTCCGCTCTTAAGGCGGACATCTGTCTCAGAAAGGTTGCTCAGGTGCTCCTTTTTGGTGTCTCCGGTGACCAGGATGCCATCTAAGTAAACCGCCACTTACATTAGTCCTTGGAGGATGTTCCCCATGGACTCTCTGGAAAATAACGAACCCGATGACACCCCGAATGGCAACCTTGTATATTCGTAGAGGCCTCGGTGGGTATTAATGGTCACACATTTTCTCGAAGCCGCATCTAGCTCTAATTAGAAGTATGCGTGAAAGAGTGTCCTCCAACTAGCTTTGCACAGAGGTCCTCTATTCGTGACATCGAATAACTATCAAACATGTGGTCTTGCTCACTGGTAGCTCGTAATCCCCACACAGGCGGACTGTTTTATCTGGTTTCTGTACTGGGACTACAGGCGCTGCCCAATCTGCAAATTGTACCAGCCGGATGATTTCTAGGCTTTCCAAGCAGTTCAGCTCATCCTTTACCTTTGTCAGAAATGCGTAGGGAACTGGGCCAGTCCTGAAATACTTTAGTTGGGCCTCGGTGTCTACGTAATTCTTGGCCAAGGCACCTTTGATCTTACGCAGACTCTCCTGCAAAACCTCCGGGTACTTCCCTAGGACATTGTATAATCTCCCAGTGCCCATAATGAAAATCGACTGCCAGTCCAAGCGCAGCCTTTGCAGCCAAGGAGAATCAATGGACATGATTTATTTACATTTTCAGAAGGCCTTTGTCAAGGTGCCGCATAGGAGACTGATCTTTGTATCATCTAGCAACAGGGCCTTCAGTTCCTTCTTCCAGATCGTTAATGTATATTGTGAAAATATAGGGGCTGGTTTAGCTCACTGGGCTAAATCGCTGGCTTTTAAAGCAGACCAAGGCAGGCCAGCATCACGGTTCAATTCCCGTACTGGCCTCCCCCAACAGGCGCCGGAATGTGGCGACTAGGGGCTTTTCACAGTAACTTCATTTGAAGCCTACTTGTGACAAAAAGCGATTTTCATTTTCATTTTCAAAAGTTGTGGTCCCAAAACCGATCCTGGGGCACATCACTAGTCACCGGCTGCCATCCTGAAAAAGATTCCATTATCCCCACTTTTCTTTAGCTAACCTTTAGGTTGCCAACCACATGCTATTTACATCCTTCTGGGCAGCACGGTAGCATTGTGGATAGCACAATTGCTTCACAGCGCCAGGGTCCCAGGTTCGATTCCGGCTTGGGTCTCTGTCTGTGCGGAGTCTGCACATCCTCCCCGCGTGTGCGTGGGTTTCCTCCGGGTGCTCCGGTTTCCTCCCACAGTCCAAAGATGTGCAGGTTAGGTGGATTGGCCATGCTAAATTGCCCATAGTGTCCAAAATTGCCCTTAGTGTTGGGTGGGGTTTACTGGGTTATGGGGATAGGGTGGAGGTGTTGACCTTGGGTAGGGCGCTCTTTCCAAGAGCCGGTGCAGACTCGATGGGCCGAATGGCCTCCTTCTGCACTGTAAATTCTATGAAATCCTGAAACATTTGGATGGTAAATTGCACAGTCTGCGAGACGGCTCGCACTGGTTCATTATTTGGACGGGTGTCTTCTCCTAAAATTCAATTTTTGAGGGAGTCACACATAGTGACCAATTATAAAGGGAGTATTTGGCACTACAGGACAGACACACTATCGTACAAGATAATAAACAAAGATAGTTACAGACACTATGCTTGTTTCCACAGAACTCCAGAAGCTCCAGGACCGGAGAAGAGAAGAAAGAAAAGGACAGAGAAGAGCCATGAGGACTTCCTTCACATGGATCAACATAATGTTTATGGACATTTGGTTGCGCGTGAACGCGAACCCCATGACTTCAAGCCCCCCAGCCGTTAATGTTTCACTTCCCCGCAGTACCCAGAGCCCAGTCACCAGCGACACCACATCATTTTGGTGTGCCAGGTTTATAACCTGGTACTCCCTGTCCTATGTAATAGAAACCGTACTGGTATTAGCGATACTCTGCTGCATAGTGCAGACTATGCGTCCATGGAAATGGAGAAGGAGAGCCTACCGCGCTCGAATCCCTGTATATAGGATCAGATCCCCTATGTTCGGATACAACCAAACCCCCGACCCCCGCGATCTATAATAAAGTGCATTCAATTGCGTTTATTGTAAATAAAGAAATGTAAAGAACTGTTCATGAGCAAATTGTATGATCCTGAGCTTGACTGCCAAGCCAGGAAGACTGATGTATAAAATGCTATGATTTTGTTTGTATGGTTGAGGAAGTTAGGATGACGAAATGTTTAAGTGAGTGTAGTGTATTAAGAATAGTTAGAGGTTCCCAGTTTATTGTTTTGTAATGCATGACGCTGTTTGACATAGTGCCCTTAGAATTGTTAGTTAAAATTTTTTTGCATAGCTATGGTCAGTGCAGAGGCCATGAAGGAAGTTTCCCCCCCCCCCCCCCCCCCCCCCCCCCCCAAGGTCAGGGAATGGAAAGCAACATAGTTATGTGATCTTTCACGCTTCGCGTTAGGATCACAAGGAGGGTTGTAGCCAGTTAAAATGGCGAACGGCAAAGGCTGATGGGAAAGTCAGCCAACAGGACAGAAACGAGCAGCTGCAGGTTGAGTGTGTATTTACCTCTGGAAAGGCCAGACAAGATCGATACCAGCAACCATCAGCATAACAAAACACCAGCCATCTGCATATTAATGAGCAATCCCCGGGAACAATGAGCAACATTTAGACACATAAAGCAAAACCAGACTCTTTGGCGCCAGCAGAAGCCTACACAAAGGGAGTAGGCGTCACCTCAGGACCACCCATCGATCAGGGAACCGCTCCAGCATTGGAGAAAATCGAACCAAGTGATTGGGACAAAGTCCAATCACTTGGAACCAGGTACAGGGTCCGCCCCGAAAGGCAGTAAGCCCCTGGGGACTATAAGAATTAAGCCCAAGTTCAAATCGTTCTTCTTGACCGGGTCACTCAGCAACGCAAACCAACCCTTGACAGTAACCGGTTCAGCCGCCGCCGATATCCAGCAAGTCTTACTTCAACGCTCGCTATGTGATAGGCGCTCCTAGCTACCAATCACGGGCAGCACGGTAGCATAGTGGTTAGCACAATTGCTTCACAGCTCCAGGGTCCCAGGTTAGATTCCCGGCTTGGGTCACTGTCTGTGCGGAGTCTGCACATCCTCCCAGTGTGTGAGTGGGTTTCCTCCGGGTGCTCTAGTTTCCTCCCACAGCCCAAAGATGTGCAGGTTAGGTGGATTGGCTATGCTAAATTGCCCTTAGTGTCCAAAATTATCCTTAGTGTTGGGTGGGGTTACGGGGTTATGGGGATAGGGCGGAGTTGTGGGCTTGGATAAGAGCCGGTGCAGACTTGATGGGCCAAATGGCCTCCTTCTGCACTGTAACTTCTATGATACCAACTTTGAATCCCGCAGGCTCAGAACCCAAACGAAAGGCCATTCGTTTCCCTGACCTGGTGGGCCAGTTCCAAGTTAAGTATTGGCCTGTTAGCTGGAGAAGTAGCTTAGACGTAGAATTTGTACATGAGTAGTGATTACTGTGTATAATAAATGTGCTTTGATTTAAATCTTACTAAGCGGTGTATTGGATTATTGATGATTACTCGGACTTGAACCACGTGGCGGTATCATAAAGATACCTGGCGACTCCAGAGCAAAGGTGATAAAACAGAGCAATTAAACGAAGGCAAAGTTAGTAAACAACATTCATGTCAAGAAGGCTAGAATACAAGACCCGGGATGTACTTCTGAGGCTGAATAAGGCTCTGGTCAGATGCCATTTAGAGTATTGTGAGCAGTTTTGGGCCTCATATCGAAGGAAGGATGTGCTGGCCATGGAAATGGTCCAGAGGACATTCACAAGAATGATCCCTGGAATGAACAGCTTGTCGTAGAGGAATGGTTGAAGACTCTGGGTCTGTACTCGTTGGAGTTTAGAAGGATGAGAGGGGGATCTTATTGAAACTTACAAGATACTGAGAGGCCTGGATAGAGTGGACGTGGGGAGGATGTTTCCACTTATAGGAAAAAGTAGAACCAGAGGACACCATTTCAGACTAAAGGGACGATCCTTTAAAACTGAGATGAGGAGGAATTTCTTCAGCCAGAGGGTGCTAATCTGTGAAACTCTTGCCTCAGAAGGCTGTGGCGGCCAAATCACTGAGTGTCTTTAAGACAGCGATGGATAGGTTCTTGATTAATAAGGGGATCAGGGGTTATGGGGAAACGGCAGGAGAACGGGGATGAAAAAATATCAGCCATGATTGAATGGCGGAGCAGACTCGATGGACCAAGTGGCCTAATTCTGCTCCTATGTCTTATAGACAGAGACTTTACAGTGCAGAAGGAGGACACGCGCACACACACTCAATCACACTCAAGCCAGGGCCCTGAACTATCAAGGACAACCTGACGGATTGCTGTCCGTAGGCAAATAGGGTCATTGTTGTACCCGCGATGACAAGTGGTTCCCCCGTATACGTTGCCAAGCTCGCTCAGTGTCCCTCAGGTTTAAATGCTGGATTCCCGTCCCGATCTTTGCAAAAGTCTGCCGTCCTATCACTGAGGCCGCAGCTCCTGGGTCGAGTTAATTCACTGGACAGTGACTTTGATGGGGGAAATCAGCGGAGCGGTGATGCAATTCAACTGCATGCACCCGTCTTTCTCGAGCTGCTCTAGGGGTA
The DNA here is from genome assembly GCF_047496885.1 of Scyliorhinus torazame. Classification (NCBI taxonomy): domain Eukaryota; kingdom Metazoa; phylum Chordata; class Chondrichthyes; order Carcharhiniformes; family Scyliorhinidae; genus Scyliorhinus; species Scyliorhinus torazame. Next base: position 165,199,385 of record NC_092723.1, read on the forward strand.
GGGTCCTGGCTCTCGCCAGGCGCCTCCCTCAACTAGGACCAATGCTTGTTGGCTGACCTGCCGTTGCTGGTCCCTGCGGCTTCTCTGCCCACAAGTGCGTTGCTAACTTTTGGTTGGCTCTTAAATATTGCCCGTTGGGTCATTACTGAATTTGCTCTGTTTCTATAACCTTTGCTCTAGAGTCGCCAGGTATCTTTATGATACTGCCACGAGGTTCAAGTTCAAGTACTGATCAATAACTCAACACACCAATTAGTAAGACTCAAATCAAAACACATTTATTATACACAGTAAATCACTACTCATGCATAAACTCTACTTTCTAGACTATTCTCTATCACTAAAAGGCCAATACTTAGCTTCGGAATTGGCCCACAAGGTCAGGAGAACAAATAGCCTTTCGTTCGATCGGAGTCTGCAGGATTCAAAAGCTGGTATGGACTGGTAGCTAGGAGCGCCTATCTCGTAGCGTGCGTTGACTGGAGACTTACTTGGTTGATGCGGCAGCTTAGACAGTTCACTCTCAAGGGTTGATTCGAGTTGCTGAGTGACCCTGCCAAGAAGGACGATTTGAACTTGGGAGCTCTTCTTTAGTCCCCAGGGGCTTTACGCCCCTTCGGGGCGGACCCCGTATCTGGTTCCAAGTGATTGGACTACGTTCCGATCATTTGGATCGATTTCTCCAATACTGGACTTGTTCCCTGATCGCTGGGCGGTCCTCGAGTGTCCGTTGGCCTTCCTTTGTCTTGGCTCCTGCTGCCGCCAAGGAGTCTGGCTTGGCCTTATTCACCTTAAATGTTTCCATTGTACCCGGGGATCGTTCATTAGTATGCAGATGGCTGTGAGTTTCAGGGCTGTCTGGGCTTTTGCAAGTTCCAATACACAGGATTTCTGCACTTGCTAGTTTTAGCCTGTGTTGGCTGAATTTCCCTGTAGTCTTTTGCGGACCTCCATTTTAAGTCGGGAAGTGGCCAACCCAGGTGGCTACAAGTGCCGCACTTCTGAGTTCTCCTCCAGTGGTTCAGAGGAGGAGATGTTTTGCCCGGCTATGGCGGCCCTCAGCCAATGTGCCTGGCCCGAATGGTGTTTGGACATGGGTTGGGTCCCAACGGTTCTGTTCCTAGGGAGTGCTGCTCGTCTGAATGGGGGAAATCCTATGCTATTCACCTGTATCTCAGAAGTACTATTGAACCCCTGGACTCCCTTCTCTGCCCTCTCCCGTGAGAGGGAGATCTCGATGGCTCTTGCTAAGTTCAAAGGATCGGCCAGCCAGCAATTTCCACTGGGTTACCATGTTGTTAACTCCGTACACAAGGCGATCTCATATCATCTCCTGTCGGGATGGTTCATAGTCACAGTGTTCTGCCAGTTTGCGGAAGCATGCCAGAAACTCAGTAACAGACTCCTCCTGGTTCTGTCAGCCGAACTGAATCGGTATCTTTGGACAATCACTGATGGTTTGGGGTCATAGTGGTTTGTTATGGGTGCCACCAATTCACCAAATGTCTTGAGTCTAAAGCCGCAGGGTAGGTTAAGCTCTTTATGACGCTGAAGTGGTGGCCACACAGGTGGTCAAAGAATCACCTTCTGGTGGTCCTCCCCAGTAATCATGTTTGCCCTGAAAATAATAGCGCATACGCTTTGTGTACTGAGCCCAGTCATACGCATGTCAAAAGCGTTGAGTCTATCAAGAGTGGCATTTTTGAAACTTTTCTGTGTTGAGCTGCAGCCGTGGTCTGAGTTTCCAGCAGCACTGCCTGTAGTTGTTTTATCCTTGTCGCCAATATTGTAGTCAATGAGGAGCCCCGAAAAGTTAAGTCAAAAGTAGTTTATTTATTACTCACTGTTAGGAAATACAACAATTCAGCAACACTTCCGAGTCCCAGTGGGGGCCATCCTGAGATGCCGGTTTCCTCTTGGGCTTTTATCTCAGGGAATTAACGAGCCCCGTTGTTGGGCCTCTCGCTCCTCAGCAGGGGGTGGGGGTGGGGAGGGGTGATCGTATTCCACGAGTCCACATGGGTCTCGTAGGGGTTATAACAACTGGTAAACTCCTTCCTTTCCTTGTGTTAGTTTATAAGCGGCATCATCGATTTCCAAATGTTGGAATAATATTGCTTTCCTTACTTTCCCCCCATTACATGCTAGAATAATTATAAACATGCAAACGTGTGCAACACCAATAAAACAGCTGCTCCAGGGTGTGGTCATTTTTTTCTTTTAAATTGATTATACAGACAAATCTAGAACTGGTAGATTAAAGAAAAACCTCAAAAGTCTCATTTGAAAATATAAGCATTTACTTATCCTTAACTTTTAGCACCCCACCCTTTACCACCCTGGGCATGTATCCAATTCCAATTGTGTTGAGCCAGACATGGCCCTTCTCAAACACATGTCAATGGCATATTTTATGCAACTCCATGCACACATTTTGCACAACTTTCATTTAGAAAACTTGTATAACTGTGCATTTGAAACAGCTTTTAACAATTGTCCAATTACAATGTGGAATCAATATTGGGAAGAATGTAAAAGCTGTACATAATGGACATACAGGAGGTTGTGGTTGGATTGCCTTTCTGTAACCTTACTTATATGCCATGAAACAGTAACTATAAATTCATATTTTTAAGAACAAAGACCAAAACCTAGCATTTTTGATGTCACCGAAAGGGCTACTCAGCCAAGATCCAATTTCTGAATCAAGGCACAAAGTGACTACCAATAGTTATTAACACAACCCTGGATTCATGTGGCAAAAATAAAAGTGTCACTGCAGTAGTTGATAGCAGTAACCACATTTTTCCTAAATATTCCCTTTCCTCTCAGTTATGTAGATACAAACAGTCTAATGATATCTCACCCATGTGACCATTCTTCATTTGTGGAGTTGGATAATGTGTTGGTAGGCTCGATCCAGTCTTCAATTGACACCCACATGTTCCACTGGATCATGATCAGGAAAACAAAATATAGCTGGCTGTGCCAATTCAACTAAATTAGTACTTCTAAGTCAAAAGGCTAAAGCCAGATTCCTGGAGATAAACACATAATTAAAATAGCTACTTTTAACGTGCTGCTGAGGGATAGTGCTACGCTATTGGAAATGCATTATTTTTATTAACATTAAACCAGCCACTCAGATGAATGTTAAAAATCCAACAGCATTACTTGAGTTATAACAAGGAATTCTCAGTGTATTCAGCAATATTTCTCCTTGAACCAGCAACAAACAGATAAGCTGATCATTCATCTCAGTGCTGTTCACAGGACATTGTTGAGCAAATAATAGTTGACAAGCTTAAACAATGTCACTGCACTTTGCAAATTCTTCCTGCATCAAGTGCTTTGCGAGATTCCTAAACGATATAAGGTATGGCAAAAGTTTAATTTATTTCTTGAGGTGCCCTCTGCACTTTCTGATGTGAAGACAATGAAACCAACTATAGTATCTGAGCTAAAAATAGGAAGTGCTGGAAAAGCTCAACAGATCTGGCAGCATCTGTGGAGAGAAATCTAGCGGAGACAAAGTCCCTTTGTGGGGACAAGGACGGGGAGGGTTTCCTGCTGTGGAGGTCAGCGGTACCACACCATATCTTCTGGCCCGGAACTTATTAATTATGCATCCATGTGTTTTGTGGTATATTCCATGGCTGGGCGGGCTTGTTGGCATGTGCCCCACCATCATATCTGGGCGCTATATTTAAACAGCACGCAGAATCCTTACTATCAGCACCCACCATTGAAGAGGTGTCATAAAGGGGAGGTGAAGATCCTCTGCCGAAATTTAGTGACGCCTCCCCGCGCATCCTCCTCAACCATGTCACGGTTAGGAAGAATGTGCTTTACCCAGCTGATGGCAAGAGGTGGCGCAGCAGGCATGTACGCAGATGGCAGATGCTGTAAGTGCACAGCAGAAGGTTGGCAACCTAGTGCTGCAAGAGGATGAATGGATCTTATTTGCTCTGCCAGATAAGTCTCATCCAGGGTCACACAATCTCCAAAGCTTCCAAAATGTCAGGGTCTAAAAATCAGTGGCAATGGCATGTCCTGCACACACTTTTTAGTTTTAGTGGTAGTTCAGGAGGGGTCGCACAATCAGCAAGGCACTGCACAGACCCGTGCCCACAGCAGGAGGGGTCAAGTTCAGCCGAGCTCCCCGCCTCATGAAAAACATACAAAATGGGAGCTGGAGTATGCCACTTGCTCCACCATTCAATATAGTCATGGCTGATCCACTATCTCAACACCATACACCCCAGCTCTCGGCATACCCCTTGATATCTTCAGTCTAGAAATCGATCCATTTCCTTCTGAAATATGTTCAATGATTTGGCCTCCAGTCTTCTGTGGTACAGAATTCCACTGGTTCACCATGCTCTGAGTGAAGATGTTTCTCCTCACCTCAGCCCTAACAGGCCTATTCTGTATCCTGAGACTGTGATGCCTGGCTCTAGGCCCCCAGCCAGCAGAAGCAACATGATGGGATCCAGTCTGTCCAATCTTGTCAAAATTTTATACGTTCCAATGAGATTCCCTCTTTCTGCGAAATTCCAGTGAATACAGCTCCAGTCGACCCAATCTCCCCTCATAGAATAGACTCTTAGAATCCCTGCAGTGCAGAAGGAGGCCATTTGAGTCTGCATCGACCCTTTGAAAGAGCACCCTACATATGCCCAATCCCCGTCCTATTTCTGCAACCCCACCCTAAAGGGACAATTTAGCATAGCCAATCCACCTAACCTGCATATCTTTGGACTGTGGGAGGAAACCGGAGTACTTGGTGGAAACCCACCGCAGAAACGGGAGAAAGGGCAAACTCCACACAGACAGTCACCCGAGGCTGGAATTGAACCCGGGTCCCTGGCACTGTGAGGCAGCAGTGCTAACCACTGTGCCACCGTGCTGCCCCAATCCTGCCATACCAAGAGCCAGTCTGGTGAACCTTTGCTGGACTCCCTCTGTAGCAAGTATATCCTTTCTTAGATAAAAAGACCAAATCTGCACACAATACTCCAGGTGTTGTCTCACCAAGATGCTATACAGCTGTAGCAAGACATCCTTGCTCCTGTACTCAAGTCCTTTTGCAATAAAGGCCAACATACCATTTGCCTTACTAACTGCTTGCTGTACCTGCATACTTGCTTTCATTTTCTGGTAAACTCGGACATCCAGGTTCCTTTGGAGACCAACATTTCCCAAACTATCACCATTTAAGTAATGCTCTGCCATTTTGTTTCTCTCCAGTAGCTTTGTCAAACTGGGCTTTCATTTCATAAATCCATGTTGGCTTTGTCTAATCCCACTGATATTTTTAAGTGTCCTGCTATTGCATTCTTTGCAATAGCCTCTAGCATTTTCCCGACTACTGTTGGGCTTACTGGTCGGTAATTCCCTGTCTATTCCCTCCCTCCCTTTTTAAAAGCAGGGTTACATTTGCCACCCTCCAATCTGCATGGACTGTTCCAAAAGGTACAGAATTTTGGAAGATGACAACAAATGCAACCACGCTTTCCATGGCTACATCCTGTAGTACCCTGGAATTTAGAACATCTGGCCCTGGGGATTTATCGGCTTTTAGTCTCATTATTTTCTCCAGCACTTTTTTTAAGCAACACAAATTTCCTTCAATTCCTACTTCTCACTAGACCTTTGGTTCCTTAGCATTTCTGAGAAGTTATTTGTCTTCCTCCATGAAGACAAAACTAAAGTAGTTGTTTAATTGCTCTGCAATTTCCTTGTTCTCGATTATAAATTATCCTGTTTCGGATTGGATATTTGGGATCTATATTTGTCTCCACTAATCTTTTTCTTCCTCTATATTTATGGAAGATTTTACAGTCCCTTTTTATATGTTACATAGAACATACAACTACAGTGTAGAAGGAGGTAATTTGGCCCATCGAGTCTGCACCGACCCACTTAGGCCCTCACTTCCACCCTATACCCGTAACCCAATAACGCCTCCTAACCTTTTTTGGTCACTAAGTACAATTTATCATGGCCAATCCGCCTAACCTACACGTCTATTGGACTGTGGAGGGAAACCGGAGCACCCGGAAGAAAGCCACGCAGACACCGAGAGAACATGCAGACTCCGCACAGTGACCTAATGGGGAATCGAACTTGGGACTCTGGTGCTGTGAAGTCACAGTGCTATCCACTTGTGCTACCGTGCTGCCCTTACAGGTTTACTCTCTTGTTCTATTTTTCCCCTCTTAATCAATCTCTTTGTCTTCCTTTACTGAATACTGAACCTCTCCCAATCCTCAGGCTTGCTACTTTTACGAGCAACTTTACTGGACTCCTCTTTGGATCGAATACGATCCTTAAGTTCTTTTGTAAGCCATGTTTGGGCTGCTACTCTTGTTTTTGCTCCAGAAAGAAATGTATAACTGTTGCAATGCATACATTTGTTCCTTAAATATTAGCCCATGCCAAGCCAACATCATGCCTTTTAATGCAGTTCCCAATTTATCTTAGCTAGCTCACGCATCACACCGTTGTTGCTTCCTTTGTTTAGGTTTAGGACCCCAGTTTCAGATCAGACTTCTTCACTTTCCATTGTAATGAAAAATTTTATCATGTTATGGTCACTGTCAAGGACCCCACAGAGCAAGATTTTTAAAAAAAAAATTTTTAGAATACCCAATTTTCTTTTCCTAATTAAGGGGCAATTTAACATGGCCAATTCACCTACCCTGCACATCATTGGGTTGGGGGGTGAAACCTACGCAGACACGGGGAGAACGTGCAAACTCCACATGGACAGTGACCCAGAATCGCACCTGGGACCTCGGCGCCGTGAGGCAGCAATGCTAACCACTGCGCCACCGTGCTGCCCACACAACATAATTATTAATTAACCCCTTTTCATTGCATAATAACAAATCTCAGATATCATGTTCCCTACATGGTTCCTCGACATAGAGATGTAAAAGACCATTCCAAGAATTCATCTGCCACAGTATTGTTCGTAATTTGGTTAGCCCAGTCTATGTGTAATTAAAATTACCCATGATTACTGTAGCACCCTTGTTACATGCATCTCTAATTTTCTGCTCCCAAAAGCTGGAGAAGAGCATCTGTGTGGTCCCAACTGACGACGATCGTTTGGAAAAGGCCTTCCCACTCATGGTGGAGCATTAGCAAGAGGCAGGAAACATCAGGGCAGCTGTTGAATGTCATCAGCAAACTGGCATGCAGGTCGGAGGAATCCGCCCACCTGCTCTATGAAGACCACATCTATGAAGACCGATCTGCGTCCACATATTCGCAGATCGAAGACTCCATGGGGAAGATGTCGGACGCCATGGAGACCCTTGTCCAGCAGAATGTGGAGATGTGTGCAGACCTGCACTCCATTGCCATTGCCATGAAATTACTGTGAAAATCTCCCAGTCGTCACACTCTGGATTTATGAAATGAACGTGCAGACTCCGCACAGACAGTGACCAAAGCCAGGAATTGAACCTGGGACCAGTTTCTCTCCAGTAGGTTTCATACAGTGGCAATGCAAGAGGTGAACAGGACACCTCAATATCCCTCAAGATGTCCCTTCCCCTCAAGGAGCCAGATCAAGGTCCTCGGGCACCCAAAGAGAGGAGGAAACAGCAGGTAGGCACCCCTGGGTCATCGACTTAGGATTCTGAGGTTGTCCATGCCATCCGATTTCCTTCAGCCCGTGAAGCCTTCAGCCTTGTCCTCTGTCACAGCAGAGGAAGCAGCTAGCCCGTTGGTGTAAAGTCAAAGTAAGCCATGGTCCTCCAGGTCTTGGCTGTCCAGAGGATGCCTGCCGAAGCCATTAAAGACAACAGGACCAACAGCTCCACAGGCTGCCTTCAACGCTGCTGCAGATGTCCCTGCAGTACATAAACATAGCTGAAGGCCTAGAAAAATAATGAGATTTTGTGCACAAGTGGTTGCATGGTGAACACTGTCACTGTATTATATGTAAATATATCACACATGCATTAAATAACGTCTAGTATTACCTTTCAGTGTCCTTATATCGGTTTCATCTAGAATCATAGAATTTACAGTGCAGAAGGAGGCCACTCGGCCCATCGAGTCTGCACCGGCCCTACTTAAGAAAGAGCACCCTACTTAAGCCCACACCTCCACCCTATCCCCGTAACCCACCTCACCTTTTTTGGACATCTTTGGACAATTTATCATGGCCAATCCACCTAACCTGCACATCTTTGGACTATGGGAGGAAACCGCAGCACCCGGAGGAAACCCACGCACACACGGGGAGGACGTGCAGACTCCGCACAGACAGTGACCCAAGCCGGGAATCGAACCTGGACCCTGGAGCTGTGAAGCAACTGTGCTAACCACTCTGCTACCGTGCTGCCCATGAGGCCACCCCACCGACCAGCCCTGGGCAAAAACCCTTGAGTTCTAACACATGTCAGAGAAGTCAGCTAAGACCATGGAAGATGTTGCCAGTTGCTTCGTGAAGCCCCTGACATTCCAAATCTAGTCAGATATTAGTCAAGCCAAAGCTGCTGCGAGACCTCCCAACGTTCCGAGAGGTGCCATGGACATGAGGAGTCACCCATGGGTGCCACGGTAGCACAGTGGTTAGCACTATTGTTTTACAGTATCAGGGTCCCAGGTTAGATTACTGGCTTTGGTCACTGTCTGTGCGGAGTCTGCACATTCTCCAGGTGTCTGCGTGGGTTTCCTCCGGGTGCTCCAGTTTCCTCCCACAAGTCCCAAAAGACGTGCTGTTAGGTGAATTGGGCATTCTGAATTCTCCCTCAGTACACCCGAACAGGCGCCGGAATGTGGCGACTCGGGGATTTCTTACAGTAACTTCATTGCACTGTGAATGTAAGTCTACTTGTGACAATAATAAAGATTATTATAATAAAGGTTGTTATCATTTCAGGCGATGTGTTCATAGAGTCTTGTTACTGCAGGTCTCTCGTCTTCTCCTCAGATGTCCATGATTTGAGCAAGGCCCTAAAGCTAAGTCCTGACTTTTACACACTGCGTGTTCTGGACCGCCATGTTTGCTCACGTAACAAGAATTGGGCTTGTAGGATTTTGTTTGGGTCTTCATTTGCATCTCATTAGCAGTATGCAAATTGGCTTCATGCTGGCCTCCAGCCTGAATCCCAAGAGGTAGAAATCTGATGGATTTTATGCTGTTGAAAAAGGTCAGGTGGAACAAAAGATTTGGCAGTTGGTGTACGTTCTGAGAGATTGAAAGGAAAGGAGAAAATGTCTCACTTTGGCTAAATTTAAACCGTCAGTGCAAACAGTGGCAATGCTGACCCTCCAACAGAGCAGCACTCCCTCAGCACGGACCTGATAGCATGAAGAAGATGTCATGGAATACAAGGATGTATGTGGATGTCAACTGAGGGAAGGATCACGCCTATCAGCACACATTATCCAACTTCACAAATGAAGAATAGTCACTTGGATGAGACATCATTTGTCTTTTTCCATCGGCATAATCATAAGAAAAAAAAAAAGGAAAATTTGAGAATGATCGTATTTCTAATACTAAGCTAGGGGGGCGTCGGTGCTAATAGCAGAATAACGGTGAGTGCTATCTGAAAGCAAAATAGCAACTGGAGGATCCAGTTGTTGTGGTCCACGTTGGGACTAACAACATAGGTAAGACTAGGAAAGAGGACCTGTTTGGGGATTATCAAACACTAGGGACTAAATTAAAGAGCAGGTCCTCCAGGGTTATAATCTCTGGAGTACTACCCGAGCCACGTGCCAATTGGCATAGGGTTGAGAAAATTAGAGAAGTTAACACGTGGCTAAAGGAGTGGTGCGGGAAAGAGGGATTCCATTTCATGGGGCATTGGCATCAGTACTGGGGCAGGGGGGACCTGTACCGTTGGGACGGTCTTCACCTGAACCATTCTGGGACCAGTGTTCTAGCGAATAGGATAAATAGGTTGGTCACAAGGACTTTAAACTAGCAAGTTGGGGGGAAGGGAAGTGTAAAGTTATGGACAGTATAATGGTTAATGGAGGTCAAGGCAGCAGGTTACGTGACAGATTATGTAGAGATATGGGTTCAAAGACAAGGAAAATTAGGAGAAAGGGTAAGAGGAAAAATAAATTGCGAAAAGTTACTGATCAAGGTGTTAGGATTCATAACAAAGACATAAAAAACAGCATAACTGTACTTTACCTGAATGCTCGTAGTATACAAAATAAGGTAAATGAGTTGATGGCGCAAATCATCGTGAATGACTATGATTTAGTGGCCATTACTGAAACATGGTTAAAAGATGGTCACGACTGGGAGTTAAATATCCAAGGGTATCAGACTATACGAAAGGATAGAATGGACGGTAAGGGCGGTGGTGTAGCTTTGTTGTTTAAGGATGGCATCCGGGCAATAGTAAGGGATAATTCGTGGTCCACATTGGCACTAACGACATAGGTAGGAAAGGGGATAAGGATGTCAGGCAGGCTTTCAGGGAGCTAGGATGGAAGCTCAGAACTAGAACAAACAGAGTTGTTATCTCTGGGTTGTTGCCCGTGCCACGTGATAGTGAGATGAGGAATAGGGAGAGAGAGCAATTAAACACGTGGCTACAGGGATGGTGCAGGCGGGAGGGATTCAGATTTCTGGATAACTGGGGCTGTTTCTGGGGAAGGTGGGACCTCTACAGACAGGATGGTCTACATCTGAACCTGCGGGGCACAAATATCCTGGGGGGGAGATTTGTTAGTGCTCTTTGGGGGGGTTTAAACTAATGCAGCAGGGGCATGGGAACCTGGATTGTAGTTTTAGGGTAAGGGAAAATGAGAGTATAGAGGTCAGGAGCTCAGATTTGACGTCGCAGGAGGGGGCCAGTGTTCAGGTAGGTGGTTTGAAGTGTGTCTACTTCAATGCCAGGAGTATACGAAATAAGGTAGGGGAACTGGCAGCATGGGTTGGTACCTGGGACTTCGATGTTGTGGCCATTTCGGAGACATGGATAGAGCAGGGACAGGAATGGATGTTGCAGGTTCCGGGGTTTAGGTGTTTTAGTAAGCTCAGAGAAGGAGGCAAAAGAGGGGGAGGTGTGGCGCTGCTAGTCAAGAGCAGTATTACGGTGGCGGAGAGGATGCTAGATGGGGACTCATCTTCCGAGGTAGTATGGGCTGAGGTTAGAAACATGAAAGGAGAGGTCACACTGTTGGGAGTCTTCTATAGGCCTCCAAATAGTTCTAGGGATGTAGAGGAAAGGATAGCGAGGATGATTCTGGATAAGAGCGAAAGTAACAGGGTAGTTATTATGGGAGACTTTAACTTTCCAAATATTGACTGGAAAAGATATAGTTCGAGTACATTAGATGGGTCGTTTTTTGTACAGTGTGTGCAGGAGGGTTTCCTGACACAGTTTGTTGACAGGCCAACAAGAGGCGAGGCCACATTGGATTTGGTTTTGGGTAATGAACCAGGCCAGGTGTTGGATTTGGAGGTAGGTGAGCACTTTGGGGACAGTGACCACAATTCGGTGACGTTTACGTTAAGGATGGAAAGGGATAAGTATACACCGCAGGGCAAGAGTTATAGCTGGGGGAAGGGAAATTATGATGCCATTAGACGTGACTTGGGGGGGGATAAGGTGGAGAAGTAGGCTGCAAGTGTTGGACACACTGGATAAGTGGAGCTTGTTCAAGGATCAGCTACTGCGTGTTCTTGATAAGTATGTACTGGTCAGGCAGGGAGGAAGGTGCCGAGCGAGGGAACCGTGGTTTACCAAGGAAGTGGAATCTCTTGTTAAGAGGAAGAAGGAGGCCTATGTGAAGATGAGGTGTGAAGTTTCAGTTGCGGCGATGGATAGTTACAAGGTAGTGAGGAAGGATCTAAAGAGAGAGCTAAGACGAGCAAGGAGGGGACATGAGAAGTATTTGGCAGGAAGGATCAAGGAAAACCCAAAAGCTTTCTATAGGTATGTGAGGGATAAGCGAATGACTAGGGAAAGAGTAGGACCAGTCAAGGACAGGGATGGGAAGTTGTGTGTAGAGTCTGAAGAGATAGGCGAGATACTAAATGAATATTTTTCGTCAGTATTCACTCAGGAAAAAGATAATGTTGTGGAGGAGAATGCTGAGCTCCAGGTAAATAGATTAGATGACATTGAGGTACGTAGGGAAGAGGTGTTGGCAATTCTGGACAGGCTGAAAATAGATAAGTCCCCGGGACCTGATGGGATTTATCCTAGGATTCTCTGGGAGGCCAGGGAAAAGATTGCTGGACCATTGGCTTTGATTTTTATGTCATCATTGGATACAGGAATAGTACCAGAGGACTGGAGGATAGCAAATGTGGTCCCTTTGTTCAAAAAGGGGAGCAGAGACAACCCCGGCAACTATAGACCGGTGAGCCTCACGTCTGTAGTGGGTAAAGTCTTGGAGGGGATTATAAGAGACAAGATTTATAATCATCTAGATAGGAATAATATAATCAAGGATAGTCAGCATGGCTTTGTGAAGGGTAGATCATGCCTCACAAACCTTATCGAGTTCTTTGAGAAGGTGACTGAACAGGTAGACGAGGGTAGAGCAGTTGATGTGGTGTATATGGATTTCAGCAAAGCGTTTGATAAGGTTCCCCACGGTAGGCTATTGCAGAAAATACGGAGGCTGGGGATTGAGGGTGATTTAGAGATGTGGATCAGAAATTGGCTAGCTGAAAGAAGACAGAGGGTGGTGGTTGATGGGAAATGTTCAGAATGGAGTTCTGTCACAAGTGGAGTACCACAAGGATCTGTTCTGGGGCCGTTGCGGTTTGTCATTTTTATCAATGACCTAGAGGAAGGCGCAGAAGGGTGGGTGAGTAAATTTGCAGACGATACTAAAGTTGGTGGTGTTGTCAATAGTGTGGAAGGAAGTAGCAGGTTACAGAGGGATATAGATAAGCTGCAGTGCTGGGCTGAGAGGTGGCAAATGGAGTTTAATGTAGAGAAGTGTGAGGTGATTCACTTTGGAAGGAATAACAGGAATGTGGAATATTTGGCTAATGGAAAAGTTCTTGAAAGTGTGGATGAGCAGAGGGATCTAGGTGTCCATGTACATAGATCCCTGAAAGTTGCCACCCAGGTTGATAGGGTGGTGAAGAAGGCCTATGGAGTGTTGGCCTTTATTGGTAGAGGGATTGAGTTCCGGAGTCAGGAGGTCATGTTGCAGCTGTACAGAACTCTGGTACGGCCGCATTTGGAGTATTGCGTACAGTTCTGGTCACCGCATTATAGGAAGGACGTGGAGGCTTTGGAACAGGTGCAGAGGAGATTTAGCAGGATGTTGCCTGGTATGGAGGGAAAATCTTATGAGGAAAGGCTGATGGACTTGAGGTTGTTTTCGTTAGAGAGAAGAAGGTTAAGAGGAGACTTAATAGAGGCATACAAAATGATCAGAGGGTTAGATAGGGTGGACAGTGAGAGCCTTCTCCCGCGGATGGAAATGGCTAGCACGAGGGGACATAGCCTTAAACTGAGGGGTAATAGATATAGGACGGAGGTCAGGGGTAGGTTCTTTACGCAAAGAGTAGTGAGGCCGTGGAATGCCCTACCTGCTACAGTAGTGAACTCGCCAACATTGAGGGCATTTAAAAGTTTATTGGATAAACATATGGATGATAATGGTATAGTGTAGGTTAGATGGCTTTTGTTTCGGTGCAACATCGTGGGCCGAAGGGCCTGTACTGCGCTGTATTGTTCTATGTTCTATGTTCTATGATATTGGTGCTATGGAGGACAAGGTTGAATCAATTTGGGTGGAAATCAGGAATAGTAAGGCGAAAAGGTCACGGATAGGAGTAGTCTATAGGCCACCAAATAGTAACAGGATGGTAGGGCAGGCAATAAGCAAAGAAATAACGGATGCATGTAGAAATGGTACAGCGGTTATCATGGGAGATTTTAATCTGCATATCGATTGGTTTAACCAGGTTGGTAAAGGCAGCCTTGAGGAGGAGTTTATAGAATGTGCCGGGGATAATTTCCTGGAACAGTATGTAATGGAACCTACAAGGGAACAAGCGGTCCTAGATCTGGTCCTGTGTAACGAGGCTGGATTGATTAATGATCTCATAGTTCGGGATCCTCTTGGAAGGAGCGACCACAATATGGTGGAATTTAAAATACAGTTGGAGGATGACAAGGTAAAATCAAACACTAGTGTTTTGTGCTTAAACAAAGGCGATTACAATGGGATGAGAGAAGAACTAGCTAAGGCAGACTGGGAGAAAAGACTTCATGGTGAAGCAGTTGAGGAACAGTGGAGAACCTTCCGAGCGATCTTTCAGTGTTCAGAAAAGATTCATACCGACAAAAAAGAAAGACGGTAGAAAGGGGGAAAATCGACTGTGGATATCTAAGGAGGTGAGGGAGAGTATCAAATTGAAGGAAAAAACAGACAAAGTGCCAAAAGTTAGTGGGAGACTAGAGGACTGGGAAGTCTTTAGGGGACAACAGAAAGCTACTAAGAAAGCCATAAAGAAGAGCAAGGTAGACTATGAAAGTAAACTGGCTCAGAACATAAAAGCAGATAGTAAAAGCTTCTACAAATATATAAGACAAAAAGAGTGGCTAAGGTAAATATTGGTCCTTTGGAAGATGAGAAGGGAGATTTAATAATAGGAGACGGGGAAATGGCTGAGGAGCTGAACAGGTTTTTTGGGTCAGTCTTCACAGTGGAGGACACAAATAACATGCCAGTGACTGATGGAAATAAGGATATGATAGGTGAGGACCTTGAAATGATTGTAATCACTAAGGAGGCAGTATTGGGCAAGCTAATGGGGCTAAAGGTAGACAAGTCTCCTGGCCCTGATGGGATGCATCCCAGAGTGTTAAAAGAGATGGCTAGGGAAATTGTAAACGCACTGGTGATAATTTATCAAAATTCACTAGACTCTGGGGTGGTCCCAGAGGATTGGAAAGTAGCAAACGTGACACCACTGTTTAAAAAAGGAGGTCGGCAGAAAGCGGGTAATTATAGGCCGGTAAGCTTAACTTCGGTTGTAGGGAAAATGCTGGAATCTATCATTAAGGAGGAAATAGCGGGGCATCTGGAGGGAAATTGTCCCATTGGGCAGACGCAGCATGGGTTCACAAAGGGTAGGTCGTGTCTGACTAATTTGGTAGAATTTTTTGAGGACGTTACCAGTGCAGTAGATAACGGGGAGCCAATGGATGTGGTATATCTGGATTTCCAGAAAGCTTTTGACAAGGTGCCACAGAAAAGGTTGCTGCATAAACTAAAGATGCATGGAATTGAGGGTAAAGGGGTAGCATGGGTAGAGGATTGGTTAACTAACAGAAAGCAGAGAGTGGGGATAAATGGGTGTTTCTCTGGTTGGCAACCTGTAACTAGTGGGGTCCCTCAAGGATCAGTGTTGGGCCCGCAGTTGTTCACAATTTACATAGACGATTTAGAGTTGGGGACCAAGTGCAATGTGTCAAAGTTTGCAGACGACACTAAGATGAGTGGTAAAGCAAAAAGGGCAGAGGATACCAGAAGTCTGCAGAAGGATTTGGATAGGTTAGGTGAATGGGCTAGGGTCTCGCAGATGGAATTCAATGTTGCCAAGTGTGAGGCTATCCATTTTGGGAGGGATAACAGCAGAATGGATTATTATTTAAACGGTAAGATGTTAAAACATGCTGCTGTGCAGAGGGACCTGGGTGTGCTGGTGGACGAGTCGCAAAATGTTGGTGTGCAGGTGCAACAGGTGATTAAGAAGGCTAATCGAGTTTTGTCTTTCATTGCTAGAGGGATGGAGTTCAAGACTAGTGAGGTTATGCTGCAATTGTATAGGGCGTTGGTGAGGCCGCATCTGGAGTATGGTGTTCAGTTTTGATGGTCTCCTTACCTGAGAAAGGACATATTGGCACTGGAGGGAGTGCAGAGGAGATTCACTAGGTTGATCCCAGAGTTGAGGGGATTAGATTATGACGAGAGGTTGAGTAGACTGGGACTGTACTCATTGGAGTTTAGAAGGATGCGGGGGGATCTTATTGAAACATATAAAATTATGAAGGGAATAGATAGGATAGATGCGGGCAGGTTGTTTCCACTGGTCGGGGAAAGCAGAACTAGGGGGCATAGCCTCAAAATAAGGGGAAGTAGATTTAAGACCGAGTTTAGGAGGAACTTCATCACCCAAAGGGTTGTGAATCTCTGGAATTCCTTGCCCAGTGAAGCAGTTGAGGCTCCTTCTTTAAACGCTTTTAA
This sequence comes from Scyliorhinus torazame, assembly GCF_047496885.1. Taxonomy (NCBI): domain Eukaryota; kingdom Metazoa; phylum Chordata; class Chondrichthyes; order Carcharhiniformes; family Scyliorhinidae; genus Scyliorhinus; species Scyliorhinus torazame. The sequence goes on from NC_092723.1 coordinate 165,215,597, forward strand.
GAAAAAGATAGATGCCTTTCTAAAGAATAAAGGGATTCGGGGATATGGTGTACGGGCCGGAGAGTGGAGCTGAGTCCACAAAGATCAGCCATGATCTCATTAAATGGCGGAGCAGGCTCGAGGGGCCAGATTGCCTACTCCTGTTCCTAGTTCTTATGTTATATAGTATTTGAGCCATAGCCCCCAATGGAGATCTGATAATTGAGGTCAGATCACAATTCGAATTTGAGAGCGCTCGGTCTATATGATTCATGTATTCACCGACTATATCTGGGTTATAACATTTCCAGATGTTGTGTGTCATTAAAAGTATAACTAAACAGCAGGTTTATCTAATTAGGTACAACAAATTATATTATCCAGTCAATTGGTCTGGCTATTTTAATCTCAAAAGTGTAAGTCTCTGTTGCACATTTATATTGCAATAACAATAAACAGAAAGCAGATGATCAATAGAAAAACTGGAACTTTTTTCAACAAATTCTATACCTTGCTCTTTCCTAGCTCTACGCTGTAAAGGGTAATTCTACATTTACTTTGTACTTCCAAGGCAGTTCATCATGCACTTTAAGCACACATTAGAATTTTGAGTATCAATTTAAGTGGATGAAAAAACCTCACTCAATTTCCAACATCAAGCAAACTCAGCAAATTGCCTCTTTTTTAAACACCCTCAACTGTGATGTGTCAGTTTTGTTCATCTATCAAGCATTTAAACCAATAAACATACAATCCTATCCTATCCATTCTCTAACTTTCAATTTTTGTCATGTATGATTCTGGGGGATGATGAAACGCAGTAAACATTTAATTTAAACCTGCTTAAATGAAAAATGTCTCTATGAATTAAATGCATGGAAAAAGCTTCAAAAATAAAAGATATTTTTAAATTAAATGTTCCATCACTTTAAATGTCGAAAAATATATTTAAATGCAAAAAAAAAAAAAAAAAAAAAAAAAAAAAACTTTGTTCCAGATTTTAGTCACTTTCAGAACTTTAGAGCTGTTATTTCCCAGAGGGGAACCCACTCAAACTAAATAGCTGTACATAGTTTATAAATAAAGCAGCTATACGGTTTATAAATAAAGCATTATCAACTGATAAAAATCACAAATGGTTTAAATGAATCCAGGTCCAATGTTTGTATTTGTTGAGATGTCAAATCAGAGCTATTTCTATCCTTGTAATCAGAATCTAAGTTTAAATAATTAAACATTCGTTGATTTCAACAGTAGTTTAATTTATCCAAGGCTTGTATTAAAACAAATCATTTTAACCACATGTTAAAAAAAGTTAAGCATAATTGCAACATTGGAAGCCTATTTCTCCACCTTTTTCTCTTCCTTTCAAGATTCTCCTTAAACCCGTGCAGCCAAGCTTTTAGCCACCAATCTTAATATCGCCTCCTCCTTCTGGATGGAATTGAGAGTTGTGAGGAGGATGCAAGGAGGCTTCAAGGTGATTTAGACAAGTTGAGTGGGTAAACACATGGCAAATGCAGTACAGCGCAACTGTGAAGTGTGAAAAACACAAGAGAATAGTAGTTAAATAGTGATATATTGGGAAGTGTGGATATACAAAGGAATCTGGAACTCCTTAAAAAAAAATTTTTTAAAACACACCAGTCAATGAAAGTGGAGATGCAGGTGCAGCAAAGGAAGGCAAATAGTATGTTGGCTTTCATTGCAAGAGGATTTGAGTTCAGAAGTAGAGATGTCTTCCTGCAGTTATTCAGGGCTGTGGTGAGACCACGTCTGGAGTAATGCGAGCAATTCGGGTCTTCCTACTGAAGAAAGGATATACTTGCCACATTAATGGCTTCAAGGGGTATTGGGAGAAAGCAGGAATATGTTATTGAGGTAGAGGATCAGGCATAATCACATTGAATGGTGCAGCAGGTTCTCTTGCAGGTTTGAAGATCCTCCGAGGCCCGTGGAGTCGACCTGATGACCCGTCTCGAACCGACCCATCAGAACTCCTCACAAGACCCAGCCTAGAAGTTGAAGAGGCTCAAACCGGAAGTGCGGGCCCGACCTCGATTTCGACCAGACCCGGCCTCGGAACCGACGCCAGTCCCCGGACAACCTGATCCAGCCGCCGGAGCACCCAACCAGGCCCCCAACCACGAGACCCGGCGAGGCCCGCCCAGCGACCGGACCCGAGAGGCCTACCCAGTGACCCGACTTACCCAAGGGTGGAGGAAAGAAGAATCCATGTGGAGGCCCGACCAGGCCTACTCCAAGGCCCCACACCAGGAGCGCCTAACCAGATCACCAAGGATGGAGCAGAACACGGAACCTGTCCCAACCTGACTCAGGAAGCCCCTGCCTGCGACCCAAGACCCCTGAAATGGCGGAGACCCCACGCGAGGACCCAAACGCACCACAAGGTATTCCCGTACTCACAGAACGCCAAGACCCGACCGGATCACAATCATGCCCCCCCGGCAGCCCTAAAACCAGAACCAGGGCCTGGGACCATGCCAAACGCAACCCCAAAAATGAAACCAGCACCCCGACCCCCGTCAAACGCAACCACCTACCTTCCACAAGGTAGACTTCTCTCATCAGATCCCGGGCCCATCCAGACACAGCTACCAACCAAGGAAGCGAGGGAAACGTGGCAATCTGCAGCTGAGACTAAAGCAAGTCTCCTCTCCCCAGCATACTCCTGGCAAACGTCCAAGCGATTGAAAACAAGCTGGACGAACTTTATGCTAGACTTGCCTCTGAGAGGGAAATAAGAGACTGCTTTGTGCTCTGCTTCACAGAGACATGGCTCACCCCTGCCTCACCGGACTGTGCCATACAATCTGAAGGCTTCTCAATTCACGAGACGGACCGCACCAAGTCATCAGGCAAAGCAAAGGGGTTTGCCTCCTCATCAACTCCTCCTGGTGTTCGGATGTGGTGACCCTGGCGACCTACCGCTCCCCGGACCTGGAATACCTGACCGTGAAGTGCTGCCCATACTACCTTTTACGTGAGTTCACTTCAGCCATTACCACAGCGGTCTACATCCCACCCCTGAAGTGAAGAAAGCACTGGTCGAACTATACATAGTTATGAACAACAATGAAACAGAACACCTGGAGGTCTTGTTCATCGTGTCTGGGGACTTAACAAGGCCAACCTCAAGAATGCACTGCCAAAATTCCACCAACACAGCTCCTGTCCCACCAGGGGCTACACAAAAATCAAGGGCCATTGATCCTCCAACCACACTTTGGAAAATCAGATCATAAGACGGTGCTCCTTCTCCCAGCATAACAGGAACTTAAGCGGGAGAATCCAGTTAAAAAGGTCGTGCAGTTTTCGGTTTATTTTTCAATGCCTACCCATTTTCCTGCCAAAGGCTGTTTTCAGAGAGATTGAGGGAAGGATTACTTTGTTCATATGGGGAGGGAAGGTGGCCAGAGTTAGAAAGGTGCTGCTACAGAGGGGGTTGGATCTTCCGAACCTGATGTGTTACTACTGGGCAGCGAATGTGGAGAAGGTGCGGAGCTGGTTCAGAGGGGTCGATTCCCAGTGGGCCAGAATGGAGGAGAGTTTGGGCAGGGGGTCGGGATTGAAAGCACTAGCAACAGCGCCGTTCCCGATGGCCCCAGGGAAATACTCAGGGAGTCCGGTAATAATAGCTTCATTGAGAATTTGGAGGCAGATTCACCAACACTTCGGATTGGGGGCAGGGTCAAGGGAAATGCCGATTCGGGGGAACCACAGATTTGAGCCAGGGAAGTGGGATGGAAATTTTCGGAAATGGGAGGAGAAGGGGATTAAGACACTAAAAGATTTGTTTTTTAGGGGTCGGTTTGCAGGATTGAAGGAGCTGGAATTGAAGTATGGGCTGGAGCAGGGGGGAATTTTTAGATACATGCAGGTTCGAGATTTTGCCAGAAAGGAACTACAGAGCTTCCCGGTGGAGCTGGCCTCCACATTGCTGGAGGAGGTGCTGACGACAGGGGGACTGGAGAAGGGGGTAGTGTCAGTGGTTTACGGAGCTATTTTGGAAGAGAAGGCACCACTGGAAGTGATCAAAGCAAAGTGGGAGGAAGAGGTGGGAGAGGATATGGAGGAGGGGTTCTGGTGTGAGGTGCACCAGAGAGTGAATGCTTCCACCTCGTTCGCGAGGTTGGGGCTGATACAGCTGAAGGGGGTATACAGAGCACGCCTCACGAGGGCGAGGATGAGCCGATTCTTTGAAGGAGTAGAACCTGTGTGTGATCGTTGTTTTTGGGGGGGTGGGGGGAGAAAGAGGAGAGGAGAAGAGAGAGAGAGAAAGAGGTGTACATGAAACTGGACCCGGGAGGCCATATTCTAGGTGTCGGACCAGCCAGGGTTGGAAACGGGTGCGGAGGCAGATCTTGTAGCCTTCGCTTCGTTGATCGCCCGAAGGCAGATCCTGCTATGTTGGAGAGCAACCTCTCCACCCTGTGCCCTGGCGTGGCGGGGGGACCTGTTCGAATTCTTGACTCTTGAGAAGGTTAAGTTTGAACTGAGGGGAAGGATGGAGGGGTTCTACAATTCATGGGCATTATTCATTATGCACTTTCAAGAACTGGATAACATCGAACATTAGTTAGGGCGGGTGGGTGGGAGGGTTGGGGAGAGGGGGGCTGTGTGTGTTAATGGCGACTATGGGTGATCCCCAATTTTGTTTCGTCATTTGTTTGTGTGAACATGCGGGCTAATGTTTGGGGTTTGGTGGGATTGTTGTTATTGATATGCGGATTGCCATATTTGTTACTGATCATTGCTTATTGTTGGTGGGTGTAAATTTGGGAGAAAATGTGAAAAAGAATAAAAAATATTTTTAAAAAGGTTGTGCAGTGCTGGTCCGAGGAAACAGAATAGCTCCTACGTGACTGCTTGGAATCAGTGGACTGATCCATATTTAAGAACTAAGCAACCACCTAAACGAGTAAGCCACCACCGTCACAGACTTCATCAGCAAACGTGTGGACGACTGCGTGCCAAAGAAAGTAGTATGTACATTCACAAACCGGATAACCATGGCTTAATCAGGAGATTGACTCTCTACTGAAGGCCAGGTCTGAGGCGTTCAAGTCAGGTGACACTGATTTACACAATAAATCCAGGTACGACCTCCGCAAAGCCATCCGGGATGCCAAGAGACACTATCAGACCAAGATAAGAGTTAGTGATATGGCCAGGTTTCTCAGTCTTGAGAAAATAAAGTTTGCCTTAAGAGGGTCACTGTTAGCGGAGGTGGCAGCCGTTCGTCGACTTTCTCGGGGAAAATTAAAAATGTCAGCTTATGCAGTATTCCAAGGGGGGAGATTGTTGTTGTATGGTTGAGGTGTGTGAATACTGGCCTGGGGGGGGGAAATGTTTATTTTACCATGTTAATGTCATTGTTTTTGTTACTGTTATAAAAATTTTCAAATACCTTAATAAAATATCTTCTTTTTTTTTTTAAAAGTACTTTTCAATGTACCTCGGCACATGTGACAATAAACAAATCCAATCCAATCCAGGCTCGAATGGACAATGGCTCCTAATTTACCCCTGTAAAGCGCTTTGGAAGGTTTTCCAATGCTAAAGGCATTATATAAACAAAAGTTGTTGCTGTTTTTGTAAAGAAAAGCAGTCAGAATTCAAATGTGATTCATCAATGATTCAAAATACATGCATGTTTTTGGCTTTGTAAAAATATTATTGCACATTTCACTGCAAAAGTTGTCTACTGAGCTACTGTGATTACAGATGATTCATACATTTCTCAAGGAAAATGTAAAATACTTAACTCTTTCTCTGATCCATTTTCTGATTTTTTATTTCATGCTGACATCATAGCAAAACTGCAGCAAGGACTATGAAAACTTATCAATTCTATTACTTCAATCTGAAAGCAATATATAACCAGTAATTTAAATTTAGCACAGCTCTCCCATTAGCCAATCAAATCACAGCCTTCCTGTGGTGTCACTTTTCAGTTTCCACCCCCCCACCCCCCCGGTCGGAACACTCACAGCTCCCGAAGTGAAGGCCTCAGAAACCCTGAGGTAAGTTCTGTAATGTATACATGTTTCTCAAAATTGTGCTGTGTCAAGAAACAAAACCTTATTCACCTTCTCTATAAACAGTTTCTAACTTGTGGGTTACTTACTTTTCCTACTTTTATCTCCCTTTATTAAATCATCGCAAAGCTGGTGACTGTCAGATTCATTCACTGACTGAAATGACTGAAAACTGACTCTCAGTATAGCTCATGAGAGCAAGACCTCGGAGCTGTCAAATAACGAGGACTCCATTCAATGACTGACCATGTTGGCAAGGACAACAGCAAGGGTTCAATTCCCATACTAGCTGAGGGTTATTCATGAAAGCCCCACCTTCTCAACTTTGCCCCCCCGCCTGGTGTGGTGACCCTCGGGTTAAATCACCACCAGTCAGTCCTCCTCCTCAAAAGGGGAAAGCAGCAGCCTGGGACTACATCAACTTTACTTTATCTCATACTGGAGTCTATTCTTTGACCTGTAACGGACGGATTTGTATGTGCGTCTGCATGTCATGCTGGGCAAACTAAGAACTATACCTTAAGCAGCAAGACACCCCAAAGTATTTCTGTGGAGAAATGGTTCAGTGGTGATAGTACAAGGTACTTAGGTTCCACAATGTTTTTCATCAGTGTTAATTGATTAAATCAATCTGGGGTATTATTTGAAATCTAAAAAAATACACACCTTCCGGAACGCTTTACTAACCAACTGGTTTATAGCCATCGATTAATTGATAGGATGTTTTGTGTGACTTCAATGTTAACATGTCCTTGTTATTTGCAGCAGAAGAGGTGAGAGGTCCCTTGAAGTCACAGCTTCTGACTTCGGAGTAGGGCTGGAAACCAGGCCCCACACATGGTGGAGCATGAGGTCCCTGCTAGCAGAGAATTTAAGCCCAAGAGGACGCAGGGCAGGGGAATTCAGTTGGCCAGGGGGCTCTCTCAGGAGAGGAGCTGAGGTCCAAAAGAAGCTGGGAGCAGAGTCTAAGCCCAGAATGCAGGTGGAGGATAGTTCGAGGCAGGGTCTGAGCCAGAAGGGTGGGGTGAAGGAGGAGGCTCCAGAAACTTTGGTGAGGGAGGCTAAGCAGGAATGGAGGCTGGGAGCTGGGTAGCAGGAAAACCTGAACACACCTGATGAATGCTGCACTGAGAAGACAAGACCCTGAATAGGACAGAGCACATGCAGTGAATATTCTCTGCAAATAGTTTGTTTCTTGGAGTTATATACTCCCTTTCTAGCTTACAGTTTGGGGCTAATGGAATAAAGGAACCTTGTTTTTTTGACCTTCATTCAGTCCATGTACTTAAATCGCACATTACATGCTACTACTTATTAATGATATAACTAGAATGTTAGTTGCTCCACATTGGTGTGGATCTCACCTCCACAACCCAAAAAGATGTGTAGGGCAGGTGAATTGGCTATGCTAAATTGCCCCTTAATTGGAAAAAAAAAGTGTTAGTTGCATTCAGATGGTAGGTATTATATAAAATAGGGGGATTTCAGTTAGGTACGTATGGTCCATAAGGTGCATCTTGCAATGGCGTTTCATCCCTTTAAAGGGTGGGGGGAGAGACGCAAGAGACCTTCTTGTTTATGTCCTTTGTTCCCATTTTTTTAATGTTATTTTATTATTTTGGTCTGTGGACCTATAATCGGAATGTGCATTTAAGCAGATGACTCAAGGTTGAAGCAGCCTGCTTGTCAGGACATTGGTTCAAGGTTTTGCTCTTGAGGGGAGAAGCCAGATTCCTCAACACCGGGTAGTGGACGTTAGGAACCAGGTGTGGAGGGAGTTGGATCGATTGGTTAACTGGCAGCCAGTGAGTTGGTCAGGAACAGAGTTCTGTCACTGATTGGTTCCTGTGTGATGCTTTCTGAGGGAACTGGACAGAAGTATTTAGACCTTGAAAGTGAAAGAAACACTTCCCTCTCTCTCTCTTGCTTGCTGAAGTGAAAGAACTACTGTATTGCTGTATAGTGCCTGGCACATCCTTTGCTGTGAACCTGAAATCACTGAGTCTGCAGAGAAGGTAGACAATCCTGCCAGAGAAAACCATCTCCAGCCTAGAATCTAGGAAGAAGAATCAAAACAAAAGCGGAACTTCAGAATGATACTAACTAGTAGTCAGACCAGTGCAAATATCTTTATCCTTTTATTTAATACATTTTCTTTCCCTTTTCACTATCCTTTCCCCTCTGTGGTGTGTGTGTGTGTATAGTGAGGATATTTAGGAAAGGGGGCGGGGATTGGGAAAGGGGTATTAGATAGTCAGTTACATTTATGTCTGTTTAATTATAACAGTGTACATAATAAAAGGTTACTTGGGTTAAAGTTGCAGACCTGGTGACTGCCATTGGATTTCTGTTTGAGGTGTATGGCCTATAAGGTGCATCTATAAATAAAACCTCAGCTCCAGTATTCTATCCTTCCACCACCAAATAAAACTTCAACAATGTATTTGCCACAGATATATCATTGCATGAATTGAGAGTGCAAGCATCCTGCTAGTTTCCGACACTTCAACAAACGCTCAACGATACTCTTAAAAGGTGCAAGACCAACTGAGGTTTCAAATATTTTCAACAAGCAGCAACTAGTTATTTCCATTTCCCTCAACTTCATAACCATTGCTTGTCTGGCATCAAGGATGGATGAGCCAAAACTTTATCCAACTGAATGATGGGTCCAAAAGAATTTAATAAAACTCACAAAAAACCCTACTCTTACTCCCAAATGTTTGCTCAAGTGGATGGTGGTTAACTACTAACTCTAACCTTTTTAGACCAAATTCTGAGCTGCAAGTCCTGTAGCCTATCCGTCACGCGTCTATTTACTTCCACCGTTAAATTATCCATCTTTGTCTTTATATCACTTACACATATCTTTCTTCCCTCTAAACTCAATTAATCTTTTGTCCTCCTTGGTGGCCTTGAGCTCAACGGTATATAAAAATCAGATTTATCCACTCCCGCAACCTCCAAGGCCATTACAGATCCCTGGGCAGTCAGGCTCTCAGCAGGGTGGTACCCTCGCATTCCCGCTGACACCTAGGCACCGGAATGTGGCGACTAGGGGCGTTTCACAGTAACTTCATTGGAAGCCTACTTGTGACAATAAGCGATTTTCATTTCATTTTCATTAACAGGAGGAAAACTTGTTGTGCAGATTTTAAATGGAGTACTTTGAACAAAAAGTACACTGTAGCCTTTATTTTCAACATATGTTTATTTTAACATTAGTGTTTTTAGGTTTTTTTTAAATGTTCACGTAGACAAAATTCACCTGTAAGCTTTTTTAATTAAAACAGGTATTGAACACAAGATTTAATAAAAATACTATGGGAAAACAGCATCTCAGTGTCTACCCTTTCACACCTCTCAGAACCTTGTATGTTACAATGAAGTCATCTGTCATTCTTCTGAAGTGTGACGAGTATTGGCCAATTAACTCAACCTCCCATTACAGGACAACCCTTTTATCCCAGTAACCAATCCTGTGAACCTTCACTGAACTGCCTTCAAGACGAAGTTGGGCAGCACGTTGGCACAGTGGTTAGCACTGCTGCCTCATGGCGCCAAGATCCCAAATTCGATCCCGGCTCTGGGTCACTGTCCGTGTAGAGTTTGCACCTTTTCCCAGTGTTCGCGTGGGTTTCGCCCCCATAATCGAAAGATGTGCAGGATAGATGGATTGGCCATGCTAACTTGCTCCTTAATTGGAAAAAATGAATTGGGTACTCTAAATTTATTTTAATAAAAGACAAGTGCATCCATCCTTCAATATTAATACCAAAACTGTGCAATGTTCCAGGTATGACCTCACAAAACCTTGTACAATTCTAGCAAGTCTTTCTAACTCTTGTACTCCAATCCGTTTGCAAAAAAGATGAACATGCCGTTTACTTTCTTATTTGCTTGTTGTGCCAGCATGCTAACTTTGTTCCCTATACGAGTACACTCAAAAACATTAATATTTACAAGTTTCACACCTTTTAAAAATTATTCAGCTGGTCTATTCTTACTCAAGTGAATAAACTTATAATTCCCACATTATGGCTCCCTTAAACCTGTCTATATCTCTTTGTAGTATATTGGTGACTTCCTCATTGCTTACATTTCCACCTCGCTTTGTATTGTTAACAAACTTAGACATATTACTCTGTCTCTTTGTTTATGGTGTTTGTTTCTGTCCCTTTGAGAATCAACATGGATTGTTTTACTACAATAAATATACAGTATAAATGCAAGTTGTCAAAGGAAAAAAGTATAGAGTTAACACTTTGCAAACACCATCCACAGATGATTTCCAACAGCAATTAAAAGCTGGCTACCACCTTCTTTAAGTAATACATTCTGCAGAGAAACCTGCAGGTTGTTTAACAAAATTGATTAAGACATCTTTGACAATTACTGCACGAGAGTTCAATTTAAACTTTTAAGAAATTAATTATATGTTCCGTCTTAAGAATTCTCATTCAATGTTTTGTTCAATACCTGATTTTTTTTTAAAAAAGCAAACACGTGGACTTTGTCGACATGGACATTTTAAAAACTAATGTTAAAAATAAACAAATTAAAAAGAAAGGCTAGAGGTGTACTCTTAGTTCAAAGTATGTCATTGAAAATGTTTGCAGCTATTGCCAATCTTTATTTTGAAGTTTTCCTCTGTTAATTGTGTCAATTTAACTGAAATTTCCATTATCCTACACAAATTATTCATTCAATTAACCTTCCACCACCCCAATTTCAAGTTGTTCCACCCCTCATTATGTTCTTCTGTTGTACACTCCAGTCACAACAATCTGTTAACACATTAAAGTGACCAGCCACAATAAAGTAAGCCAGAATAGGATCCCATTTTAGATTTTTACTGATAAGAAACATTTTATGTCTTTTGTCCCTCTCCCAGGAGATGAGTAGCTCATTAGAGCCAAACACACATGAACCACTCCATCACGATATATTAGTGCACAATCGTGTACACTGACAGTCTACTTGGCAGCCCATTACCTTTACCGTTGACTGAAGCGCATTATTTTGCGAAGGTACAAGTTAAATAGTTGTTACCTTATTTTTTTTCCATTTATATTCTACACAAAACTAGTTCCACAGGTAGGCAACCAGAGGTTTACTAAAGGGGGTTGCAGAATATTGTAGGCTGCCAAATAAGAGTGTTCACTGGTTGCTTGAAGCAAGTCAGCACATGACTAGACTGATAGAACCCTCAGTTCATAGAAAAGCAGAAAGCCATTTCATCAAAACTGGAAAATGTTTTTCAGATGTAACAAGGTAAAAGAGACAAAAGGAAATCCTGTTTGTGACTAGGGCAGAGATTTGTCAAGATGAACATTCCTGCAAGAGAATAAAACATCAATACAAAAGCAAAATACTGCAAATGCTAGAAATTTGAAAGAAAAGCAATAAATGCCACACACACACACACACACACACACACACACACACACACAAGATTTTTTCCACTTCGCTCTTATCCTTGTTACATCTCTCACATTTTCCAGTTCTGATGAAAGGTCACCAACCTGAAATATTAGATCTGTTTCCCTCTCCACAGATGCTGCCTGACTTGCTGTGTCTGTCCTTCATTTTCTATTTTTATGACATATGTTTAAGCTCAATTCCAGCAATGCTTCAGTGGCCCAGGATTTAAAATTTTGAAATCTTATCTGAGGAACCAGCAATCCCCGTTTCACCTATTTCCATTAAATAGAACTTTCTAAAATAGATGGAAAGAGGCAAATATCGTGTTCAATGAGAAGGGTATTTGCTAAACGGTGAAGGTCTGAGACATAGGGGTTTCAATACATCAATCACAAAATATCATTAACATGTACAGAAAATAATTTAAAAAGCTAATGGAATGCGAGCCTTTATATCTGAAGACTAGAATTGAAGGAAGTGGAGGTCATGCTTCACTGGACAGTAGCATAATGTTACCAGTAAATCATAGGCCTGGACTAAAATGCTCAAAAACAGGAGTTCAAATCCCACCAAGGCAGCTTGAAAATCAATTCATTCATACATCTGGAATTAAAAAACTATCTTGGGTAATGATGACCTGGGCCGGGATTCTCCCCTACCCGGCGGGGCGGGGGTCCTGGCGGGATGGAGTGGCGTGAACCACTCCGGTGACGGGCCGCCCCAAGGGTGCAGATTTCTCCGCACCTTTAGGGGCCAAGCACTCACCGTGAGGGGCTAGGCCCACGCCAGAGTGGTTTCCGCTCCACTGGCTGGCATGGAAGGCCTTTGGCGCCATGCCTGCCGGTGCCGAAAGGACTTCGCCGGGCGGCGGAAGTCCGCGCATGCGCAGGAGCATCAGCGCCCGCCGCGTCATCCCCGCGCATGCGCAGTGGGGGCGTCTCTTGCGTGTCGACCATCGTGGAGACTGTGGCCGAGGCGGAGAGAAAAGAGTGCCCCCACGGCACAGGCCCGATCGCGGGCCAGACCACCGTGGGGGCACCCCCCGGGGCCAGATCGCCCGCCCCCCCCCCAGGACCCCGGAGCCTGCCGCCGCCGCCTAAGCCCGCTGGTAAGAGTGGTGGTTTGATTCTCGCCGGCGCGACAGGCATGACAGCAGTGGGACTTCGGCCTATCGCTGGCCGGAGAATCGGCGGGGGGGGCGCCGACTGGCGCGGCGCGATTTTGCACCCCCCCCCCGCCGAATATACGGTGCCGGTGAATTCGGCAACCGGCGGGGGAGGGATTCGCACCAGCTCCCGGCGATTCTCCGACCGGGCGGGGGGTCGGAGAATCGCACCCCATAATACCACTGGACTGTCATATAAATCCGCTTGGTTCACTTATGCCCCTTAGGGAAGGACATCTGTCATCCTTGGCTAGTCTGGTGTGTATAGTGTGTGGTTCCAGATCCACAGCATTGTGGCTGACTCTTCTGAAATAGCCACCCAGTTACATCAAACTGGGCTCACGACCATCTTTTCAAGGACAATTAGGGATGAGCAACCAATGCAGGTCTTCCCAACAATATTATTTGTTAATAATATTAACAAAACTATACAAAGCCCTGACAAAACCACAACTGGAGTTCTTTGAGTGATTTTGGCCATCACACCTTGGGATAGGTATACTGGTCTTGGAGGGAGTGCAGCACTGATTTATCTCAATACATGGTTAAATAATGAAGAGAGTTTATACAAACTAGATCTCTATTACCTGGCATTTAGAAGATTAGGGAAGATATGATCAAAGTCTTCAAGATATTAAAGGGAATAGTGTAGATAGAGAAAAATATTCCATTGATTAGGATATCCAAGACCAGGCATATAGTTTAAAGACAGAGTCAAAGTCAGACATTTCAGGAGTGCAATTCAAAAACACTTCTATACTCAAAGGATGGTACAAGTTTGGAACTCTCACAGAGGCAGAGGTAACAGGGGGGGTCGACGTTGCCAAACTTGCTTCATTATTATTGGGCGGCGAATGTGGACAAGGTGCGGCGGTGGTGGGAAGGAGAAGCGGTAGAGTGGGTTAGGATGGAGGAGGAATCTTGTAAGGGGTCACGTTTGAGGGCTATGGTGACGGCAGCATTGCCAATGGCTTCGAGTAGGTGTGCAGGGAGCCCAGTGGTGCAGTCCACGGTGAAGATATGGAATCAGCTGAGGAGGCATTTTAGGGTGGAAGGGATGTCGGTGCTAATGTCGCTGTGCGAAAATCATGGGTTTGAGCCGGGGGGGGGGGGGGGGGGGGGGGGGGGGGGGGGGGGAGAAGAGATGGTGTATACAGGAGGTGGAGGGAAGTGGGGCTGGTCAAGGTGAGGGATTTGTATTTGGAGGAAGGGTTCGCAAATCTGGAGGAGCTAAGGGAGAGGGTAGAGCTGCTGAGGGATAGTGAGTTCAGCTATCTACAGGTTAGGGACCTTGCACAAAAGATCTGGAAGGGGTTCCCTAGATTGCCGGGATACACCCTGCTGGAGCGACTGCTGCTTCTGGATGTGGAAGGGGTGGGAAGAATTGGGGATATATACAAGTGGCTGGGGGAGCAGGGAGGTGAGCAGGCGGTGAAGATCAAGGAGAAATGGGAAGTGGAGTTGGGAATGGATATCAATTGGGGAATATGGAGTGAGGCACTGCAAAGGGTAAACGGGACGTCCTCTTGTGCAAGGATGAGCCTGATACAGTTTAAAGTGGTGCATAGGGTGCATATGACTCGGGTGAGAATGAGTGGGTTCTTTCAGGGGGTAGCAGATGAGTGTGAGATGTTTGGGCGGGGGCCAGCGAATCATGCGCACATGTTTTGGGGTTGTGAAAAATTGGGAAGATTCTGGGCGGGTGTTTGCGGTCTTAGCCAGGATAGTGGAGGGGGGAGTGGACCCGGACCCATTGGTGGCGATATTTGTGGTTTCAGAGAAGCCGGAGCTCATGATGAGGAGGAAGGCCGATATCTTGGCCTTCGCCTCTCTGACTGCATGGCGACAAATTTTGCTGGAGTGGCGTTCGGCATCACCACCAGGGGTAGCAGCATGGTTGGGTGACCTGTATGATTTCCTGCAGTTGGAGAAGCTAAAGTATGAGTTAAGGGGCTCAGCAGGAGAGTTTGGGAAAAGGTGGGGGATGTTTGTGACCGTGTTTGAGGAGCTGTTCGTCGCAGGGGGATGGGTGATTTGGGGGGGGGGTTTGAAAAAGGAGAAAAATCTGTACAAACTGTATAGTTGACTGTTGGGAAGAATGTTTCCCGGGATGTTTATTTGCTGTAACCTACTTTGATACAAGTTTGAATAAAATGAGTTTTAAAGTTTGGAACTCTCTTCAGCAAGCGGGAATTAATGTGAGGCCCATCCTACTTAACCTCTCCTCATAAGAAAATCCCTCCATAACCGGGATCAACCTAGTTCTCGATTCTCTGGATTACCTCCAATGCAAGTAGCAAGTATATCTTTCTATAGATAAGGGGACCAAAACGTATTCCAAGTGTGGTCTAACTAATCCCTTGTGTGGTTTTAGCAAGACTTCCCTATTTTTATACTCCATTCCCTTTGAAATAAAGGCCAACATTGCATGTGCCTTCCCAATTACCTGCTGAACTTGCATGCTAGCTTTTTGTGATTTATGCATGAGGACACCCAAATCCCTCTGTGCTGCAGGTTTCTGCAGTCTTTCTCCATTTAAATATTTTACAACTCCTTTATTCTTCCTACCAAGTGCATAACCTCACATTATATTCCATCGGACAGGTTTTTAATTCACTCAGCTAACCGGTCTATATCCCTCTGTAGACTCTGGTGTCATCCTCACCACTTGCCTCCCCATCTATTTTTGTGTCATCCCCAAACTTGGCAATAGTACATTCACTTCCCTCGTCCAAGTAATTAATATATCGTGTAAATAATTTTGGCCCCAGCTTTGATCTCTGTGGCACTCCACGGATCACAGGTTGCCACCCTGAAAAAGCCCCTCTTATCCCAACTCTGTCTTCTATCAGTTAGCCAATCCTCTATCCATGCTAATATACTACCCCCAACACCATGGGCTCTTATCGTATTAAGTAGCCTTTTGTGTGGTACTTTATCTAACACTTTTGGGAAATCCAAGTATATTACATCTATGGGTTCCCATTTATCTATCTTGCTGGTTACCACCTCAAAGAATTCTAACGCATTTGCCAGGCATGATTTCCCCTTCATGATGCCATGTTGCCTCTGCTTGATTATATTATGCATTTCTAAATGCTCTACTGTTACATCCTTTATAATGGACTCTAACGTTATCCCAATGACAGCTGTTAAGCTAACTGGCCTATAGTTACCTGCTTTTTGTCTCCCTCCCTTTTTGAATAAGGGTGTTAGATTTGAAATTTTCCAATCCTCTGGGGCTTTCCTGAATGTAAGGATTCTTCGAAGATTACTCCCAGTGCATCCATGATCTCTACAGCTACTTCCTTGAATATCCTGGGATGCAACCCATGAGTTATCAGGAACCTATCGGCCTTTAACCCCATTAGTTTCCCTAGGACTTTTTCTTCAGTGAAATTTATTGTATTTATTTCATTCCCCCTTCATTATTTTGTATTTTTGGAATGTTATGAGTGTTTTCCATCATGACGACTGATGCAAAGTATTTGTTTGACTTAGTCATTTCCTGGTTCCCCATTATTATTTCCCCAGTCTCATTCTCTAAGGGGCCTACATTCACTTTAGCCCCTCTCATATTTAAAGAAGCCCTTGCTGTCCGTTTTTATATTCCTTGTTAGTTTACCCTCATAGCTTATCTTTTTCCTCTTTATTTTTTTGTCACCTTTTGTTGTTTTCTAAACTTCCCCAATCCTCTGGCTTACTTCTCATCTTTGTCACAGTATATGTTTTTCTTTCAGTTTAATAATATCCTTAACTTCCTTGATTAATCATGGTTGATTTATCTCCTTCCTATAATTCTTCTTCCTCACTGGAATATATCTTTGTTGTGAGTCATGAACTATTTTCAGAAATATCCGTGCAAACTGTTCACAATTGCTTTAAATTTCAATTCCCAGATTGTATTAAAATGACATCAATCTTTTGTCTACCTCTGAAGTCTGCTGCCCCACTTTAACGCCAGTTGTCTCTTTAACTCAGAACACTTTGTTTATTCTTCCTTGAATTCTTCTGAACAATATCTTGATCTCTGTTCTCTTAACTTCAGATGTTCTAAATGTGCTTTCTGTCCCAATTCCATGGTTATCTGAACTGTAACTTGTAATTTAGGAAGCCTGCCTCTTTATACCTCCTGTCCTGTCCAGTCTTTCTTCTGGCAGTGTTGAGAGATGTTCACTCCCCAAGATCCTGT
Organism: Scyliorhinus torazame; assembly: GCF_047496885.1. NCBI lineage: Eukaryota > Metazoa > Chordata > Chondrichthyes > Carcharhiniformes > Scyliorhinidae > Scyliorhinus > Scyliorhinus torazame. The sequence goes on from NC_092723.1 coordinate 165,232,419, forward strand.
CACCAACTTCCACAAATTCAGCTAAAAATTCATTTACAGAATGTGGACGTCGCTGGTTAGGCCAGCATTTATTGCCCATCCCTGGTTGCCATTCAGAAGGTGGTGGTAAGTTGCCTTCTTGAAACTGCAGTCCTTGAGGTGTAGGTGCATCCACTGTTCCGATAGGAAGGGAGCACTGGGATGTTGCACAGCGACAGTGAAGGAACGGCAATATATTTCCAAGCTAGGGTGGTGGGTGACTTGGAGGGGAACATCCAGGTATCTGCTTCTCTTGTCCTTCTAGATGGTAGTGGTCATTGGTTTGGAAGGTACTGTCTAAGGAACCTTGGTGAGTTACTGCAGTGCATCTTGTAGACGGTACACACGGCTGCCACTGTTCATCGGTGGTGGAGGGTTTGAATGCTTGTGGAAGGGAAAGCAATCAAGCAAGCTGCTTTGTCCTGGAAAGTGTCAAGCTTTGAGTGTTGTTGGAGCTGCATTCATCCAGGCAAGGGGATTACACTCCTGACTTGTGCCTTGCAGATGGTGGACAGGCTTTTGGGAGGGGGGGGAAATGATGATAGGTAATGCCATTGAATGACAAGGGATGGTGGTTAGATTCTCTGTTGAAGGAGATGGTGTTGCCTGCCACTTGTGCGGCATGAATGTAACTCGCCGCTTGTCAGCCCATGTCTGCATCTGGTCCAGGTCTTGCTGTATTTGGGCATGGACTTGTTCATTATCTGAGGAGTCGCGAATGGTGCTGAACATTGTACAGTCATCCACAAGCATGCTCACTTATGACCTTATGATGGAAGGGAGATCACTGATGAAACTGCTGAAGCTGGTTGGGCCTAGGACACTACCCTGAGGAACTCCTGCAGTGATGTCCTGGAGGGGAGATGATTGACCTCCAACCACCACAACTATCTTCCTTTGTGCCAGGTATGACTCCAACCAGCGGAGAGTTTTCCCCCTGATTCCCATTGGCTCCAGTTTAGCTAGGGCTCCTTGATGCCAATCTCGGTCAAATGCTGCCTTGATGTCAAGGGCAGTCACTCTCACCTCAGCTCTGGCATTCAGCTCTTTTGCCCATGTTTGAACCAAGGCTGTTATGAGGTCAGGAGCTGAGTGACCCTGGTGGAACCCAAACTGAACATCCATGAGCAGGTTATTGCTGAGTAAGTGCCACTTGATGGCACTGTTGATGACTCCTGCCATCACTTTGCTGATGATGGAGAGTAGACTAAAAGGTTGGGAATTGGCTGGGTTGGATTTGTCCTGTTTCTTGTCTACAGGGCACACCTGGGAAACTTTCCACATTACCGAGTAGATGCCAGTGTTGTAGCTGTATTGGAACAGCTTGGCTAGGATGCGGCTACTTCTGGAGCACAAATCTTCAGTACTATTGCCGGGGTATTGTCAGGACCCATAGTCTTTGCAGTATCCAGTGCCTTCAGCCATTTCTTGATATCACATGGAGTAAATCGAATTTGCTGAAGACTGACATCTGAGATGCTGGGGACCACCAGAGGAGACGGAGATGGATCATTCACTCGGCACTTCTGGCTGAAGATTTTTGCGAATGCCACAGCCTTGTCTTTTGCACATATGTACTGGGTACCTCCATCATTGTGGATGGGATATTTATGGAGCCTCCTCTTCCAGTGAGTTGTTTAGTTGTCCATTATCATTCACAGCAGGATGTGGCAGGACTACAGAGCTTAGATCTGATGCGTTTGTACAATCGCTTAGTTCTATTACTTGCTGCTTATGCTATTTTGCACACAAGTAGTCCTGTGTTGTAGCTTCACCAGGTTGGCACCTCATTTTTCGCTATGCCTGATGTTGCTCCTGGCATGCTCTCCTGCACGCTTCATTGATCCAAGGTTGATCCCCTGGCTTGGTGGTAAAGCAGGGTATATGCCGGGCTATGAGGTTGCAGATTGTGGTTGAATACAATTCTGCTGCTTCTGATGGCCCACAGAGCCTCATGGATGCCCAGTCTTGAGTTACGAGCTCTGTTTGAAGACTATCCCATTTAGCACAGTGGCAGTATCACACAACACGATGGAGGATATCCTCAATGTGAAGACGGAACTTTATCTCCATGTGGACTGTGCGGTGGTCACTTCTACCGATACTACCATGGACAGGTGCATCTGCATTATATGCATTCTCTACCTTAAAAGGCCCCAGTTGCTGAGCAACATCCCATACCTCTGCTGGTCTATTTATTTACTTTTCACGCCGTGGCCCTCCCTAAGCACAATACACAGTTGGAACTTAACCAACCCCTACACCTACAAACACCTTTGTCCAGCATGAATTTAACTACAAGTTTTACCCTTCTAGGCAAAGAAATATTAAATTAAACCCACTTAAAACTATACCTTATTTCTAATGTTTACCAATGCAAATATAAATTCCTAAAAATACCTTTGTTTTCCCCACAAACTTTCAATGTCCAGAATAAATTTTCACCAAGTAACAAGTTTTGCTTCTCATCCAAGGAAGTTCAGAAATGTCTCTTTGTGGTATTCTTTTTCTTGCTTTTAGCTATATATTTCCTAATTTTGACTGAAAGTCATCACAGTCTTGAACCTATAAAATAATAGTGCTCATGTCCCCATTGGCATATGACTCATCAAGTACCAGCAACAAAAGAAGCTCTGCACCAATTGATGAATTTGTCATCAGTTATCTGTCCTGACCTGACTTTCCATCACAGTGGGAACACAAGGTTTAACATTTGATCAAGTAAACTTTCTGAACGGTCAGAGAACAGATGAAACATTCCTACTTGCAATTTTTTTTTTCTGGCCTTTATCCACAAGGTAGATATCCTGGAACCTGAGGTTTTTAAACAATAAAACTCTGGAAAAATCATGGGTTGTTAATCTCTAGACCACAGTGTACTCAATTTTGATGCCCCCAAAGTTAACGTTTTCTTAATACAATCCTTCAAATGACCTTAACAAAAACCTTTATTTACCAACTGATCAGCACATTTCACCTACACCTATTTAATAACATAGCCAGCGTCAATGTTCAAGTGTCACAAATAACTACTGACTTCAAAATCATTGAAAGTACTGAAAGAAATTGGTTCTGAACAACAATAGAAAAGGTGCAACTGTCTGGGGTTGGACAGCAGTCGCGAGAGTTGGCAGCACGTGGAGTCGGGCAGTTTCAGGCCACAGATCAGATTTCAGCACCATTGAAGTGTTTTCCATCTTGGAGATAGATCTGGAAGATCTCAATTGCAATTACAAGCACCATCTACACTGCAGACTAAGCATGGGCTCAGGGGCAAGAAAAATAAATAAGTTTAATTGTAATGCATAGATTAGATAGCAACGATATGAGCAAGTCGTTGCAACACTAACAAGAAATGTATGGTGCTCACAATACTTTAAATACGGACTTCCAGTTATGGCTACGCAGAGCTAAGTCACACGTTCGGCAGCTCCCGCTTGGAAGGGACTTTTGGGCTCTTTTCAGGGCCCCCAACGGCATTTTCTCGACATTTACCAGTGTGGGAAGAAGACTACAACATTCCCCCGACAGTATATGGCTTGGACCAGGAGCGGGGAGACTAAAAAAGTGGTGGTGAACCCAAAGAAAGTGCGAGGGAAGAAGAGCAAGATGGTGGCAGGCGGGGACCAGGCAGCATGGATGCAGTGGGCGCAGGAGATTATCCAGCACTGCTTCAGAGAGCTCAAAGCGGACCTGCTGGAGCCGATGAAGGGTTCTATTGATAAGCTGCTGGAGACCCAAACGGCCCAGGGGGTGGCAATCCGCGAGGTCCGACAAAAGATCTCTGATAACGAGGACGAGATCTTGGGCCTAGCGGTAAAGGTGGAGGCGCACGAGGCGCTCCACAAGAAATGGCAGGAACGGTTCGAGGAGATGGAGAACCTGTTGAGGCGGAAGAATCTGCGGATCCTGGGCCTCCCGGAGGGACTGGGGGGGTCAGACGTGGGGGCCTATGTGGTCACCATGTTAAACACGCTGATGGGACGGGGTCCTTCCAGGTAGAGTGCTGGCGAGGAGGCCCAAGGCTAACGAGCCGCCGCGGGCGGTGCTGGTGCGGTTTCATAGGTTCACTGATCGGGAGTGCGTTCTCTGGTGGGCCAAGAAAGAGAGGAGCAGCAGGTGAGAGAATGCGGAGGATCGAATACATCAGGACTGGAGCGCGGAGGTGGCGAAGAAGAGGGCCGGGTACAACCGGGCAAAGGCGGTGCTGCACAGGAAGGGGGTGAAGTTTGGCATGCTGCATTCGGCGCGACTGTGGGTCACCTACAAGGACCGGCACCATTATTTTGTGTCTCCGGAGGAGGCGTGGGCCTTTGTTCAGGCCAAGAAGCTGGACACAAACTGAGGGTCAGGCGTGGGGATCGTCGGGGATTGTGGTTGTGTTACATTTTGAGGGGGGTTCTTTGTTCTTGTTTATTTTTGATTCTGTGTGGGTGGTTAGGGAGGATTGGGCACTGTTTTGGTTGGGTCTGTCGGGTGGGCTCTTGGAGGGGGGCAAGTAAACGGAGTCGGGGGTGGATGGCCGGTAGGGGGGGCCCCGCGGGGGAGGGTGAGGCCCGAGTCGGGGGTGAGGGGACTGGGCCTGTAAAAGGAGCTGCGCCAGAGGAGGCGGGGCCGGGCAGGTGGAAAGCACGGGCTTTTTCCCGTGCTGAAGGCTGGAGGGGGCGGGACCAGGGTGGGGAAGCGAGGGTTTTTTTCCCGTGCTTGGGATGGAAGGGGGAGGCGGAGTGCCTGCTGGTGGGTAATGGAGGGGATGGGGAAGTCCCACAATGGGAGGAGTCGAAGGAGAGGCGGGAGTGGCCGGGGTCAGCAGGAGTCAGCTGACTTGCGGGAGTGCAATGAGGGGAGTAAAGCAGCTAGGAGGGATCCTAGCTGGAGGGGGGATTCTGGGCGGGTGGGTGGGGGGAGAGAACCGGGTTGCTGCTGGTAGGATCAAGGGGGAGCTGGAGCGAGTAGAGGGGGTTGGGACGGGGGTCTGCCGCCGTGGGGAACGGGACGGGCGTCGGGTGCGTGTCTGGCCGAGGAGGGGTTAGGGCTAGTCGGCGGGGGAGGGGGGCGGGTAGCCCCCTGATCCGGCTGATAACCTGAAGCGCAAGGGGACTGAACCGGCCGGTTAAGCGGGCCCGGGTGTTCAGTTTGAAGGGGCTGAAGGCAGATGTGGTCATGCTCCAGGAGACACACCTGAAGGTGACAGACCAGTTAAGATTGAGGAAAGGGTGGGTAGGTCAGGTGTTTCATTCAGGGCTGGATGCCAAAAAAAGGGGGTGGCGATCTTGGTGGGAAAGAGGGTGTTGTTCGAGGCGTCGAGCATTGTGACAGACAATGGCGGCAGGTACGTAATGGTAAGTGGTAAGCTGCAAGGGGAGAGGGTGGTGCTGGTCAACGTGTACGCCCCGAACTGGGACGATGTGGGTTTTATGCGGCGCATGTTGGGTCGGATCCCGGACTTGGAAGTGGGGGGACTCATAATGAGGGGGGGGGACTTTAACACAGTGTTGGATCCGGCACTGGTCCCCTCCAGGTCTAGGACGGGTAGGAGGCCGGCGGTGGCTAAAGTGCTGAGGGGGTTTATGGACAGATGGGAGGGGTGGACCGTTGGAGATTTGCAAGGCCGGGGCTAGGGAATTTTCATTCTTCTCGCACGTTCATAAGGCCTATTCCTGGATCGACATTTTTGTTATGAGCAGGGCACTGATAGCAAGAGTAGAAGATACCAAGTACTCGGCGATAGCCATTTCGGATCACGCCCCACATTGGGTAGACCTAGAGCTGGGGCAGGAGATGGACCAGCGCCCGTTGTGGCGCTTGGAGGTGGGGCTGTTGGCGGACGAGGAGGTGAGCGAGCGGGTCCGAGGAAGCATAGAGAGATACCTGGAGGCCAACGATAACGGGGAGGTCTGAGTGGGGATGGTCTGGGAGGCGCTGAAGACGGTGGTTAGGGGAGAGCTGATCTCTATTAGGGCCCACAAGGAGAGGAGAGAGCAGAGGGAGATGGAGAGGCTGGTGGGGGAGATGGTGAGGGTAGAGAGGAGATACGCGGAGGTGCCGGAGGAGGGACTGTTGAGGGAGAGGCGTAGCCTCCAGGCCGAATTCGACCTATTGACCACCAGGAGGGCGGAGGCGCAGTGGAGGAAGGCCCAGGGGGCTGTTTATGAATATGGGGAAAAGGCAAGCCGGATGCTGGTGCATCAGCTTCGGAAGCGGGATGCAGCTAGGGAGATCGGGGGAGTTAAGGATAGGGGAGGGAGTGTGGTGCGGAGTGGGGTTGGCATCAATGGGGTCTTCAGGGACATTTATGAGGAACTGTATCGGTCCAAGCCCCCACTGGAGGAGGGAGGGATGGGCCGCTTTCTGGACCAATTGAGGTTCCCGGAGGTGGAGGAGGGACTGGTGGCGGGATTAAGGGCTCCAATTGGGCTGGAGGAGCTGGCCAAAGGGATAGGGAGCATGCAGGCGGGGAAGGCACCGGGGCCGGACGGTTTCCCGGTCGCATTCTACAAAAGATATGTGGACCTGTTAGGCCCATTGCCGGTTAGGACCTTCAATGAGGCAAGGGAGGGGGGGCCTTGCCCCCGACGATGTAACCCGGACACTGATCTCCTTGATCCTGAAGCGGAACAAGGATCCTCTGCAGTGTGGGTCCTACAGGCCGATTTTGTTGTTAAATGTAGATGCCAAGGTGCTGGCGAAGGTCTTAGCCACGAGAATTGAGGATTGGGTGCCGCAGGTTATCCACGAAGACCAGACGGGGTTTATGAAGGGGAGGCAGTTGAAGGCGAATGTGCGGAGGCTCCTGAACGTTATTATGATGTCGGCGAGGGAGGGGGGAGGCGGAGATAGTGGTGGCGATGGACGCTGAGAAGGCCTTTGATAGGGTAGAGTGGGGTTACTTGTGGGAGGTGCTGAAGAGGTTCGGGTTTGGGGAGGGGTTCGTCAGGTGGGTTGGGCTGTTGTACGAGGTCCCGATGGCGAGTGTGGCCACGAACATACTTTCGGTTGCATCGAGGGACGAGGCAGGGGTGTCCCCTGTTCTCCCTGCTCTTCGTACTGGCGATTGAACCCCTGGCTATGGCACTGAGGGAGACGAGGGAGTTGGTGCGGGGTGGGGAGGAGCATAGGGTGTCGCTCTATGCGGACGACTTGCTGCTATATGTGGCTGACCCGGTGAGGGAAATTCCGGAGGTAATGAGGATCCTCAGGGAGTTCGGTGATTTCTCAGGGTACAAGCTCAACATGGGGAAGAGAGAGTTGCTCGTGGTTCACCCAGGGGACCAGGAGAGGGGGATTGGCGAGCTCCACTAAAAAGGGCGGAGAGGAGCTTCAGGTATTTGGGGGTCCAGGTGGCCAGGAACTGGGGGGCCCTGCATAGGCTTAATTTCACGAGGCTGGTGGAGCAAATGGAGGAGGAGTTTAAGAGGCGGGACGCATTGCCGCTGTCCCTGGCGGGTAGGGTGCAGTCAGTCAAGATGACAGTGCTCCCAAGGTTTTTGTTCCTGTTCCAGTGCCTCCCCATTCTGATCCCGAAGGCCTTCTTTAGGCGGGTCAACAGGAGCATAACGGGGTTTGTGTGGGCGCAAGGGACTCAGAGGGTGAGAAGGGTGTTCCTGGAGCGGAGAAGGGATGGGGGGGGGCTGGCGCTGCCCAACCTCTTGTGGGTACTACTGGGCCGCCAATGCGGCGATGGTGCTCATGTGGGTGATGGAGGGGGCTGCATGGAAGAGGCTGGAGATGGCGTCCTGTGAGGGTACGAGTCTGGAGGCGCTGGCAACGGCGCCGCTGCCTCTCACCCCAATGAGGTATGCCACGAGCCCGGTGGTGGCTGCTACCCTCAAAATCTGGGGGCAATGGAGGTGGCACGGGGGGGGGGGAGAAGTGGGGGCCTCGGCGTGGACCCCGATGCGGGGGAACCACCGGTTTGTCCCAGGGAAAATAGATGGAGGGTTTTCGGTGTGGCACAGGGCAGGGATAAGATGACTGGGGGACCTGTTTGTGGATGAGAAGTTCGCGAGCCCAGGTGAGCTGGGGGATAAGTACGGGCTCCACACACACCCCCCCCCCCCCTCAAGTGGTGGAATTCCCGCTGCAGCTGCCATGCACGGTACAGGACAGGGTGCTCTCGGGGGTGTGGGTTGGAGGGGGGGAAGATCTCGGCAACATACCAGGTGATGCAGGAGGAGGAGGCCTCGGTGGAGGAGCTGAAAGGTAAGTGGGAGGAGGAGTTGGGGAAGGCGATCGAGGAGGGGACGTGGGCAGATGCCCTTGGGAGGGTGAACTCTTCCTCTTCGTGCACGAGGCTCAGCCTCATACAGTTTAAGGTGCTGCTCAGGGCACACATGACCGGGACAAGGATGAGCTGGTTTTTTGGGGTGAGGACAGGTGTGTTAGGTGCTCAGGAAGCCCAGCAAACCACACCCACATGTTCTGGGCATGCCCAGCACTGGAGGAATTTTGGAAGTGCGTACGAGGACGGTGTTGAGGGTGGTGGATCCAGGGTCAAACCGGGCTGGGGGCTCGCAATATTTGGGGTTGCAAGGGAGCCAGGAGTGCAGGAGGCGAAAGAGGCCGGTATTCCGGCATTTGCGTCCTGGTAGCCCGGCGAAGGATTCTTCTTCAGTGGAAGGATGCGAGGCCCCCAAGCGTGGAATCCTGGATCAACGATATGGCGGGGTTTATTAAGTTGGAGGGTGAAATTTGCCTTAAGGGGATCGGTGCAAGGGTTTTTCAGGCGGTGGCAACCGTTCTTGGACTTCCTGGCATAACGGTAGACAGAGGGGGGTATGGGGTTGTTTTGTTTTGGACTTAATTCTACTGGGTTCCTTTTACATTTTGTTGTTGATATTTTGTGAAAACTTTATAATAAAAAATTTTTTTTTTTTTTAAAACAATAATTTAAATACACTCTTTATATGTGGACAGCCAATGTAAATTCACAAGCTTGAAGTAATAAGTAATGTCCAAATTTCACTAACATTTGCGTTTTATGGGTTAATTTTAAAGGGAAATGAATCGACAAAGCTGCATTTATCGCTGTCCTAAAGCTAGCTTCCAACAGGTGAGACAGTGTCCAGTCAACTTTCTTACGTCTGCTCACTTCATGATAAGACCGAGTGTGCAATAGAAATAAGAAAATTGTTTGAAATAAATTTAATATAGGAACTGTACCCTCACAAAATCAAATGGAAAAAACATTGGCAATTAATATGTTGCTCTGTTTATTCACAAATCTGATCAGCTCAATTAATGAAGTACATCTGCAAAGGATTTTCTTTCCAATGAATGTGCTTATGATGATGTGGAGATGCCGGCGTTGGACTGGGGTGGGCACAATAAGAAGTCTTACAACACCAGGTTAAAGTCCAACAGGTATGCTTCAAATCACTAGCTTTCGGAGCACTGCTCCTTCCTCAGGCGAATGTCTCCAAGCACTTGAGGAAGGAGCAGTGCTCCGAAAGCCAGTGATTTGAAACAAACCAGTTGGACTTTAACCTGGTGTTGTAAGACTTCTCACTGTGCTTATGATGTATAATCTATTTGTAACCTATTATGGTATGCTAGTTATCCTTTATCCACTACTTTGCTGAACAAGCACACAAAAACATAAAACAGTATTTCTCATCATATTCTTAACTAAATTTCCCCTAAATTTAGCTCCATAATATATAGGGCTTGATCCAATAGGGCTTGATCAAACAGCCATTCTGTGCCACAAAAGCAGCTTTCCGTGCCGCATCATGGCCGATAGAAGCCAAGAGACCTCACACTCTGGATCTACCCAGCTTGCAATGCCTCGCGAGATCGCATTAGATCTCGAGAGACGTTGCGATGTAAATCCAGCCCATTGTGGGCAGACGGGGCTATGTGAGGTCTCGGTTATGCGTTCCTGCTGAGATCCCTTATTTAATGTGAGTGGCGTTTTATAGCCATGTGTTCCTCAGCGCTGCCAGCGTCAGGAAACATGCAGCTAAGCACGGCCGCTATGAGACTTTGTTCCCATTTAGTTGAATCGCACCCATAGTTTTATGGGTTGGAGGGGAGAGGGTCATTGTCTGTGCAGTGTCTGCACACTCTCCCAGTGTCTGCGAGGATTTCCTCCGGGTACTTCGGTTTCTTCCCACAAGTCCCGAAAGATGTGCTGTTGGGTGAATCGGACATTCTGAATTCTCCCTCAGTACCCAAACAGGCGCCGGTGTGGTGACTCGGGGATTTTTCACAGTAACTTCATTGCAGTGTTAATGTTAGCTTACTTGTGACACTAAGATTATATTATTATTAATAGAAAAATATCTACAAATGGAAGTTGGTCTCATGTGAAAATTAATCTTTCCATCTGCCAATACACCAAGAATACAAAAGATCACCATTCTGGATATGATTAATTTCTTGGTCACTTATGTTGTGTTGAATATTGTGATGTATGATTACAGATAAGTACCACAAAATAATTAGCAATATCGAATTCAAATATGTGGCGTTCCGTGTCGGTGTATATTAGCTTAATGTTCAAAAGGGATCACAAAGACCTTGGAGACTGAAGCTGAGTTTTAAAAAATTCAAAGAAATAAATGCGACTATTTCATCAAATTATCTTAACATATAGTGACACATCAAAATCCTAAAGTGACAGAAAAATGTGGTAACTAAGGTAATTAAGCACATAATATCAGCCAGGTATGCCTATCAATAAAACTTGCCAGTATCAACTGGAAATCAAAATCACAATTTACATTAACTGTTTAAAATTTGGAATCAAAAACACAATTTCTAAATTTGCAGATGACACTAAACAATGAAATGGACAGTCAATAACGAGGAAGACTTCAACGATTTACAGAAGAACATTAGTAAGCTTGCAGAATGGGAAAATAATTGGAAGGTGAAATTTAACATAAAGGAGAGATAGCACATTTTGGTCAGAAGAACAGAGCAGTCACTTATATGTTTGAAGGTATAAAGTTAGGTGAAAAGGAATCTCAGAGTACAAATACACCAATTACTAAAAATTTGCAGCACAGGTTAGCAATGTCATAAAATAAAAGGAAACCAAGCACTCGGCTTTATGTCTAGAGGGATAGATTTGAAAAGTAGGGAAGTTATACTAAACCTGTATCAAAACTTCGTCATATAGCATTTAGAATACTCTTTGGGGCTCTGGTTGCCAGATTAATAAAAGGGTATAGAGATACAGGACAGGGTACAGAGAAGACTTGCAAGTATGATACCAAACATGCACAGGTGCACATTGGGAAGGACTGACAGACTTTTTCTCTTGAAAGTGAAAAGCTGAGGAGTGACCTAATACAGGTCTTTAAAACAATTAGAAGTTTTGATAGAGTTGAAATGTTTCCTCTTATGGGGAAAAGCATAACTAGAGGACATCAATACAAGATAGTCACCAAGAAAGTCACCAAAAAACCCAACGAATGATAAGAATGTGGAACTCAATTGCCATGGTACCAGGCTAGCGGTGTCAAGATGCCCAGGTGACCAGCAATGCCAGGGTACCACCCTGCCCAGAGCGCAAATACCTGGGAGACCCCCATAAGTGCTGTTCCATCTGTTCCCTTTTGTGGGGACCAGCAGTGTAACAGCACTCACCCGAGGTCTCCGAGGCAAAGGGGTTACATCCCAACGTCTCGGTTAGGTCAGGGGAGTGCATATTAGAATGAGACTAGCTGTCTCACTCTAATATGCAGATCTGCAAAATAGTGAGCCCTCCCACAATGGGCAGGATTCAGATCGCAACATTTAGTGCGATCGCACTGGATCTCGCGAGGCATGATGAGGCAGATAGATCCCGGTGGCCACACCACGCTGCCTTTCAGGCACAATGTGGCCGGTAGATCGTGCCCAGTATTAAAATTCAATTCAATCTTTTTTTCTCAATACCATGTATCATGCAGATCCCAGATCAGTCTCACCAAAGTTAAAATTACCCCCAATTTAGTGGATTAATGCTCGATTTAAAATAAACTAAAAATCAAAATAATTGGAAATGTTGTGCTCTATTGCATGAACTGGCATGCTGAGTTCTGCAGGCAATTAGCAAAAGTAGACAATTTCACAAAGAGCCCGAGCAAGAGTTACAAGGGGGATGTAATGAAGAACTTTTCTTTTGCAGCGAGTGGCAATGACCTGGAACTCACTGCCTACAAGGGTGGTGGCAGCAAAAACAATCAACGATTTTAAAACAAAATTGGATAAACAGATAAAGGGAAATAAACTTCAGGACTACAGGAATAGAACATGAAAATGGGATTCACTGGATTTCTATACAGAGAACTGGCATGGGCCACAAATGGACTCCTTCTGTGTCATAATGACACTATCACTCAATGTCTTTTGAGGAGTGTAGCCATCTAAGGTGGCCACCTGCAAAGGACCATGGGAATTATGGCCAACCCAGGACTCAGACAGATACACAGCCTATGTGTATCTAAAACACAGGTAACCAGACCTGACCGAAACTCTCGCTCGTTTACATTTCAATGGCCCATTTCCCAGGACAACAGGACTCCAATCAAGCAACTGGTACAGCCACAGTCTGATCGGCAGCACTCCCCTTACTCAGAAAGCACAACTTCCAAGGTCAATGACCGCTAAGGACCCACCCCTTTATTGGTCGAAATCGAAGAGAGTGATCAGAGCCCTGTCAAGCTATTGGGTCCAAGGTTACGGACCGCCCCAAAGAGCGCGAAATCCCAGAGGGATAAAAGAGAGCGCAGCCATGTGTTCTGAAACCTCTTTGATCCGGCCTGTGCCACCCAATTGCAGCAGGAACCGACAGTTAAGTTTAAGACCAACGATCACTACCTGACAGATGAGCCCAGCAGAGATAGAGCCACTTTCTTTGAACCAGCGAAGTGAAATCCAGATAAAGGCCTTTATCCATTTGCACAGTGCCGGTGGCCCTGAAGTTAAGTATAGGTTATTGTAGCTGATAGGTGTAGTTTAACTCGCAGTAGATATTGTGTTTGCATGTTGAGATGTGTATGTAAATAAACCATCTTTTGAACTAACTAACTGGTTGTGTGGTCATTTGATCAATAGAAGGGAAAGGCTTGTGGTTCACAGAGATAAATAAATAAATAGAACAACAGGAGGTATCCATTTTTTTTTTAAATGAAAGATTGTGATATTTTCAGTGCAAGCTTAGAGTGAAAATCCAGAGCTATGTTATGAAATACCACCTTTATACTATCAAAAGAAACAGCTCAGGTTGAAGCGTCAGCAGACAATGAGCCAATGACCTGCCTTAAGGCTGAGCACGCATGGAAAGGAATGAATATCATCTGGAATATTGTGTGCAGTTTTGGTCTCCTTGTCTGAGGAAAGATTCTCTTGTTATAGAGGGAGTGCAGCAACGGTTTACCAGACTGGTTCTGGGATTGAGGGACTGACGTATGAGGAGAGATTGAGTCGGTTAGGTGTATAAACACTGGAGTTCAAGATGAGGGGGCAATCGCATAGACACTTCTAAAATTCTAACAGGACTAGAGAAGGTAGATGCAGGATGTTCCCGATGGCAAGAGTTCAGAACCAGGGGTCACAGTCTAAAGATACAGGGTAAACCATTTAATACTGAGAAGAGGAGAATTTTTTCACCCAGAGAGTGGTGAATCTGTGGAACTTGCTATCACAGAAAGTGGTTGAGGCCAAAATATGGCATGTTTTCAAGGAGTTAGATACAGCTCTTGGGGCTAAAGGGGGTCAAAGGATATGGGGGGGAAAGCAGAAACAGGTTCCTGAGTTGGATGATCAGCCATGATCATAATGAATGGTGAAACAGGTCCGAAGGGCCGAATGGCCTACTCCTATGATTCGTAAGCACCACTTGTCGAAATAGCATCATAAAACACACAAGTCTAAATCTAACATATAACAGCTTCTAGTTCAGCAGAAAATGCATTAAATGTTACATGGCCTTGAAACATTTTCATGAGCTTGTTACCTTCTGTATTGGGGGGGGGGGGGGGGAATTAACTCTGGAATAAACAAGTGTAACTTAAATTAATGTAGTACTTTTAATTAAGTAAAACATCCTGTGGCACTTCACAGATACATTATCAAGCAAAATCTGACGTTGACCACATGGAGATATTAAGTCAAACAGGTATGTTTTGAGGAGCGACCCATGGGTAGAGAGTGGATAAGAGGTAGAGGGGTTTAGCAGCTAGAATAAAGCAAGCAGGTAAAGAGATTTGCTTGATGCGTGGCACAATGTGCTGAAGTGTTGCAAATTTTTCAAGTAATATGCCAGGAAATGGAGTACCTGCTAGCTATATTAATACAACAAGGAATTGTAATGGGGTTAAGTAACTACAGCAAGGTGCAGAATGTTCCACAAAATAAGCAGCATCAATATTTTTAAACTACTGAACATTAAGCTTTGTGTTTACAACTGTTGACTTGAAGCCAAATGCATTTTTTAAATGTATCTCTTGGTGGTTGGGCAGAAATGTCAAAGGTTTGCTGGTCCTCAAAAGGTCAGAGTGCGTGCGGAGTGATGTCTGCAAGGCCAAAAGATGTCAAGGCCACATCACTCACACCAGCATGCAACTGCCAGTTTCAACAAAGAAACACAACTACTGCTTGCAATATCCCATATGTTGGAAAAATAACCAAGAATAATAAATGTTGCCGTCCTCCAAAATAAAACCAAATTAAAGAAGCAGTTTTTTTTTTTTAATTTTACCTTTTCCAGTTTGTCAAAGTACTCCTTCAGAAACTTCATTGGACGGTCAGGTTTGGCAATGCAGAGGCTGACGATACATTCCTTCAGGATTTGCTGGATGTTGTGTTTTTGGACGTACACTTCGCATCCCTTCAAGCTCTCATCTTCCTCCATATTTGAAGACGCCATACTCCAACAGCTTTTTAAACATTTTTTTTTAAATTAAAAGAAATGGGTTAATGTTTTGACCCGCCTCCTCCTCACACAGCAACTAACACTGAGAACGAAAATAAATACATCAGCGAATTAACTAATGAGGGAAGATGGGGTGAAGTGTCAGTCTTATGTCAACCATGGCGATGGCGTTGTTGGGAGTGATGGTGATGCCGCTTTGCCGGCGGCGGTTGGGGGCGAGGCGTTTCAAACCCAATCACAATTCGGAAGGCTCGTCCTTACCTGGCCGGCTCGCGCCTGACCCTGGCCCCGCCCCTCCTCCAGGTGATGCCGCGCTTCCTCCCCCCGCCCCCGCCCCCGCGCGAGCCCCCAGCTGCTACCAGGCTGCTACTCACTGTCCGAAATGCCCCGTGCGCCACTCGCTCGCTCCCTCCCTCGCGCGCACGCGCGCTTAGCAGCCCTTCGTGCGCCTGCGCGCGCGTACCACCATCTCCCGTTCCGCAACCCTTCGCCGCAAGTGCGCGTGCGCGCTTCCCACGCCTGTCAATTAAAACTCTCTTGGGTCTCCCACGCGTCGTTTTGTGCTGTCACCCCTTGCGGGAAAGGATACAAGCCCGCTGTCGTGGGGCCACTGTGCTGCAACGCTATTGTAGCAGGCAAATGTGAGCAATACTGCGGGTGCTGCAATTCATCTACAATAAAGTGAAAGAGCAGATTTTTGGGATGAATGAACAAGCATCCAGAGAGAGAAAAGCATGAGTTGTGTTTCAGCTGTATTTATTGACTTGTGTTGGTGCATTTTCAAACTTGGGGAATTAGGAAACAGTAAATGCACACAGGTCAGGTTTAAAAGGCTTTTGCGATGGATGCTATTGCTTTTGATCATAAAACTCGCTCTCAATATTTCCACCAGATTCACATTTCTGTATCTCGCTGCATCGCCAAATCTTCATCGTGGTCATTTTCCAAATTTTCACTCCTTGTGCAATGTTTTATCGTCTGGAATTTGGCCACACACTCTCCGCAGTTATCTGTCCAGCAAAATTAACACAGAAAGGGAGCAAATTTCTGCTATGTAATTCCAGAAGGCTAAGTTCAATCCCAGTGTGTGAATTGATAAAATTATCCCTCCTAAATTATAAAGTCATAGACATGGAGTCATTAGGACATAGAAATGGGGCTATTTGAGTTCATGCCTGCTCTCTGTAGAACAATTCAATAGTGCAAGTTTACTTCCCTCAAGTGCCCATTCAATTTCCTTTTGAAATCATTGATCTTCTCTGTGTCTACCACCCTTGTGAACAGCAAGTTCCAAATTGTTACCACTCACTGAGTACACAAACCCCCTGCTGTCTCAAATCTTAAATCTTTATCCCCTAGTCAAGAACAAACTAAGAACAAAGAACAAAGAAATGTACAGCACAAGAACAGGCCCTTCGGCCCTCCAAGCCCGTGCCGACCATGCTACCCGACTAAACTACAATCTTCTACACTTCCTGGGTCCGTATCCCTCTATTCCCATCCTATTCATGTATTTGTCAAGATGCCCCTTAAATGTCACTATCGTCCCTGCTTCCACCACCTCCTCCGGTAGCGAATTCCAGGCACCCACTACCCTCTGCGTAAAAAACTTGCCTCGTACATCTACTCTAAACCTTGCCCCTCTCACCTTAAACCTATGCCCCCTAGTAATTGACCCCTCTACCCTGGGGAAAAGCCACTGACTATCCACTCTGTCTATGCCCCTCATAATTTTGTTGACCTCTATCAGGTCTCCCCTCAACCTCCTTCGTTCCAGTGAGAACAAACCGAGTTTATTCAACTGCTCCTCATAGCTACTGCCCTCCATACCAGGCAACATTCTGGTAAATCTCTTCTGTACCCTCTCTAAAGCCTCCACATCCTTCTGGTAGTGTGGCGACCAGAATTGAACACTATACTCCAAGTGTGACCTAACTAAGATTCTATACAGCAAATGAAAATCGCCTATTGTCACAAGTAGGCTTCAAATGAAGTTACTGTGAAAAGCCTCCAGTTGCCACATTCCGGCGCCTGTTCGGGCAGGCTGGTACGGGAATTGAACCGTGCTGCTGGCCTGCCTTAAAAGCCAGCGATTTAGCCCAGTGTGCTAAACCAGCCCCTTACGTCCTTGAGTCATGTTTTCTTTGTCTATCTGATCTAAGCCTGTCATAATCTTGGACACCTCTATCAAATCTCCCCTCAAACTCCATTGCTCCAAAGAGAAAACCCCCAGTTTATCCAACCTAACATTGCAACTAAAATCCACATCCCTGAAAACATACTGGCAAATCTCCTCTGCACCCTCTCATGGACCATCATCTCCTTTCTAAAGTATGGTGACCAGAAATGGATACAGTTACTCCAGTTGTGGCTGAGCAGGGCTTTGCAAAGGTTCTGCATATCTTCCCTAATTTTGTACGCAATACCTCTATTTATAAAGCTCAAGATCCAATTTACTTTGCTTATCACTCTCTCAATATGTCCTGCCACATTCAAAGATCTATGCAAGTTAATCTCCAAGTCACTTGATTACTGCACTCTTTATTACTGTGTCAATTCATCTATATAGCCTCTCCTTATCCCTGCTGCCAAAATGTATCACCTCACATTTCTCTGTATGAAATTTAATCTGCCACTTGGCTGCCCATTCTTTTCACCTATCTAGGTCCTGCTGCCATCGATTGGTATCACCGTCACTCTCTGCCACACTTCCAAGTTTGATATTATTGGCAAATTTTGAAATTTTCTTCTGTATTCTAATATGTTGCTAACTTTTGGTTGGCTCTTAATTCGTAATTTGCTCTGTTTGTTTAACCTTTGCTCTAGAGTCGCCAGGTATCTTTATGATACCGCCACGAGGTTCAAGTTCAAGTACTGATCAATAACTCAACACACCAATTAGTAAAATTCAAATCAAAACACATTTATTATACACAGTAAATCACTACTCATGCATAAACTCTACTTTCTAGACTATTCCTATCACTAAAAGGCCTATACCTAGCTTCGGAATTGGTCCACCAGGTCAGGGGAACAAATGGCCTTTCGTTCAGGTCCTGAGTCTGCAGGATTCAAAAACTGGTATGGACTTGTAGCTAGAAGCGCCTATCTCGTAGTGAGCATTGACTGGCGACTTACTTGGTTGATGTGGCCGCTTAGGCAGTTCACTCTCAGGGGTTGATTCGCGTTGAGTGACCCTGCCAAGAAGGACGAGTTGAACTTGGGGGCTTTACGTTATAGTCCCCAGGGGCATCCCGCCCTTCGGGACGGACCCCGTACCTGGTTCCAAATGATTGGACTGCATTCCGATCATTTGGATCGATTTCTCCAATACTGGAGTTGTTCCCTGATCGCTGGGCGGTCCCTAAATGTCCGTTGGCCTTCCTTTGTCTTGGCTCCTGCTGGCACCGAGGAGTCTGGTTTGGCTTTATTCACCTTAAGTGTTGCGATTGTGCCTTGGAATCGCTCATTACTATGCAGATGGCTGCTGGTTTCAGTGCTGTCTGGTTTTTGCAAGTTCCAATACACATGATTTCTGCGCTTGCTCAATTTTGCCTGTGTTGACTGAATTTCCCTTCAGTCTTTGCGGTTCTCCATTTTAAGTCGGGAAGTGGCCAACCCAGGTGGCTACACTATCCAAGTCATTTCATATATATATATATGTATATATCAAGAAAGCGGTGGGCAGGTAGAATAGATGGGGGGTTCCTAAGTTGGCACAGGGCGGGTATCAAAAGGATGGGGGACTTGTTCATTGATGGGACTTTTGCTAGTCTGAGGGCGCTGGAGGAGAAATTTAGGCTACGCCCGGGGAATACCTTTAGGTACATGCAGGTTCGGGCGCTCATGAAAAAGCAGGTGGGGGAATTCCCGCTGCTGCCTTCCCGGAGGATACAGGACAGGGTGGTCTCGGGCGTGTGGGTAGGGGATGGCAAGATATCGGAAATATATCAGGCACTGCAGGAGGCGGAGGAGGCCTCGGTGGAGGAGCTGAAGGGCAAGTGGGAGGAGGAGCTGGGTGAGGAGCTGGATGAGGGCCTGTGGGCTGACGCCCTGGGCAGGGTCAATTCCTCCTCATCTTGCGTCAGGCTTAGCCTGATTCAGTTTAAGGTGGTGCACCGGGCGCATATTACAGTGGTGAGAATGAGTAAGTTCTTTGGGGTGGAGGACAGGTGTGTGGTGAGGTGCTCAGGGAGCCCAGCAAATGATGTCCAGTCGTTCTGGGCATGCCCGGCACTTACAGGATTTTGGAAAGGCTTCGCAAAAGCTATGTCCAAGGTCTTAGATACTCAGGTAAAACCGAGCTGGGGGATAGCGATATTTGTGGTATCAGACGATCCGGGAGTGCAGGAGTCGAAAGAGGCCGGAGTTCTGGCCTTTGCCTCCTTGGTAGCCCAGAGAAGGCTCTTGATAATGTGGAGGGACGTGAAACCCCCAAGCATAGAGGCTTGGGTCGATAAAGTTTGCCTTGCGAGGGTCCTTGCAGGGGTTCTCCAGGCGGTGGTAGCCGTTCCTTGACTTTCTCGCAGAATGTTAGGTGGAGATCAGCAGCAGCAGCAAACCAGAGAGGAGGGGGGGGGAAGTGGTTTGAGCGGTGGATGGATTTTGTTTGTGAAGGGCAGATACCCCACCTTGTTTTGTTAAATTGTTAAATGGTTAAGTTGTTTTCTGTTTTATTGTTATGTTTTCTTTTTGTTGTTTTTCTTTTCATAGTGGTTTGTAAAGATTACTGAAAAATTTTGAATAAAAACAAATTTTTTTTAAAAAGAAAGCAGTGGGCTTTGGATAATCCACTGCCTACCATCCTCCAGTCTGTAAGACAACCATTTACCATGACTAGCTGTTTTCTGACCTGAAGTCAATTTATTGTCCAAGCAGGCACTGACCCTCCTATTCTACAAGCCTCAATATTGTTAACCAGTCTTTTACATGATACTCTGTCAAAAAACATTCTTAAAATCCATATAACCAATCTCCATGTTCATCACACATCTCTGTTAATTCACCAAAAAATCCAATTAGATTAATCAAGCACGATTTGTATTTTACAAATCCATGCTGGCTCTCCTTAATAAAATCTTTCCAAGTGCCTGATGAGCTCCCCCCCACCCCCTCCACCCCCCGCCCCCCCCTCCCCCCCACCGATTCTTGTTTCTAAAACCTTACCCACCACTGATGTTGAACGGAGCAGCCTGTAGTTACTAGGAAACAACCTTACACACATCCTTGAATAAGGATATCGCATTTGCCACTCTTCAATCCTCTGACATCTCACTTGAATCGAAGGAAGATCGAAAGATTATGGCAAACCATCTGCTATCTCCACTCCAAATTCCTGTAGCAACTTGGGATGCAAGCCATCCAGACTAGGTGGTTTACCACTCTAAACACAGCCAGTCTTTCCAGGCTTCCTATCACTTTTTACCCCAACCATTACCTCTATTATTCTCCACTTCGAGGATACAAAATACTCTTTAAGTATTTTAGCCTTTCCCTGTGCCTCAAAAGCAAACATCAGCCTTTTTGTCTCAATAAACACCACCCCTCTCTGCTACCTACTTGCTATTTGCATGTCGATAGAAGATTTTTGGATTTCATTTGTATTAACTGCCAATCAATTCTCACATTCTCTATTTGCCACCTGCCAGTTTTATTTTCCTCTTCACTTCCCCTCTAAACGTATTGTATGTGGCCTGGCTTGAAGAAGTCACATGACATTAGGCATCCTCTTTTTTGTTTAATCATATTCTGTATTACCCTTGTCATTCATGGAGCCATGGCTTTAGTTCCCTTGTATTTGGCACTTGTTATCCCTGAAACATTTCCTCCTTAAAAATCAGCCATTGTTCCATTAAAGCTTTTCCTGTCAATCTTTGGTTCCATTTTACCCGAGCTAGATACCCTCTCATTCCATTAAAGTTAGCTTTCTTCTTATTTAGAAGTTCTACTTCAGACTTTTCTTTGCTCTTCTCTATGGGTAATGTTAAAATAAGTTAGCAATTGAAAATCAATCCATAAATTACTCTGCCTATCCATGTACCTATTCTCTGTTGTGAACAGGCTTTTTCTAACCCTTGATAATAGTTCTTATTTTCATTAGTAGGGATTGACAACCCTCCTATAGTGTCCTGAAGTACATGGAAATTGAAGATAAATGTCCAGAACACTGCTTTGAAGAACCCAGAGGAAAGATCATTGGGACATTAAACAGAGATATTTTGTTTTCAAACTTTTTCATTTATAATTAATTATAATTGTAAAAATATTGATGATGGGGAAGAAAAAGTTGTTTTACCAACAGTTAACATGAATCCAATTGGATAACAAAAAGGCAGATCCCCTTCCCACTGGCATTGCGCCTGGTGAATGGACCAACAGCAGGGGTTTGGGGTAAGGTGGTCCAAGATGGGTCGTCAAGAGATGAAACCTCCAGGAATACACCCAATCAGAGTTCACAACCTTGTACATTAAGAATTATTAATTACACCTCTATAAAGGACTGATGATGTTTTTGTGTGATATATAAATGCACATTGATTTGACAATTGGAATTCTTATTTCTGCTGACAAATGTCCCTCCTGGCATTTCCCTGCTGCTGACAGCTGTGAATTAATTATATACAGGGAACAAAATTAATTTTTTAATCATCTAATATTCTGCTAGCAATGAGATTTATCATCAAAATCGATGAGGCAAATTACAAACATAAATTTTGTTAAAGTCAGTCCTGTCAAAATAGATTAAATTTTTAAACCAAAATGGCTGCGAATTGAGATGTCTAATATATGTATGCGTTAATGTTTGCTTGTGATTAGATTAATAGTATTTACCAAAAGGTTGCTCCATAGCCTTTCCAGGTGACAAACCTGAATAAATCTCAAAAGTAAAATAAAGTTATGCAAGCGTTTTGAAGGCTTTTCCACAAACCGTATTGAATTTAGGAATGTCAAAGAACAAAGAACAAAGAACAAAGAAATGTACAGCACAGGAACAGGCCCTTCGGCCCTCCAAGCCCGTGCCGACCATACTGCCCGACTAAACTACAATCTTCTACACTTCCTGGGTCCGTATCCTTCTATTCCCATCCTATTCATATATTTGTCAAGATGCCCCTTAAATGTCCCTATCGTCCCTGCTTCCACTACCTCCTCCGGTAGTGAGTTCCAGGCACCCACTACCCTCTGCGTAAAAAACTTGCCTCGTACATCTACTCTAAACCTTGCCCCTCTCACCTTAAACCTATGCCCCTGAGTAATTGACCCCTCTACCCTGGGGAAAAGCCTCTGACTATCCACTCTGTCTATGCCCCTCATAATTTTGTATACCTCTATCAGGTCGCCCCTCAACCTCCTTCGTTCCAGTGAGAACAAACCGAGTTTATTCAATCGCTCCTCATAGCTTATGCCCTCCATACCAGGCAACATTCTGGTAAATCTCTTCTGCACCCTCTCTAAAGCCTCCACATCCTTCTGGTAGTGCGGCGACCAGAATTGAACACTATACTCCAAGTGTGGCCTAACTAAGGTTCTATACAGCTGCAACATGACTTGCCAATTCTTATACTCAATGCCCCGGCCAATGAAGGCAAGCATGCCGTATGCCTTCTTGACTACCTTCTCCACCTGTGTTGCCCCTTTCAATGACCTGTGGACCTGTACTCCTAGATCTCTTTGACTTTCAATACTCTTGAGGGTTCTACCATTCACTGTATATTCCCTACCTGCATTAGCCCTTCCAAAATACATTACCTCACATTTGTCCGGATTAAACTCCATCTGCCATCTCTCCGCCCAAGTCTCCAGACAATCTAAATCCTGCTGTATCCTCAGACAGTCCTCATCGCTATCCGCAATTCCACCAACCTTTGTGTCGTCTGCAAACTTACTAATCAGACCAGTTACATTTTCCTCCAAATCATTTATATATACTACAAAGAGCAAAGGTCCCAGCACTGATCCCTGTGGAACACCACTGGTCACAGCCCTCCAATTAGAAAAGCATCCCTCCATTGCTACCCTCTGCCTTCTATGGCCTAGCCAGTTCTGTATCCACCTTGCCAGTTCACCCCTGATCCCGTGTGACTTCACCTTTTGTACTAGTCTACCATGAGGGACCTTGTCAAAGGCCTTACTGAAGTCCATATAGACAACATCTACTGCCCTACCTGCATCAATCATCTTGTGACCTCCTCGAAAAACTCTATCAAGTTAGTGAGACACGACCTCCCCTTCACAAAACCGTGCTGCCTCTCACTAATACGTCCATTTGCTTCCAAATGGGAGTAGATCCTGTCTCGAAGAATTCTCTCCAGTAATTTCCCTACCACTGAAGTAAGGCTCACCGGCCTGTAGTTCCCGGGATTATCCTTGCTACCCTTCTTAAACAGAGGAACAACATTGGCTATTCTCCAGTCCTCCGGGACATCCCCTGAAGACAGCGAGGATCCAAAGATTTCTGTCAAGGCCTCAGCAATTTCCTCTCCAGCCTCCTTCAGTATTCTGGGGTAGATCCCATCAGGCCCTGGGGACTTATCTACCTTAATATTTTTTAAGACACCCAACACCTCGTCTTTTTGGATCACAATGTGACCCAGGCTATCTACACCCCCTTCTCCAGACTCAACATCTACCAATTCCTTCTCTTTGGTGAATACTGATGCAAAGTATTCATTTAGTACCTCGCCCATTTCCTCTGGCTCCACACATAGATTCCCTTGCCTATCCTTCAGTGGGCCAACCCTTTCCCTGGCTACCCTCTTGCTTTTTATGTACGTGTAAAAAGCCTTGGGATTTTCCTTAACCCTATTTGCCAATGACTTTTCATGACCCCTTCTAGCCCTCCTGACTCCTTGCTTAAGTTCCTTCCTACTTTCCTTATATGCCACACAGGCTTCATCTGTTCCCAGCCTTTTAGCCCTGACAAATGCCTCCTTTTTCTTTTTGACGAGGCCTACAATATCTCTCGTTATCCAAGGTCCCCGAAAATTGCCGTATTTATCCTTCTTCCTCACAGGAACATGCCGGTCCTGAATTCCTTTCAACTGACACTTGAAAGCCTCCCACATGTCAGATGTTGATTTGCCCTCAAACATCCGCCCCCAATCTATGTTCTTCAGTTCCCGCCTAATATTGTTATAATTAGCCTTCCCCCAATTTAGCACATTCATCCTCGGACCACTCTTATCCTTGTCCACCAGTACTTTAAAACTTACTGAATTGTGGTCACTGTTACCGAAATGCTCCCCTACTGAAACATCTACCACCTGGCCGGGCTCATTCCCCAATACCAGGTCCAGTACCGCCCCTTCCCTAGTTGGACTGTTTACATATTGTTTTAAGAAGCCCTCCTGGATGCTCCTTACAAACTCCGCCCCGTCTAAGCCCCTGGCACTAAGTGAGTCCCAGTCAATATTGGGGAAGTTGAAGTCTCCCATCACCACAACCCTGTTGTTTTTACTCTTTTCCAAAATCTGTCTACCTATCTGCTCCTCTATCTCCCGCTGGCTGTTGGGAGGCCTGTAGTATACTCCCAACAGTGTGACTGCACCCTTGTTATTCCTGATCTCTACCCATATAGCCTCACTGCCCTCTGAGGTGTCCTCTCGCAGTATAGCTGTGATATTCTCCCGAACAAGTAGCGCAACTCCGCCTCCCCTTTTACATCCCCCTCTATCCCGCCTGAAACATCTAAATCCTGCAACGTTTAGCTGCCAATCCTGCCCTTCCCTCAACCAGGTCTCTGTAATGGCAACAACATCATAGTTCCAAGTAGTAATCCAAGCTCTAAGTTCATCTGCCTTACCCGTAATGCTCCTTGCATTAAAACATATGCACTTCAGGCCACCAGACCCGCTGTGTTCAGCAACTTCTCCCCGTCTGCTCTGCCTCAGAGCCACACTGTCCCTATTCCCTAGTTCTCCCTCAATGCTCTCACCTTCTGACCTATTGCTCCCGTGCCCACCCCCCTGCCATACTAGTTTAAACCCTCCAATATATTTCATATATCAATTATTTCAAACCATGTTTATATTTAAAAGGAGAGGCCTAATGAATTTTTATTAAGATTTTTGATTTCTGGGGAGTAGATAAATCGAGGCCTTTTGTTTAAACTTCAATAATTAGACCATGGGATTTGAGTGAGATAAACGTTGTATAATAATGGGAAGAGCCAGGTCTCTAGTGGTCAGGTTGGAGTTAGTTCTCTGAAAGTTATGACCTGATTAACAGTTTTTGCAGAAGGCTCGCTGATGGCGGGATTCTATTAAATCTTTTATACTGGACTCTAGTGTTTTCCTCACTCCTGTCATCAGGTTGGCTGGTCTATAGTTCCCTTTTTCTCTTTTCCTCTTTTTTTAAATAGTGGGGTTACATTAGCTACCCTCCAATCTGTCCCAGAGTCTATGAATCTTGCAAGATGTCCACCAATGCATCAACTATTTCTAAGGCTACTGCCTTAAGTATCCTGGAATGTAGATTATCAGGTCCTGGGGATTTAATCGGCCTTCAATCCCATCAATTTCCCCAACACCATTTCCCTGCTAATACTGATTTCCTTCAGTTCCCACCTCTCACTAAACCCTGTGTTCCCCAACATTTCTGGTACATTATTTGTGTCCTCCTTTGTGAAGACAGAACTGAAGTATGTATTTAGTTGGTCAGTCATTTCTTTGTTCCCCATTATAGGTTCCCCTGTTTCTTACTGTGAGAGAGTTACATTTGTCTTCAATAACCTTTTTCTCTTCACATACCGATAGAAACTTTTACAGTCAATTTTTATGTTCCCGTAAGCTTACTCTCATACTCCATTTTTGCCTTTTAATCAATCCCTTGGTCCTCCTTTGCTGAATTCTAAACTGCTCCCAATCCTCAGGTCTGCTGTTTCTTCTGGCCAATGTATATGCCTCTTCCTTGGATCTAACACTATCTCTAATTTCCGTTGTAAGCCATAATTTGAGCACCTTTCCAGACAGGAATGAACAATTATTGCATTTCATCCATTTGCTCTTTGAATGTTTGCTATTGCCTATCCACTACCATCCCTTCAATTAACCTTCCTAATCCATCCTAGCCAACTTGCGCCTCATATTATTGTTGTTTCTTTTATTTAAATTCAGGACCCTAGTCTCAGAATGAAACTACGTCCTCTCCACTTTGATGAAGATTTCTATCATATTATGGTTGTTTATCGCCAAGTGGCGTTGCACAACTCGATTGCCAATAGAGTTTTTCGAGGAGGTCACAAAGATAATTGATGCAGGTAGGGCAGTGGATGTTGTCTGTATGGACTTCAGTAAGGCCTTTGACAAGGTCCCACATGGCAGACTGGTAGAAAAGGTGAAGTCACACGGGATCAGAGGTGATCTGGCAAGATGGATACAGAACTGGCTAGGTCATAGAAGGCAGAGACTAGCAATGGAAGGGTACTTTTCTGATTGGAGGGCTGTGACTAGTGGTGTTCCACAGGGATCAGTGCTGGGACCTTTGCTGTTCGTAGTATTTACAAATGATTTGGAGGAAAATGTAACTGGTCTGATTAGTAAGTTTGGGGACGACACTAAGGTTGGTGGAATTGCAAATAGCGATGAGGTCTGTCAGAGGGTACAGCAGGATTTAGATCGTTTGGAGACTTGGGCGGCGAGATGGCAGATGGAGTTTAATCCGGACAACTGTAAGGTAATGCAATTTGGAAGGTCTAATACAGGGAGGGAATATACAGTGAATGGTAGAACCCGCAAGAGTATTGAAAGTCAAAGAGATCTAGGAGTACAGGTCCACAGGTCACTGAAAGGGGCAACACAGGTGGAAAAGGTAGTCAAGAAGGCATACGGCATGCTTGCCTTCATTGGCCGGGGCATTGAGTATAAAAATTGGCAAGTCATGTTGCAGCTGTATAGAACCTTAGTTCGGCCACACGTGTTCAATTCTGGTCGCCACACTACCAGAAGGATGTGGAGGCTTTAGAGAGGGTGCAGAAGAGATTTACCAGAATGTTGCCTGGTATGGAGGGCATTAGCTATGAGGAGAGGTTGAATAAATTTGGTTTGTTCTCACTGGAACGAAGGAGGTTGAGGGGCGACCTGATAGAGGTCTACAAAATTATGAGGGGCATAGACAGAGTTGAGAGGAGATGTATGAGGCAAGTGTTTTACACAGAGGGTAGTGGGTGCCTGGAACTCTCTACTGGAGGAGGTGGTGGAAGCAGGGATGATAGTGACATTTAAGGGGCATCTTGACAAATACATGAATAGGATGGGAATAGAGGGATACGGAACCCGGAAGTGTAGAAGATTTTAGTTTAGACGGGCGCAGGCTTGGAGGGCCGAAGGGCCTGTTCCTGTGCTGTACTTTTCTTTGTTCTTTGTTCTTTGTTGTGTATTAACAAGTGCGGAATCAAAATACCCTCAGTTGGAGAAGGAGGCCCTGAGTGTTATTTTTGGTGGGAGAAAATTTCACACATACCTATACAGCATCACTTCATGATGTTGACAGAACATAGGCACTTAACAGCTATTTTTGGGCCACATAAAGGTAATGCTTCATTGGCAGCAAATAGACTCCAGGAAAGGTCTTTAATTTTACCTACAAGATCAAATACCGACAGTCAGAGAGCCTTGCCAATGCTGATGCATTGTCACGTTTGCCTTTGCCGACTGGTCAGATAACATCCAGTAGTGAAAATATCTTGTATTGTGCGCAGATAGAACACGTTCCAATGACTGTAGTTCAAGTCCAACAACAAACTCGAAATGATTCTGTGATGGGAAAAGTACTGGAAATGGTATTAAAGGGGACAATAGTGGGAACGCAACCTGAATTAAAGCCATACATTTCCAGGAATCTTGAGTTGACAGAACAAGGATGATGCCTGTTGCGGGGATGAGAATAGTAATTCTCCCAAATTTGCGACAAAGAGTATTTAAACAATTACGTGAAGGACACCGAGGTATAGTTCAAATGAAGGAACTTGCACAGAGCTACATTTGGTGGGAAGGAATCGATGCCCAGATAGAAGAAAAAGCTGGCCTGTGCCAGTCATGTGCGTGGGTAAGGAACGTCCCCATTATATTCATAGGAGTGGCCTAAAATGTCTCGGCAACGTCTACACAAATGACTTTGCTGGTCCATATAAGGGGCACATCTTTCATTGTCGTGGTAGATGGACACTCCTAGTGGCCTGAGGTGGTCCTTATGAAGTCAACAACCACGGAACAAACCATTGAAAAACTTGATTAGATTTTCCCCAGATTTGGGAAACCTGGACAAATAGTGAGGGACAGCGGTCCACAATTAACGGCTCAGGAGTTCGAGGACTATTTTAAAATGAGCGATATCCAAATCAGCGCCTTCCTACCCATCCGCGAATGGTTTAGCTGAAAAGTGTGTTCAGTTCTTGAAGCATGCACAGAAAGCTTCCAAGGTTCATCGCATCACCGCTTAAACAGTTTCTTGGCAACATATTACAACAATACACATGTGACTAAGCAGCACTCCACAGCTTTTCTACCAATGAAGAGGGAACTGAGAACTACCTATGATCTACTCTTACCATAGGAGAAGTCCAAGATAATGAAAAGAGAAGGTAATTTGAGAAACCCCTTGGTTAAACAAGGATAGCAAGTGTTGCCGTGCGGCTTTTCCACTAGTGAGAAGTGGGATCCTGGCTCAAATTGGTCCAATCTCATATCATACAAACTGGAGATGAGTTAGTGTCGAGATGACATGCAGATGTGCCAGTGCCATGTACAATAGAACTACCTCAAGTGGAAACTCCATCCAGACAATCAGATCGAGTGACTGTAACTTCTGGTCAATCTGCTGAAGCTGAGATTGACAAAGAATCCCCTGCTGCGTTTAGTCTTCCTTCTGCAAAAGAGATTGCAACACCTTCCAGGGTACAAGGATCCACAGACGAACCTGAGAATATATCTAAGGTCAAAAACAATCAAATCCCTGAAGTGCGTACACCACCAATGCAGTATAGATGCTCACCAGATTGTCTTTCCTATTGACTGTATTACCATTGTGTAATAATTGAATGCCAGCCCTTGTATGTATGTGTTAATGACTATGTAAAAATACTATAGTTATTTTTTGTGTTTGACCTCAGAAACAAAGGGGGAGGGATGTTAAGTTTGTGGGTTGTTATTGTTGTGTTGTTGCATGGTCACCTTAAGAGTTTAGTCACATGATAGTCCGTGACATCATCGGTTTAGAGTCAGTCTAGACCAAGCCCTTGTACAGTTACCAACCATTTAATATACCTCTATTGATTATTGCGTTGAACCCACGTGCTTCAGCATTTCCATTCTTTTATATTGCAAGTACAATACGTCACAGAGGAAATGCAGCAATGGTTTACCAGACTGATTCCTGGGATGGCAGGACTGACGTATGAGGAGAGATTGAGTTGGTTTGGATTATATTTACTGGAGTTTAGAAGAATGAGGGGGGATCTCATAGAAACCTATAAAATTCTAACAGGCCTAGACAGGGTAGATGCAGGAAGGATGTTCCCGATGGCAGGGAGTCCAGAACCAGGGGTCACAGTCTGAAGATATGGGAGTAGACCATTTAGGACAGAGATAATGAGAAATTTCTTCATGCAGAGAGTGGTGAGCCTGTGGAATTCTCTACCACAGAAAGCAGTTGAGGTCAAAATTGTATGTTTTCAAGAAGGAGTTAGAAAGAAGTCTTGGAGCTAAAGGGATGAAAAGATATGGGGGGAAAGCAGGAACAAGTTACTGAACTGGATGATCAGCCATGATCATAATGAATGGCGAGCAGACTCGAAGGGCCGATGGCCAACTCCTGCTCCTACTTTCTATGTTTCCCAGTAGTAGGGTAAAAAACAATTCCTACAGGGTGAAAAAGTTAGAAAAACAAAGGGAAAGAAACACCTCCTCCCTCTCTTCACCTAACTCCCCCACTACTCACAGGTATACACTCAATTCTAAACTGCACTTGTTTTAAAAACAATTTATTGAGGTCTGATTAATACATCTGCCTGATTCTGTCATTAAGAGCAGTTGGACATAAATTAAAGAATGAAAAGAAGCTTATAAATGTGGTGAGATTATGCAAATATATGCAGAACAGGAGCACAGTTTTTGGTAGTGTCCTGGCCACTATTATCTCTCAATCAATGTCAACGCTAAAATAAATGATCTGGTCATTAGCACATTGTTGATTGTGGGTCCTTGCCTCGCGCAAATTGGCTGGCCCTTGTGGTGATATTCATCACTGTAAATACACAAGGAGTTAATATAGATACACTACACCTAGCTAGACACGAGAGGGAGCACCAGAGACATGACACACAGACATTCAACCAATAGGCCAGTAAGACAGGACATGACCAATGGGTATTCAAGACACACCCAGAGGTGACACTACCACAGGGGGGCATTACACCAACCCATATAAAAGGACACAGCACACATGCTCAGTCTCTTTCCAGTGGAGACACTTAGTGAGTACAGACAGGGTTGATTGAAACACATCACACCCACCACGTGGATTGTAGCAGACTGGTTAGTTAGTCTGAGTAGCTATAGCAGTGCTCACTGATCTTCATTGGCCCAAGTTTGACCTTGAAATTCTCCATGACCTTGGCCCCAGTTGGGGAAAACATAGTAATAGGATACTAACAGGAGAGTCGAATCCAAGTAGGAGAATTGTTAATAGTTTAATAAATGTGTTAAAGCTATCTCCAAGTCTGAACCTTCCTTTGTCAGAGAGTACATCAAGGAAGCAGCTTATGCTATGTCAAGAGCATAACAAAACAGCCCTCTTCTTACATTACAACAATGATGACGCTTCAAAGCGCTCCATTTGGTTGTTAAACATTTTGGGATGTCCTGAGGTTGTGAAGGGCACGATTAGAAATCCACGTTCTTTTGTTCTTTCCAAAAGCCAAAGTGTGGAATTTGAAATAAGTCTTGATATGGGTTGGTTTGTATTTTTTTCTTACAATTTATTCTTCATGGCATTTCATCTTTTAGAAAAGGGAGTTCGCACTAGATTCATATGAATGTATTCATGAAGACGACCCCCCGTCAGGTTAGAGTAGAATCAACAATTGAAGTGTAGGCAGACCACACAGAGCGGCAGAGTTGTCTGCCACTGCATTGGGTGATTTGCATAGATCTTGTGTTTGAAATGCCATACACTTAGCAAATGGGTGTCTGCATAAACGCAAGCCTCTGACATACATTGAAATGCTATTGGAAATAAATTGCATTGGTGTGATTTTCAACAGTTGACACTCATGACCTTTCACAGTCAGCCACAATGCCCAGTGAGTAACCTTGGCCCCGGTTGAGGAAAACATAGTAATAGGATACTAATTTGTCACTGAACCCTGACACTTGACCTTGAATGAAATGCAGTGATACATGTGTGTGCACCCTTACTACACAGCAGTCAGCGCATTGTAGACAAATCACAGTGCAAGGAATGTACCTTGTTATAAAATAATATTATAGCTTATTTCATCTTTTTAAAAAAGGGAAGTTCTGGTTAAACACAAATTCTGTCCATATCCCTGGCCACTTTCTGAGATTGAAACAGACTACTCGCAACCTTGGCATTCTATTTGACCCTCAGCCATGCTTTTGACCCCCATATCCCCTCTCCATCAGCAAGACTGCTTAGTTCCATCACTGCAATCTTGCCTCCCCGCCCCCCCACCCCCCCACTGTTTCATAGTCAGCTGCTTCTGAATCCTTAATCCATTCTCTTGTTACCTTGATTATTCCAATGCTCTCGCGGCTAACCTCCCAACCTCTGCAAACTTGAGCTCACCCAAAACTGGGCAACCTGGCTTGCACAAAATCCCCTTCACCTACCAGCTCTGTGCTCACTGGTCTACATTGGCCCAAGTTTGACCTTGAAATTTCTCCATGACCTTGCCCCTCAATACCGCTGCAAACTCCTCCAGCCCTACAACCCTTTGAGGTTTCTGCACTCCTTCAATTTTGGTATTTAGAGCACCCCCAATTTTCATCCGACATTGGTGGTCGTGCCTTCACCTCCATAGGGCCTAAGCTCTGCAATTCCTTCCCTAAACCTCTCTATCTTTCTACATCTCTCTCCTCCTTTAAGAGACTTCATAAAAATTACCTCTTTGACCAAGCTTTTGTTCATATGTCCTAATATTTCCTTATGTGGCCTGGTGTCAAATTTTACTGGATTATATTCCTGTGAAGTGCTTTGGGATGTTTTACTACAGTAAAGATATGATATGATTTGAATTAAATATACTGTGAATCTACTTTTAAAGTGTGTGCAAAAAATAATCAAGTGCTATCAGTAGTCTGGCAAAACCAACATGCAACTAATAATGAACTAATTGTGTAAATGTTAACCAGATTATAAAATGACATGAGTGCCACATCCCTGTTTGACTTTGGTTTCCAAGTGGTGTTCCATACATTTACCAGCCTGTGACTTCCCATTGTCAGCAATGTCAGTTTGGCATTATTACGACCAGACCCCGGGCGAGGTTCCCCAAATTTGTTAACCCAGGCGAGAACCCTCAAATTGTTACACCCCGGATGAGGAAGGATGAACTGCCTCCCTTTCTTTATTTAATCTCTTCTGCTGGTGGCAACAAGTTGATCTAAAAAGGATTTTTCCCTTTGTGGATTTCTTTTCTTAGTCCCAATATTTATGTTTTAAAAGGAACCAATTTAACCAGGCTTTCTTGACTTAAAAATAGAGTGAGTTTATTAACTACTGAAGGCAAGAAAATGTTTTAAGAAAAAACATGCATAAACACTCATATGGATTAAAAGTGAGAAGTGAGCCAAGCAAGTAAAAAAATGGTATATTAAACAGTCCTTAAGTTGTGAGGAGTAGTGATTGAACGTTGCAGCCATTGAGATTTGAGATTCTCGTGGTGCTGACTTCAGCAGATGAATAGTAATTTTCCAGATTCCAGTCGTGTTGACTTTAGTTAATTTTGAGTTTCCAGTGTTTTGCAGTTTGGCGCAGAAGCTTCCCTGTTTTCTTTTCAGCCGTGGTCTTTGCTTTGATTTACTTCAACTGGTTATGTCAACAGAGAGAGAGATATACATGCAAAAATTTGTGCAGGGGTGCTATTGGCTGGCTTTTTGCTTCTGTGTCACACATGTTCTGACACCTCCAGCACTAGCTCACATACACACACACTTGGAGCTAGTCAACACCCGGCCAAGCTTTGCAGCTGGCTTTGATCCCAGTCTTTGTATATTCCTGGAAGGCAAAATTCCCAAATCCGTCTGGGATATTAGTGCTAACCACTGCGCCACCGTGCTGCCCTTCCCCCTCATAATCTTATACACTTCAATCAGATCCCCTCTGAGCCTTCTCTGCTCTAAAGAAAACAACACAGGCCTATACAGTCTCTCTTCTTAGCTCAACTGCTCCATTCCAGGCAACATCTTGGTGAATCTCCTCTGTGCCCTCTCCAGTGCAACCACATCCTTCCAATAGTGAGGCAACTAGAACTGCACACAGTACTCCAGATGTGGCCTAACCAAAGTTTTGTACAACTACAACATAACCTCCCTGCTCGTTACCACAACTGATCAAGGCAAGTGTGCGGTATGCATTAACCTGATTAACCTGACCTGCCACCTTCAGGGATTTGTGGACAAGCACCAAGATCCCTCTGTTCCTCTGAGCTTCCCCATGTTCATTGAGTACCCCTTTGTCTTGTTACTCCTTCCAAAGTGTATCACCTTGCAGTTTTCATGATTAACTTCCATCAGCCGCTGATCTGCCCAACTCATCTACATCTTCCTGCAACCTAGGACCTCCTTCCTCACTATTAACCACCTTGTCAATCTTTGTGTTATCCTCAAACTTACTTATCATTGCCCCCACATTCTCACCTATAAGATTTATATTTATCATGAATGATAAGGGACCTAGCACTGATCCCTGTGGTACACCACTGGACACTGGCTGCCAGTCACACAGACAGCCGTCAACCACCACCCTCTGTCGCCTATCAATAAGCCAATTTTGGTGCCAACTTGCCAAGTTACCCTGGATCCCATGTGCTTTGATCTTCTTTATCAGTCTCCCATGTGGGACCTTGTCAAAGGCTTCGCTGAAATACAGAAAAATTACATCAACTGCACTGCCCACCTGAAAAATTCAATCTAGGGCAGCATGTGGCGCAGTGGTTAGCACTGGAAGTGCGGCGCTGAGGACCCAGGTTCGAATCCCGGCCCTGGGTCTCTGTCCGTGTGGAGTTTCCACATTTTCCCCACGTCTTTTCACCCCCACAACCCAAAGATGTGCAGGTTAGATGGATTGGCCAAGCTAAATTGCCTCTTAATTGGAGAAAAGGAAAATGATTGCAAACTAAATTTAAAAAAAAAGAAAAATTCAATCTAACTCGTTAAGGCATTACCTTCCTCTAACAAAGCCATGCAGATTTTTCCTGATCCAATCTTGTGTCTCCAAGTGGAGATTAATTTTCTCCTTCAGAATTTTCTCCAATAGCTTCCCGACCACTGATGTGAGACTCACTGGTCTGTAATTATCTGGTTTATCTCTACCACCTTTCTTGAAAAGTGGAACCATATTAGCTGTTCTCCAATCCCCTGTGGCCAGAGAGAAATGAAAAATTTGGAGCAGAGCCCCTACAATTTCCTTCCTTGCCTCCCACAGCAGCCTTGGATACAACTCATTCGGACCTGGGGATTTGTCCATTTTTAAGCCAAAACCTCCTCACAGTCTCCCTCCCCGAATTCTGTACCTACATCCTCCTTCTCCCTAGTGAAGATAGATGTGAAGTACTCGTTTAAAACCCTACTAATGTCATCCAGCTCCTCACACAGATTCCCTCCTTCGTCTCTAATGGACCCTATTCTTTTTCTGGTTATCCTCTTCCCCTTAATATACTTATAGAATATCTTGGGATTCTCCCTAATCCTACCCGCCAGTACTACTTCATGACCCTTCTTTACTCTCCTAATTGCTTCCTTAAGTTTCCCCCCTGCACTTTCTGTACTCCACTAAGGCCTCCGCTAATTTGTTCCCTTTGTACCTGCTAAAATCCTCTCTTTTCTTTCTTATCTAGTCCTGAATATTTCTAGACATCCAGGGTTATCTCGGCTTGTTGCTCCTACATGTCACCCTAATGGGAATATTTTGCACCTGTACTCTCCCCATTTCCTTTTTGAACCCCCCCCTCCCCCCCCCAATACTCTGTTGTAGATTTTGCCACAAGAAGTTGTTCACGGTCTACCTTGGCCAAAAATCTGCCTTCCCGCAATCCAAGCCTGTTTTTTGTGGACCATCCTTTTCCTTTTCTATAACTAAGCTTAAATTGTACTGTGTTGTGATCGCTATCACTGAAATGCTCCCCCACTGCCACCTCGAACATATGTGCGACTTCGTTCCCCAGAATTAAATCTAGCACTGCCTCTTGTTGGACCTTCTATTGACATAAAAGGCTCTCCTGAATACATTTCAAGAAATCCGCCCCCTCTAAACCCTTTACACTATAACTAAACCAATTAATGTTGGAGAAGTTGAAATCCCCTAATGTAATAATAATTATTTTTACGCACTCCGTGAATTGTCTACATATCTGCTCCTCTATGGCCTGCTGACTGGAGGCCTATAATACACTCCCAGCAACGTGATTGTCCCATTTTTACCCATACAGCCTCACTTGAAGACACTTCCAAGATATCGTCCCTCCTTACTGCAGTAACTGACTCCTCAATTAACAATACAACACCAACTCCTCTTTTCCACCTTCCCCTGTTTTGCCTCAAGATCCTATACCCCAGAATGTTGAGTTGCTAATCCTGCCCCTCCCTCAACATGTTTCTGTGATTGCAACAATATCACAATTCCATGTATTAATCCATGCCCTTAACTCATCAGTCTTAATGTCCTAGCATTAAAGTAGAGGCCATCCAGCCTTGCCTTACTTCCTCGGAACTCAATATGGCTGAACTCCCGCTGTCTTTGTTCCTTTAATATAGTATGCTGTGTCTCTAGTGTACTAACAATTTGTTCCCTCCCCTTGTTGAACTAATTTAAACTCCTCCCAACTGCACTAGCAAATCCAAGGATGTTGTTCCCACTCTAGTTCAGGTGCAGACCATCCCATTTGTACATGTCGCATCTTCCCCAGAAACAGTCCCAGTGATCCAGGAATCTAAAACTCGCCCTCCTGCACCAACTCTTGTGGCATCCATTCATCTTCCCTTTTCTCCTATTTCTGTACTCTGTAGCACATGGCACCGGGAGTAATCCAGAGATTACAACCTTCGAGGTCCGGCTTTTTAATCTGCTGCCTAGCTTCTTGCTGCAACACCTTATCCTTCGTTCTACCTATATCGTTGGTACAAATGTGTACCATGACCTCTGATGTATCACCCTTCCCCTTTATGATGGCCTGCAGCCACTCAGAACATCCCTGTCCCTGGCCCCAGGGTGGCAACACACCATCCTGGAGTCATGTCTGCAGCCGGAGAAACACCCGTGTTCCCCTAGCTAATGAATCTCCTGTCACTACCACTCCTCCTTCCTTCTCTCCACACCCCCCCCCCCCCTCCACACACACAGCCAGGCCACATGTGGAGCCAGAATCGTGGCTTTGACTGCATTCCCTTGAGGAACCACTGCTCTCATCAGCTTCCAAAATGCAAATCCAATTTGAAAGCAGGACCCCAGGGGACTCCTGTACTACCTGCCTGTTTTACTTGGATCACCCTTCTTTCCTCGAGTCCCTTGAGCTGTGGTGTGACCACATCTCTAAATGTGCTATCCACTTAACTCTCAGCCTCGCACCACAATGTCTGCAGCCACTGCTTGAGCTCCGAAACCCGGAGCTCAATATTCTGCAGTGGGGAGCACTTCCTGCACATGTGGTCATCTCAGATGCCGGTATATTCCATGATTTCCCACATATAGCAGTTCACACATTTTACTCAGCTGACCTCAGCCGCCATGTCTTAAACTTAAATGTACTTTGTCTCACTGGTTAACGTTTCAAATTAATTAGTCTTAATAGATACACCTGTTAGCTTAACTTAATCTCTTTGTCTAATTCTACTTCCACCTCCTTATCCTTGTGTTACTTATTGTAATTACTTATCACTTTGCTTTATTACACTGGCTCTGATTTTTAGTTATCCTTTATGCTTCTTAGTTAATTTCTTTCAACAAGAACTGACTGCAAGATACTGGGCAGGATTGTCCAGGGCCGGGCTGGAGAATCCCCGCGACCTGCGCGAACCGCGCCACGCCGCCCCGATGCCGGCACGGGATTCTCCGCAGAGCGTGGTTGGTGCGGCGCCGGTCGGGGGCTGCTCTACGCGGCCGGCCCGCCGATTCCCGGACCGGGATGGACCGAGCGGACGTTGTACAAAAAGCCGAGTCCGGGTGGCGCAGTGGATTAGCCCTGCTGCCTCACGGCGCCGAGGTCCCAGGTTCGATCCCAGCTCCGGGTCACTGTCCGTGTGGAGTTTGCACATTCTCCCCGTGTTTGCGTGGGTCTCGCCCCCACAACCCAAAGATGTGCAACGTAGGTAGATTGGCCATGCTAAATTGCCCCTTAATTGGAAAAAATGAATTGGGTACTCTAAATTTTAAACAAAACGCCGAGTCCGCCGGCACCATCCACACCTGCTCTCAGCCGGCGGGAACTCGGCGTGGAAGGGTCGGGGGGCGGCCTGTGGGGGTAGGGGGGGGTCTGACTCTGGGGGGGGGCCTCCAATGTGGCCTGGCCTGCGATTGGGGCCCACTGATCGGCGGGCCGGCCTCTCTGGCTGGCGGCCTCCTTACTTCCGCGCCGGCCCCTGTAGCCCTGCGCCATGTTGCGTTGGGGCCGGAGTGTTGAAGGAAGCCACTGCACATGCGTGGATCCTGCGACGCCCAGTTCACGCCGGGATCAGCAGCTGGAGCGACGTGAACCGCTCCAGTGCTATGCTGGCCCCCTGTAGAAGCCAGAATTGCTGATCCTGAGGCCGTATTCGGCGTTTCCGACGGCGTCAACACTTAGCCTCAGGATCACAGAATCCCGCCCACTGTTCCCAGACTGCTTCATTGTGATGCTGACTGCAGGACACCATTCACAGACTGTTTCACTGTGTTGCTAACTGCAAGACATCGTTCACCACTGTTCTCTCTCCTGAAATTTTAATTTCCAATTTTCCAACTTTAATCTCTCTACTGCCAAGCTATCCATTTCACCGTCCTCAACTTCTACTGGTAAATAATTGGCCGCCCCTTTAGGAAATATGGGATTTCTATCTATGGTTTTCTATGGTTAGCACTGCTGCCTCACGGCGCTCAGGACCCAGATCCTGGCCCTGGGCCACTGTCCGTGTTGAGTTTGCATATTCTCCCCGTGTTTGTGTGGGTTTCGCCCCCACAACCCAAAGATGTGCAGGGTAGGTGGATTGGCCACTCTAAATTGCCCCTTAATTGGAAAAAAATAATTGGGAACTCTAAATTTATTTTTTTTAAAGTTTACTACTAAAATCAAGAAAATTCTAAATTTCATGCATATACATACAGATTAGAAGTGAGAAGTGATTTAAGGTAACGCATGAATACTACACACAAACACACACACCACACATACACACACACACAAACACACACACCACACATACACACATACACAAACACACACACTGTGTATATTCCTGGAAGGCAAAATCTTCCATTATATCTCATTGTCTCCACCAGAGATGGCAATTAATTTCTGTGCATTAGAAGTATCGTTGTCTGGAAACAAGGTGTGATCCCATTGTCTCTCAGAGTATTACCCATCAGCAATTCAGCCAGGGACTGACTTTACATCCTTTCCCATCTTTGGCTTGTAAGTTCATTTTTAAAACTCACAGGTCCTTTTTACAGTTCAATATTTCCAGACATAATTCAGTGTTTTTCCTTCTTTATTGTGACAGTATCAATACTGTCAAAGAGTCTGGCAGGTGGCAGTTTGGTAACTGGTGTTGTATGTAGCTCCGAAGACATCAATCACACTCCAGATTGTAAATTATGTTACATTTGGTTAGGTTTCTACTGACACTTGCAATGTTTATTCATTTTACTATGAAATCATTATCATATTTTTAAATATTTAATATTTTAATCTTCCTACTCTACGTGCAATTACAAAGGCAACCCTTTGTTGCAAGGGGGTTTTAAGTAGAATTATAAGGAACTCTTGTTACAATAATAATAATCTTTATCAGTGTCACAAGTAGGCTTACATTAACATGAAGTTACTGTGAACATCCTCTGACGTCTGTTCGGGGGCACTGAGGGAGAATTCAGAATGTCCAATTCACCTAACAAACACGTCTTTCGGGGCTAGTGGGAGGAAACCAGAACACCCGGAGGAAACCCAGACAGACACAAGGCAAAAGTGCAGACTCCGCAAAGACAGTGACCCGAGCCAGGAGTCGAACCTGGGACCCAGGCGCTGTGAAGCAGCAGTGCTAACCACTATGCTACCCAATGTGCTATCATTGTGCCAGAGCATTGGTGTGACCCCATGTGCCAGAGCATTGGTGTGACCACACCTGGAATACTGTGCACAGTTCTCATCTCCTAATCTAAGGAAAGATATAAAGATACTTTCATTAGAGGAGGTGCTATGAAGGTTCACTAAACTGCTTCCGAGGATGAGAGAGTTGTCATATGAGGAGAAATTAAGTAGAAAAGACCCATATTCTCTTGTGTTTAGAAGAATGATAGATACTCCTGACGAAAATAAATTTTTAAAAAGTTTGACAGGGTAGATTCTGAGAGTTGTTTCCCGGCCTTGAGCATCGAGAACTTGAGTTCACAGTCTCAAGATGAGATTGTCAGGATGAGTAAGGTAAGGTACAGTCGTCATAGTTAAAGATGACCATGGGCTGCTTTCCCCTTTGAGGGGGTGAGCTGGCTGGTGGTGTCAGGTGAGGGACAAAGTGAGAATAACCTCAGCCGGTACAGGAATTGAACCCACGCTGCTGGCCTTGTTCTGTATTACAATCCAGCTGTCTAGTCCACTGAGCTAAACTGGCCCCCAAAGGTGAGGAGAAATGTCTTCACTCAGTAATGAGTGAATCTTTGAAATTCATTACCCCCAAGGGCTGTGGATGTTCAGTCATTGAGTATATTCAAGGCTAAGATTGGCATATTTTTGGAATCAAGGGATGTGGGGATTGGATGGGAAAATTAAGCTGAAATCAAAAATTAGCCATGATCATACTGAATGTACAGCAGGTTGGAGGGGTCATATCGTCCAGTCTCGCTCCAATTTCTATGCCCTATGATTTAATGATATTGATGGTGGGGTTGTAGGCACAGATTTTCCTGTACCTGGTATTTTTTGTTCTTTATTCGTTCATGGGATGTGGGCGTCGCTGGCCAGGCCAGTATTTGTTGCCCATGAGGGCATTTAAGAGTCAACCACATTGCTGTGGGTCTGGAGTCACATTTAAGCCAGACCAGGTAGGGATGACAGATTTCCTTCCCTAAAGGAGATTAGTGAACCAGATGGGTTTTTACAACAATCGATAATGGTTTCATGGTTGTCAATAGACATTTAATTCCAGATTTTTTAATGAATTCAAATTCCACCATCTGCCCCATTGGGATTCGTACCCATATCCCCAGAGCATTACCCTGGGTCTCTGGATTACTAGTCCTGTGATAATACCACTACGCCACTGCCTCCTCTATACTCGACCACCTGCCACAGAAGCAAATAAGACAGCTAATATTGCACATCTGGATTTCTGTCACTACACACAAGAACAAAGACAGGGAAATTTGCCCTGTATGCTTTGTAACAATATTCTATTCTCAAGTTGGTTAATTTTGGTAGCTCTTTAATCTCCAAGTCCTTTTTTTATTCATTCAATATGTGTGTGGGTGTCACAGTAGCACAGTGGTTAGCACTGCTGTCTCACAGTGCCTGAGACCTAGTTTTGATTCCGACTTTGGGCGACTGACTATGTGGAGTTTGCACATCCTTCCCGTGTCTGCGTGGGTTTCCTCCGGGTGCTCCAGTTTCCTCCCACAGTCCAAAGATGTGAAGGTTAGGTGGATTGGCCATGCTAAATTGCCCCTTAGTGTCTAAAAGGTTAGATGGGGTTAAGGGGAGTGGGCGGGGGATTGGACCTCGGAAGGGTGCTCTTTCAGAGGGTTGGTGCAGACGTGATGGGCCGGATGGCCTCCTGTACAGATTCTATGATGTGAATGTTGCTTTAGGCCAGCATTTATTGGCCACCCCAATGCCGTTGAGAAGATGGTAGTGAGCTGCCTACTTGTCCTGCTGCAGATCCTGTGCTGTAGGTATTACCACAATGCCCGTTGGAAGGGTTATCCAGGATTTTGATCCAGTAATGATGAAGGAATGATCGATATATTTCCATATCTGGGTAGTATGTAACTTGGAGGGAAACCTCCAGTTGGTGGCATCCCAAATTGAGCATCAGTGAGTTGATTATTGCAACGTAAGAGCTGCTGTTGATGACACTGGTGATGATACCTTCCAACATTTCGGAGTTATCACCCTAATGGGATTGAATTTGTCCTGCTGCTTGGTGACTGCAATGCATTACCCTGACTGATGCTTCAATTCATCTAATGGGGATGCTGCATTGTCTGCTGTGCTGTCCTTTGGCCCAGACATTAAACTAAGGCACTATCTGGCAGTCCCAGATCCCATGGCATTATTCAGAAAAGGTTGGATGATCTTTTGGTAACCTGGCCAACATTTCACCCTCAACCGATATCACCAAAAACAACCAATATTTCAGACTTTCGAGGGCAAACTGGCTATAGCGTGTGGATCAGATTAATATCAACAATGTGGATTTGATTCCTGTCGAGATAAGACCTGCCTCCTTGCCTTGCCCCGAGAGTGGAAGGCAATGGCAAACCGCCACTCACAAAAAAACTGCCAAGAAAAATGGCTCACAATGAGGCATCAACAGGCAATGAGCCAGGGGCCTGCCTTCGGGCAGAGCACACATGCAGGATTCCAGCTTACCTAAAAACACATGTGTTACAGCTTGTGGAGCTTCTACTGCTTCCATACTGGCTGCTACGTTTACGTACACAGAACAATATGGAGTACAACAACATGTTAAAACATGCCAAAGCGCTTCACAGAAGCTTTTAATCAAACAAAATGTGACACTGAGCCACATAAGGACATATTAGGGTTGGTGATCAAAGGGTTGGTCAAAGAGGTATGTTCTAAGACACATCTTGAAGGTGAAGAGGTGCCGAGGTTCAGTGTAGGAATTCCAGATCTCAGGAGCATGGGCTGTTTCATTTGTTGCTGCTACAACACAAATGACCTCCTGCAAAATAAGCAGTCTCCCATTCAAGATGGAGAGGAGGAGGATTTTCATCTGCCAGAGGGTCTTCAGTGTGGAATTCTCTTCGGCAACGGGCAATAGAGGCTGGGTCATTGAATATATTTGAGCGTGAGTTAGACAGGTTTTTGATTGACAAGTGAGTCAAGGGTTATGGGTAACAGGTGAAAAACTGGAGTTGTGGCCACACTCACATCAGCCATGATCGTATTGAAGGGCAGAGCAGGTTACAGGGGCCAAACGGTCGTCTACTTGTTCTATTTTTTATATTCTCATGTTATAACTTTCTGCTTTCTTTTTGTTACAACAAACAAGCATCCATGAATTATTTTAAGATTCCTGAAATTGATTTAAACAGTGCAATGGTGACTTCTGGACCACAAATATGCTGCCGTGCTGTAATGGAGCACATGATTAGACAAACCCCCAGGCTGCCGTGCCTATCTTTTTCCTACCAAAGCTGGGTTTTTTTGCTAGCATAAGCTACTTGGTATGATAAATTAAAACAAATTATTCTGGCAAATTTACAGAACATAACCTGAACTGTCATAAAGCCTTTACACCAAATTAATTTTAACATCCAGATGTCTGTAGACTTTTGGAACTATGAAAAGAATGTAACATTGGTTAGCTTTGGATTCAAGTTTCCCAGGCGATGTTTTGACCATCTTGCTCACAAAATTAATACTATACGCTGTATAACATAGTTCACACAAAACCTTATATTATTTTCTGTCATGCATACCCTTTTGAGCAGTTATGTTGCTAAGATCAATGAACGTGCAAAAACACTTAAATCTGGTTTTGCTTATGCTTCAACAGTCATCCGATAGCTCTGAAAT
The DNA here is from genome assembly GCF_047496885.1 of Scyliorhinus torazame. NCBI lineage: Eukaryota > Metazoa > Chordata > Chondrichthyes > Carcharhiniformes > Scyliorhinidae > Scyliorhinus > Scyliorhinus torazame. The sequence goes on from NC_092723.1 coordinate 165,275,486, forward strand.
AAGGCATCATGTCATCCATTACAGCGAATCAAGGATTTTGATAAACGATGTCTCTCATCTTAATGTCACAGAGATCAAATGAAGCCATTGGAATGTTGCATTAAAAAAATGATATTGTGCTTCAGGTCATGTCTGTTGTCAATGATAAATGGCTTTTGCATGCCTCAACACTCACATAACATAACTGTGGTTTGTTCTTCATATATAAAACAATGAAGTCTTCATGCAGAACATGCATACACACAACAGATTGTCCATATTTTCGGAACAATTCAGGCAGCAAATGTAACAAAGAACAGGTTTTGGTCTAGTGACTTAACAATCCAAAATATGCAATCACTATAGGTTGATCATGCAGTTCCTCCTTGATTTATCTGGCAACGTGATCAAGTGTCAGCTCAGCTCAGCAGGTAGCATTCTCACCCCTGGGTCAGCAGATTGGGGACCTCAAGGCCCACATAGTATTGGCTGACACTTCATGCAGTACAACTGCTTTTGTTGCTCGAGTAATTAAAGTCAGCTCTTGTCTGGGTTTTTTTTCCCCCTTGCAAGCCTGTTAATGATCGCACAGCATTATTTGAAGAGCTGGCAGTTCCTCCCGATCTGCTAACCAAACATCCTGCCACAAGTAATACCATCAAAATTGGTGTTTGGCTGGTACAGAATGTTTTCCAACATAACAACAGTTACTGGACTCCAGAAGTAATTCAATGTGTCAAGTGCTTTCAGACATTCTCACGTGATAATGTGCTACGTCAATACAAGTGTAATTTATTGCTTTACTTTGGCTGAGCAAACCAAAAATTGTAAATTATGACAGCTCTGATGGGCCCATGATCTAGAGGTAGAGAAGAATTTTTACAAATGAAGGCCTGTTTATATAATACTCATTTATAGATGGCAGTGCTTAAGAACAAATTCAATGATAGCATACTCAGACAGTGCCCTGTTATATTCTGGGAGTACACCTCATTGATTCAAGGAGTAAGCTTAAATGTCCAACTCGTGGTGTACCAGCTCCAGGAAGTTGCACTTTTTGGAGGTCTTGTGTGCAGGATATATGAGGCTCACTACACCTCTTAACGTCATATCTAAATTGGTCCCAAGTCAAAACCTTTAGTTATTTCCATCTGTTCATTTCAGTGCTCCTTGCCCATGCGTGAGATATTGCTGGGATATCCTGCTTTGACCTTTAGGAGTTTGATTCTTAAAGGAGTGATTGGCAGTTTAGTCGCCCACTTATAGTTCTGGGATTTTTCTTTTGTTTCATTATAATGAACTGACCATACTGCTGATGCATTGGCATTGAATGCATTGCTTGCTGATGGTATTTTGCAGTGCAGGGTTCCATTTGCAAATCCTTTTCCCCACAGCACTGCTAAGCAACAAGCATAACGTTCAACATCGAAATCCGAAGTTTGGGGGTATGGAAAGGAAGAGTGCGGGGGGGGGGGGGGGGGAGGTGGATAGAGCATAGGGTGTCCTTGTGGTATTATAAGTATTACGGTACCTGACAGGCTAAAGCACCTTTGGTGGAAACTGTATGCTTTCTATTGGTAGAATGTATGATAGCTCCGCCCTGATCGGCGGGGTATAAGAACCAGTGCCGCCCCAGCAGCCTTCATTCCGTACCTGAGCTGTTGGGGGAAACATCTAGCTTATTAAAGCCTTCAGTTGGACTACAGCCTCGCTTTAGTGGTCATTGATCATGCATCAATTTAATAAGCTATTTTTTTAAGAAGAAAGGATGGAGCTCCGAATCAAGCCGGAGTGTCTGCAACTCAGCCCCCACGCGGCGAACCCAGCGGCAATCTTTAAGCACTGGCTGGCGTGCTTTAAAGGGTATCTCGAGACGGCCGAAAACGCACCCACGGGAGAGCAGAAACTGCTAGTCCTGCACTCAAGTGTGAGCCTGGAGATTTACACCCTTATCGAGGAAGCATGGTCGGCACGGGCTTGGAGGGCCGAAGGGCCTGTTCCTGTGCTGTACATTTCTTTGTTCTTTTGTTTTGAAGCGGAAGACTTCGATGCAGCAATAGAACTGCTAAAAGGACCACTATATTCGCCCGGTAAACCAGGTCTACGCCCGGCACCTGCTTGCAACAAGGCGACAAACCCCTGGGGAATCGCTGGAGGAATTCTACCGTGCACTCCTGGTGTTGGGCTGAAGCTGTGGCTGCCCGCAAGTTTCGGCGAACGAACACACGGAACTCTTAGTCCTGGACGCTTTCGTGGCAGGTATGCTATCGTCACAAATCCGCCAGCACCTGTTAGAAAAAGACACCCTGGGTCTCAGGGAGGCACGGGCCCTTGCAGGCTCTCTGGACGTGGCCTCCAGGAACGCCCGCGCTTACGTTCCCGACTGCGCGGCAGCCCCCTGGGCAGCGTGGAACCCCTCCGTGGCCAACCCCGAGACTTCCCCCATACCCCCAAAGGCCTGCGCTGCAAGGCGGCCTGGCAACCCCGAGGGGCCCTGCTGCTACTTTTGCGGGCAGGCAAAGCACCCCCGCCAGCGCTGCTCGGCCCGCGCATCCACCTGCAAGGGATGCGGCAAAAAGGGCTATTTCGTGGGGGTATGCCAGGCCTGGGAGGTTGCCGTGGTCTCCGGTGGCGAATGCGGACCGCAACCACTAACCTCTCCACGGGCCCCTTGCGGCCAGCGGTCGCCCCATCTTCATATCCCAGGGCCATGTGTGGACCCCGGGCGCCGCCATCTTGTTCCGCGGACGCCATGTTGGAGGGATGGGTGCCGCCATTTTGTCCACCCCCAGCCATGTGCGACCGATGGGAGAAACCATCTTGGATGAACCCCAAGGACCCCAGCTCGGCTGACCATGCACTGGCCGAAGACAACTCTCAACTGCTGCGACTAGCTTCAGTGACTTTGGATCAGTCTCGGCCTCGAACACTCTCAACTGCTGCGACGACCGTATTCATCAACGGGCACGAGACGTCCTGCCTAATCGACTCTGGGAGCACGGAGAGCTTCATACACCCTGACACGGTAAGGCGCTGTTCTCTCCTCATCCACCCCATTAATCAAAAAATCTCCCTGGCTTCCAGTTCACACTCAGTGGCGATAAAGGGGATTTGTGTAGCAAGCCTCACAGTCCAGGGAAGGGAGTTCAAAAATTTCCGTCTCTACGTCCTTCCCCACCTCTGCGCGGCTACACTCCTGGGTTTAGACTTCCAGTGTAACCTTCAAAGTCTGACCTTCCAATTCGGCGGCCCTATACCCCCCCTTACAGTCTGCGGCCTCGCGACCCTTAAGGTCGACCCGCCTTCCCTGTTTGCGAACCTCACCCCGGATTGCAAACCCGTCGCCACCAGGAGCAGACGCTACAGTGCCCAGGACCGGATCTTTATTAGGTCAGAGGTCCAAAGGCTACTGAGGGAAGGAGTCATTGAAGCTAGCAACAGTCCCTGGAGAGCTCAAGTAGTGGTGGTAAAGACCGGGGAGAAGCATAGGATGGTCATCGACGACAGTCAGACCATCAACAGGTTTACGCAGCTGGACGCGTACCCTCTCCCCCGCATATCCGACCTGGTAAATAGGATCGCGCATTATAAGGTCTTCTCCACGGTGGACCTCAAGTCCGCCTACCACCACTTCCCATCCGCACTAGTGACCGCAAATACACTGCCTTCAAGGCAGATGGGCGGCTCTATCACTTATTAAGGGTTGCCTTCGGTGTCACTAACGGGGTCTCGGTCCTCCAGCACGAGATGGACCGAATGGTTGACCAGTACGGTTTACGGGCAACATTCCCGTATCTCAATAATGTCACCATCTGCGGCCATGACCAGCAGGACCACGACACCAACCTCCGAAAATTTCTCCAGACCGCTAAAAGCCTGCACCTTACATACAACAAGGATAAATGCGTGTTTAGCACCGACCGTCTCGCCATCCTTGGCTACGTAGTGCGAAATGGAGTTATAGGCCCCAACCCTGAACGCATGCGCCCCCTTATGGAGTTCCCCCTCCCTCACTGCCCCAAGGCCCTGAAACATTGCCTCGGGTTTTTTATCTCCTACGCCCAACTACGCGGACAAGGCCCTTCCCCTGATCCAATCCACAGTTTTTCCCCTGTCGTTAGAGGCCCGCCAGGCCTTCAGCCGCATCAAAGCAGACATTGCAAAGGCCACGATGCACGCCATCGACGAGTCACTCCCCTTCCAAGTCGAGAGCGATGCGTCCGACATAGCTCTGGCGGCCACCCTAAACCAAGCGGGCAGACCCATGGCCTTCTTCTCTCGTACCCTCCATGCTTCCGAAATCCGCCAATCCTAAGTCGAAAAGGATGCCCAGGCCATAGTAGAAGCTGTGCGACATTGGAGGCATTACCTGGCCGGCAGGAGATTCACTCTCCTCACTGACCAACGGTCGGTGGCGTTCATGTTCGATAATGCACAGCGGGGCAAGATAAAAAACGACAAGATCTTGCGGTGGAGGATCGAACTCCCCACCTACAACTACGAGATCTTGTATCATCCCGGGAAGCTAAACGAGCCTCCTGACGCCCTGTCCCGCTGCACATGTGCCACCGCACAAGTGGACCGCCTCCGTGCCCCCCACGAGGACTTCTGCCACACCGGGGTCACTCGCTTTTTCCATTTTGTCAAGATCCGCAACCTGCCCTACTCCATCGAGGAGGTCAGGACAGCCACCAGGGACTGCCAAATCTGCGCGGAGTGCAAACCGCACTTCTACCGACCAGAGAAAGCGCACATGATAAAGGCTTCCCGTCCCTTTGAAAGCCTCAGCATGGACTTCAAAGGCCCCCTCTCCTCCACCGACCGCAACACGTACTTCCTGAACGTGATTGCCGAGCACACCCGGTTCCCATTCGCCATCCCCTGCCCCGACATGACCGCAACCACCGTCATCAAGGCCCTCCATAGCATCTTTGCACTGTTTGGGTTCCCCGCTTACATACACAGTGATAGGGGGTCCTCCTTTATGAGCGACGAACTGCGTCAATTCCTGCTCAGCAAGGGCATCACATCGAGCAGGACGACCAGTTAACACCAGTTAACGGACAGGTAGAGAGGGAGAACGGAACGGTCTGGAAGACCGTCCTACTGGCCCTACAGTCCAGGAACCTCCCAGTTTGCCGCTGGCAAGAAGTCCTCCCGGATGCCCTCCACTCCATCCGGTCACTGCTTTGTAAGACCACCAATCAGACACCTCACGAACGTCTCCTTGTCTTCCCCAGGAAGTCCTCCTCAGGGACCTTGCTCCTGACCTGGCTGGCAGCTCCCGGACCCATCCTGCTCCGAAAACACGAGCGGGCGCACAAGTCGGACCCGTTGGTCGAGAGGGTCCATCTGCTCCATGCTAACCCCCAGTACGCCTACGTGGCGTGCCCCGACGCCCGACAAGATACGGTCTCCCTACGGGACCTGGCGCCCGCCGGAACCCCACGCACATTCCAGCCGCCAGTCCCACCCTCCCCTCCACCGCAGCACCTTACAGGAGGATCGGTCCTTCCGCTGGCCCCCTCTAGGCCCCCCCCACCCGCCAACGCCCCCCGCAGGCGCCGTCTAGGGATGCCGAAGCTGCCATGGAGATCGAAGCCAAGCTCCCGGAGTCATAGATGCCCGAGCCTCCACCGGAGTCACCACCGAAGCTCCGACGATCGCAGAGGATGACCAGGGCCCCCGATCGACTGATTGCTTCATTTTAATTGTAATCTGTAAATATAAACCATCAAATGTACATAGCTTTCAGAATTGTAAATAGTTACTAAACACTGTACGGAGGCATTACGGTACCTCCATAACTAATTATACCACGTTGCTATGTTTTGTAGTTTCAGGCCACCACTCCCGCCAGACTCTTTTTTAACAGGGGGTGAATGTGGTATTATAAGTATTACGGTACCTGACAGGCTAAAGCACCATTGGTGTTAACTGTATGCTTTCTATTGGTAGAATGTATGATTGCTCCGCCCTGATAGGCGGGGTATAAGAACCCGTGCCGCCCCAGCAGCCTTCATTCTGTACCTGAGCTGCTGGGGGAAACATCTAGCTTATTAAAGCCTTCAGTTGGACTACAACCTCGCTTTAGTGGTCATTGATCGTGCATCAATCCTTATATGCCAATGGCTTGCTGTTATACGTGTCGGAACCGAGTGTGTCGATAGGGGGAATATTGGAGCTGCTTCGAGTATTTGGGTCTTTCTTGGGGTACAAACTAAATCTAGACAAGAGTGAGTATCTTGTGGTGTCTCGGCTGGGGGTGGGGGCAGGGGTGGGGGGGCTGCCATTCCGTAGGGCAGGGACTCACTTTAGGTACCTGGGGGTGCAGGTTACCCAGGAGTGGGGGGGGGGGGGCTCCGCAGGTACAACATTTCTAGTTTGGTGGGGAGAGTGAAAGCTGATCTGTGTAAATAGTTTAATAAACGTGTTGAAGTTATCCCCACGTCTGAACCTTCCTTTGTCAAGTGCACCACAAGGAAGCCGCTTATGTTACACCTACAACATAACAAATCATGGTACCAGGACTGAACTGTTTCAATCAATATAGCCATACCTCAGCGTACAGTGACAACCAGCAACGATACCCAGGCAAGATGTTCGAGATCCGGGTTCCGCAGCAGCTCCAGTGCCACGGCGATCTCCGCGAAAACTGGCGGGCATTCCGGCAAAAGTTTGAAATCTTCCTGTGGCAGCCAAACTAGAAGACCTGGCCGATGCTGAAAAGACAGAGCTTCTCCTCACCATCGCCGGTGCCAGAGCAGAAGAAATCTTTTAAAAATTCAAGTTTTCCAAACGGCAAAACAGGAGCGACTTCCAGGCAGTCCTGGACAAATTCGGCAAATACTGTGAGGAAAACACGCTCCAACCAGCAAGAAAAGGTAAGAGAAGCGCCAGTACTCACCACAATGCCGAGATCCCGGAGCAGAGAACAGTTTTGATCGGCGGCCATCTTTCTAAAGGGTCTGCATTTGCACAGTTGCGCGAGAAGCGCACAGAACGGGAAGGTCTGTTTGCGCATGCGCGAGACGCCGCGCATGCGTAATCAAGAAAATGGCCCTCGGTAAAGGAACAGCGATTTGCGCATGCGCAATCGCTTCCTACGTGCTACGTCACATGCGTCATGACGTCAGAGGCCCCGGACCACGCCCATTTAAAGAGGAAACGTCTCAAATCAAAGAAAAAGTCTTTTAAATCCGTAAAACAATCTTCCTTCACCTGGAATGACAGCACAATGCCTCAAATTGAACCAGGACATGAAATTAACCTACGAAGAACCCTGCAACAAGCAGTTACCTAGGCCCAAATCGATGATTCCGACCTTGAATACTTCGATACCGACCTTCGCATTTTGTCTGGACCTCGCGAGCCCAATGCCAGCTCCGACGCAAACAGTGATGATATAGTCCGAGAAGACTACGACTCGGACGAACCTTTCACCTTGGGAGTACCAAATCTGAACTGCAACTAGATGTGTTGCACATTGGCAACCCTCGTATTGAAACCGACGCAGATGCGGATTCGTTCTTCGGATTTGAGGATCTTTAGCCCAGCAGATATGACATCCCAACTCGTGAGTGCAGGATGATGCTGCAGCCTGAAACCAAGAGACAGAGAGTGGTACAAGCCCACAGAGAGCGGCCTGCTGCCACACAGAGCGTGGTTCACGCACCGCTCAGGGTTCCCGACTCTAAGAAAGAAGACACACAAGACTCCACACCGCAGCCCTTGCACGAACAAGAAGTGACTCCAGTGTCACAAGCCTCCACAGCGAGCTCGTGGACAGACTCCACGATAGAAGAAACGCAAGATTCCAGAGCGCAGTCCTTGCACACACAAGACATGACTCCAGTGTCACAAGCCTCCGCAGCGAGCTCGTGGACAGCCTCCACGATAGAAGCAATGCAAGACTCCAACGCGCAGTCCTTGCAGGAACAAGACCATGAGGGTCCAGCAACCTCCTCTGACCAACTAGCGGCAGACGATGCAAGTCTGCCATGCTCAAGTAAACAGCAAGAAGACTATGACAGTCTACCACGCTCCAGTGCACAGCAGGACGACCATGACGGTCTATCATGCTACAGTGAAGAACAAAGCGACGATGACAGTCCAAGCCCAAATGAAGGACAACAACAAGACAATGACAGCCCACCCACATTGTTTGCACCACCAGATGAAGACTCTGACAATTTACCCAACCCAAGTGAACAACCAGCAGCTACTGAGGCTCTACCCACGGCATGTGAGACGAGTGGCAACAGCATCCCACTTCCCATGCAAGATGTGCAAAGTGACAGACCTCAGCTAGTGTGTTCAGAGGCACACAACAATCACTGTGAGACCACTGGTGACTCCGGTGACACCATGATACTTCCACCCTCATTCGCTCGAACCTCTCCATAAGTCAATGCATTCCTGCATGTTCCGACTCCAGATGTGCAGCTTCAAGAAATCTCAGCTGACTCCAGTGAACCTGCTAAGACTCCGGACAGGAAGCATCAACAAACCAACACTGATTCAGTTAAAACAGACCAGACTCCAGATGGGGAGCAACCAAACGCCGACTCTGATTCACGTAAGCCGGACTTTACTCCAGACAGGGAGTGCCGCAACCTCAGTGTTGGCACGCTCAAGGTGACAGTGGATGCCACAACGACAGGAGATGGATCACTTGACAATTACACTGGGTCAGTAATAACAAGCAGCAGCTACAGTCCAAGAGGAATATACCAATATTCACCACAGCTATATCCACACATTTTTTCCACATCAGCAGTGCAGCCAATGACAGCTCATGCTGGACAAACCCAGTATTCAGGCATGCAGCAGCCAGCAGTCTATGCAGCATTCTCAAACAGGCCAACACTATGGATTGCCCACTAATGGAATCAAGACCGAACTACCGCGCAATCTGCACTCTGCACTACAGACTGGATTCCTTAGTTACAGCCCAGGATTTGCTGCACCCCAGCCTGGCCAGACGGCATATTCCGATCAGATGCAAGGTTCTAGTTTCACACCATCACCAAGTATTTATGCGAGCAGCAATTCTGTTTCCAATTCGACAAGCTTCAACGGTTCTCAGCAGGATCACCCTTCCAGCACAGCATGTGGCCAGAACCAGTATGTACAGTCTTATCCAACTTCAGTACATGGCACATCCATGACCTCGAATGATACTGTTGATGGTACCTCTTCAATGTCAACACCTTATCAGCTACAAGATGCCATCCGACAGCACCATCACAAACACGAAAAAAGAAAGGGACTCCAAATCAGACAGCGAAGTGATTTGACCACTTCTTGGTTCCTGTGGCACAGGGACGTTGATGGCGTTCATAACCAAGAGAGACATTTGACCATGATGATTGATGGTTTATGGACTCACATGAATGATTTGGACTTATTGTTTAATCACTGTTCCCATGACCTTACCTTATCTACCTGTTCTTTGTTCAATTTTCTTAAAGTGTACAGAAAATATGAACATATAAGAAAGGGGGGATGTGGTGATGTGCATCAATGTAAATACATGTAGGCTAGCTATACACTAGAGGGAGCACTAGAAACATCACACACACACACTCAACCAATAGATCAAGTAGATAGGACACAACCAATAGACATTCATGATACACAAGGAGGTGACACAACCACAGGGGGCATTACACCAACCCATAGGACACCACACATATGATCTGCCTCTTTCCAGTGGAGATAGTCAGTGAGTACAGACAGAGGGTTGATTCAATATTACACCCACCACGTGGATTGCAGCAACTGGGTAGCTATAGTAGGATTAGCAGTAGTGTCAAACTCGAGTAATAGAAGTGTAAATAGTTTAATAAACATGTTGAAGTTATCTCCACGTCTGAAGCTTCCTTTGTCAAGTGCTCCACAAGGAAGCCGCTTATGTTACACCTACAACATAACAAATCAACATTGCTGGAGGAGGTGCTGATGACAGGGGGACTGGAGAAGAGGTAGTGTCAGCGGTTTACGGAGCTATTTTGGAAGAGGAGAAGGCACCACTGGAATGGATCAAAGCACAGTGGGAGGAAGAGTTGGGAGAGGATATGGAGGTGGGGTTCTGGTGTGAGGTGCTCCGAAGAGTGAATGCCTCCACCTCGTGCGCGAGGTTGGGGCTGATACAGCTGAAGGTGGTATACAGAGCACACCTCACGAGGGCGAGGATGAGCCGATTCTTTGAAGGAGTAGAAGATGTGTGTGATCGTTGAGGGGGGTGGGGGGGGGGGGTGGTGGGGGGAGTGCGCTAATCACGTTCCTATGTTTTGGTCCTGTCCAAAGCTAGAGGATTACTGGAAGGAGGTTTTTAGGGTATTTTCTAAAGTGGTGCACGTGAAACTGGACCCGGGCCCCTGGGAGGCCATATTCGGGGTGTCGGACCAGCCATGGTTGGAAACGGGTGCGGAGGCAGGTGTTGTAGCCTTCGCCTCTTTGATCGCCCGAAGGCGGATCCTGATAGGTTGGAGAGCAACCTCTCCACCCTGTGCCCTGGCGTGGCGGGAGGACCTGGTGGAATTCTTGACTCTTGAGAAGGTTAAGTTTGAACTGAGGGGAAGGATGGAGGGGTTCTACAATTCATGGGCATTATTCATTATGCACTTTCAAGAAACATTAGTTGTGGGGGTGGGGGTGAGGGTTGGGGGTCGGGGGTCGGTGTGTGTTATTGGCGACTATGGGTGATCCCTCATTCCTTTTTGTCATTTGTTTATGTGAATATGCGGGCGAATGTTTGGGGTTTGGTGGGAGGATGGGATCGTTGTTATTGATATGGGGATTGACATGTTTGTTACTGATTATTGTTTATTGTTGGTGGGTGTAAATTTGGGAGAAAATGTGAAAAAGGAGGAGAATAAAGAAATATATATTTTTTTAAAAGATTCTAGAATGTGGCACAAAAGAGCAGGAAAAGCCACTTCACAGAGATGGAAGTGGTACTGATTGTGGCGATTCAGTGTCCAGGAGAGATGCAGCAGGAAGAGTTACTGTAGGACTCCATTCCTGTCAATCCACTAACCAGGGGGGATTTTTGTTCATGGGATGTGGACATCATTTGCAAGGCTGCCATTTATTGCGCATTCCGAAATTGCTCTCGAGACGATAATGACGGGACGCCTTCTTGACCTGGTGCATGAACTGCGACATGTGGTTTCGGTACTTGGCAGGACTGACTGGTGACTTGAAGGCAACAGCCACAAACAGAATGACATGGAGATCCTTTAATAGATGTCAAGAAAATCAGAAAGGAACAGATTTTACACAAGTGGCTGAAGGAAAATGTAGCAATCTGAGGAACTCAGATTAGCAGAGAAAATGTGTCCCAGCTGAATAAAGTCCAAAGTGCAGGGGAGGATGTAGCAAGTGAATTTGAGATTGGAGAGGTTAGGTTTGTATCCGCTAGAGTTTAGAAGAGTAGGGGTGACTTGATTGAAACCTTTAAGATCCTGAGTGGGTATTGACAGGGTGGATGTGGAAAGGATGTTTCCTCTTGTCGGAGAATCTAGAACTAGGGGTCATTCGTTTAAGATGGAGATGAGGAATTTTTTTTTTTCTCGGAGTCTCTGGAACTCTTTCTCAAAAGACTGCGGAAGCAGAATCTTTGAATATTTTTAAGGCGGAGCTCGATAAATTCTTGATTAACAAGGGGTGGAAGGTTATCGGGGCTAGGCAGGAATGTGGGGTTGAGGTTACAATCAGATCAGCCATGATCTTATTGAATGGCAGAGCAGGCTCGAGGGGCCGAATGGCCTACTCCTGCTCTTGATTCGTATGTTCTTGGAAAAGAACATAGAACATAGAACATAGAAAATACAGCACAGAACAGGCCCTTCGGCCCACAATGTTGGGCCGAACCGTTGTCCTAGATTAATCATAGATTATCATTGAATTTACAGTGCAGTAGGAGGCCATTCGGCCCCCTGAGTCAGCACCGGCTCTTGGAAAGAGCACCCCACCCACCCAACACCAAGGGCAATTTTGGACACTAAGGGCAATTTATCATGGCCAATCCACCTACCCTGCACATCTTTGGACTGTGGGAGGAAACCGGAGCACCCGGAGGAAACCCACGCAGACACAGGGAGGACGTGCAGACTCCGCACAGACAGTGACCCAAGCCGGAATCGAACCTGGGACCCTGGAGCTGTGAAGCAATTGTGCTATCCACAATGCTACCGTGCTGCCCTTAAAAACAAATAAATCTACACTATATCATTTTACCGTAATCCATGTACCTATCCAATAGCTGCTTGAAGGTCCCTAATGTTTCCGATTCAACTACTTCCACAGGCAGTGCATTCCATGCCCCCACTACTCTCTGGGTAAAGAACCTACCTCTGATATTCCTCCTATATCTTCCACCTTTCACCTTAAATTTATGTCCCCTTGTAATGGTTTGTTCCACCCGGGGAAAAAGTCTCTGACTGTCTACTCTATCTATTCCCCTGATCATCTTATAAACCTCTATCAAGTCGCCCCTCGTCCTTCTCCGTTCTAATGAGAAAAGGCCTAGCACCCTCAATCTTTCCTCGTAAGACCTACTCTCCATTCCAGGTAACATCCTGGTAAATCTTCTTTGCACCTTTTCCAAAGCTTCCACATCCTTCCTAAAATGAGGTGACCAGAACTGTACACAGTACTCCAAATGTGGCCTTACCAAAGTTTTGTACAGCTGCATCATCACCTCACGGCTCTTAAATTCAATCCCTCTGTTAATGAACGCGAGCACACCAAAGGCCTTCTTCACAGCTCTATCCACTTGAGTGGCAACTTTCAAAGATGTATGAACATAGACCCCAAGATCTCTCTGCTCCTCCACATTGCCAAGAACTCTACCGTTAACCCTGTATTCCGCATTCATATTTGTCCTTCCAAAATGGACAACCTCACACTTTTCACGGTTAAACTCCATCTGCCACTTCTCAGCCCAGCTCTGCATCCTATCTATGTCTCTTTGCAGCCGACAACAGCCCTCCTTACTATCCACAACTCCACCAATCTTCGTATCGTCTGCAAATTTACTGACCCACCCTTCAACTCCCTCATCCAAGTCATTAATGAAAATCACAAACAGCAGAGGACCCAGAACTGATCCCTGCGGTACGCCACTGGTAACTGGGATCCAGGCTGAATATTTGCCATCCACCACCACTCTCTGACTTCTATCGGTTAGCCAGTTCGTTATCCAACTGGCCAAATTTCCCACTATCCCATGCCTCCTTACTTTCTGCATAAGCCTACCATGGGGAACCTTATCAAATGCCTTACTAAAACCCATGTACACTACATCCACTGCTTTACCTTCATCCACATGCTTGGTCACCTCCTCAAAGAATTCAATAAGACTTGTAAGGCAAGACCTACCCTCACAAATCCGTGCTGACTATCCCTAATCAAGCAGTGTCTTTCCAGATGCTCAGAAATCCTATCCTTCAGTACCCTTTCCATTACTTTGCCTACCACCGAAGTAAGACTAACTGGCCTGTAATTCCCAGGGTTATCCCTAGTCCCTTTTTTGAACAGGGGCACGACATTCGCCACTCTCCAATCCCCTGGTACCACCCCTGTTGACAGTGAGGACGAAAGGATCATTGCCAACGGCTCTGCCATTTCATCTCTTGCTTCCCGTAGAATCCTTGGATATATCCCGTCAGGCCCGGGGGACTTGTCTATCCTCAAGTTTTTCAAAATGCCCAACACATCTTCCTTCCTAACAAGTATTTCCTCGGCCTTACCAGTCTGTTTCACACTGTCCTCTCCAACAATATCGCTCCTCTCATTTGTAAATACAGAAGAAAAGTACTCGTTCAAAACCTCTCCTATCTCTTCAGACTCAATACACAATCTCCCGCTACTGTCCTTGATCGGACCTACCCTCGCTCTAGTCATTCTCATATTTCTCACATATGTGTAAAAGGCCTTGGGGTTTTCCTTGATCCTACCCGCCAAAGATTGTTCATGCCCTCTCTTAGCTCTCCTAATCCCTTTCTTCAGTTCCCTCCTGGCTATCTTGTATCCCTCCAATGCCCTGTCTGAACCTTGTTTCCTCAGCCTTACATAAGTCTCCTTTTTCCTCTTAACAAGACATTCAACCTCTCTTGTCAACCATGGTTCCCTCACTCGACCATCTCTTTCCTGCCTGACAGGGACATACATATCAAGGACACGTAGTACCTGTTCCTGGAACAAGTTCCACATTTCACTTGTGTCCTTCCCTGACAGCCTATGTTCCCAACTTATGCACTTCAATTCTTGTCTGACAACATCGTATTTACCCTTCCCCCAATTGTAAACCTTGCCCTGTTGCACGCACCTATCCCTCTCCATTACTAAAGTGAAAGTCACAGAATTGTGGTCACTATCTCCAAAATGCTCCCCCACTAACAAATCTATCACTTGCCCTGGTTCATTACCAAGTACTAAATCCAATATTGCCCCTCCTCTGGTCGGACAATCTACATACTGTGTTAGAAAAGCTTCCTGGACACACTGCACAAACACCACCCCATCCAAACTATTTGATCTAAAGAATTTCCACTCAATGTTTGGGAAGTTAAAGTCATCTATGACTACTACCCTGTGACTTCTGCACCTTTCCAAAATCTGTTTCCCAATCTGTTCCTCCACATCTCTGCTACTATTGGGGGGCCTATAGAAAACTCCTAACAAGGTGACTGCTCCTTTCCTATTTCTGACTTCAACCCATACTACCTCATTAGGGTGATACTCCTCGAACTGCCTTTCTGCAGCTGTTATACTATCTCTAATTAACAATGCCAAGCCCCCACCTCTTTTACCACCCTCCCTAATCTTATTGAAACATCTATAACCAGGGACCTCCAACAACCATTTCTGCCCCTCTTCTATCCAAGTTTCCGTGATGGCCACCACATCGTAGTCCCAAGTACCAATCCATGCCTTAAGTTCACCCACCTTATTCCTGATGCTTCTTGCGTTGAAGTATACACACTTCAACCCATCTCCGTGCCTGCAAGTACTCTCCTTTGTCAGTGTTCCCTTCCCCACTGCCTCATTACACGCTTTGGCGTCCTGAATATCGGCTACCTTAGTTGCTGGACTACATATCCGGTTCCCATTCCCCTGCCAAATTAGTTTAAACCCTCCCGAAGAGTACTAGAAAACCTCCCTCCCAGGATATTGGTGCCCCTCTGGTTCAGATGCAACCCGTCCTGCTTGTACAGGTCCCACCTTCCCCAGAATGCGCTCCAATTATCCAAATACCTGAAGCCCTCCCTCCTACACCATTCCTGCAGCCACGCGTTCAACTGCACTCTCTCCCTATTCCTAGCCTCGCTATCACGTGGCACCGGCAACAAACCAGAGATGACAACTCTGTCTGTCCTGGCTTTTAACTTCCAGCCTAACTCCCTAAACTTGTTTATTACCTCCACACCCCTTTTCCTACCTATGTCGTTGGTACCAATGTGCACCATTGGTGCACCCATGGTGCTTCACACCAGATAAAATTTGATATTGAGCGACAATATGACAGGTGATCAAAAAGCTTGGACAAAGAAGCTTTCAAGGGGTGTCTTAAAGAGGGATTGACAAGACGAGAGGCAGAGAGATTTGTGGAGAGAATTCTAGAACTTAGGGCCTCAGCAGCTAAGCACGGCCACCAATGTTGAAGGGTTTAAAATCAGGGATGCCCAAGAGGTAAGAATTGGATGATTTCAGAGATCTCAGAGAGTCACAGGACTAGAAGAAGTTACAGAGATAGATTATATGAATTTGGAGGAGCTACAGTAAGTTGGTAGAGCCAGGGCAATTGCAGAGCAGATATAAGGAAAGGAAGGAAGTCAGTGGGCCAAGTTTTAAAATAAGAGATTAATGTGTCCTTCTTTGTCCAATGTTATAACATGGGCCCATTCTTCATTGATTTTGAACTGTGTGACCAGGTTATGGATCATTTAGCACACCACCAGGAATTGGCATTCCTTTGAGAGAGCTTGGCCATGATGCTCCCAGACCTGAATAACCCATTGATGTTCATTATCTAGACTCAAGCATGAATACTGACTACTTGGATAGAGTACAGAAGGCACAAAGCCAAAACTCAGCACGTCAGTGCCTTCAAGAAAGGAAGTAAGAAAGTAAGTAGCAAAAAGCTACCTGTGATTTATTCTCCAGTGTGTTAGTGATGTACAACAAGCCAAACAATTCAGGCAACTCTTTTTTTTTACGCCATCACTGAAGGTTTCTTAAAATAGCCTAATATTGATACTTGTGACAATTTTGTCATTCTCTGGCCGGCTGGCAATGCGAAAGATCAAAACCTAGCCTGGGAAAATTGACTTCCCACTCACTCAGATATAGCTCCCAGTAGACAATCCCTAAGAGTGAGTGAATGGAGTGAAAGGGGGAGAATTTCTAGCCGAGACATCCACTGTAATCACAAACATGGGAGAATGAATACGGGGCAACAAGCCTGAATACATAGAGCTCCTGGCTGACAAGGCAAGTCATGAAGGTGGGAACATGAATGAAGGGAGGGAGGAAAATGAAATATTACAATAAACTAAATTTAAACTGTTAGCTTGAAATGCTTCTATGGTATTGCACCACAAATTTTGATGGCACAGAAGAGGAAAGAAAAAGTGGTAACAGGATAAACATTTTGAACTGCTTTCGAAACTAACCAAACTCACAAAGCTTGGAGACCGCAGTTATTCTCCGATTTTATTAACTTCAGATCAAGATGATATTTTCTAGTATTTTGGGGACTTGGTGAAAGGAAACAAGATATTCCTTTGCCAAACCTTCATTACCAACTGCTGCTACCACCCTTGCTGGTCATTACTTTCACTGTATTCGGATTAAATAGCTTCACTGTTATGAAAGTTACTTTCACAGGCTGTTCCATCCAAGGTCATACAAGACCACGCCTAATGAAAAATTATTTTCCTCGCTTTCTGTATCAGCTGCGGCTCAATAGAGAGTACTCGTCTCTTTTTCTAAAATTTGTTCATGGGGGTCACTGGTTAGGCCAGCATTTATCATCCATCCTCAATTACCCTTGAGAAGGTGATGGTGAGCTGCCTTCTTGAACCGCTGCAGTCCATCCATTGTAGTAACACGCACAGGGCTATTAGGAAGGGAGTTCCAGGATTTTGACCCAGGGTTAGTGAAGGGAAGATGATATAGATCCAAGTCAGGAAGGTGTGTGACTTTGAGGGGAACATGCAGGTGGTGAAGTTCCCAGATATCTGCTGTCCATGTCCTTCTATCTGGTAGATGTTGCGGGTTTGAAAGGTGCTATTGAAGGATCCTTGGTGAGCTGCTGCAAGGCAACTGTTGCGGCCATTGTTTGTCAGTGGTGGAAGAAGTGAATGTTGGTAGATGGAATTCCAATCAAGTGGGTTGCTTGGTGCTGTATGGTGTCAAGCTTATTGAGTGTTGTTAGGGCTGCAGATACCTATGCAAGTGAGGAATATTCCACCACACTTGAGACTTGGAGTTGATAGACAGACTTTGGGCAGTCAGAAGGTGAATTGCAAAAACCTCAGAATTCCCAGTCTCTGACCTGCTCTTGTAGCCATGAATATGGCTGATACAGTTCAGTTTCTGTTCAGTGGTAACCCCCAGGATGTTGATAGTGGGGGGATTCAGTGATGCTAACACCATTGAATGTCAAGGGGAGATGGTTAGATTTTCTCTTGTTGGAGATGGTCATTGCCTGGCACTTATAAGTGGCACAAGTGTTACTTGCCACTTATCAGCCCAAGCCTGAATATTGTCCAGGTCCTTAGCCTATGGGCATGGACGGCTTCACTGAGGAATCATAAATGGTGTTGAAAACTCTGCAATCATCATGAACATCCCTACTTCTTACGATAGAGGGAAGGTCTTCATGACGCAGCAGGGGATGATTGGGTTTAGGACACGACCATGAGGAACTGAGGCAGCAATGTCCGAGGATTGAGATGATTGACTTCCAACAACTACAATCAACTTCCTTTGTGCTCGGTATGAAATAACCAGTGGAGAGTTTTCCTCCTGATTCCCATTAACTCCAATTTTGCTCGGGCTCCTTGATGCCATACTCAATCAAATGCTGCCCTTGATGTCAAGAGCAGTCACTCTCAACTCACCTCTTGAGTTCAGCTCTTTTGTCCATGTTTGGACCAAGACTTTAATTACGTCAGGAACTGAGTGGTGGTCGTATTTAATAGATTCTGTTGATGGATGTTAAATACCTAGTAGTTAAAGGTAATAAGGTGAACAGGTGTTGAGTATAGATTAGTTAATTTTAATCAGACGTGTCTATGAAGAAGAGTCAGCCAGCACTCTGGCGAGTAGAGAGATAAGCCCTGTGGTGAGCAATCGACACACTACCAAAACATCCTCATCACAATGTCTTAACCAGGCTTGGGAATTTTTCTGGTTGCAGAGAATGGTTGACTGAAAGTAAAGAACTGCCAGAAAGAAGGTTAAAATTGTTTTTTTTTAAAGAGGGATGACTCTAATCAGAGATTATTTGAAGAAAGATAACTTAGACCAGAAGTAGCAAATGATTTTCCACCACTATTTTGTGAAACAGAACCCAATGATCAATGGAAAAATACAGTCAATGTATGGATATGGGTTATGTCTGTAATATCCCGCGCCGGACTTACAAGGGGAGAATGATTATCTTCCCTGTGGTTTTCGCGAATTATGAGCTCCCCAGCTGAGGGGTGGGGCAACTCCATTTTGCACTGTATAAAAGGTCAGCCAATAAGGCATTGACCGAGAAAGGGACCCGGTAGGGATTTACTGGGAACTGTATATATTGTACTTGTAAGTAAATCAAAATTCTTTATTCTACTCGGTGTGGACTCCCTGGGTGGGATTCTCCCGTACCCGACGGGGCGGTGGGGTCCCGGCGGGAAGGAGTGGCGTGAACCACTCCGGCGTCGGGCCAACCCAAAGGTGCGGAATCCTCCGCACCTTCAGGGGCTAGGCCGGCTCAGGAGTGGTTTGTGCCCTGCCGGCCGGGGTGGAAGGCCTTTGGTGTCGCGCCAGCCAGGGCTGAAGGGACTCCGCTGGCTGGCGCAGGGCCGTGCATGCGCGGGAGCGTCAGCGGCTGCTGACATCATCCCCGCGCATGCGCAGGGGGGGATCACCTTCGGCCGACCATCACGGAGGCTTACACGGCCGGCGCGGAGGAATAGAATGCCCCTACGGCACAGGCCCGCCCGCAGATCGGTGGGCCCCGATTGTGGGCCAGGCCACCATGGGGGCACCCCCCGGGGCCAGATCGCCCTGTGCCCTCCCGAGGACCCCGGAGCCCGCCCGCGCCACCAGGTCCCGCCAGTAAGAGACCTACTCCAATTTACGCCGGCGGGACCTGCATAGAACGGGCGGGACTTTGGCCCATCGCGGGCCGGAGAATTGCCGGGGGGCCCTGCGACCGGCGCGATTCCCGCCCCTGCCAATTCTCCGGCGCCAAAAAGGAAGCAAGGGATGGCTCTGCGTCCTTGGCTTCCTACCAGAAGAAAGGGCTGCTGCAAAGTATTCTCGGAACTGGACAATGAAGAAGATTTGTACTTCGTCTTGAAATTCATGGATAAAATATATATGAAAGATGAATTAATGTCCGAGGCTTGGTCAGATTTTGAATTTAGAAAATTGTCGATTCCTCCATAGAAGAATACATCGTGGAGTTTAACTGACTATATATGAGGTTGCAGTGATTCCATTTGGAAATTCCTAAATCAGTATTTGCGTTTAAATTATTGGCCTGTGCTAGGATACAAAGCTTCGATATGCTCTTGGTTTTAACCGGAGTTAGGTTTGAGGAGGAAGAGGTGATTTTGGATCAAATGTCTGAAGTCTTAAATTCTTGAAAGCATTCTTCCCTGTCTGCTTTTACGGCACAAATGGGCTCTTCAGCAGTGACACCAAAGCTGGAGCATACAATGCCGGCAGCATTTTGGGACATTTGAATAGAGGGCCCAAATATCTGCATGAAAAAAGAATTACAAACAAAATGTATAAGGACAGAGAACCTTTTGGTAGCTATAACAGGTGGTGTGAGTTGCGCAATTATGGAAGGAGGACAAACCCCAGGAATGACCAAGGTGTGGTCAATAAGTACTTTAGATGCGACGCCATTGTCTGTTGAATTGCCCAATAATTAAAAGCAGGGATTTTGAGACAACACTTTAGATGGAAGGTGAGGAGGACAATACTGACCAATCAGAAGGAATGATATTGGTCACCAGATGTTTCAGTCCAGCAATGAATATCCTAGCCGTAGATTTGTTCCAATGCGCAGTTCCAGATAGTGCGTGTACGTCCACGGTATGTGGAATGGGCAAGTTAAAATGTTACATTGATTATATAAGTAAAGAAGAACAATTGTAAAGTCAAAGAATATGACTTGTTTCAGGTTCGGTGATGGTAACATGTTATCACTAAAACCCATGTAAAATGGCTGAAGTAAATCACTTCATCAGTACTGACGCTGTATCGTGTGAAATACCTTTGTTGTTAAGTAAGCCTTCAATGTAAAGGGCCCAAATGCAGTTGAACGTGGTGCATGGCAAAGCAATTGTCTTTGGGAGATCTGTAGATTTGCAATTTACACAGTCGGGACGTTTTGTATTCCTTTAAGGCCTATCATGTCTAGACAGAATGCTAAAGAGGTATTAATGGCAGCTGGGTGGAGGGATTTAAAGGAGATGAAGCAAATTATTACCAAACTACACTGTCAATTTTCACATCCTCTAGCCGTTGTTTGAAGGTTTTGTTGAAGGATGCAAGGCTAATGGATGTGGAGTACACTAGGCTTGTCGGGGATGTGAGTGGAAAAATATGATTTTTTTTTTAAAGTACAAAGAATGCCAGCAAGTCTTTCATTGGTGACAGACTTTCATGAAACTGTAGCAGTAAACCTCAAAATATGAGAAAAAGAAAAAATATTTTTCTTCTACATTTTGTAGATGTAGCAACTAGCAGCAGTAATTTGTAGTACAGACAGAAAAATAGTTATTGTTAAGGTAATGGAAAAAAATGATTCGGGGTGAGGTTGGAAGCACTAGCTTAATTCTTAATGAAAAATGGAGGTGAATTTGATGATGATGTGTGAAAATCTGAACATTGTAGTAATGCACACAGCAGCAGAAAGTCCTTTTAGCAACAGGATACGAGAAAATTCACGATGATTGGTGAAATGCTCTGAAATATTTCAGATAACCAATTGAATTGTAAATTGACCATTGCTCTGGCGTGGGCAATATATGTGAAAAACTTGCTTCAGATGGTTGGGGACTACAGCACCTATCACTTGGAAATATATTGCTGTCGCTGCGTCAATATTCTGAAGCTCCCTCCCGAACAGCACTATGTGTGTAGTTAAATCACATGGATTGCACAGTTAAAGAAAGTAGATCATCCCCACCTTCTCTCGGACAATTATGGATGGGTAATAATTGCTGGCCTCGTCAGTGTAGCCCATGTTCCTTGAATGAATAAAAAAGTAGGAGTCCTGGTAACGTAGGCGAAACAAAAAGAACTTGACAGTTGGAGAGAATCTGGGGCTGGATTCTCTGCCAGCGGGATGCTCCGTTTTGCTGGCAGCCCGGGGATTTCCCGACGGCGAGGGGCTGTCCCACAATGGGAAACCCCATTGACCAGCCGGCGTAATGGAGAATCCCGATGGCATACTGAAACAGAAATGTGGTGGGGCGGAGAATTCAGCCCCTGGTGTTTACATGGAGGTGCTAAACAAAGGATAGCCAGTGTTATTCCATAGATGGATATGTATGGAGAAAATATTCTCCGATGGTACGTATAAACTAAAGCTAGACTTGTAGCTTGGGGTTTGAGAAATAACGGCAACCAGGAAGTTGTAGACACCTTAGCAGCAGGAAAAGTAAACTTTAGTATTTCCCTAGCACTTTTAATGACCTACTCATTGAAATGTAAATCCATTTAAGTCAAAACAGCACTTTTTGCAAGGCACCAATATCCAAGAAAAGTTTTCTTAAAACCTCCAAGAGAAGCTGGATAGAGGAAATTATAGAGGCTGACCGAGTGTGTTTACTAGCTAAACTATGCATACAGAAACAATAAATGTTGTCCATTAGCATGGGAATCAAAGAAAATATAGAGTAGTTAAAAGCACCTTAGCTGTGGAGACACTTGCGCTGGTAAAAGTGATAGATAGAGCAATGTATTTTAAAGGAACTCCTATATAAGAGGCAATCGGGAAGAAATGCACCTATAAAATGCACAGATAACTGTTAATTCCGGGATGGTGTCCATTTGACAAACTGTATTACAGAAAAGAGGTTAAGGATTGATCTCGTCAGTATAAGAGATGTTGGAAAGGAAGTAAGTTTCCAAAGTAAAATGGGTTGACACAAGTCAACGATTGTTGGATTGTTTCACAAAAAGAACTGGTCGTCCACAGCAATTGTTGGATATCTTCAAATGAGTGCCTTTTGTTAAAATGGATTGTAAGAATACTGAAATTTTTATGTTGTAAACTTAGTATTTTTTGTTTTCAAGATGGGGTAATACAGAGTATTTTAAAGATTGATTGTATACTAAGATAAAGCATTATCATTTTGTATATTTTCCAATGAATAGTTTTTGTTTGCACATCAATTTAATTTAAAGAAAATAATCTGTTAGTATCTAATAAGTTCCGTTGATGGTATTAAATACCTCGTGGTTTAAGGTCTTTTATACTCAGGATATCAATCCTTAACCTCATTTTTGTAATACATTGATTCGTTAATTATACCCAGATATGAATTTAAAGAGTCAATCAGCACTGTGTTGATTAGAGAGAAGTAAACTGTGTACTGAGCAATAAACAGTCTCTACCAAAGCGTTCTCGTCTCGGTAGCCTCTTCACAAGCAGGCTTGGGAACTCTCTGACCCAGTGGCCACGGCAGAACCAAACCTGCCAATGAGCAGGTTATTGCTAAGCAAGTGCTGCTTGATAACACTGTCCATGGCACCCTCCGTTACTTTGCTGATGATTCAGAGTCGATTGGTGCGGCAGTAATTGGTCAGGTTGAATTTGTCCTGCTTTGTGAGGACAATGTTTGTGGAGTAGATGCCAGTGCTGCAGCTGTACTGGAACAGCTTGGCTAGTGGGTATGGCTATTTCAGGAGCACAAATCTTCAGTACTATTGCTGGAATATTGTCAGGGCCCATAGTGTTTGCAGTATCCTCTGCCTTCAGCCGTTTCTTGATCACGTGAAAGCCAAGATGGATCACCCTCCCAGCACATCTGGCCAAAGGTGGCAAATGCTTGTTTTTTTGCCCTCATATGCTGGGCTTCCCAATCATTGAGGGTGGGGATAGTTCTGTGAAGCCTCCTCCTCACCCTGTTAGCTGTCTTAATTGTCCATCACCATTCATTACTGGTGGTAGCAGTACTACAGAGCTTAGATCTGATCCTTTGGTTGTGAAATCACTTGGCTCTGTCAATTGAATGCTGCTTCTACTGTCTGACATCCAAGTAGCTCTCTGTTGTTGGAAACACTGCAGCCAATTTGCACATAGCAGCTATTTCATAATATTCGAACGTTCCTCGGTTCAAGTCCCATTTCGGGCTTAAACACACATCCAAAGCTAACACTCCAGCATAGTAGTGATTATTATTGTTGAGCGTTGCACTGTTGGAGGTGCTGCCTTTTGGATGAGATCCCGTCAGCATTATTGGGTGGATGTAAAGATCCCATGGCATAATGCTGCTGAAGATCATCGGAGTTATTCCTGGTGTCTTGGCAAATAATTGTCTCTGAATCAACATCATAAATACAGACAATCTGGTCATTAAACTATATTACACAATCATGCACTTCAAAAGTACTTCATTGGCTATAAAATGCTTTGAGTTGTCTGGTGGTTGTGAAAAGATCAATATAAATGTATTGCATTCTTGTTTTTCTCTGTTTCCTATCAAGCTTCTATTCCGTCTTGAATAAGACTGGAAGATACTTACTCCTAAGTCCTCTGTGGCTGCCTGACTGCAGGTGAGAATAATCTTGAGTTGACTTGTCTTTCCCAATTTTGTCATCTTTCTCCAAGAAGGAATGCTCCTTGCCTGGACAGGGTGAGCCCTGCAATAGGCCAAAAGCCATTCATTAGGAGGAAATTGGGAACTTTAACATATGTCTTAGCACCAGCACAAAATGGATCAAGTTGTGAAAAGTTGCTGATAATAACTTTGACTTTAACATAATGAAGATGCTTTTGACAAGGTGCCACACAAAAGGTTGCTGCATAAACTAAAGATGCATGGCATTGAGGGTAAAGTGGTAGCATGGGTAGAGGATTGGTTAACTAACAGAAAGCAGAGAGTGGGGGTAAATGGGTGTTTCTCTGGTTGGCAACCTGTAACTAGTGGGGTCCCTCAAGGATCAGTGTTGGGCCCGCAGTTGTTCACAATTTACATAGATGATTTGGAGTTGGGGACCAAGTGCAATGTGTCAAAGTTTGCAGACGACACTAAGATGAGTGGTAAAGCAAAAAGTGCAGAGGATACCGGAAGTCTGCAGAAGGATTTGGATAGGTTAGGTGAATGGGCTAGGGTCTGGCAGATGGAATTCAATGTTGCCAAGTGTGAGGCTATCCATTTTGGGAGGAATAACAGCAGAATGGATTATTATTTAAATGGTAAGATGTTAAAACTATGCTGCTGTGCAGAGGGACCTGGGTGTGCTGGTGCACGAGTCGTAAAAAGTTGGTATGCAGGTGCAACAGGTGATTAAGAAGGCTAATCGAGTTTGTCTTTCATTGCTAGAAGGATGGAGTTCAAGACCAGGGAGGTTATGCTGCAATTGTATCGGGTGTTGGTGAGGCCACATCTGGAGTATTGTGTTCAGTTTTGGTCTCCTTACCTGAGAAAGGACATATTGGCACTGGAGGGAGTGCAGAGGAGATTCACTCGGTTGATCCCAGAGTTGAGGGGATTAGATTATGATGAGAGGTTGAGTAGACTGGGACTGTACTCATTGGAGTTTAGAAGGATGCGGGGGGATCTTATTGAAACATATAAAATTATGAAGGGAATAGATAGGATAGATGCGGGCAGGTTGTTTCCACTGGTCGGGGAAAGCAGAACTAGGGGGCATAGCCTCAAAATAAGGGGAAGTAGATTTAAGACCGAGTTTAGGAGGAACTTCTTCACCCAAAGGGTTGTGAATCTCTGGAATTCCTTGCCCAGTGAAGCAGTTGAGGCTCCTTCTTTAAACGTTTTTAAGAAAAAGATAGATGCCTTTCTAAAGAATAAAGGGATTCGGGGATATGGTGTACGGGCCGGAGAGTGGAGCTGAGTCCACAAAGATCAGCCATGATCTCATTAAATGGCGGAGCAGGCTCGAGGGGCCAGATGGCCTACTCCTGTTCCTAGTTCTTATGTTCTTATGTAAGAACATCTGTTGTTGCAAATGAGTTGGGAGACTGGGGATTCTTTGCTAGGGTGGAAAATAAATGATTTCTGCATATAAAAGTCTTATTTCTTAAATCTGCAGTCTCCGCTTACATCTTTCAGCACATACTGGAGATTCACTTACAGAGTGTCAGGGGTGTGACCCCAGACACCCACCGCCAGGGACATATCATCACATACATGTCTCCAGCTCATTACGTACATGTCTCCAGGGTCACATCATCATGGACATGTCGCCAACAGCGTGCCACCAGGGAACTTTCCCACCAACAGGAGCATCTTACTAGGTCTTGAAACCAATAGGATTACACCAAAGGCTTAGATGATATGGATATATTTTATGAATTCTGGGAATTCAAAGTTGTAAAATCTAGCATTTAGTAACAACAGATACGATGACCAAAGTTGTTATATAAAATCAACTATCATGAAGCTTAGTGGAAAACAACTTGGTTTTTAGGGTGAATTCAAATTACTGCAGGTGATGGAATCTGAAAAAGAAAACAGAAAGTACTGGATGATCTCAGCAGCTCTGACAGCATCTGTGGAGAGAATAGGGAGCTAACGTTTCAAGTCTGGATGACTCTGACAAAGACTTCTCCAGACTCGAAACATTAGCTCCCTTTTCACAGATGCTGTCAGACCTGCTGGGAGTGTCCAGTATTTTAGGTTTTAGGGTCAGGGCTCTTTTGCTTTCTTGTCTCAGGTTGGGGTCGGGATCGAGGAAGGGAGAAAGGAATGGGAAGAAAATGTTTTATTAATGTCTCGTCTGATTCAGCCATAAAGCTGTATGCAGCAAGCTTTTTTTTAAAATATATTTTATTCAAATTTTTTGGCCAAACATAACAGTACAAAGTTTTTCCTTTTTAACAACAATAAAGCAATATAAATAACAGTGGCCAGTTTTTAACAAATAAATAAATAATATATAAACAAAAAACTAAATGGCAACTGCCTTATCAAAAATAATTACTCTCCAAAAATACAATCCAACAGTCCAATATACATTACCTAGTACAAATATCTATACATATACAGAGACATCCCTGAGAACCCGCCGAGTCCTCCCCCCCCCCCCCGCTACCCCCCCCCCCCCCCCCCCCCTGCCCCCGCTACCCCCCTCCCCCCTGGGTTGCTGCTGTTGCCTTCCCATTCCCTCTATCGTTCTGTGAGGTAGTCAATGAACGGTTGCCACCGCCTGGTGAACCCTTGAGCTCAACCCCTTAATGCGAACTTTATCCGTTCTAGTTTTATAAACCCTACCATGTCATTTATCCAGGTCTCCACGCCCGGGGGTTTGGCTTCCTTCCACATAAGCAATATCCTTCGCCGGGCTACTAGGGACGCAAAGGCCAAAACATCAGCCTCTTTCGCCTCCTGCACTCCTGGCTCTTCTGCAACCCCGAATATTGCCAACCCCCAGCTTGGCTCGACCCGGACCCCCACCACCTTCGAAAGCACCTTCGCCACCCCCACCCAGAACCCCTGTAGTGCCGGACATGACCAGAACATGTGGGTGTGGTTCACTGGGCTTCTCGAGCATCTCCCACACCTATCCTCTACCCCGAAAAATTTACTGAGCCGTGCTCCAGTCATATGCGCCCTGTGTAGAACCTTGAATTGTATCAGGCTTAGCCTGGCACACGAGGACGACGAGTTTACCCTACGTAGGGCATCAGCCCACAGCCCCTCCTCAATCTCTTCCCCCAGCTCTTCTTCCCATTTCCCTTTCAGCTCATCTACCATGATCTCCCCCTCATCCCTCATTTCCCTGTATATATCCGACACCCTACCATCCCCCACCCATGTCTCTGAGATCACTCTATCCTGCACCTCCTGCGTCGGGAGCTGCGGGAATTCCCTCACCTGTTGGCTCGCAAAAGCCCTTAGTTGCATATACCGAAATGCATTCCCTTGGGGCAACCCATATTTTTCCGTCAGCGCTCCCAGACTCGCAAACGTCCCATCTACGAACAGATCCCTCAGTTGCACTACCCCAGCTCTTTGCCATGCTCCAAATCCCCCATCCATTCTCCCCGGGACAAACCTATAGTTATTTCTTATCGGGACCGCACCGAGGCTCCCGTCCTTCCCCTATGCCGTCTCCACTGCCCCCAAATTTTTAATGTTGCCAACACCACTGGGCTTGTGGTGTATTTCTTCGGGGAGAACGGCAACGGCGCCGTCACCATTGCTTATAGGCTGGTCCCCTTACAGGACGCCATCTCCAATCTCTTCCACGCCGCTCCCTCCCCTTCTCCCATCCACTTACACACCATTGAGATATTGGCGGCCCAGTAATAATCACTTAGGCTCAGTAGTGCCAGCCCCCCCCTATCCCTACTACGCTGCAAGAATCCCCTCCTCACTCTCGGGGTCTTCCCGGCCCACACAAAACTCATAATACCTTTCTCAATTCTCTTGAAAAAAGCCTTCGTGACCATCACCGGGAGGCACTGAAACACAAAAAGGAATCTCGGGAGGACTACCATTTTAACCGCCTGCACCCTACCTGCCAGTGACAGGGACACCATGTCCCATCTCTTGAAATCCTCCTCCACCTGTTGCACCAATCGTGTTAAATTAAGCCGGTGTAAGGTTCCCCAATTCCTGGCTATCTGAATCCCTAAGTACCGGAAATCTCTTGTTACCTTCCTCAGCGGTAAATCATCTATTCCCCTGCTCTGCTCCCCCGGATGCACCACAAACAACTCACTTTTCCCCATGTTCAATTTGTACCCCGAAAAATCCCCAAACTCCCTAAGTATCTGCATTATCTCTGGCATCCCCTCCACTGGGTCCGCAACATACAGCAATAAATCATCTGCATACAAAGATACCCGGTGTTCTTCTCCTCCCCTAAGCACTCCCCTCCACTTCCTGGAACCCCTCAGTGCTATGGCCAGGGGCTCAATCGCCAATGCAAACAGTAACGGAGACAGGGGACACCCCTGCCTCGTCCCTCTATGAAGACGGAAGTAATCAGACCACTGTCTATTCGTGACCACACTCGCCACCGGGGCCCTATACAGCAGCTGTACCCATCCGATATACCCTTCTCCAAAACCAAATCTCCTCAGCACCTCCCACAGATAATCCCACTCCACTCTGTCGAATGCTTTCTTGGCATCCATCGCCACCACTATCTCCGCCTCCCCCTCTGGCGGGGGCATCATCATTACCCCTAGCAACCTCCGTGTGTTCGTGTTCAGCTGTCTCCCCTTCACGAACCCGGTTTGGTCCTCATGGGCCACCCCCGGGACACAGTCCTCTATCCTCGTCGCCATCACCTTGGCCAGAATCTTAGCATCCACATTTAAAAGGGAAATGGGCCTGTAGGACCCGCATTGCAGCGGGTCTTTTTCCTTCTTCAAAAGGAGCAATATCGTTGCCTCCGACATAGTCGGGGGCAGCTGCCCCCTTTCCCTAGCCTCATTAAAGGTTCTCGTCAAAAGCGGGGCCAGCAAGTCCATATACTTCCTATAAAATTCCACCGGGAATCCCTCTGGTCCCGGGGCCTTCCCCGCCTGCATGTTCCCAATCCCTTTCACTACCTCCTCCATCTCAATCTGTGCTCCCAGTCCTGCCCTCTCCTGCTCCTCCACCTTAGGGAATTCCAGCTGATCCAAGAAACACACCATTCTCTCCTTCCCTTCCGGGGGCTGAGCCTTATATAACCTTTCATAGAATGCCTTGAACACCCCGTTCACTCTCTCCGCTCCCCGTTCCATCTCTCCCTCCTCATCTCTCACCCCACCTATCTCCCTCGCTGCTCCCCTCTTCCTCAGTTGGTTGGCCAGTAACCGACTCGCCTTCTCTCCATATTCATACTGTACACCCTGTGCCCTCCTCCATTGTACCTCTGCATTACCCGTGGTCAACAGGTCAAATTCTACGTGTAGCCTTTGTCTTTCCCTGTACAATCCCTCCTCCGGTGCCTCCGCATATTGCCTGTCCACCCTTAAAAGTTCTTTCAGCAACCGCTCCCTTTCCTTACCCTCCTGCTTTCCTTTATATGCCCTGATGGATATCAGTTCCCCTCTAACCACTGCCTTCAACGCCTCCCAGACCACTCCCACCTGAACCTCCTCATTGTCATTCAGCTCCAAGTACCTTTCAATACACCCCCTCACCCTTAAACATACCCCCTCATCCGCCAATAATCCCATATCCATTCTCCAGAGTGGGTGCTGTTCTTTTTCCTCTCCTACCTCCAGGTCCACCCAATGTGGAGCGTGGTCCGAGAAAGCTATGGCCGTGTATTCCGTCCCTGTCACCTTCGGAATCAGTGCCCTTCCCAAAACAAAAAAGTCTATCCGTGAGTATACTTTGTGGACATAGGAGAAAAACGAGAACTCCTTACTCCTAGGCCTACTAAATCTCCAGGGGTCTACTCCTCCCATCTGCACCATGAAGTCCTTGAGCACCCTAGCCGCTGCCGGCCTCCTCCCGGTCCTGGACCTCGATCTGTTCAGCCCTGGGTCCAGCCCCGTATTAAAGTCTCCCCCCATTACCAACTTTCCCGCCTCCAAGTCCGGGATACGTCCCAACATACGCCTCATAAAATTTGCATCATCCCAGTTCGGGGCATATACGTTCACCAGAACCACCGCCTCCCCTTGCAATCTGCCACTCACCATCACGTATCTACCCTCACTATCCACCACTATGGTCTTTGCCTCAAACAGTACCCGTTTCCCCACTAAAATAGCCACCCCCCTGTTCCTCGCATCTAAACCCGAATGAAACACCTGCCCCACCCATCCTTTACGTAGTCTGACCTGGTCTGTCAGTTTCAGATGCGTCTCCTGCAACATAACCACATCTGCCTTTAATTTCTTTAGGTGTGCGAGTACCCGTGCCCTTTTAATCGGCCCGTTCAGCCCTCTCACGTTCCACGTGATCAGCCGGGTTGGGGGGCTCTTTACCCCCCCCCTTGTCGACTAGCCATCCCCTTTTTTAACCCAGCTCCTCACCCGGTTCCCACGTACCCGTATATCCCCCCGACGGCGCCCTCCCGCCTCGACCACCCCACCCCATACCAGCTCCCCCTTCTCCTTAGCAGCAGCAACCCAGTTAACACCCCCCCCCCCCTCCGCTAGATCCCTTTCTAGCGTAGTTGCAACCCCAATGTTGCTCCCAGAAGTCAGCAAACTCTGGCTGACCTCGGCTTCCCCCCTTGTCCTCGGCCCCCACTGTGCGAGGCCCCCTCCTTCCTGCGTCCCTGTTCCCGCCATAATTACTATAGCGCGGGAACAAAGCCCGCGTTTCCACTTGGCCCCGCCCCTAATAACCGGCGCCCACAGTTCCTCATCCTCCTCCCCCCCCCTCCCCACAACATGGGGAAGAGAGAAAAGTTACAGGGTCGCAAGATTAACAACTTGAAAAATCATCCCCTCCCCTTTTTCCCCCCCTCACCCCACATAATCATCCCACCACTTTGTCCCAAACGTTCTTTTTCTCGCCCGCCTATTCCAGCTTCTCGTCCACAATAAATGTCCACGCCTCTTCTGCCGTCTCAAAGTAGTGGTGCTTCCCTTGGTGTGTGACCCACAGTCTTGCCGGCTGCAACATTCCGAATTTGACCTTTTTGTGAAGTTCCGCCTTAGCCCGATTAAAACTTGCCCTCCTTCTCGCCACCTCCGCACTCCAATCCTGGTATACGCGGATCACCGCGTTCTCCCACCTACAGCTCCGAGTTTTCTTCGCCCATCTGAGGACCATCTCTCTGTCATTATAGCGGAGAAACCTCACCACTATAGCTCAAGGTATTTCTCCAGCCCTCGGTCTTCGCGCCATAACTCGATAAGCTCCCTCCACCTCCAAAGGGCCCGCCGGGGCCTCCGATCCCATTAGCGAGTGAAGCATCGTGCTCACATGTGCCCCGACGTCCGCCCCCTCTGCGCCTTCGGGAAGACCCAGAACCCTTAAATTCTTCCTCCTCGAATTATTCTCCAGCACCTCCAGCCTTTCCACACACCTTTTGTGCTGTGCCTCGTGCATCTCTGTCTTCACCACCAGGCCCTGTATTTCGTCTTCATTTTCAGCAGCCTTTGCCTTCACGACCCGAAGCTCCTGCTCCTGGGTCTTTTGCTCCTCCTTTAGCCCTTCAATCGCCTGTAATATCGGGGCCAGCAGCTCCTTCTTCATCTCCTTTTTCAGTTCTTCCACACAGCGCCGCAGGAACTCTTGTTGGTCTGGGCCCCATACCAAACGGCCACCTTCCGACGCCATCTTGCTTTGAGCTTGCCTTCCTTGCCGCTGCTCTAGAGGATCCTCCGCACTCCGGCTGCTTTCCTCTCCCTTTTCCATACGTGTCCGGGGGGATTCCCTTCTGGTTTACCACACAGTGTTTTTAGCCGTTAAAATTGCCGCTGGGGCTCCTATTAAGAGCCCAAAAGTCCGTTCCACCGAGAGCTGCCAAAACGTGCGACTTAGCTGGTCATCGCCGCACCCGGAACTGTATACAGCAATCTTGATGAACACACATTGGTCTTTTCTGTCAATTTCATATGTCTTAGCACCAACACAGAAGAGACAAAGTTGTGCAAAGATGATAATTGGTGACAATGTTCGGACTTTTCAAAACACTGTTTTGATAAATTATGTGCATTTCACCAGGAGGTTGATATAGGTATACTTGGATGAGTTTTATTTCCTTTCCCATTTCCTGGGAATCTCACTGATCTACACCCTGAACATTATGGGCCATAATCTGAACTGAGTCACTGGAAACTGCTAGGGTGGCTCCGGGTCTGTTCTCAAGCAACTTCCTTCCCAGGCTGCGGGAAGTTTCAACAACAACTTTCAATTATATGGTCCATGAATGTAGTAAAACTGCAATTCACCAGGGAGTTTGCAAGCAAACTTTGGTACTGAGCCACAGAAGTGGCAATTGTTGCCCTTCGTTACGTTTATAAAGTTGTATATATCAGTTCAGGATGATTTCTGCTCCGCTCGCACTGTTTGAATTCCAACTTCCCATATTTCAAAGAAAACACAACCAAAGTGAATTCTATGTGTGATCTCGCTTTCCATCAGAACTAAGGGGCCGGTTTAGCACAATGGGCTAAACAGCTGACTTGTAATGCAGAACAAGACCAGCAGCGCGGGTTCAATTCCCATACTGGCCTCCCTGAACAGGCGCCAGAATGTGGCGACTAGGGGCTGTTGCCTTTTTTACTTGTGGTGAACCACAAGCTGTTTCTTATATCGACCAAATGACCACACAACCAATATGTTAGCACAAAAACACAGTTTATTAATAGCACAAGACTTGTATCTCTATGCAATAACACGCGGCTCTGTACTAAACTACACCTAACGACTAAGATGATCTTTACTTAACTTCAAGTGACCAGCACTGTGTGAGATGAGGCCTTTATCCGGGTCCACGTGGTCGGTTTGGAACTTGTTGGGTTCGTCTCAGCTGGGCTCTTCCTTCAGGAATGGTCGTGGGTCCTTGAACTTGGTTGTTCTGCTGCAGTTGGCCGCACACAGGCGGGTCCCAAAAGAGACAGTTCTCTCGTGTGCAGGACTTTTTATCCTTCGTCTCTTTCACGCCCTTTTGTGCGGTCCTTACTCTGGTTCCAATGGATTGATAGGGTTTTCGATCACCCTCATCGATCTCAGCCAATTAGGGGGGGGGGATACCTCGATAACTGGGTGGGTCCCAGCTATCATTGTCCCAGGCAGGTAGGCCTTTCCAAATAAAGGGGGGTGGCACCGGTTAGTCTGCTACTGTTGTAACTCCTTGATTCAAACTCTATTGTCCTGGGGGAAATGGTGATCGACGCTTAATGGATACAAGTCTGGTTTCGTTGCGCAAACTGTGTACCTGTCTGTGTCCCAAATTGACCACAATTCCCATGGTCCTTTGCAGGTGGCCATTTTAAATGGCTACATTCCGTCCTCCTGATCCTGAATGCGAAGCATGGTGGATCACAGTCTTGATCCCGTAGTCTACCTTATCAAGCCGGCACTGGTCAGTCAGTTCAGATTCTACTCTACTCTGTCCTAAATGTATTGTACAATTTTACCTAATTCATTAATATTACATACATTCATTAAAACAATTCACTACTGATAGCTATTTCATTCCTAAAATCGGATCCATATAAAACATTTTAACTTAAATTAAAGATAAAACAGTTGGTTTCTAATTAAACTTTCTAAACTACACTCATGCTGCTGCTTTTACATAACAAACTTATTTACATCATAAAAATTTAAAACAGCAGCATCACATTCCTTCTTATCCTATTTCATCAGTACAGAGGTATAAAGGGTCCATTTAGCAGCGGTTATCTCAGTTTTGTAAGTTGTACATTCTTAGTATAATTCTATAGGATCCCAAAGAGGGGGGTGCGAACTGTGTATACAGGGGGCCGGGAGGATTTGCCTTCCATTTGTGGAGTTTGAATGTGAGGACTGCACTATAGATTACTGCAATCAGGAGGAGGGTCTCTGTTATGTATGAGAGTGAGTTCCATTTTGCAATGCCTTCCCACCAGGTGAGGGTTTCGGTCTCTATCTCTAACAGTTGTTGTGTGGTATGCTGACTGGAGGTGCTCTGTGGGGCGGCGTCGCTCGGGGCTGGCTTAGGTTCTACTCTAATTGTGTGTATTGCCAAATTACCTTTAGTGGGTGTCTGATCCTTATTGTGTTCCCTGCAATTTTATTGAAACCTCCAATGTCGGGGCACCTTCATTAGTAAGTTCCCACCAATCTTCTTTTCCCGGTTGTGCTAATGTAACATTCTGATGTGGACCCACTGGGCTTTCTGTAAATTGTCCATTGGTTATTGCACCCAAATATGACACTTGTGTTCTTACGCACCCATAGGGTGTCACTCTCACATTCCCCTGCATCTGGGGACGGTACCACAGACCGCCGGGCTGTGGAAAGTCTTGGGTATCTTGTGCTTGGAGTCTGGTAAGTGCGGCAACTATCCAGACGGCGATCATGGGGACTGGGTTCATTCTGTGGTGTCTAATTTCCATGTAATCCTAGGGAATCAAGTGTAGTATCATGTCAGTATTGTTGGTTAATATCTGTGTGTGTGTTCGTCTCACTCTTTTAGTTCCAATTTTCCTTTATGATTGTCACCATGTGTGACTCCCCATTTTGTTTTTAAAAAAAAGAGAATTTTGGAGAGGTACTAATCCAAGTGTCTCAATTCAAGTATTCAAATGTCTCCCAGCTTGTGTGGTCGATGCTAGGATTGGCGGATGCTTTCTTCGACCATTCTCCATCTTTACTGGCAACCAAGGAGGTTGAGGCTTTGCTTAACCAGCCGGATTTCAGGGCGGACAGTTTTATAGAGTTTAGTCCCAGGGGCTCAGAGGTAGCAACAGTGATCAGCAACTGTAGTGTTTTTACGTATAAATAGCATTTGGAGGTGACCCGAAGTGGTATTGAAGAACAGTGGAAGAAAGAAGGGTTTAGATTTGGAGTGGGGAGGAAGATTCAAGACCTGCCCAAAGCAGCAAAAGGGTGTAGTAAACCATTCCAGAGAGCATGATGTGAAACGTGGGGTGCAGGTGGGCTGCTGCGGGACAAGAATGGGTGGGATCCCCGGGTAGGGCGGGGGTTAGTGCCGTTACTCCACCACCCGCGCGTGATTGACCGGTTAATTTTGGGACCCTCCGGTAGGGCGGGGATCAGTGCCGTGACTCCCTACCTGGATGACCGGATTGAACAGGAAGAATTTGTAGTCATATTGTAGTGCCTTCACCTGCCATTGGTCAGTAGACCGTGTCTGACGGTTGAATCAGGAGTAATTACGACTGCAGAACTGAGTGTCGGGCCAACATAGATTAAAACTATGTGTTGGAGAGAAGAGGAGGTTAAAACAAGAAGACGGGCAGGCTCCATCAGAAATTTGGACACCTTAATTCTGAGACAGTGTCCGTTTCTCATCATCTGGACACCTCAAATATTTGCGTGCATCAGTTCCGTAAATCATTTCCCAGAAGGGGCTCATCGCTTAAATCATCACCTTCTCCTGCTTGCCAGACTCGTGTCTGCAGATTCCGGACGGTAGCTGCGTAGGCCTGTGGGTGGTCCGATTCGTCATGTCTTACCAACCTGTAGGAATTGTCACGGTGCCAAAAGGGAGTATCGGGGTTGTCGTGTGGCGGTATGTAGCCGGGAACTGGTGTACTGGAAGTGGAAGCAACGTTGTCGGGAGCGAGCATAGGAAGAGTCGTTGGGTGGAGATGGTCGTACAAGGGGTCGAGAAAATTTTGTAAATGTGTCTATGACGACTAGCACGTACTTGAACCATTTCTGCAGAGGGGGGGGGGGGGGGGGGGGGGGGAACCAATGTAATCAATTTGCAGATATGTCCAGGGGCCTTCTACAGGTTGGGTGTGTCTTAATTGTCCCTTCTTTGCATAATGTTCCGGATTGTTCTGTGAGCAAATGAGGCAATTGTCTACATAATGTGTGACATGGCTTTTCAATTCGGGCCACCAGCACAACGGTCTTAAATGGGCAAAGGTTGTGTCTATTCCCTGATGTCCATGTCCGTCATGGAATTGGTAGATTAACTGGTTTCTGCCTTGGGTGGGGACCATATCAATTCCATCCTGTATTGTGAGTGTGTCCTGACATTTATCATAGGGGGCTGGGGTTGTGCCGTTCAGTATCTGTTTAAGGGAGTTGTCTGCTTTCTGTGCCTGAGATAAATCCTCAATATTGGTTTGGGAGACCTGGATTGAATGTATCCGTTCACACTCTGGGAGGGTTGCCAGAAGTGACCAGTGCGTGATCCAGCTTTAGCTAAGGCGTCGGCCTTGCGATTCCCGGGGGGGGGGGAGGTATGGTGATGGCTCTTTACTTTAATGATGCCGTATGTGCGGCCGGTGGCTTTCTTAAGAATATGTTTCAGGAGAGGGGCGGAGGGGAGGGGTTTTCTGTCGGCGGATACAAAACCTCGAGATTCCCATCGGGGAAGGAATTCTGTTAGACTGTTGCAGACATACAAGCTGTCGGAGTGTATGTCCGCAGGCGCTGGGAAGGAGTCTGGGTGATCAATTACATAAGCTATGGCTGCCAGTTCGGCTGCCTGCGAACCCAAGTGGCCGGGTAAATTTAAAGATACCTCATCTAGTGGGCGTCCCTGTGAGTTCCGAAGCTCCGAGAGCGGGGCGGCCTTGGTGGCAAAACCATCTATATAATTTCTGCAGTATCCCACTAAACCTAAAAATGAGCGGAGTGCATTTACATTACGGGGGCAAGTTCACAATGGAGTCAATGCGTTTTTGTTCAATTTCACATTTGCCGTGTGTAATAGTGGTGCCTAAACAAACTCAATATCTGTGCCTTTTTGGGGTTTACCTTCCATCCGATGGACTGGAGCAGGGTTAGTAATTCGGCCAATAGAGCCACGTGCTCTTCCCTGGTGTCGGTTTGCAGGAGCAGGTCGTCTACACACTGAATTAGGCATTCGGGCAGGAGAATATGGCTAGCTGTCTGTGGAAAATGGAGGGGGAATTATGGAAGCCTTGGGGAAGACAGGTCCGCGTGTACTGTTGTCCTTGAAAAGTGAATGCGAATTTATACTGGCAAGCCCGATCTAGGGTAGAAGGCTGGATATCCAGCACGGTGAAATACTTTGCTTGCACTCACTGCTTAAGCATGGCCGCGGGACTCGTGGCAACGGTAGATGGTGTGAAAGGGTTAACTTTGTTTAGTTCGCGGTAGTCAATGGAGAGTCGCCATGAACTGTCTGGTTTCTTTATGGGCCAAATCGGGGCATTATTAGTGGTAGCTACTGGTCGAATCCTCCTTGTTTTAACAGACTGTTAATTACCTTTAGAATTTCCCCCTCAGCCTGCTGTGGAAATCTATACTGTTTCTGTGGTTTGGGGTCGGGACCTGAGATCATAATCGTACCTGGAATGTGCCCGCAGTCGTGCTTGTGTTGCACAAACGCACCTTTGTGTGTGTCTAATACCCGTCTAATGGTGTCGTCTGTGCTAATTGCCGAAGGGTTAAACCAATAGTCCCCTAGTGAGCAACTCCTGTTTTTATAATCTCCTACTGAGAGCGTGGCGGGGGCTCACGCTGTCTTGGACATTCGCCAGGCACACTTGTTTACGGGGTCGAAGGAGAGGTTATGTGAGTTCATAAAGTCTATGCCTAGTATGTGTTCCGCAGCCAGGGGTAGGTCTACTAGAACAACGGGGTGGGTACTGGTTACGTTTCCTATTTGGACAGATATAGGGGCTGCGATCCCTCTTGCATGTGGCCTGTGAATCCACTGAGTGTGATGGTATCTGTGGTGGGCCAGGGTGATGGTATCTGTTGTGGGCCAGGGTGATGGTATCTGTGGTGGGCCAGGGTGTGTTTTGGAATAGGTTTGCGGAGTTTAGTGTGGTTCGGGATCCTCCTGTGTCCCAAATAAAATCAGCTGCTTGGCCTCGGACTGTGCCTGTGACTACCGGTCTTCCTACGTTGTCCCAGCGCGTGTCACAGACCCATGTTGGAGACTCTGGACACCGTCAATCTGAGGAGTTATAAGCGAGGTTGTCTGAACGGGCGTTTTTCTTATGCATGGGCGAGCGTTGCCTTCTAGCTGTCGTGGATGGCGATCGTGGTCTAGTCTATTGTTTCTGGGTGGGGGGTTGGGCTGTTGGGGTTGTTGGTGGTGTGAGGGATTTTGTCTGCAATCGTGGGCAAAATGTCCTACTTGTCCACAAGTGTAACATGGACCTCGTGGTGTGTGGGCTGGGGCTTGTGCTCTGGGGTACTGTTCTCGGGGGAAATGTTCCTCTCTTCTGCCCTCATTTATCCATGCGGGTTCCTGGCTAGTTCTGACTGGGTACATTGTGGCTTCTACTGCGTTCTAGTCCATCTGATCCTGAAGTGACTGTTCCCATGCCCTGGATAGGCGTCTAAGTACCCAAATCTCATTATGCGTTGTATCTGCCGGGTCATAATTCGCGCAAGCCCTTTTACCTGCTTCAGTGGCATGTGAAACTGATGTATGGGACCATTTAATGGTATCGTCCTCATCGAGGCGAGCGAGGTTTCCGTATACTGCATTGAAATGTATCCAGAGGCGACCGGCAAAGGCAGTCGGATGTTCCCCTCTCATTTGCCTACATTTGTTTAGACCCTCTACCGGATCCCCTTTGTTGTATCCGACAGCATCTAATATTGCGGCCTTCATTTCCTCTAGGGTTCTTCCTCCTACATTTTGGGCGTCTGGCAAAGCTGACCTTACCGACTGGCCGAATCTCATTACTATCAATGTAACTTCCTCACTCTCATCTAATCCCTACATAACCTTTTGTTGGCGCACCTCCTCAAAGAAGCTATGCGGGTCTGCGGTGGGCTGGAATGGAGTAATTTTACTGCAAGCGTCCCTCAACTGAGTTACCGAAAGTGGGGTGGTGTAGGTGACATCTGGACCTGCCTGATCCCTTATCCTTCTTTCTGTGGTGACCAGATTCATGGGTGTCGGGGCAGCTGTGGCAGTTGGTGCGACCTGTGCAGCCGGAGCTGCCGGTGCCTTTCTTTCTGGGATGTGTGATGGCTGCTTTTGACTTTCCGTTCCTTTAATGTACATTTGCACGCTTTCAGTTAACTCTTCCCATTCTGCCACCTTTTCCTCATCTGTCTCATCTGTCCCGAAGGCACACATAAACCCATTCTGGACTGAAAGTAACGACTGGAGCTTGTCTATCTTTCGCTGGCATTTAACGTGGTCAACGGTGATGTGTTGGGTGTTCTGGATCCGTGGAACACATAAACACACAAACTGTTGAACATACTTTCACTGTGGGTTAACACGATGTTAGATTAAACTAAAGACCTAAGCCTGTCCTAACCAGTCTATGCACTCAGCACATGGTGAAGATCTGTGCTGTAAGTTCTGTCCTTCTGAGAGGCTGCATCCCGAATGAGCGGGAACTCTGATGCCCCCTGTCTTTATAGTAAGTGTGCTCTAACTGGTGATTGGCTGCGGTGTTGTGTGTGTTGATTGGTCCCGCTGTGTGTCCATCAGTGTGTGTATCTGCACCATGATATACTGGTGTACATCATGATTAAAAGAATGTATGTTTGTGGCAATAAATAATGTATGGTGAGAATGTTCCTAACTACGTGTGGGGTGCGAAGACATATTTACAGGACTACGTATATGAGAACTAAGCTATTTACATGGTAAGGTGCCTGGTGCAGAGAAGCAGTATGCAACAAGAATGATGAGATTAACACTATATACAAACCAGGGAAACAAAACAACGAAACAATTCAGAGAGTCTATAATCCGCAAAGTTCATAAATTAAGTCTCTGAGGTGGGCGACGGATCCTGGTTGACC
Organism: Scyliorhinus torazame; assembly: GCF_047496885.1. Classification (NCBI taxonomy): domain Eukaryota; kingdom Metazoa; phylum Chordata; class Chondrichthyes; order Carcharhiniformes; family Scyliorhinidae; genus Scyliorhinus; species Scyliorhinus torazame. The sequence continues at coordinate 165,315,241 of NC_092723.1, forward strand.
GCCTCAAGGGTGGGTCGAGAGCCGCTGGTTCAGGAGCGGGCTGGACTGCGTCACAGTCAGGGGGATGCAGAGTGACAGGGAGCTCTGCATAGTCCGTGGCAGGGTCAGCAGGAGGGCGAGGCGACACTGGAGGATCACGTGGCGAGCGTGGAACGAGACGAAGGGCGCGTCGATTGCGGTGCAGAATAGAGCCATCCGTTAGACAAACCAAGAACGAGCGGGGGGCCACCTGCCGAAGGACAACAGCGGTTGCAGACCAGCCCCCATCCAGAAGATGGACGCAGATGTTGTCATCTGGAGCCAGAGCAGGGAGATCAGCTGCACGGGAGTCATGAGCCGCCTTGTGCTGTGCACGAGACATCTCCATCTGGCGAAGGACCGGAACGTGGTTGAGGTCTGGGACATGAATGGATGGCACCGTCGTCCTCCGGGTACGACTCATGAGCAACTGGGCTGGCGACAGGCCAGTCAGTGGACAGTGGGGCGGAGCGATAGGCCAGCAAGGCAAGGTGGAAATCGGACCCAGTATCGGCAGCCTTGCATAGCAGCCGTTTGACTATATGTACTCCCTTCTCTGCTTTGCTGTTGGATTGGGAGTAGAGGGGACTGGATGTCACATGGGCAAAATTGTACCACCTGGCAAAGTTGGACCATTCCTGGCTGGCGAAGCAGGGGCCATTGTCTGACATAACCGTGAGTGGGATGTTGTGCAACCGTATCACCTCCGGGTAATTTGAAAAGTAGTCCACGATCAGGACATAGTCTCTACCCAGCGCGTGGAACAGGTCGATGCCCACCTTGGTCCATGGTGACGTGACCAACTCATGGGGCTGCAGGGTCTCACGTGGTTGGGCCGGCTGGAAGCGCTGACAAGTGGGGCAGTTGAACACTGTGTTGGCTATGTCCTCATTAATGCCGGGCCAGTACACTGCCTCTCGGGCCCATCGGCGGCACTTTTCCACGCCAAGGTGGCCCTCGTATAGTTGTTCCAGGACAAGTTGGCGTATGCTATGCGGGATGACAATGCGGTCCAGTTTTAGAAGATCCCCGCCTACTACCGCCAGATCATCTCTGACATAATGAGTCAGTTTCAGCGGGAGCTTTGCGGAAGTGGTTGCTGGGAGGTAAGTCTGTCCTTTAAAAGCACTTGTCTTTGCAGGGGCAGGCCAGTCGATTTCGGCGTGAGAACAGCTGGTGAGTCAGTTTCAGCGGGAGCATTGCGGAAGTGGCTGCTGGGAGGCAAGTCAACCTTTAAAAGCACTTGTCTTTGCAGGAGCAGGCCAGTCGATTTCGGCGGGAGAATCAGCTGGTGAGTCAGTTTCAGCGGGAGCATTGCGGAAGTGGTTGCTGGGAGGTAAGTCTGTCCTTTAAAAGCACTTGTCTTTGCAGGGGCAGGCCAGTCGATTTCGGCGTGAGAACAGCTGGTGAGTCAGTTTCAGCGGGAGCATTGCGGAAGTGGTTGCTGGGAGGTAAGTCTGTCCTTTAAAAGCACTTGTCTTTGCAGAGGCAGGCCAGTCGATTTCGGCGTGAGAACAGCTGGTGAGTCAGTTTCAGCGGGAGCATTGCGGAAGTGGTTGCTCGGAGGTAAGTCTGTCCTTTAAAAGCACTTGTCTTTGCAGGGGCAGGCCAGTCGATTTCGGCGGGAGTGGAGCTGGCTGGTTAGTCAATTTCAGCAGGAGCTGAGAATTTTTCTTTTTTTTTAAATTAGTTTTTTAGGCGGGAACAGGAAGTCGACCCGCGGACGTCTGGGAAGACCCTCACCAATAAATTCTGGTGGAGAGGAAACCCGAGACACTACACGTGTAGTGTCTCCCACCCGCCCTCCTCCTCTAACCTAATAATAAAACCCATTGGTCTGAGGTAAGTACCATATTTTATTATATTATTATTATTTTTTATAAAAATTTAATTTAGTTGTTAGCCAGATCTTGGTAGAAAGTTAGAGGAATGGCAGGGAAGGGAGTGCAATGTTCCTCCTGCAGGATGTTTGAGGTGAGGGATGCAGTTAGTGTCCCTGCTGATTTTACCTGCAGGAAGTGCTGCCATCTCCAGCTCCTCCAAGACCGAGTTAGGGAACTGGAGCTGGAGTTGGAAGAACTTTGGATCATTCGGGAGGCAGAAGGGGTCATAGATAGCAGCTTCAGGGAATTAGTTACACCAAAGATTGGAGATAGGTGGGTAACTGTAAGAGGGACTGGGAAAAAGCAGTCAGTGCAGGGATCCCCTGCGGTCGTTCCCCTGAGAAACAAGTATACCGCTTTGGATACTTGTGGGGGGGGGGACTTACCAGGGGTAAGCCATGGGGTACGGGCCTCTGGCACGGAGTCTGTCCCTGTTGCTCAGAAGGGAAGGGGGGAGAGGAGCAGAGCATTAGTAATTGGGGACTCTATAGTCAGGGGCACAGATAGGAGATTTTGTGGGAGCGTGAGAGACTCACGTTTGGTATGTTGCCTCCCAGGTGCAAGGGTACGTGATGTCTCGGATCGTGTTTTCCGGGTCCTTAGGGGGGAGGGGGAGCAGCCCTAAGTCGTGGTCCACATTGGCACTAACGACATAGGTAGGAAAGGGGACAAGGATGTCAGGCAGGCTTTCAGGGAGCTAGGATGGAAGCTCAGAACTAGAACAAACAGAGTTGTTATCTCTGGGTTGTTGCCCGTGCCACGTGATAGTGAGATGAGGAATAGGGAGAGAGAGCATTTAAACACGTGGCTACAGGGATGGTGCAGGCGGGAGGGATTCAGATTTCTGGATAACTGGGGCTCTTTCTGGGGAAGGTGGGACCTCTACAGACAGGATGGTCTACATCTGAACCTGAGGGGCACAAATATCCTGGGGGGGAGATTTGTTAGTGCTCTTTGGGGGGGTTTAAACTAATGCAGCAGGGGCATGGGAACCTGGATTGTAGTTTTAGGGTAAGGGAGAATGAGAGTATAGAGGTCAGGAGCACAGATTTGACGTCGCAGGAGGGGGCCAGTGTTCAGGTAGGTGGTTTGAAGTGTGTCTACTTCAATGCCAGGAGTATACGAAACAAGGTAGGGGAACTGGCAGCATGGGTTGGTACCTGGGACTTCGATGTTGTGGCCATTTCGGAGACATGGATAGAGCAGGGACAGGAATGGATGTTGCAGGTTCCGGGGTTTAGGTGTTTTAGTAAGCTCAGAGAAGGAGGCAAAAGAGGGGGAGGTGTGGCGCTGCTAGTCAAGAGCAGTATTACGGTGGCGGAGAGGATGCTAGATGGGGACTCTTCTTCCGAGGTAGTATGGGCTGAAGTTAGAAACAGGAAAGGAGAGGTCACCCTGTTGGGAGTTTTTTATAGGCCTCCTAATAGTTCTAGGGATGTAGAGGAAAGGATGGCGAAGATGATTCTGGATATGAGCGAAAGTAACAGGGTAGTTATTATGGGAGACTTTAACTTTCCAAATATTGACTGGAAAAGGTATAGTTTGAGTACAATAGATGGGTCGTTTTTTGTACAGTGTGTGCAGGAAGGTTTCCTGAAACAATATGTTGACAGGCCAACAAGAGGCGAGGCCACGTTGGATTTGGTTTTGGGTAATGAACCAGGCCAGGTGTTGGATTTGGAGGTAGGAGAGCACTTTGGGGACAGTGACCACAATTCGGTGACGTTTACGTTAATGATGGAAAGGGATAAGTATACACCGCAGGGCAAGAGTTATAGCTGGGGGAAGGGCAATTATGATGCCATTAGACGTGACTTGGGGGGGGATAAGGTGGAGAAGTAGGCTGCAAGTGTTGGGCACACTGGATAAGTGGGGCTTGTTCAAGGATCAGCTACTGCGTGTTCTTGATAAGTATGTACCGGTCAGACAGGGAGGAAGGCGTCGAGCGAGGGAACCGTGGTTTACCAAGGAAGTGGAATCTCTTGTTAAGAGGAAGAAGGAGGCCTATGTGAAGATGAAGTGTGAAGTTTCGGTTGGGGCGATGGATAGTTACAAGGTAGCGAGGAAGGATCTAAAGAGAGAGCTAAGACGAGCAAGGAGGGGACATGAGAAGTATTTGGCAGGAAGGATCAAGGAAAACCCAAAAGCTTTCTATAGGTATGTCAGGAATAAGCGAATGACTAGGGAAAGAGTAGGACCAGTCAAGGACAGGGATGGGAAATTGTGTGTGGAGTCTGAAGAGATAGGCGAGATACTAAATGAATATTTTTCGTCAGTATTCACTCAGGAAAAAGATAATGTTGTGGAGGAGACTGCTGAGCCCCAGGCTAATAGAATAGATGGCATTGAGGTACGTAGGGAAGAGGTGTTGGCAATTCTGGACAGGCTGAAAATAGATAAGTCCCCGGGACCTGATGGGATTTATCCTAGGATTCTCTGGGAGGCCAGGGAAGAGATTGCTGGACCTTTGGCTTTGATTTTTATGTCATCATTGGATACAGGAATAGTGCCAGAGGACTGGAGGACAGCAAATGTGGTCCCTTTGTTCAAAAAGGGGAGCAGAGACAACCCCGGCAACTATAGACCGGTGAGCCTCACGTCTGTAGTGGGTAAAGTCTTGGAGGGGATTATAAGAGACAAGATTTATAATCATCTAGATAGGAATAATATGATCAGGGATAGTCAGCATGGCTTTGTGAAGGGTAGGTCATGCCTCACAAACCTTATTGAGTTCTTTGAGAAGGTGACTGAACAGGTAGACGAGGGTAGAGCAGTTGATGTGGTGTATATGGATTTCAGCAAAGCATTTGATAAGGTTCCCCACGGTAGGCTATTGCAAAAAATACGGAGGCTGGGGATTGAGGGTGATTTAGAGATGTGGATCAGAAATTGGCTAGCTGAAAGAAGACAGAGGGTAGTGGTTGATGGAAAATGTTCAGAATGGAGTACAGTCACAAGTGGAGTACCACAAGGATCTGTTCTGGGGCCGTTGCTGTTTGTCATTTTTATCAATGACCTAGAGGAAGGCGCAGAAGGGTGGGTGAGTAAATTTGCAGACGATACTAAAGTCGGTCGTGTTGTCGATAGTGTGGAAGGATGTAGCAGGTTACAGAGGGATATAGATAAGCTGCAGAGCTGGGCTGAGAGGTGGCAAATGGAGTTTAATGTAGAGAAGTGTGAGGTGATTCACTTTGGAAGGAATAACAGGAATGCGGAATATTTGGCTAATGGTATAGTTCTTGAAAGTGTGGATGAGCAGAGGGATCTAGGTGTCCATGTACATAGATCCCTGAAAGTTGCCACCCAGGTTGATAGGGTTGTGAAGAAGGCCTATGGAGTGTTGGCCTTTATTGGTAGAGGGATTGAGTTCCGGAGTCGGGAGGTCATGTTGCAGCTGTACAGAACTCTGGTACGGCCGCATTTGGAGTATTGCGTACAGTTCTGCTCACCGCATTATAGGAAGGACGTGGAGGCTTTGGAGCGGGTGCAGAGGAGATTTACCAGGATGTTGCCTGGTATGGAGGGAAAATCTTATGAGGAAAGGCTGATGGACTTGAGGTTGTTTTCGTTGGAGAGAAGAAGGTTAAGAGGAGACTTAATAGAGGCATACAAAATGATCAGGGGGTTGGATAGGGTGGACAGTGAGAGCCTTCTCCCGCGGATGGATATGGCTGGCACGAGGGGACATAACTTTAAACTGAGGGGTAATAGATATAGGACAGAGGTCAGAGGTAGGTTCTTTACGCAAAGAGTAGTGAGGCCGTGGAATGCCCTACCTGCTATAGTAGTGAACTCGCCAACATTGAGGGCATTTAAAAGTTTATTGGATAAACATATGGATGATAATGGCATAGTGTAGGTTAGATGGCTTTTGTTTCGGTGCAACATCGTGGGCCGAAGGGCCTGTACTGCGCTGTATTGTTCTATGTTCTATGTTCTATGTTCTATAATAGAAATGAGGGCATTGGCCCTTGAGCCACCCGTCCGTTAGGTGGCGCATGACACGCTGTAGCAAGGGGTCAGCCTCCGTCTCGCGGCGAATTTGGACGAGGCGTTCATCCGTGGCAAGTAGATTGGAGGCCGTGAATGCCACATGGGCGTCAACCTGGCAGACAAATCCCGTTGGGTCACATGGAGTGTTGACTGCCCTGGAGAGAGCGTCAGCAATGATGAGGTCTTTGCCTGGGGTGTATATCCGCTGGAAGTCATATCGCCGGAGCTTGAGAAGAATACGCTGGAGGCGAGGCGTCATATCGTTCAAGTCTTTCTGTATTATATTGACCAGCGGGCGATGGTCGGTCTCAACGGTGAATTGAGGAAGTCCGGAGACATAATCGTGAAACTTAACCACACTGGTCAGAAGGCCCAGGCACTCCTTTTCTATCTGTGCGTAGCGCTGCTCCGTGGGGGTCATCGCACGTGACGCATATGCAACGGGGGCCCATGATGAGGTCTCATCACGTTGAAGGAGCACTGCCCCAATGCCGGATTGACTGGCATCGGTCAAAATTTTGGTCTTCTTTGCTGGATCAAGGAAAGCTAAGACCGGGGCCATGGTCAGTTTTGCCTTGAGTTCTCTCCATTCGCGCTCGTGGGCAGGGAGCCATTGGAAGTCTGTCGTCTTCCTGACCAGGTTCCTGAGAGCCGTGGTATGGGAGGCGAGGTTCGGGATGAATTTCCCTAAAAAATTGACCATGCCCAGAAATCGGAGGACCGCCTTCTTGTCCTCTGGTGTTTTCATAGCTGTGATAGCAGCTACCTTGTACGCATCAGGCTGCAGACCCAATTGGGAGATGTGGTCCCCAAGGAACTTGGAGTTCCGTCTGACCAAAAGAGCATTTGGCCCTGTTGAGGCGGAGGCCATGCTCATGTATACATCTGAATACGCGCTGGAGGAAACTAACATGCTCCTGCGGGGTGGTGGACCAAATGATTATATCATCGACATAGACGCGAACACCTGCAGTCATTTGTTCCATAGTCCTATGGAACACTTCTGATGCAGATATGGGGCGTCATTCTCCGACCCCCCGCCGGGTCGGAGAATGGCCGTTGGCCGCCGTGAATCCCGCCCCCGCCGAAGTCTCCGAAGGGAGAAAAGTCGGCGGGGCGTTAATGGCGCCGCTGCCGCGGAGAATGTCACGGGTCTGCGCAAGGCAGCCGATTTTCGGCCTGCCGATATTCTCCCTTCCGGATGGGCCGAAGTCCCGTCGACGTGATGACCATTCACGTCGACGTGAATCAAACCTCCTTTTCATCGGCGTGACCCGGTGCTCCAGGCTCACGCCGACCAGCGAGGAGGTGAGTGACGGCCTGGGGGGTTGGCTCTGGGCAGGAAATGGCGTGGCCGCAGACTGATTGCCTGAGGAGAGGTGTGTCTCGGCTTGTGTGTGTGTGTGTGTGCGGCCGTGGGGGGGGGGGGGGGGGTCCGTGCCGGGGTGGAGGTTGGGGAGGGGGTCCGTGCCGGGGTGGAGGTTGGGGGTTGGGGGGGGTCCGTGCTGGGGTGGAGGTTGGGGAGGGGGTCCGTGCTGGGATGGAGGTTGGGGGTTGGGGGGGGGTCCGTGCTGGGGTGGAGGTTGGGCAGGGGGTCCGTGCCGGGGTGGAGGTTGGGGGTTGGGGGGGGTCCGTGCTGGGGTGGAGGTTGGGGAGGGGGTCCGTGCTGGGATGGAGGTTGGGGGTTGGGGGGGGGTCCGTGCTGGGGTGGAGGTTGGGGAGGGGGTCCGTGCCGGGGTGGAGGTTGGGGAGGGGGTCCGTGCCGGGGTGGAGGTTGGGGGTTGGGGAGGGGGTCCGTGCCGGGGTGGAGGTTGGGGGTTGGGGGGGGATCGGTGCTGGGGTGGAGGTTGGGGAGGGGGTCCGTGCCGGGGTGGAGGTTGGGGAGGGGGTCCGTGCCGGGGTGGAGGTTGGGGGGGGGGCCGTGCCGGGGTGGAGGTTGGGGAGGAGGTCCGTGCCGGGGTGGAGGTTGGGGGGGGGGGTCCGTGCCGGGGTGGAGGTTGGGGGGGGGTCCGTGCCGGCGTGGAGGTTGGGGGTTGGGGAGGGGGTCCGTGCCGGGGTGGAGGTTGGGGGTTGGGGGGGGGTCTGTGCCGGGGTGGAGGTTGGGGGTTGGGGAGGGGGTCCGTGCCGGGGTGGAGGTTGGGGAGGGGGTCCGTGCCGGGGTGGAGGTTGGGGGTTGGGGGGGTCCGTGCTGGGGTGGAGGTTGGGGAGGGGGTCCGTGCTGGGATGGAGGTTGGGGGTTGGGGGGGGGTCCGTGCTGGGGTGGAGGTTGGGGAGGGGGTCCGTGCCGGGGTGGAGGTTGGGGAGGGGGTCCGTGCCGGGGTGGAGGTTGGGGGTTGGGGAGGGGGTCCGTGCCGGGGTGGAGGTTGGGGGTTGGGGGGGGGTCGGTGCTGGGGTGGAGGTTGGGGAGGGGGTCCGTGCCGGGGTGGAGGTTGGGGAGGGGGTCCGTGCCGGGGTGGAGGTTGGGGGGGGGCCGTGCCGGGGTGGAGGTTGGGGAGGGGGTCCGTGCCGGGGTGGAGGTTGGGGGGGGGGGTCCGTGCCGGGGTGGAGGTTGGGGGGGGGGTCCGTGCCGGGGTGGAGGTTGGGGGTTGGGGAGGGGGTCCGTGCCGGGGTGGAGGTTGGGGGTTGGGGGGGGGTCCGTGCCGGGGTGGAGGTTGGGGGTTGGGGAGGGGGTCCGTGCCGGGGTGGAGGTTGGGGAGGGGGTCCGTGCCGGGGTGGAGGTTGGGGGTTGGGGGGGGTCCGTGCTGGGGTGGAGGTTGGGGAGGGGGTCCGTGCTGGGATGGAGGTTGGGGGTTGGGGGGGGTCCGTGCTGGGGTGGAGGTTGGGGAGGGGGTCCGTGCCGGGGTGGAGGTTGGGGAGGGGGTCCGTGCCGGGGTGGAGGTTGGGGGTTGGGGAGGGGGTCCGTGCCGGGGTGGAGGTTGGGGGTTGGGGGGGGGTCGGTGCTGGGGTGGAGGTTGGGGAGGGCGTCCGTGCCGGGGTGGAGGTTGGGGAGGGGGTCCGTGCCGGGGTGGAGGTTGGGGGGGGGGCCGTGCCGGGGTGGAGGTTGGGGAGGGGGTCCGTGCCGGGGTGGAGGTTGGGGGGGGGGTCCGTGCCGGGGTGGAGGTTGGGGGGGGGGGGTCCGTGCCGGGGTGGAGGTTGGGGGTTGGGGAGGGGGTCCGTGCCGGGGTGGAGGTTGGGGGTTGGGGGGAGGGTCCGTGCTGGGGTGGAGGTTGGGGAGGGGGTCCGTGCCGGGATGGAGGTTGGGGGTTGGGGGGGGTCCGTGCTGGGGTGGAGGTTGGGGAGGGGGTCCGTGCCGGGGTGGAGGTTGGGGAGGGGGTCTGTGCCGGGGTGGAGGTTGGGGGGGGGGTCCGTGCCGGGGTGGAGGTTGGGGGTTGGGGAGGTGGTCCGTGCCGGGGTGGAGGTTGGGGAGGGGGTCCGTGCCGGGGTGGTGGTTGGGGGTTGGGGGGGGGGTCCGTGCTGGGGTGGAGGTTGGGGAGGGGGTCCGTGCCGGGATGGAGGTTGGGGGTTGGGGGGGGGTCCGTGCTGGGGTGGAGGTTGGGGAGGGGGTCCGTGCCGGGGTGGAGGTTGGGGGTTGGTGAGGGGGTCCGTGCCGGGGTGGAGGTTGGGGGTTGGGGGGGGGGTCCGTGCTGGGGTGGGTGATGGGAGGGCAAATGAGTTGGTCCACCTGGCCAGGTGCCAGCCTCCAACATTTGGACCCATGCGGTCCATGCCACCTGGCTGGGGGGAGGAGGGGATATGGGCAATGATGACATGTCGTCGTTCCCCTCCCCCCCACCAGGCCGTCATGTTTTCAGACCATCCAGCGATGTTGGCCGCCGTGGTGGCAGCCGCTCATGTCTATGTTGCCCTGGATGAGGAGGAGGAGGAGGAGGAGGAGCGTGCCAGAGAGGCGGCGCAGGCTGCCGCAGAGGGGCAGGCGGCAGCCGCCCAGGCTGGAGGGACACCTGACCGACAGGACGAGGAGGGGGAGGAGGACGTCGCGGCCCCACGGCAACGGAGGCACCCGAGGGCGCCCCGTGTGTACCGGCCCCGGCAGTCATACCAGGACCTCACGGACCGGGAATGCAGGAGGAGACTCCGGATGAGCCGGGAAACCGTGGCACACATCTGCCACCTGCTGGCACACCTGTCACCGCGTGGCACTGGCGGGGGACACCCTCTCCCCGTGTCCGTCAAGGTTACGGTGGCCCTGAACTTTTATGCAACGGGGTCATTCCAGGCACCGAGTGGGGACCTGTCCGGCATATCGCAGACATCGGTGCATCGGTGCATCCGGGCAGTGACAGATGCCCTTTATGCCATGGCGCACCGCTACATCCGCTTCCCCGTGGACCGGGCCAGCCAAGATGCCCGGGCCGTGGGCTTCTCTGCCATTGCCGGGTTCCCCATGGTCCAGGGCGCGATCGATGGGATGCACGTCGCCGTGCGGCCACCTGCAGATAACAGGGCCGTGTTCACTAATAGGAAGGGGACCTATTCGATGAACGTACAGGTGGTCTGCGACCACCGCATGATGATCCTGCACGTCTGCGCCCGTCACCCAGGCAGTGTACACGACTCATTCGTGTTGTCGCGGTCATCCATCCCCGGCATGTACGAGGGACGCCATCCCCGGCTGAGGGGCTGGTTGCTGGGCGACAGGGGCTACCCATTGCGATCGTGGCTGATGACGCCTATACGGAGGCCACGCAATGAGGCGGAGAACCGCTACAATGATGCCCATGTAGCGACAAGGGGAGTGATCGAGAGGTGCTTTGGCGTGCTGAAGATGCGTTTCAGGTGCCTGGACCTCTCTGGGGGCGCCCTCCAGTATCGGTCAGATAGGGTCGGCCGCATCATTGTGGTGTGCTGCGTCCTGCACAACATAGCCCAGCAGAGGGGCGATGTGCCGCAGGCAGAGGAGGGCGGAGTGGAGGAGCAGCAGGAAGAGGCCCAGTCCTCCCCAGATGAGGGGGATGGGGGCAATGGTCAGGGCAGACGGGGTAGACACAGACGGGTGGCTGTCCACCGTTACCGGCTGGCCCAGCGGGCACGGGACAGACTGATAGACGCCCGCTTCACTGACTAGATGGGCGTGGGAATCGGGTAGTATAGCCACAGACCGCACACCATGACAACAGCCGACCACCCACACCCCCCACCCATCCACCCACCCAGCACCCTCACCCCCCTCCCCAACCCCACACACCCCACCCGCATGCACACCACCCCCCCACCCCCAATTGCCGATCCACCGGCGGCACAACGGGCCGGGCTCACCCAGTTGCGGGTGGACGCGTGTCTATCGCAGGCCATGGAGAATGATGACAACCCGCCTCCGATGAGCTCCTGGCTCTACATCGTTGGACTATGTCTGACCCATGGCCACAGTACCACCATCCACCCGGACCATCCCTGCATGCGGCTGTGACACTGCAGCGCACGGTCCCGTCCTCTGCCCGGGGGATGTTGATGGCGGCCCAGGGGGAAGGGGGCAGACTCACCTGGGGCTGAGGTAAGACCACCCCTCACACACACACTTGCGCTCAACGTACATGACACCCCCGCACACTTTGGACAGAGCACAAAGGCAGCTTCGGTAGGTGTAACATTGACTTTATTAACCAAAGGAGTTCATGCACGTGCCCTAGCGCCTAAAACTCATCTGTGCCCTGCACCCGTGCCAACTTACTCAGTGTCTAATTGTTTGGCCTTACGGGCCCTTTGACTACGTCTACGTGGTTCCCCAGACGGTACAGCAGAACTGGAGGTGGACTCCTGTGATTCCTGCCCTCTGACACTGGATCCCTTTGGCGGCCGTTTCCTGGGGCGTCCTGGCCTAGATGGGCCAGGCTGCGGCCCGGGCGACTGGGATGGCGAGCTGCCAGCCTGTCCTGCCCGTTGCCCACCCGATGCACCTGGGACGGAAGGGGGGGAGTCCGAGGTGTCGCGGTGTACCGGGACCTCCCCTACAGAGGGAGCCGGGACGGACCACACCACCTCCTCCTCCCTCGGGGTGCCCGATGGCCCCCAGGCCTCTACATGGGTGGGGGATGCGAACGGACTGGCCATCCGACGCGCCCCCGACATCTGGCGCTGCCAGTCCTGGAGGCCCGTGCTGGTATCGACAGGGGTCTGCAGGTTTGCAGCCATGGAGCCCAGGGGGTTGTCGAACCCTGTCTGCGACAGTGCGACGCCAGCTCGCACATGGCCACTGGCGCCGATGCCCTCAGCGATGGCCTGCTGAGACTGGGCCATGGCCTGCAGAGACTGGGCCATGGCCTGCAGAGACTGGGCTATGGCCTGCTGAGATTGGGCCATGGCCTGCTGAGACTGGGCCATGGCCTGCTGAGACTGGGCTATGGCGTGCTGAGACTGGGCTATGGCGTTGAGCGCCTCTGCCATCTGGCGCTGGCACTGGCTCATGGCCTCCTGTGAGAGGGCAGCCATTTCCTGGGCCACAGACGCCGCCTGCACGGAAGGCCCCAGGCCTCGCAAACCGTTCCCCATGTCTGACACCGTCGCACCCATTGCCTCCACCGCGGACGCCACCCGTGCGGTGTCAGCCTGGGTGGCACGCATGACCGGGACCCCTCCCAGCTCCTGGACGCGGGTGGACTCCTCCACCTGCGACCGCAGCCGCCGCAAGCCACCCGTCACCCTATTCGCTCGTCTCCGTGTCAGTGGTTGCATCGGATCTATGTGTGGGTGTGGTAACTGCAGGAACCCGGGATCCATCTGGGCGGCAGATGTTCGCTTGGCCTGGGCTGCCCTCCGACCGCCCGGTCCCTCTGCTGCTCCTACCTCCACCTGCTGTACCGGGACGGCTGTGTTGTGCGCACCAGTGAGTGTACCAGACGCCTCATCACTAAAGTGCCCAACCGTGGTGAGTGTTTCTGCGATGGTGGAGGGTGTTGGTGACAGCAGTGGCGTTGTGTCGTGCTCTTCGTCCCACTCTGAGTCCATGGCACTTTGGGGTGGGGGTTCGTCTCCACCAATCCACTCTGAGTCACTGTCCGGTATTTCGTCTTCCCGGGTAGGGGTGTCCTGGGTAGTGCTGTCCCGGGTAGTGCTGTCCCGGGTAGTGCTGTCCCGGGTAGTGCTGTCCCGGGTAGTGGTGTCCCGGGTAGGGGTGTCCTGGGTAGTGGTGTCCCGGGTAGGGGTGTCCTGGATAGTGGTGTCCTGGGTAGTGGTGTCCTGGCTCGGATGTGACGGGGGCCTGTGGCTGCCCCCCTCATCGCTGGGTGGTCGCTCCCGCACGTGACGGGGGTGTCGTCTCCCTGTTGCTCCAGGTCTCTCCGTCTCCCGTGGTGTGCGAGGGGCATCCTGCGGGCGTCGCATGCTGGAGGGTCCGGGTCTCTCCGTCTCCCGTGGTCTCCGAGGGGCATCCTGCGGGCGTCGCATGCTGGAGGGTTCGGGTCTCTCCGTCTCCCGTGGTCTCCGAGGGGCATCCTGCGGGCGTCGCATGCTGGAGGGTGCGGGTCTCTCCGTCTCCCGTGGTCTCCGAGGGGCATCCTGCGGGCGTCGCATGCTGGAGGGTGCGGGTCTCTCCGTCTCCCGTGGTCTCCGAGGGGCATCCTGCGGGCGTCGCATGCTGGAGGGTGCGGGTCTCTCCGTCTCCTGTGGTCTCCGAGGGGCATCCTGCGGGCGTTGCATGCTGGAGGGTGCGGGTCTCTCCGTCTCCTGTGGTCTCCGAGGGGCATCCTGCGGGCGGTCTGCATCTGCGGGGATGGGTGCCTGGACGTTTGGTCCTGCGATACACAATGAAGCATGCATGGTTAGACATCAGGCAGTGATCATGTGATACGGGGGAGGGGGATATCGGGGAGGGGGGATATGGGGACGGGCTGTTGGTGGCTCACTTGCTCGTGGGGCCCCGACCTCTGCATCAGCAACCTCCCGGTCCTCAGGTCCGCCAGCCAGTTCCAGGGCCCTTTCCTCGTGTCCGGTCAGTGGCCTCTCATCAGCGGGCCCTCCTCCAGTCCTCACATGCTCCCTATTGTTGTGTGCGCGCTTCTCCTGGGGGGGGGGGGTGGCAGGGGTAAAAGGCAACAGTGTTAGGCAGGTATATGAATGCACGCCATCGGTTGCGCGTGCATTGCAGAGGTTAAGGTTAGGGCTGGATTCACTTGGTGACATGGGGGATATGGGGGCGGGGGGGATATGGGGGAGGGGGGATATGGGGGATATGGGGGAGGGGGGATATGGGGGATATGGGGGAGGGGGGATATGGGGGAGGGGGGATATGGGGGATATGGGGAGGGGGGATATGGGGGAGGGGGGGATATGGGGGATATGGGGAAGGGGGGATATGGGGATATGGGGGAGGGGGGAATATGGGGGATATGGGGGAGGGGGGATATGGGGGATATGGGGGATGGGGGAGGGGGGATATGGGGGAGGGGGGATATGGGGGATATGGGGAAGGGGGGATATGGGGATATGGGGGAGGGGGGAATATGGGGGATATGGGGGAGGGGGGATATGGGGGATATGGGGGATGGGGGAGGGGGGGATATGGGGGATATGGGGAGGGGGGATATGGGGAGGGGGGAATATGGGGGAGGGGGGATATGGGGGATATGGGGAGGGGGGGATATGGGGAGGGGGGATATGGGGGATATGGGGGAGGGGGGACATGGGGGATATGGGGGAGGGGGGAATATGGGGGATATGGGGGAGGGGGGATATGGGGGATATGGGGGAGGGGGGATATGGGGGAGGGGGATATGGGGGATATGGGGAGGGGGATATGGGGGAGGTAGGAATATGGGGGATATGGGGGAGGGGGGATATGGGGGAGGGGGGATATGGGGGAGGGGGGGATATGGGGGAGGGGGGAATATGGGGGATTTGGGGGAGGGGGGATATGGGGGAGGCTCACCCTGCCTGCTCTGACGGGGTCGTTCACCTTCTTGTGGCACTGGGTGCCTGTCCGTGGTGTTAGTGCCACAGCGGTGACGGCCTCTGCCACCTCCCTCCACAGACGCCGGCTGTGGCGTGGGGCAACTCTGCGGCCGTGCCCGGGATACAGGGCGTCCCTCCTCTGCTCCACCGCGTCCAGGAGCGCCTCCACATCGCGTGACTCGAACCTCGGGGCTGAGCGACGGCCAGCCATCAAGTCGGGTGTTGCGGTCGGCTGTTCCGGTCGGGTGGGGGGGAGCTGCGCGGCCTTATGAGCCGTCACGCTGTGCAGCGCGTATGACGCTGCACGGCGTGAATCACTGCGCAAGCGCGGATCCCGTTACGTCGCTGCTAGCCCATTTCGGGCCGCAGAATATCGGCCCATTTTTATGACGTGACGCAAGTGGGATTTGCGCCGTTTTTTGCGCCGATCGGCGGACTTTCCGCCGATAATGGAGAATTTCGCCCATGATCCGGAACGGCATCCTGTTGTAACAATGTCTGCCAAAGGGGGTATTAAATGTGCAAAGTTTCCCGCTGGATTTATCGAGCTGGATTTGCCAGAGTCCTTGAGGCGTCGAGTTTCGTGAAGAGCTTGGCGCGAGCCATCTCGCATGTGAGCTCTTCGCGCTTGGGAATTGGATAATGCTCCCTCATGATATTGCGATTTAGATCCTTGGGATCAATGCAAATTCTCAATTCGCCGGAAGGCTTTTTTACACAAACCATGGAACTGACCCAGTCGGTCGGTTCCGTGACTTTGGAAATCACTCCTTGGTTCTAGAGGTCCTGCAGCTGCTGCTTGAGGCGGAAGTGGTGCCGGGACCTTGCGAGGTGTGTGTACCACAGGCGTAGCATTCGGTTTTAATAAAATCTTGTAGGTGTATGGGAACGTGCCCATGCCCTCGAAGACTTTGTGGTACTGGTTGATAATGGCGTCGAGCTGCGCCCTGAAGTCGGTGTCCTGAAAGGCAGATTTGTCATCAGGAGAGAGAGAGTGAACTCTCTGAACTAGGTTCAACAGCTTGCATGCCTGCGCGCCAAGCAGGGAGGCTTTCGAGGAGCCCACGATTTCAAAGGGAAGGATGGCTTTGCGTGACTTGTGCGTCACTTCGAGTTGACATGAGCCGCTGGCAGCAATAGCATTGCCATTATAATCTAATAGCTGTCAGGCTAATGGGAGGATGGCTGGTTTGACACGAAGGCTTTGGAGGTCAGACCGCGCAATGAGATTGGCGGAGGCACCAGTGTCCCGACGGAATCGTATTTGGGACCGGTTGACCGTAAGGGTGGCACACCACTCATCGTCTGGATCAATGCTGTTTCCCTGTAGAGACTGGATTCTTTGCTTCGGGGACACCCTGTTTTTTGTAACGATACCGATTCGAAAAGGTGTCTTCGGTGTCAATGTTGGGTAATAGGTCCGCATCGGACTCGGTGACCGTGGGTTGAATGGCCCGGACATTCCTGCGAGTCTGGCTGGAGCGATACGACTTGGCAAACCGAGCTGATCTGCATAAAGCAGCATAGTGTCCAAGTTTGCCACATCTCAGGCATTGTCGGGATTTGGCAGGGCATTGCCGTTTTAAGTGGGCGGAGCTACAGTTGCTGCACGTTGTAGCGTCAGTACGTTCGCTGCACCACCACTCATGCGCGGTGCGGCCGTACGTGTTGCGAGCCTGCGCAGTACGTTCGTCGATGTCGCCGTCCTCTCATTCGATGTGCACAAGCATGGGAGTCCGCGAAAAGTGTGCGAAATGGCCGCCCTCATCCAGGCTGAGGCCCTGGAGTTGCTCAATTGCTTCGACCCATTCTGCCTCGTGGGTACCTTGCCGCGCCGTTTCACCCGTTTGGCTGTGGGAATACCGACTAGTGGCGTGTTCATGTAGCACGCAGGTCTCGATGGCGGTCGCTCGGGTGAGCTGCTTTACCTTGAGGAGCTGCTGGCGTAGGGGGTCCGACTGAACACCAAAAACGATCTGGTCGCGTATCATGGAGTCAGAGGTGGGCCCGTAATTACAGGACTGCGTAAGGATGCGGAGGTGGGTGAGAAAGGACTGGAAAGGTTCATCCTTACCCTGCAAATGCTGTTGGAATACATAGCGCTCAAAACTTTCATTCACCTCGATGTTGCAGTGACTGTCAAACTTGAGGAGGACCGTCTTGAACTTTGTTTTATCTTCACCATCAGCAAAGGTGAGAGAATTGAAAATGTGGATGGCATGTTCCCCGGCCGTGGATAGGAAGAGAGCGATCTTCTTGGTGTCCGAGGCATCCTCCCAATCTGTGGCTTCCAAGTAGAGCTGGAAGCGTTGTTTGAACATCTTCCAGTTGACCCCTAGGTTACCGGTGATGCGGAGCAGCGGCAGCGGGCAGACGCTGTCCATTTTGCAGGATGGCTGTATGCTGGTGGAAGGCAGATCACCTGCAGGTAGGTCTAAGAAGTTCTAATATCCCTCAACTCCTGGTAGCATGATGTGTCGGGTGTTCTGGATCCGTGGAATACAGACAGGCCACCAACACATAAAATCGTGCAACACTATTTTATTAAGTTACAAACTGTTGAACATACTTTCACTGTGGATTAACACGATGTTAGATTAAACTGTCATGATATCCACATTAACATATCATGGTGCAATCACACACACACACTGATGGACAGATTAACGGACCAACCAACACACACACAACATCACAGCCAATCACCAGTGAGAGCACACGCACTATAAAACAGGGAACACCACAGTTGCTGCTCATTCTACCAGGAGATAGCTCAGAGCACAGAGCTCACAGCGTGCCACTCAGACATACACCATGTGCTGAGTGCCTCGCTAGGGCTGGGTCCACAGGTTAGCTGGTGAAGCACGAACCTCAGCCAGAAGTTAATAGTTATTATTGTACAGAATAATAAAACAGAGTTGTACCATCTACAACCGTGTTGGTTCATTTGTGTATCGAGTTGCGAACTTTTGCCTTAGTTTAATTGCTCTGTTTTATCACCTTTGCTCTGGAGTCGCCAGGTATCTTTATACCGCCACGCGGTTCAAGTCCGAGTAATGATCAATAATCCAATACACCGCTTAGTAAGATTTAAATCAAAGCACATTTATTGTACACAGTAATCACTACTCATGTACAAATTCTACGTCTAAGCTACTTCTACAGCTAACAGGCCAATACTTAACTTGGAACTGGCCCACCAGGTCAGGGAAACAAATGGCCTTTCATTCGGGTTCTGAGCCTGCGGGATTTGAAGTTGGTACAGATTGGTAGCTAGGAGCGCCTATCTCGTAGCGAGCGTTGAAGTAAGACTTACTGGATATCGGCGGCGGCTGAACCGGTTACTGTCAAGGGTTGGTTCGCGTTGCTGAGTGACCCGGTCAAGAAGAACAATTTGAACTTGGGCTTGATTCTTATAGTCCCCAGGGGCGTCCCGCCTTTCGGGGCGGACCCTGTACCTGGTTCCAAGTGATTGGACTTTGTCCCAATCACTTGGTTCGATTTTCTCCAATGTTGGAGCGGTTCCCTGATCGATGGGCGGTCCTGAGGTGGTCGTTCACCTCCCTTTGTGTAGGCTTCTGCTGGCGCCACGGAGTCTGGTTTTGCTTTATGTGTCTAAATGTTGCTCATTGTTCCCGGGGATTGCTCATTAATATGCAGATGGCTGGTGTTTTGTTATGCTGATGATTGCTAGTATCGATCTTGTCTGGCCTTTCCAGAGGTAAATTCACACTCAACCTGCAGCTGCTCGTTTGTGTCCTGTTGGCTGACTTTCCCATCAGCCTTTGCCGTTCGCCATTTTAAATTGGGAGTTAGCCAATTTAAATCGGGAGTTAGCCATTTTAACTGGCTACAACCTTCCCTGTGATCCTAACGCGAAGCGTGAAGGATCACATAACTATGTTGCTTTCCATTCCCTGACCTGGGGGGGACACTTCCTTCATGGCCTCTGCACTGACCATAGCTATGCAAAAAAATGTTTTAACTAACAATTCTAAGGGCGCTACGTCAAACAGGGACATGCATTACAAAACAATAAACTGGGAACCTCTAACTATTCTTAATACACTACACTCACTTAAACATTTCATCATCCTAACTTCCTCAACCATACAACAAAATCATAGCATTTTATACATCAGTCTTCCTGGCTTGGCAGTCAAGCTCAGGATCATACAATTTACTCATGAACAGTTCTTTACAATTCTTTATTTACAATAAACGCAAGTGAATGCACTTTATTATAGATCATGGGGGTCGAGGGTCTGGTCATATCCAAACATAGAGGATCTGATCCTATATACCGGGGTTCGAGCGCGGTAGGCTCTCCTTCTCCATTTCCTTAGATGCATTGTCTGCACTATGCAGCAGAGTATCGCTAATACCAGTAATGTTTCTATTACATATGACAGAGAGTACCAGGTTATAAACTTGGCACACCAAGATGATGTAGTGTCGCTGGTGACTGGGCTCTGGGTACTGCGGGGAAGTGAAACATTAACGGCGGGGGGGCTTGAAGTCATGGGGTTCACGTTCACGCGCAACCAAATGTCCATAAAGATGATGCTGATCCATGTGAAGGAAGTCCTCATGGCTCTTCTCTTTCCTTTTCTATTCTTCTCTTCTCCGGTCCTGGAGCTTCTGGAGTTCTGTGGAAACAAGCATAATGTCTGTAACTATCTTTGTTTAATATCTCGTACGACAGTGTGTCTGTCCTTTAGTGCCAATTACTCCCTTTATAATTGTTCACTCTGTGTGACTCCCTCATTTTTTTTCAAAAATCGAATTTTAGGACAAGACACACTTCCCAATAATGAACCAGTGCGAGCCGTCTCGCAGACTGCAATTTATCATCCAAATGTTTCAGGATGTAAATAGCATGGGGTTGGCAACCTAAACGTTACCTAAACAAAACAAAACTTTTTGAACTGAAGGTGCCAAAGTGAGGTGCGTATGGGCCGCGACGGGTAAGAGTTGGATGGAATCCCCGGGTAGGATGGCTACCAATGCCGTGTCTCTCCTACCCGAGTGTAGTTGACCAGATGGGGGGTTCCCAGGCAGGGCGGGTCCCAAGCCGTTTCTCCACTGCCTGAGCAACCGACAAGAACAGGCAAGAAATGTAGTCATCGTGGTGGGGCTGCCGTAGTGGTTCTACCTTTGAACCAGAAGGGCAGTTATGAACGGGCATCTGGTACCTTAACCAGTCTCTGCGGACAAGCTAGTTCCGCTGAACTAGTGTCCGGCAATAGTGAGTCTCTGTAGGCAAGTCCTCAGAGGTTTCGGCCGAATAGGCGTGGGACAGTGAGAAAAAAATTCTCCTGTCGGACATACAACATTTAACAAACTTACAAACAACATAAAACATTCTGCAGGTTCCATCAGAAAGGACAACACTTCTCCCAAGCGGTTCCTTTTAAAACATCATCTGGACACCTCAGTTCTCGGTTGCGAACAGGGTCACAAAGGGGTTCTCGGTTTGGGAGTCAGACCCAAGGTCGTCATCTTCTCCCGGGTGCCACACTCTTGAGTGTATCAGGGCTGAAAGGGCTGCGTGGTGTGAGGTGGGGTCGCTCTCGACGTTGCCGACAAGTCGGAACGAGTTATCTCGGTGCCAATAGTTGGTGTCTAGCTGTGTGGGGACAAAATCGGGGTCGTCAGTGTGGTTCGGTGGTCGGTGGTGGGGTTTATTTAGGAAAGTGATCATGAAGGGATCACTTGGATCGTAGGCGGAGTCGCTGGGTGTGGGGCCTGTTGCATGGGGATTGTAGGGAGGCGTGCTGTGGCTGTTGTCCGAGTCACAGTCGCTGTCTCTGCTGCTGCAGTCTGTGGGCATTCCGGGGTGGAGTGTATATTTAGGGTGTGGAGTCGAGGTCGAGTCCGTGTCTGGGCTGGACGTGTTGGGGGATGGTAGGGTTACGTTGGCTGTGGGCTGGGCGTGGTGTACTGCGTCGAGCGTGACGTGGTGTGCATGGTTAGACTGTGTTCCATATGCCTTCAGCTGGTTTATATGGAACAATGCAGTCTTACCGTTGGGATACTTTATTTTAGAAACGGAAGGGCTTACTTTATCCGCAATGGAGTACGGACCCGAGTATTTTGGTGACAGGAATGTGCTGGGGTTCTATACAGAGAGCATAACTTGCTGTCCTATACTGTACTCAGTCACATGCACTGTCTTGTCGAAACAAGCCTTGCTCTGTTTCTTCCTTGTGCCCAATTTTACAGCGGCTGCTAACTGAGCCGTTTTAACATTTTCCACTAATTGTTTTACTGCTTTCTCATGTGTGAGGGCCGTCACTTCGGGGCTGGTCAAGTCCAAACCTGACAAATATTCTGTGCCTTTCATGGGGCGTCCGGTCATGAGGGTGTGTGGGGTGTAACCTGTGGAAGTCGAAATTGTGTTACGTATAAACATCAGCGCAAAAGGGAGAACTGAGTCCCAAGTGGTGTTGTTCTGCTGGACCATTTTTCTGAGGGTGGATTTTAGGGTCCGATTCAGGCGTTCCACGATACCACTCGACTGTGGGTGGTATGCTATGTGGAATTTTTGGGTGATGCCAAATATCGTGAGGACGTTCTGCATGACGCGTCCCGTAAAATGGGAGCCTTGGTCAGATTCAATGCTGCAGGGGAGTCCCCATCTTGTAAAGATGTGGTGGGTCAAAATCTTGGCTGTGGTTTTTGCAGTGTTTGTGCGGGCTGGGAATGCTTCCACCCATTTTGTAAATGTGTCAATTACCACAAGTACATATTTATAGCCATTCCTGCAAGGGGGCAATGGTCCTATAAAATCAATCTGGAGTTTAGTCTTAGAGCCGCTCTTAAAGCTGCCTGTAAATCGGTGCATTTCTTTGTTAGCTGGGTGACCTGGTGTTCAGTTTCCTCTCTTATCAAGACTGCGTGCTGTATATCCTGTTGGCCTTCACATACTGGGTCTGAAAGCTGCTAAGGTGTACTATGCAAGACTGGTGGGCGTGTTTAACATCGGCGATTTCCCTGTCTTTAGGCTAACTTCTTCCGGAGTTCCTCAATAATGTTCTCACTTTCTTTACTGTTTCCCTCATTCTCTTCTTCCTTCTCTGCTAACTGTCTGCGGAGCGTCTCAACGATCTCCTCGGTGCCTCGCAACTGTGCCAAGCAGCACACTATTGCCATTGGCTTTCTAAACTTTGCTGCGTTTTTCTTATATATCTCACAAAGATTCTCCCACCAAGTCTGTCCTATCTTTCCTGTACCTGTCTCGTGTTTGCACAAAGATTCGACCAAAGGGGCCATCCTTTCCCCTTTAAGTACTTTCTCAACACATCTTCCTGTCTGGGGCACTGCTCTGATTTATCAAGTACTGTAACCTCGGATTGCTGCTGTGGGTTCATCAACTTCTCGAGCATCTGCGCTGCCATCTCTTCTCTACTTAAAATTTGGAACAGGGGGAATAAGGAGTCGATTGAACAACGGGTACGGCTTACGGCTATATTCCGGTTCACAATCGCTCTAGATTTGCATGCAAGTCTGACGAGTTTACCTTACCCTTCCCTGTTAGTTACGCATGCGGTTGGTGCACTCTTCCGAAATTCGGTTATTTGGACGATATGAAACTTACTCTTCTGATTCGTTCTCTTTCCCCAATTTAATTCAAAGTTGTAACGAGTAACAAAGTCACTTCTAATCGAGATCCCGTTGGGGTCGCCAATACATATTGCCTTCTTTACTTTGGGGTGAACCACAGCTGTTTCTTATATCGACCAAATGACCACAAAGCCAATATGTTAGCTCAAAAACATACTTTATTAATAACACAAGACTTGTATCTCTATGCAATAACACATGCGGCTCCGTACTAAACTACACCTAACGACTAAGATGACCTTTACTTAACTTCGAGTGAACGGCACTGTGCGAGATAAGGCCTTTATTCGGGTCCACGTGGGCGGTTTGGAAGTTGTTGGGTTCGTCTCAGCTGGGCTCGTCCTTCAGGAATGCTCGTAGGTCCTTCAACCTGGTTGTTCTGCCGCAGTTGGTCGCACACAGGCAGGTCCCAAAAGAGACAGATCTCCAGTGCGCAGGGCTTTTTATCCCTCGTCTCTTTCGCGCCCTTTTGTGAGGTCCTTACTCCGGTTCCAGTGGATTGAAAGGGTTTTTGATCACCCTCATCGATCTCAGCCAATTAGGGGGTGGATATCTCGATAGCTGGGCGGGTCCCAGGCAGGTAGGCCTTTCCAAATAAGGGTGTGTGGCGCCGGTTAGCCTGCTCCTGTTGTAACTCCTTGATTCAAATTCTATTGTCCTGGGGGAAATGGTGATCGACTCTTAATAGATACAAGTTTCAGCCAAGTCTGGTTTCTTTGCACAATACACAGAGGCTGTGTACCTGTCTGTGTCCCAAATTGACCACAATTCCCATGGTCCTTTGCAGGTGGCCATTTTACATGGCTACAGGGCTTTTCACAGTAACTTCATTGAAGCCTACTTGTGACAATAAGCTATTATTATTATTTCTCTTTATTTCTATTCGTGAGGAATGCAATGAAAGTCATGGTGCTGTGTTGATTACATTATGAAAATCTATGCCAATTCAGATTTTATGATTGCTGTGTTGCTGCACTAATTAAACAGAGGCCTGTTCAAGTTCCACCATGGCAATTTGAGCTCAGTGATGCACGATCAATTACTGCAAAGACGAGGTTAAATCATAACTGAAGGCTTTAATAGACTAGAACTGTTCCCCAGCAGCTCAGGTACAGAATGAGGCTGCTGGGATGGCACCGACTCTTATACCCTGCCTACCTGGGCGGAGCTACATACTATACAGCCAATGGTAAACCCCCAGGTTTGACTAATAGAACTTCAGCCTCACGGGTGCTGCAATACCTGACAATACCACATTCACCCCCTGTTAAAAAAGAGTCCGCCGGGGGTGGTGGCCAGCGGCTACAACTGTATTCAACATGGTATGATCAGATATGGAGGTACGGTGATACCTCCTTACAGTGTTTAGAGGATATTTACAGTCATGGCAGATATATACAGTCAGTGTTTATTATTTACAGTTGCAGATCGGTTAAGGTGAAGCAATCAGTCGGTCGCGTGCCCTGGTCATCCTCTGGGTTTATCTGGGCCTCAGTGGTGAGTTCGGTGGGGGTGCAGGCGTCTGTGACTCCGGGAGCGTGGCTTCGGCCTCCATGGCAGCTTCGTCACCCCTAGACGGCGCTGGTGGGGAGAGCGGTTGACCTGAGAGGGGGGCGCCTGTAGGGGGCGTCGGTGGGTGGGAGGGCCCAGGCAGGAGCAGCGGGAGGACTGACCCTCATGTGAGGTGCTGCGGAGGAGGGGGGTTGGGGTGATGGTTGGGGTGCGCGTGGGGTTCCGGCGGGCGCCAGGTCCCGTAGGGAGACCGTAATGTCGGCCGTCAGGGAACGCTACGTAGGTGTACTGGGGGTTAGCGTGCAGCAGATGGACCCTCTCGACCAACGGGTCCGACTTGTGCGCCCGCACGTGTTTTCGGAGCAGGATTGGTCCGGGTGTCGTTAGCCAGGTCGGGAGCGCGGTCCCGGAGGAGGACTTCCTGGGGAAGACAAGGAGACGTTCATGAGGTGTCCGATTGGTGGTCGTACAGAGCAATGACCGGATGGAATGGAGGGCCTCCTGGCGGGAGACTGTGAGGGTCCTGGGCCATAGGGCCAGTAGAACGGTCTTCCAGACCGTTCCGTTCTCCCTCTCTACCTGCCCGTTTCCCCGGGGGTTGTAACTGGTCGTCCTGCTTGAGGCGATGCCCTTGCTGAGCAGGAATTGACGCAGTTCGTCGCTCATAAAGGAGGACCCCCTATCACTGTGTATGTAAGCGGGGAAACCGAACAGTGCAAAGATACCATGGCGGTCATGTCGGGGCAGGGGATGGCGAAGGGGAACCGGGAGTACTCGTCAATCACGTTCAGGAAATATGTGTTGCGGTCGGTGGAGGGGAGGGGGCCTTTGAAGTCCATGCTGAGGCGTTCAAAGGGACGGGAAGCCTTTATCATGTGCGCCCTCTCTGGCCGGTAGAAGTGCGGTTTGCACTCTGCGCAGATTTGACAGTCCCTGGTGGCTGTCCTGACCTCCTCGATGGAGTAGGGCAGGTTGCGGGTCTTAACAAAGTGGAAAAGCGAGTGACCCCGGGCTGGCAGAGGTCCTCGTGGAGGGCTCTGCGGTGGTCCACTTGTGCGGTGGCACATGTGCCGTGGGACAGGACATCGGGAGGCTCGTTTAGCTTCCCGGGATGATACAAGATCTCATAGTTGTAGGTGGAGAGTTCTATCCTCCACCGCAAGATCTTGTCATTTTTTATCTTGCCCCGCTGTGCATTATCGAACATGAACGCCACCGGCCGTTGGTCAGTGAGGAGAGTGAATCTCCTGCCGGCTAGGTAATGCCTCCAATGTTGCACAGCTTCGACTATGGCTTGGGCCTCCTTTTCGACTTAGGATTGGCGGATTTCGGAAGCATGGACGGTACGGGAGATGAAGGCTATGGGTCTGCCTGCTTGGTTGAGGGTGGTCGCCAGAGCTACGTCGGACGCATCGCTCTCGACCTGGAAGGGGAGGGACTCGTCAATGGCGTGCATCGTGGCCTTTGCAATGTCTGCTTTGATGCGGCTGAAGGCCTGGCGGGCCTCCATCGACAGGGGGAAGGTTGTAGACTGGATCAGGGGATGGGCTTTGTCTGCGTAGTTAGGGACCCACTGGGCGTAGTAACTAAAAAACTCGAGGCAGCGCTTCAGGGCCTTAGGGCAGTGAGGGAGGGGGAACTCCATGAGGGGGCGCATGCGTTCAGGGTCGGGGCCTATAATTCCATTTCGCACTACGTAGCCTAGCCGAGAATGGCTAGACGGTCGGTGCTAAATATGCATTCACCCTTATTGTACGTTAAGTTAAGGATTTTAGCGGTCTGGAGGAATTTTCGGAGGTTGGTGTCGTGGTCCTGCTGATCATGGCCGCAGATGGTGACGTTATTGAGATACGGAAACGCGCAAGCCATACCGGTCAACCATTCGGTCCATCTCGCGTTGGAAGACCGAGACCCCGTTAGTGACACCGAAGGGAACCCTTAAAAAATGATAGAGATGCCCATCTGCCTCGAAGGCAGCGTATTTGCAGTCGCTCGTACGGAGGTGTAGCTGGTGGTAGGCAGACTTGAGATCCACCGTGGAGAAGACCTTATAATGCGCGATCCTGTTTACCAGGGCAGATTTGCGGGGGAGAGGGTACGTGTCCAGCTGCGTAAACCTGTTGATGGTCTGACTGTAGTCAATGACCATCCTATGTTTCTCCCCGGTCTTTACCACCACTACTTGAGCTCTCCAGGGACTGTTGCTAGCTTCAATGACCCCTTCCCTTAGTAGCCTTTGGACATCCGACCTAATGAAGGTCCGGTCCTGGGCACTGTACCGTCTGCTCCTGGTGGCGACGGGTTTGCAATCCGGGGTGGGGTTCGCAAACAGTGAAGGCGGGTCGACCTTAAGGGTCGTGAGGCCGCAGACAGTAAGGTGGGGTATTTCATAGAATTGACAGTGCAGAAGGAGGCCATTCGGCCCATCGAGTCTGCACCGGCTCTTGGAAAGAGCACCCTACCCAAGGTCAACACCTCCACCCTATCCCCATAACCCAGTAACCCCACCCAACACTAAGGACAATTTTGGACACTAAGGGCAATTTATCACGGCCAATCCACCTAACCTGCACATCTTTGGACTGTGGGAGGAAACCGGAGCGCCCGGAGGAAACCCATGCACACACGGGGAGGATGTGCAGACTCCGCACAGACAGTGACCCAAGCCGGAATCGAACCTGGGACCCTGGAGCTGTGAAGCAATTGTGCTATCCACAATGCTACCGTGCTGCCCTTGGGCCGCCGAATTTGAAGGTCAGACTTTGCAGGTTACACTGGAAGTCCAACCCCAGGAGTATAGCTGCGCAGAGGTGCGGAAGGACATAAAGGCGGAAATTGTTGAATTTCCTTCCTTGGACTGTGAGGTTTGCTAGGCAGAACCGCTTTATCTCCACTGAGTGGGAACCGGAGCCAGGGAGATTCTTTAATTTACAGGGTGGGTAAAAAGTGAACAGCGCCTTACCGTGTCGGGGTATATAAAGCTCTCCGTGCTCCCCAGAGTCGATCAGGCAAGACGTCTTGTGGCCGTTGATGAAGACTGTCGATGTTGCTGTTGAGAGTGTTCGATGTCGAGTTTGGTCCAGAGTCACCGAGGCCAGACGCAGTAGCTGTGAATTTTCATCGGGCAGTGTATAGTCGGCCGGGCTGGTGTCCTGGGTCCCCATCCAAGATGGCGTCTCCCATGGGTCGCACATGGTGGTCGGAGATGGACAAAATGGCAGCTCCCATCCGTCCAGCGCGGTGTCCGGGGAACAAGATGGCGGCGCCCGCGGGCCGCACGTGGCTCTAGGATATGGGGGTGGCGGTGACTGCTGGCCGCCTGGGGCCCAAGGGGAAGTTCACTGTGGCAGCCCGGAGTCGCCACTGGAAACCGCGGCCACCGCTCGTGCCTGGCAGACCCCCACAAAATGGCCCTTCTTGCCGCACCCTTTGCAGGTGGATGTGCTGGCCGGGCAGCGCTGGCGGGGGTGCTTTTCTTGCCCGCGGAAGAAACAGCGGGGCCCATCGGAGTTGGTGGGCGGCCTTACAGCGCAGGCCTGCGGGGACAGGGGAAAGGTCTGTGGGGCTGCCGCTGCAGGGTTCCAGGCTGCCCAGGGGGCCGCCGCGCGATCGGGCACGTAGGATTGTGCATTCCTGGAGGCAACGTCCATGGACACTGCTAGGGGCTGTGCCTCCTTAAGTCCCAGGGTGTCTTTCTCTAAAAGACGCTGGCGGATCTCTGAGGAGCTCATACCTGCTATGAAGGCAGCCCGGATTAGGAGTTCCATGTGCTCGCTCCCCGAAACTTGCGGGCAGCCACAGCTTCTGACCTGCACCAGTGGCGCGCGGTAGAACCCCTCCAAAGATTCCCTGGGGCTTTGTCGTCTCGTTGCAAGCAGGTGACGTGCGTAGACCTGGTTTACTGGGTGGACATAATGTCCCTTTAAAAGTTTGATTGCTGCATCAAAGGCCTCCGCTTCCTCGATGAGGGTGTAGATCCCAGGGCTTACCCTTGAGTGCAGGAGATGCAGTTTCTGCTCCCTCGTGGGTGTGCCTCCAGCCGTCTCAAGGTAGCCTTTGAAACACGCCAGCCAGTGTTTGAAAATCACCGGTGAGTTCGCCGCGTGGGGACTGAGTTGCAGACACTCCATCTTCTCTGCTTAAGTGTAGTCTATTAAATTGATGCACGATCAATTACCGCAAAGACGAGATTAAAGCATAACTGAAGGCTTTAATAGACTAGAACTGTTCCCCAGCAGCTCAGGTACAGAATGAGGGCTGCTGGGACGGCACCGACTCTTATACCCCGCCTATCTGGGCGGAGCTACGTACTATACAGCCAATGGTAAACCTCCAGGTTTGACCAATGGAACTTCAGCCTCTCGGGTGCTGCAATACCTGATAATACCACACTCAGTTTTAACAATATTTTAAGCTTTAAAAACTGATATCAGTGAAAATAAGTATGAAGCGGTTGGATTGCCATAAAAATCCTTTGGAAAAGAGAATCTGCCAGCCTTATTCAGTCTGGTCTCTATGTGACTCCAGATGCACACCAATATTACTGATTCTTAACAGCTCTCTGAAATGGCCCAACAAGACACTCAGTTGTACAAGAAACACTGGAGTATGAGAAGATGATCCATTTCCTCATGGCAGCTAGGAAAGGACAACACATCCTGGCTTTGCCAGTGACTTCCTAAACTTAAAAAAGCACATGGAAGTTTTTAGCCTCAGGAATTGTGTTGTGCTCTGTTAATTTCCCTCCCAAGCCATTAAAGAAAAAGGAATTACATACAGGTATTGAATCGAATGCATGAAGCAGAGCCTTGAGATGTGAATAGGCAAAGTACCTTTGCACCATGTCCAACTCACCTGTGTAATCGTCCTCAAGCAATACAACCTTGATTGAACATATATGCAAGAAATACTCAGCTATAATAATCTTGTTTTGCTGCTGTGGTCTTTAGTAACCCAAGTTTCCTCCTTTTCCTTCAGAAAAATGGGGCAGGATTCTCTGATCCTGAGGCTACGTTTTGACGCTGTCGTAAACACCGTCGCGAAACATGGCCTCAGGAGCAGCAATTCTGACACCTACAGGGGGCCAGCACGGCATTGGAGCAACCCACATTGCTCCAGCTGCCAATCCCGGCGCCAGGTGGGCGCCGCAGGTCCGCGCATGCGCAGTGGGACCTGTCATAATATACACCAGTATATCATGGTGCAGATAAACACACACTGATGGACACACAGTGGGACCAATCAACACACACAACACCGCAGCCAATCACCAGTTAGAGCACACGCACTATAAAGACAGGTGGCATCAGAGTTCCCGCTCATTCGAGATGCAGCCTCCTAGTAGGACAGAGCTTACAGCTTGCAGCACCGATCTTCACCATGTGCTGAGTGCATAGACTGGTTAGGACAGGCATAGGTCTTTAGTTTAATCTAATATCATGTTAACCCACAGTGATAGTTAACCCACAGTGAAAGTATGTTCAACAGTTTCTGACTTAATAAAATAGTATTGCACTATTTGAAGTGTTGGTGGCCTGAATGTGTTCCACGGACACATCACATCATGATATCAGGAGTTGAGGGATATTAGAACTTCTTAGACCTACCTCCAAGTGATCTGCCTTCCACCAACATACCGTCATCCTGCAAAATGGACAGCGTCTGCCCGCCGCCGCCGCTCCGTATACCGGTAACCTAGGGGACAACTGGAAGATATTCAAACAACGCTTCCAGCTCTACCTGGAAGCCACAGACCGGGAGGATGCCTCGAACACCAGGAAGATCGCTCTCTTCCTATCCACGGTCGGGGACCATGCCATCCACATTTTCAATTCTCTCACCTTTGCGGATGATGAAGATAAAACAAAGTTCAAGACTGTCCTCCTCAAGTTTGACAGTCGAGGTGAATGAAAAGTTTCGAGCGCTATGTATTCCAACAGCGTTTGCAGGGTAAGGATGAACCTTTCCAGTCCTTTCTCACCCACCTCCACATCCTTGCGCAGTCCTGTAGCTACGGGCCCACCTCCGACTCCATGATACGCGACCAGATCATTTTCGGTGATCAGTCGGACCCCTACGCCAGCAGCTCCTCAAGGTAAAGCAGCTCACCCTAGCGACCGCCATCAACACCAGCGTGCTACACGAAAACGCCACGAGTTGGTATTCCCACATCCAAGCGGCTAAAATGGTGCGGCAAGGTACCCACGAGGCGGAACGGGTCCAAGCAATCGAGCAACTCCAGGGCCTCAGCCTGGATGAGGGCGGCCATTTCACTTGCTTTTCGCGGACTCCCGCGCTTGTGCGCACCAAACGAGGGGACGGCGACGTCGCCGAACGTAATGCGCAGGCGCGCACCACGTACGACTGCACCAGGCATGCGCGGTGGCGCAGCAAACGTACTGACACTACGATGTGCGGCAACTGTGGCTCCGCCCACTTAAAGCAGCAATACCCTGCCAAATCCCGACAATGCCTGAGATGTGGCAAACTTGGCCACTATGCTGCTTTATGCAGAGCAGCTCAGCCTGCCAACTCATATCGCTTCATCCAGCCTCGCAGGAATGTTGGGCCATTCAACCCACGGTCACCGAGTCCGATGCGGACCTACTACCCAACATTGACACCGAGGACCAGAAGGCACCTTTTCGAGTCGGTATCGTTACCAAAAATAGGGTGTCCCCGAAGCAAAGAATCCAGCCTCTATCGGTATACAGCATCGATCCAGACGATGAGTGGTGTGCCATCCTGACGATCAACCGGTCCCAAATACGATTCCGCCTGGACACTGGTGTCTCTGCCAATCTCATTCCGCGGTTTGACCTCCAAAGCCTTCGTGTCAAACCAGCCATCCTTCCATCAGCCTGCCAGCTATTAGATTATAATGGCAATGCCATTGCTGCCAACGGCTCGTGCCAACTTGAAGTGACGCACGGGTCACGCAAAGCCATCCTTCCCTTTGAAATCGTGGGCTCATTGAAAGCCTCCCTGCTTGGCGCGCAGGCATGCAAGCTGTTGAACCTAGTTCAGAGAGTTCACTCTCTCTCTCCTGCTGATACGTCTGTCTTTCAGGACACCGACTTCAGGGCGCAACTCGACCCCATTATCAACCAGCACCACGACGTCTTCGAAGGCATGGGCACGCTCCCATACACCTACAAGATCTTATTAAAACAGAATGCCACGCCTGTGGTGCACACACCTCGCAGGGTCCCAGCACCCCTTAAGGACCGCCTTAAGCAGCAGCTGCTGGACCTCCAGGACCAAGGAGTAATTTCCAAAGTCACGGAACCAACCGACTGGGTCAGTTCCATGGTTATGTGTAAAAAAGCCTTCCAGCGAATTGAGAATTTGCATTGATGCCAAGGATGTAAATCGCAATATCATGAGGGAGCATTATCCAATTCCCAAGCGCTCCAAGCGCAAAGAGCTCACATGTGAGATGGCTCGCGCCAAGCTCTTCACCAAACTCAACACCTCCAAAGGATTCTGGCAAATCCAGCTTGACAAATCCAGCAGGAAACTTTGCACATTTAATACCCCCTTTGGCAGATATTGTTATAACAGGATGCCGTTTGGGATCATATCTGCTTCAGAAGTGTTCCATAGGATTATGGAACAAATGATGAAAGGCATTGGAGGTGTTCGCGTCTATGTCGACGACATAATCATTTGGTCCACCACCCCGCAGGAGCATGTTCGTCGCCTCCAGCGCGTATTCAAACGTACACATGAGCATGGCCTCCACCTCAACAGGGCCAAATGCTCTTTTGGTCAGACAGAACTCAAGTTCCTCGGGGACCACATCTCCCAATTGGGTGTGCAGCTGGATGCGGACAAGGTAGCTGCCATCACAGCTATGAAAACGCCAGAGGACAAGAAGGCGATCCTCCGATTTCTGGGCATGGTCAATTTTTTAGGGAAATTTATCCCTAACCTCGCCTCTCATACCACGGCTCTCAGGAACCTGGTCAGGAAGACGACAGACTTCCAATGGATCCCTGCCCACGAGCACGAATGGAGCGAACTCAAAACAAACTTACCATGGCCCCGGAATTAGCTTTCTTTTATCCAGCAAAGGAGACCAAAATTTTGACCGATGCCAGCCAATCCGGCATTGGGACAGTGCTCCTTCAACGTGATGAGGCCTCATCATCGGCCCCCGTTGTATATGTGTCATGTGCCATGACCCCCACGGAGCAGCACTACGCGCAGATAGAAAAGGAGTACCTGGGCCTTCTGACCGGTGTGGTTAAGTTTCACGATTATGTCTACGGACTTCCTCAATTCACCGTTGAGACCGACCATCGCCCGCTGGTCAATATAATACAGAAAGACTTGAACGATATGACGCATCGCCTCCAGCGTATTCTTCTCAAGCTCCGGCGATATGACTTCCAGTTGGTATACACCCCAGGCAAAGACCTCATCATTGCTGACGCTCTCTCCAAGGCAGTCAACACTCCATGTGACCCAACGGGATTTGTCTGCCAGGTTGACACCCATGTGGCATTCGCGGCCTCCAATCTACCTGCCACGGATGAACACCCCGTCCAAATTCGCCGCGAGACGGCGGCTGACCCTTTGCTACAGCGTGTCATGCGCCACCTAACGGACGGGTGGCTCAAGGGCCAATGCCCTCAGTTCTATAATATCAGAGATGATCTGGCGGTAGTAGACGGGGTTCTTCTAAAACTGGACCGCATTGTCATCCCGCATAGCATGCGCCAGCTTGTCCTGGAACAACTGCATGAGGGCCACCTTGGCGTGGAAAAGTGCTGCCGACGGGCCCGAGAGGCAGTATACTGGCCCGGCATTAATGAGGACATAGCCAATACAGTGCTCAACTGCCCCACTTGTCAGCGCTTCCAGCCGGCCCAACCACGTGAGACCCTGCAGCCCCATCTGTTGGTCACGTCACCATGGACCAAGTTGGGCATCAACCTGTTCCACGCGCTGGGTGGAGACTATGTCCTGCTCGTGGACTACTTTTCAAATTACCAGGAGGTTATATGGTTGCACAACATCACCTTGTCTGCAGTCATTCGTGCCTGTAAAGAAACCTTTGCTCGACACTGCATCCCACTCACGGTTATGTCGGTCAATGGCCCCTGCTTCACCAGCCAGGAATGGTCCAACTTTGCCAGGCGGTACAATTTTGCCCATGTGACATCCAGTCCCCTGTACCTCCAATCCAATGGCAAAGCGGAGAAGGGAGTACATATAGTCAAACGGCTCCTCTGCAAGGCTGCCGATGCTGGGTCCGAAATCTACCTCACCTTGCTGGCCAACGCTCCGCCCCACTGTCCACTGGCCTGTCGCCAGCCCAGTTGCTCATGAGTCGCACCCTGAGGACGACGGTGCCGTCCATTCATGTCCCAGACCTCGACCACGCTCCGGTCCTTCACCGGATGCAGCTGTCTCGTGCACAGCACAAGGCGGCTCATGACTCCCGTGCAGCTGATCTCCCTGCTCTGGCTCCAGATGACAACGTCCGCATCCATCTTCCGGATTGTGGCTGGTCTGCAACCGCTGTTGTCCTTCGGCAGGTGGCCCCCCGCTCGTTCCTGGTTCGTCTACCGGATGGCTCCATTCTGCGCCGCAATCGACGCGCCCTTCGTCTCGTTCCACGCTCGCTACGTGATCCTCCACTGTCGCCTCGCCCTCCTGCTGACCCTGCCACGGACTATGCAGAAATCCCTGTCACTCTGCATCCCCCTGACTCTGACGCAGTCCAGCCCGCTCCTGAACCGGTGGTTCTCGACCCACCCTTGAGGCGGTCAACCAGAATTCGGCGCCCACCACAGAGACTTAATTTATGAACTTTGCGGACTTATAGACTTTCTGAATTGTTTCGTTGTTTTGTTTGATCGTTTCCCTGGTTTGGATATAGTGTTCATCTCGTTATTCTTGTTGCATACTGCTTCTCTGCATCAGGCATCTTCCCATGTAAATAGCTTAGTTCTCATGTATGTAGTCCTGTAAATATGTCTTCGCACCCCACACGTAGTTAGGAACATTGTCACCATACATTATTTATTGCCACAAACATACATTTTTTTATAAAAGGGGGGATGCCATAATATACACCAATATATCATGGTGCAGATACACACACACTGATGGACACACAGTAAGACCAATCAACACACACAACACCGCAGCCAATCACCAGTTAGAGCACACGCACTATAAAGACAGGGGCATCAGAGTTCCCGCTCATTCGAGCTGCAGCCTCCTAGTAGGACAGAGCATACAGCTTGCAGCACAGATCTTCACCATATGCTGAGTGCATGGACTGGTTAGGACAAGGCATCGGTCTTTAGTTCATTCTAATATCATGTAAACCTGCAGTGAAAGTTATGTTCACCAGTTTCTGACTTAATAAAATAGTGTTGCACTATTTTAAGTGTTGGTGGCCTGTATGTGTTCCACGGGTCCAGAGCACCCAACACATCAGGACCGGCACGATTTGTGCGCATGCTCGGTGTCTCCCTTCTCCGCCCAGCCCCGACACAACATGGCGTAGGGCTACAGGAGCCGGCACGGAACATAGGAGGCCCCCAGCCTGAGAGGCCGATCCGTGGGCCCCGATCGTGGGCCAGGCCACAGCGGAATCGGGCCCCACCTCTACCCCCATCCCCTCTACCCCCCACCCCCCACAGGCCGCCCCGGACCCTTCCATGCCGAGGTCCCGCTGGGTAAGACCAGGTTAGAATGGCGCCGGCGGGACTCGGGTTTCATGGTACGGCCGCTCGGCCCATCCCTGGCGGAGAATCGCCGGGGGGGGGGGGGGCGCCGACCATGCCGGCACCAATGGCATAACCTGTTTAACTGAGATCAAGTTTCTTATTATACTTGCAAAATTGCTTATCCTTTGACTTCTCCTTTCAGTTGTCCCTGATCTCTTCACCTTACCTCTAGGATATTAAAATTGGTCATGATTATGACAGTGATTTCCTACATACTGCTTTGCATGCGTAAGCAAACTCAATATTACACTGTTGAACTAAACTGTCGATTGACAGCAGTTGTTGTTACTTTGATCCTTGATGTTCAGCCTCCATCCAAATTGCTTTAAGCATGTATTCTGCTGTTGTTCCGACGATTGTGATGGTTGTTTTATCTTCTCTCCTCTGCTGAGCTTGCAATGTCTATCTTTGTGAAATATGTGCCCCCTCTCAGGTCATGTTCTTGTCCATCTTCGGTCCTCAGATATGTTTCTATAATGACAATAATGCCAGCAGTGCGTGCTTGCCATTCCTTCAGCTCGCTTTACATTTGAAGTTATCCCTTGAGCACTTCCTGTTCTTCTTACATTTGCAAATATCTCTTTGCCCTGAATAACTTTATCTCCTTCCCTTTCCTAGCTAATAATAACCATCTGCATAGCTACAACAGCTACATATCTCCTAACTCTAGACCAACCACGTAGCAAAATGTTTGTGTGTGACTGTAAACATATTTTAATTTTACTATGTGATTTTGCTGAACAGTATGGAAGCAATACAACTGTGGTGGCCCTTCGCTGAATACATATATTTTACCTGTTGGCAATCAGGGGTTGGAGAAATTAGTGCTCCCTTGGTCTCCACATCACCCCCCCCCCCCCCTCGCCCCCCCCCCCCCCCCCCCCCCCCCCCCCCACCCACAAACCCAGTGTGATTGGTACTTGGCAGAAGTCCGTCTTTACTCACGTCAAGTCCTGTTCACCAGCGCTTCTGTGCTCACTGACCTACATTGAGTCCTGGTTAAGCAGTGCCTCAATTTTAAAATTATTTTGAAATTCCTCCATGCCTTGTCCCTCCCTACCTCAGTAACCTCTTCCGATCCCATAACCCTCCGAGATCTCTGCCTGGCTCTAATTCTGGTATCCAGAGTGTGCTTGATTTTAATCCCTCAACCATTGGTGGCCATGCCTTCAGCTGTCTCGAACCCTAAACTCTGGAATTTTTTCCCTAAATTCTCTACTTTTCTACCTCTCTTGGCCTCTTTAAGACTAGCTTTAAAACTTACATCTTTGACTAAGTTTTTATGCAGCCGCCCTAATATCGCTGTATATGGTTATTTGTCAGATTTTAGTTTATGCTCCTAATGAAGTGCCTTGGGGTGTTTCACAAAGTGAAAAGTGCTTTATAAATACAAGTTGTTAAGATTTCTATGATTTGACTTCCCAGACTGAGGTTGCTTTGCTCCCACCTGGTGCTGTTTTTTTCTCACCGGGTTTCAAGTGGGTGAAAGCTCCTTCAGTAGCCCCTGGCAGAGTCCGATTGGATATTTGCCCAAGTCTCATGTGTGAGGCTTGAACCCACAACCTTCTGATTTAAAAGGAAAGAAAGGCTGCAGCTTGTTGTGTTGGGTGCTCGGCTACATAGACGAACCAACACGGTTGCAGATGGTACAACTCAGTTTTATTTCTAACAATAACAACATCTGTAAACTGGTTACTGTGGTTCGTTCATTACCCTCTAACTTGTGGACCTAGCCCTAACACTATCTTGGAGAAGCACTCAGCACATGGTGAATGTCTGAGTGGCTTGCTGTGAGCTCTGTGCCCTGAGCTGTCTCCTGCTGGAATGAGCGGGAAATGTCGTGTTCCCCGTTTTATAGTGTGTATGCTCTTGCCTGTGATTGGCTGTGATGTTCTGTGTGTATTGATTGGTCCGTTGATCTGTCCATCAGTGTGTATGCATGTTTGCACCATGATGTTTACCTGAATATCATGACACAGCTGACATCTAAAAAATA
Source organism: Scyliorhinus torazame (assembly GCF_047496885.1). NCBI lineage: Eukaryota > Metazoa > Chordata > Chondrichthyes > Carcharhiniformes > Scyliorhinidae > Scyliorhinus > Scyliorhinus torazame. The sequence goes on from NC_092723.1 coordinate 165,351,900, forward strand.
CCACACATGCTGAGGAGCACAAACCAGGATCAAAAACACTGCAGATCATGCAAATACCCGTCAACTATTCACTCATTCAGTGCTTTCTACATCACCAGTATCGTCAAATGTCCCATTGTTATTAACACTGTAACTGCAATCAGCATTTGAAAAGATAAATGATAAGTTAATGTTTAGGTTCAGTGTATCACTGCAAAAGCACCAAGACCAATAAATGTAATCCTTTTATTTCTGCACAAACGGTCAAAATAAGATAAAACCTCAGAATATTTGAAGAACTGAAAGGACGGTTTCAAATTCTGAGAAGGTGCAAATATCAGAGATGATTGAGCAGGCTAAAGGAAGGAGGAAGTCCATGCAAATATATACTCGTTGGGTCGTATGTCCTGTGGACTGCGTTATAGATTTTGTGCAATTCTACCTAACTTTCCTGAAAAGAGTTGCAGATTACAAATATAATTCCCCACTCTTTTTGGGTGTATTCAAGGATGATTGAAATGACATTTGAGACCAAAAATAGAGTTGCTGACTTGTTGGTGGCAGACTCCCCCATAATACCACACAATGCTGAAACCACCCTTGGTGACTGGTCGTGCATGCACTGCCAGACTTCTGGCTGGTTGTGGTAACAGCTGCACTGAGCATGGGTGTGTACTCAAATTGGAAGGAAGTGACTAGTGGTACCCCACAAAGATCTGTGCTGTGGCCTCAAGTATTCACTATATTTATTAATTACTTGGATAACTCAATAAAGAGCCAGAAATCCACATTTGTTAATTACACAATGTAGGTAGCAAAATACATAGATTAGATAGGAGCATATAATTACAAAGAGATATTGATAGATGGGGTGAGTTAAGTGTAAGGTCATCCATTTTGGACTAAAAATATAGATTCGGAAATTTTTGAAATATAAAAAGCAAGAATGGGAGCCAAGCCATTTAGGAGAGAAGACTGGAAACACATCAACACACAAAGGGTGGACGAATTGTGAAATTCTCTCCCACACAAAGCAAATGTAATGAATAATTTAAGATTGAAAGATTTTTGCTAGTCACAAATATTAAGGGACATGGAGATAGATGGAAGGATGAGTGAGGATACACAGCAACCATGATCTCATTGAACGTTGGAACAAGCTTCAGTGGCTGAATGGCCTCCGCCTGTTCCTATGATTCTAAGAGCTGGATATAGCAGCAGTGGTTATCATGTGAGCTTTATAATCTGCATTGTTAATAATCTTGTGAGTTCCCAATTACATTTATTAAGCAAATGTTTTACATACATATTGATAATTGTGTTATTCCTCCCCTTCTCTAACTGCTATTTCTCTTTTATTCCATCCTATAATTTAGGGGTCTTTTAATACACCTTTTAATATAAGACTGTTTTGAGCTTCAATCATTAGGTGTCTATGGCCCTTCATTCCCTATACCATATGAACCCTTTTCACAGTGTATTTCCTCATTTAAAATGACTGTCATTCTGCCCTTTTTCTTATCTTTTGTTTTTCCTAAATATATTATATTGTGTGTATATTTCCATTCTCATGCAGTTTGAAACCTATTTTCTGTGCATGTTATGAAGCCTCAATCATCTTGTGAAATTGTTGCTTTCAATTCTACATGCTGATTTGTCTTCTCTGGCTGGTGGGCACTTCAATATGTAAAAATGTTCGGATTTTGTTGAAATGGGCCGTTTCCTATTTTACTTCAAGCATCTTCCAGTTTAATTGGATCACATGGTACATTGTTGTAGAATGGTGCCCTTCAAATATTGGGAACGCCACCCCACCTGCAAGTTCCCCTCCAAGCCACATACCACCTTGACCTGGAATCGCATCGTTGTTCCTTCACGGTAGCTGGGTTAAAATCTTGGAATTCCCTCACCAACAGCACTGTGGGCGCACATGGAATGCAACGGTTCAAGAAGGCATTTTCTCAAGGGCAATTATCACTTTTTTTATAAAGCCTAGGATCCCGTATTGTGTTATCAACTGCTGTCCTGCCACCTTCAATGATTTGCATACATAATAATAATCTTTATTGTCACAAGTAGGCTTACATTAACACTGCAATGAAGTTATTGTGAATATCCCCTGGTCGCCACATTCTGACGCCTGTTTGGGCACACTGAGGGAGATTTCAGAATGTCCAAATTACCTAACAGCACGTCTTTCGGCACTTGTGGGAGGAAACCGGAGCACCCGGAGGAAACCCACACAGACAGGGGGAGAACGTGCAGACTCCACACAGTGACCCAAGCCGGGAATCAAACCTGGGACCCTGGAGCTGTGAAGCAACTGTGCTACCGTGCCGTCCTATAACTCCAGGTCTCTCTGCTCCTGCATCCCATTTATAATTGTATCTTCTGTATTGCCTCTCCTTGTTCTTTCTACGAAAATGTACCTCTGCACACTTCTCTGCATTAAATTCCATCTGCCACCAGCTTGGCTAAGATCACTTGCAGTCTATCACTATCCTCCTCACAATGTATAACACTTTGTGTCATCTGCACTGTAAGCATTTTGTGATTCTAACGCGCCTGATGAAGAAAAGATTCATTCCTAAAGGACCTGTCTCTAATCTTGGCTTTTTGCCTCTCCATGGTTCTGCCTCACCCCCACTGTGATTGTTCATGTCAAAGGCAGAAAGGAAGAGTGGCAATAAAGTTGGCTTTGTTCAAACTGCCGTCAAGCGCGTCCTTGGTAACGGTCGTAAAGAAGCGACTGGTCACCATTAGTAACGGGGAAGATGGCGGCGGTGGTGATGGTAGAGGGGGAGACTGCCGAGGCGGAGCAGGCGGCTGCCGTGTGCCAGGCGCTCAGCCGCCACATCAACTGCCTGGGCAACGAGAGCAAGAGCTCCCGGCGCCGGGCGCTGGAGTGTATCCGCGCCGGGACGGTGGAGCAGCCCCTGCCGAGCGGGGTGCAGCAGCGGCTCCTGGCCTACCTCCTGCGGCCTCTCCTCGGCTCCCTTTCCGACCCGGCGGAGCGCTGCCGCGAGCTGGCCGCGCTCACCCTGGCCGACTTTCTGCGCGCCGTGCCCCGGCCCTTCGAGGCCCTGCCTCAGCTCATCCCCACCGCTGTGCAGCGCCTGGGCCAGCAGGACGTGACTGAGCCGGCCGAGGAGCTGCGGCTCGTCCTGCTCCAGCTCCTGGTGCTGACCGTCGAGGTGTGCGGCAGGAAGCTGGCCTCCTATCTGGAGGACATGGTCAAGATACTGCAGAGAACCATCGTGGACCCGTTCCCCGAGGTCAAGAAGATGAGTTGCGAGTGCGCGGCCAAATATGCGAAATGCACACCCGGTAAGTGCAGAGGTTGACCTCCTTTGACCAGGTTCGGTGGAAGGAACATTATGGATCGTCCTTCTCTGGCTTGGTGCTGCTGAACATTCACATCATTAAAAGGCTCCACAACACAAAACATAATTGAGATATGGGCAATCATCTGATATGTTCTCTTGTGACACCTACAACACATGTTTATAGAGATCCGTTAATGTGATAAATGTCCCAAAGTGCTTCACAGCAATATTGTTTGGAGAAACAACTTTGTTGCTGGCTGTAGGTATGCCATTCACCTGACCTCCTAGAAACACCATATGCTACTCCCTCACCCACTTCTACTGGGTGGCACAGTGGTTAGCACTGCTGCCTCACAACACCTGGGACCTGGGTTCAATTTCTGCTTGGGTGACTGTGGGGAGTTTGTGTTCTCCCTGTATCTGGGTTTCCTCCGGGTGCTCTGGTTTCCTCCCACACTCCAAAGATGTGCATGTTAGGTGGGTTACTAGGTAGGGTGTTAGAGAGTTGGTGCAGCCTTGCTGAGTCGAATAATGTCCTGCACTGTCGGTATTTTATGGATTCTATGCTGCTTTGGAAGAGTCTCCGTGCCCGACAGCATGAGATAGTCAATTTTGCAGGAGTGGAAGTGATTGTGGATGGCCTGCTAGTCTATGGATGTGGAGATACAATGGAAGAAGTCATTGCAGACCATTACCAGAATCTAGTGAAACTGCTAGAGAGAGCTTGTAGTTTAATCTGAAGCTGCATAAGAAGAAACTGCAATTGAAGATGAATGAAGTCAAGTACTTCGAGTATGTACTGATAGGGAAAGGAGTTTGCCATGCACCTGATAAAGTGAAGGCTATGGCAGAGATGCAGCAACCAACAGGTGTGAAGGCAGTGCGATGATTTATTGGATTTGTGAACTACCAAGCAAAGTTCTTTTTCCCAGTTTGTCACCTGAGTGTTACCCTTCAAGCAAACTTGCTGTAAAGGATGTCCAATTGTATTGGGCCAGAGAACAAGAAGCAGTTTTCACACGCATCAAATAAGTGACTATGATGCCATTGCTGAAGTACGATGATAATGATGATGTCACCCTGCAGAGTGATGTTAGCGAGCCAAAATTGGGGCAATTCTCATACAATAATGACAACCAAATATGTTTGTATTCAAGAGTGTTAACCCAAACTGAACACACTATGTACAAATTGAGAAAGAATGCCTGGCTATTGTTGTTGCTTGTATTTTATTCAGTAACTATTTGGGAGTGATGGTGACAATAGAATCTGACCACAAACCACTTTAAAGCTTCTTAAACACTTCTATCTGCTCCAGAGCATCTGATAAGGCTGTTATTTCATTTGTAGAAATATGTAAGTGAAGTACAAGTAACTGAAATACATGCAGGAAAAGCAAATTTACATTGCTGACATAGTGTCAAGAACTGTACTTTGAAGCAAGTTGCTGCTGATAGAGAGTGTGAAATCTTCCAGTTTCGACAAGAAGCAGCAGCAGGAGATGCTCTAGAGGTCATCAGCCTAGCAGAGACATTGAATCTGTCAGACAAACATCTCGCTCGGATCAAGCAAACCACGCAATGAGATGAAACTCTCCCAAGTGCGACAAGAGGTAGTGATGGAGAGATGGCTGGAAACCATCAAGGACACAGCTATTGCTGATGATGCGATAACGGATGAACGGACATCGCGTGACAATCACCAGACAGGAATGTTCCGTTCCAGTCGGAGAACATTTCAGTCAACGGCATTCAGCCTCTGATCTTTAGATAAGGGTTCTCCAAGGTGGCCTTGACGACAAATGACAACGCAGAATCGCCAAGCAGAAACTGATAGCCAAGTTCCGCATGCATGAGTACGGCCTCAGCTGGGATCTTGGATTCATGTCTCACTACATTTAACCCCCCACCATCTGGCCTGGGCTTGCAAAATCCTACCAACTGTACTGGCTTGAGACAATTCACACCTCTTTAACCTGTGATTATCCCTCTCTCCAGTCACACCGTCTGGGCCTGCAAAGACTTAATTACCTGCAAAGATTCTCATTCAAAGTATCATCTTGCATCATTGCCTTTGTCTATATATGCTGTGTTTGCGTAACCTAGCTCTTCACTCACCTGATGGAGCTACGCTCTAAAAGCTTGTGATTCCAAATAAATATGTTGGACTTTAACCTGGTGTTGTAAGACTTCTTAATGTGCCCACCTATTGCTGTAAGAGAGTATTGGACATGCATGGATGAAGTGATTACCCACGATCGCATCTTGTTCAAAGGAACTAGAGTTATCATCTCTAAGGAGATGAGGAAAGAAATGCTGAAGAACATCCATACAAGCCATCAAGGAATCGAGTCCAGTCTGAGGAAGGAAAGAGAACTGCTCTACTGGCCAAGCATGAGTAATTGGACAATATCAGTTAGTGTAATGAACTTCAAGCTCAGCAAATTGGAAGAACTGCTCATAACGTCCCAGACAGCCCATGGATGAAGCTTGTAATAATTTGTTTTCATTCTCACTGGAAATGATCATCTTGACTACTATTCAGACTATTGGGAGTTGGACAATCTGATGTCAATGACCATCAGTGAGATCATAGAATACCTGAAAGCATACTTCAGTCATTATGCCATTCCTGACGAGGTGATGAGTGATAATGGCCCTCAGTTCAAAAATGAATAAATTGAACACTACGTATGACTGCACTGTCCCCAGTCAAATAGGTTGCGGCGCCAGTGAAAATTGCCACAAGGACCAAAACAATCGAGTAGATCCAGAACAGATGTGCACAAGGTAATCCTAGGGTGGAGGAACACACCTACTGAAGGCATGGAAAGCAGTCCAGTTCAGTGCCTAATGTCAAACTACTTTTTTTTTTTTTTTTGTTTTTTTTTGTTTTTTTTTTTTTTGTTAGCTGAAACATTACTGAAGCCAGAAGTACTAACAGGAGTGAATGACAACATCAAAATGAAATGTCAGCCAAATTTCACTTTTATACAGCTGCCAAACTGCTGCGAAAGCTGAGTTGGAGAGCTGACCAGTAGCAGACATTCAGCGCTCGCAAATGTCAGTCCATTTGGCAACTTAGGACCCATGTAGCGAAGCTGGCACCTCAATCGAACATGGTGAAAATGAGTGACTAGATATATTGTTGTAAATGCACACAAGTGGAGAAGCTCTTTTGTGGCAGGCAGCTGAATAGGAAGATGTTGATTTCATAACAGCACGAACTGAAAGACTATCTCCCAAAAACAAAAGGAACCTTGGGTCCTAGCCTCCAGGACGATTGGCAGCAGCCAATTTTGAAGAAACATGGTACTACTTGATGTAGGATGGCTTCTGCTCGCGAGCCTTTAAATACCAAGGATAATGGAGGCCACATGACTATGACAAGCCACCTTGCACAAAGGCGGTTATCCAAACATTCCCATTTTCAGAAAAATCAACCTTCATTCTACTATTTGCAGTTGCAAATCAGGCACCTAGCTGGTCTGCAATGAAAATCATCAAGCACTTACGAAAGCTGGCCATTCCAGTCTCCCCCTCTTTCATCTGTCCCTATATGCATTGCATTATCTGACACAGCTGCATGAGATATTTGGACAGATAACCAAAAGCTTGGCCGAAGTGCTCGGTTTTCGATTTCTTAGAGAAGGGGAGAATTCCATGGTTAAGGCCTCGATAACTAGGTGTGGCTGCCATTGGTAGCCCGATTATAGTGTTCTGTCACAATCCCAGAGAATTAGGTCTCTAACTCTGGTCTTTCTCTGTCGCCCACCATAGCAGATGCAATTGTGTGCTTGTTGATTTCTTCCTTGTCTCTACCACTCGTGTTTCCTTTAAATCACTCTCGCTATCTCCCAACCTTGCCATTCCCCAATCTTGTGCTCATCTTTGTTTCATGAAATCAGAGGGCTATAAATGTGAACATTCTTGATCTGTGTCTGGTCCTCCATTGTCAGGTCTAGCACTTCAAGTATTATCATGGTTCTCAAAAGCTGGCTACAGCTTCAGAATCATCCTGGAGTTCCTTTTTAAAATAAACCTTGTGTCTGCCCTTGTCTGGTTCCAATTCCATTCCCATCCATCTGTCATAGCCAGAGAATCATGTAAAATGTTTTTTCTGCAAAGTTTATTCCAGATTTACCCAAAAGGGTCTATTCTTTGTCCCCTCACATTTCTTATCAACTTGCTGACCCTTGATGACCTCTGAAAATCACACCATCATGTTCCACGTATACGCTCACTATATTCAGCTCAAACTTACCAGTGCAATTTGTTTCAATTAAATAAAATCATAGAATCTCTACAGTGCAGAAGGAGGCCATTTGGCTCATCGAGTCTGCACCGACGCTTTGAATGAGCACTACCCATTTACACTCCCCGTCCACCCCGCCCTATCCCGTAATCCAGAAACGAATCTGCACATCCCTGGACATAAAGGGCAATTAGCATAGCCAATCCACATAACTTGCACATATTCGGACTGTGGGAGGAAACCGGAGCATCCAGAGGAAACCCACACAGACACGGGGAGAACGTACAAACTCCACACACAGACCAAAAGAGTTGCAAGATTGAAAACATTGTTTTCATTTATCGCAGCACAGATATTGTTCCCTACTCACAGACATATCCCTTTTCCCTGACCACTGACTGGATTGTATGCATCCAAGCATCCTGTTTGACTTTGTGCTCAGTTAGACTGCCTAATTCCACCGTTGTAATGTAGTCGGTCTGTGCCGCTACATCAGCCTAATTGCTGTTGAAGCTTGGTGTGCAGTAGGTACCATCTTTGTTTCTAATCCTCTGGTTTGAAGAAACAATGTACTTGCTGGATTTTTATCGAGCCATCCATTGGTAGTTCTGGCACACCACACTTGAGTATTATCAAGTATCTCTCTTTAACCAAAACAGCCTACTACTCCAGGAAGGCAAGACAAGAACAGCCCAAAGTTCCATTTCTTCGCAGTTAATGACTTTCAAAAACCCTTTTCCTAATTAATTTCTTAATCTTAAAGATTGAGATGATCTGTGCAGCTGCTCGTAATTCCTATTACTGCAGCCTCCTCCCAACATTCTATTGCCCCACTTCGACTTCCAACTATGGTTTTCCCACCCCTGCCGATTTTCCTCCATCCAATTAAGCCACTATTTATCCTCTACTGGTTGTCATACTTCTCAACTTCCTTTCCTACCTCCCAGTTAGCTAGCATAATTAATAGTTACCATTCCTTGGAAACTATTATCATAACCCTTTTCCAATTAAATATAATTTGTCCAACTGATGATTCATCGTTGTTCAAGATTCTCGACCTCTCACTAGTCCCCATGTCTGTTAAAAAATCCTGTTTGAATTCATTCATCTCCTGAACTTCTACCCTGCATTTCAGCATTGAAATAGTTCTACTTGAAATTTTGTTCTCTCTCTAATGTTTGACAAAGTGGATCACGTCATCCTCATCTGCTACTTTTCCATTGACTGGTTATAAGAGACCAGCTTTGAGGTTCCACCCCTGCCTGATTGAATGCAGCCATTTTTAGCAATGAATTCTCACCCTGTCCCTCACTATTACCATCTCCACATTTCTCTTCTTGATGACTTCCTCCTTATCGTCTACATGCTGCTTCTTTTTATTGTAATCTGCAAACATATGTATTGTAGCCACGTGGCTTTGACATACAACATTCTGTTCAACAAGATTCAAGTCAGTTGGTGAAGACAAAACGAAGACAGTGGGGAGGCAGTGGCGTAATGGTATTATCGCTGGACTAGTAATCCTGAGATCCAAAGTCATACTCTGGGGACCTGGGTTTGAATCCCACCATGGCAGGTGGTGAAATTTGAATTGAATAAAAATCTGGAATTAAAAGTCTAAAAGATAACAATGAAACTATTGCTGATTGTCAATGCCATCTGGTTAGGGCAGCACAGTGGTTAGAACTTTGTCAATGGCACTGAGGACCCGGGTTTGATCCCGGCCCTGGGTCACTGTCTATGTGAAGTTTGCACATTCTCCCCATGTCTGCGTGGGTTTCAACCCCACAACCCAAAGATGTGCAGGTTAGGTGGTTGGCCACACTAAATTGCCCCTTAAATTGGAAAAAAAGAATTGGGTACACTAAATTTATTTTTAAAAAACCCATCTTCAAGGAAGGAAATCTGTTGTCCTTACCTGGTCTGGCCTACATGTGACTCCAGATCCACAGCAATGTGTTTTGACTCTTAAATGCCCTCAGGGATGGACAATAAATGCTGGCCCAGCCAGTGACACCCACACCCCATGAATGAATAAAAGAAAAAGAGCCTTTCTTCACTGATTTGTTGACTTTGCCCAGTGTCAACAGTTCTTACGCACACCCAGTGTCCCAGCTATCCCCTATTAATACTCTTTTAAATGGAACAAATGATCTATAAAATAAGTAATTTAAAGAGGGGAGACACTTGCTTGTGAGTCACTGTCACCAAAAAAATCAAAGCCTCAAAGGAAATTTTGCGAAATTCCCTATTAAATGTTCAATTACCCATCATCTGTTCTCCTTCACAATTTACATGAATAAACCTTAAGACGCTAAGACCCACAGTAACTTGATTTGAAGCCTACTTGTGACAATAAGCGATTTTCATTTCATTTCATTTCAAGACCCATCAAGTTTGTTCTGCCATTCAATGAGATCATGACTGATTTTAAATTATAATCCTCAACTCTACTTTCCCCCCTTATCCCCAAAAATCTGTCTATTTCAACCTTGAACATACTTAACCCAGTCTCTGCATCGGTAAAGAATTCCACAGATTCACTACCCTCAGAGAAGAAATTCCTCCTCCTGTCGTAAATGGTGACTCCCTACTCAGATGATGCAATTTGGTCCTAGACTGTCCTACAAGGGGAAACAACCTCTCCGAATCTACCCTGTTGAGCCTCCTGAGAATCCTATATTTCTCAATAGGTTCACCTCATTTTTAAAAACTCAACAAGTACAAGTCTCGCTCTCCTCAAAAGAATATCCCTCTATATCCGGGATCAACCTAGTGAACCGTCCCTGGACTTCCTCCAATTCCAGCACATCCTTAGATAAGGGGACCAAAACTGTTCACAACTTGACAAGACATTGGCAACTCCATTATCCCTCCTCCTCCACTTTGCAGTTCACCACCACTTCCTCCTCTCCAACACCCAAGGTGTTTTCTCCATTCTGGAGCTTGACGGGTTTGCCATCTATTTATTTCCACTCTGTTCCATGCAGTTGCAGGCAGAACATCTCCTTTGACTTTCTGCCTGGTTTATCTTCATGCCTTCACAAAAACACTTGTTGAGATAGATTTCTACATTAAAGGCCCATGTTAATGTAGTACTTCAGATTTATATGTGAATGCTGGTCTAGTTAGTGTTTCCAGATCAGACTGAAAGGTTCCTAGAGGTAGAGACACCAGTCAGCCCTTTAGGCGTGTACATGTGTTGGAGGGAATCCAAGAATGTAAAGTATTGAAAAAGGCTGAGAGAGCAACGGAGAGGGAACTATGAGTACATATGATATCTGATTTTGAACAGCTATTGGAACGATGAGAGAACAGTGACATGCAGATGGACCACAAAGGGGACTTGTTTTCATTGTTGAAATGGCAGTGAGGTAGGGGGAGCAATGATCCAGCTGAAAGTAAATACATAGAATGAAACATCTCAATCTTACATATTTTGATGCAGTGTCCAGATGGCATGGGCCTGATTGCCTCACATCCCTCACTCTTCAATGTAACTAATATTTATTGTTTGGCCACATGATTCTGCTTTATTTTGGCTTTTCTTGCTTTCTATTGTGCTTGGGTATATATAAAAATCTTTATTAGTGTCACAAGTAGGCTTCCATTAACACTGCAATGAAGTTATTAAGTGCAGAATATAATACCTTGTATCTCATTTCGTCCTCAACAATTTTAACATTGGAATCAATTCCTTAACTTCATTTTGAGATTGAAGCAGATAAAAGCAGTGTGTTCGATACACATATGTGTTCACGTTTATTAATAAGTGTTTGTTTTAAGAACACTGAATCATGAAGGGAAATTGTGGCATACTCAGCCATTCTGCCAGAATCTAGAGAGAGAAACCAAGTTAAGGTTTCAGCTTGGTGTCCCTGTGGAACTCTGAAGGGTTGTTAAGCTGAAAAATCAATTTTGTTTCTCCACAGATGCTGACAGATCTGCTATCTCTTTACAGTTTCCTGTTTTTATTTCATAATTCTAGCATCCTGATTTGTCAAAAATACTTGTGTAAGTTTGTGTTATGGCATGAAATAAATGTTGCAGCCAATAGATCGGAAAGATAAAAACAAAATCTCTGCGGATGCTGGAATCTGAAACAAAAACAGAAAATACTGGATAATCTCAGTGGGTCTGACGGCATCTGTGGAGAGAGACGAGAACTAACGGTTTGAGTCTGGATGACTCTTTATCAATGTTGGAGAGAACTGGAAATAGGGTCAGATTTATACTGTTGGGGGTGGGCTGGATAGAGTGCCAGCGATAGGTGGAAATTGACAAAGATGTTGAGGACAGAAAGACAAAAGGAATGTAAATCGGCATGATTAACAGGTTTTTTTCGATTCACTAGCTTTCGGAGCGCAGCTCCTTCCTCAGGTGAATGAGGAAGGACTGCTCTGAAAGTTTTTTTTTTTGAATTATATTTGTTTTATTGGACAGAATACACTATATTACAGTTGTGCTGCTTGAGCTTTTTTCAAAGTTTTGGAGGTCCTGATATGCGCCAACCTTCCATCTTGCCCATCTTTGTGAGAGCTGCAATTACGCCAAGACCAAGGCAGGCTGAGGTACCAGTCATGTAGCTGTGAGCTCTCACCCCGAGAATGATTCCTGAAGCACAACCTCCAATGAAATAATTTAACGGATCATCTTCAGTACCTCGGATTTGCGCAGATAGGCAAGTGGTCACTCCAAAAATTGCACCAAGTGCAGCCATAGTTAAGGTGCCATTGGCTGCTCTCTGCGCTGCATCCACAACATTAGCAGGTTGAAATGCAACAATATGATCGGCTGAGCCAACGAGGCCGATGCCGGCCCCTTTCCGTGTGGTCGCCCAGGTTTTGCTGGGACATTCCTCTCCATCCGCCACGTCCCAGTAACCCATCGCCGCGCGGCTCAAGCCTGTGCTCTGAAAGTTAGTGATTCGAAACAGATTGTTTTAAATTTAACCTGGTGTTGTAAGACCTCTTACTGTGCCCACCTCAGTCCAACGCCGGCATCTCCACATCAGGGCATGATTAAGGCTAAGAGAGGTGCTGATAGTGGCACATAAAAGGGATTAGAATGTGTTAATGGCAGAACAAAGGTGAGCAGTTTGTCAAAGGGCAACTGGGAACAGGGAACGGATGGCCCAAGTTGGATGGGGAGAGGGGGACAATGGTGAGGAAAAAACAGATTAATGGAAGAAATGAAAATACATTGATGGAAATAAAAATGGGGAGAAGGTGGAAGAGAGAGTTTGCAGTCTGAAGTTGTTGAACTCTTAAGTCCAGGAGACTGTAACGTGCCTAATCGGAAGATATGGGGCTGTTCCTCCAGTTTGCACTGGGCTTCACAGACATGTGGATGTGAGAGCAGGATGGTGAGTTGAAATGGCAAGCAACAGGAAGATGTGTGCCCTGCTTGCTGATGGACTGAAGGTGTTCTGCAAAGCGGTCACCCAGTCTGCGTTTAATCTGTTAATTGTAGAGTAGATTGCACTGGGAGCAGCAAATGCAGTAGACCAGATTAAAGGAGGTGCACGTGAAGCGCTGTCCCAGTTGAAAAGAGTGTTTAGGCTCTGGGATGGTGAGCAGGGAGGAGGTAAAGAGGCAGGTGTTAGACCTTCTGTGATTGCACGGGAAGGCGCAGTGGGAAGAAGGTGAGGTGCTGGGGGGTGATGGAGGATTCAACCAGAGTATCCCGGAAGGAACGGTCCCTGTGAAATGCTGACTGGGAGTGAAAGGAATATATGTTTGTAGGTGGCATCATGCTGGAGTTGGACCCAGACCTTCCTGTTGCTGTCATTTCAACTCACTGTCCTGCTGCAAGTCCAGATGGCTGTCTTTGGCCTGCTGCAATGTTCCAGTGAGGCCCAGCGCAAACTGGAAGAACAGCACCTCATCTGCCAATTAGGCACATTATAGCCTTCTGGACTTAACATTGAGTTCAACAACTTCAGACTGAACTCTCTTCTCCACTGTTATCCAATTTTAATTTCCATCCATTTATTTTAATTTCTTCCATTTGTTTATTTTTCCCTCACCATTGCTCTCTCTCTCTCTCTCTCTCTCTCTTCCCCCCCCCCCCCCCCCCCCCCCGTTCTTAGCCTTAAGCACCCCCATTTAAATTCCAACTGTTGTTCTGTCCACGGCATCTTTGTCAATCTCCACCTGGCCCTCTATCCAGCGTCCGTCCCTCACAACAGTATAAATCTGACCCTATTTCCAGTTCTCTCTAGCTTTGACAAAGAGTCTCCAGACTCGAAATATGAGCACCCTTCTCTCTTCCAGAAATGGTGTCAGGCCTGCTATTTTCCAGTATTTTCTGTTTTTGTTTGAAATAGATCAGAAATATCTTGAGGCTTTCCAAACCTGGTCTGTGAGTGCAGACATAAATGTATCATCATTAAACTCTAGAAATAGGCAGTTCACCCAGTCACTGGTGTGAAAGTTCAGAGAGGTGAGTGTTGACAAAGCTGCTTCACAACTAGTGGCAAAGTCCCACAGTTCTCAGTGGAGCCAGGGCCATTACTGTGTTTCCAAGAGCTTGGTTTCCTGGACTCTGAACTCTGATGGGAGTGTGGCTTGGCACAGTGTCCCTTGCCTGCCTGGAGAAGGGTTGAAAGCATTTTTTTTTAAATGGGACAAACTGCACAGTTTTGGCAGAGAAACTTGATTCCAAGCATATTGTCCCAGAGAAGATATTTTTTTCTTTTCAATCTACTAAGCATTTTAATAATTATAGATTACAACTATTGGACTTGGGCCAACAAAATAGCAATGTATTAGAAACTGCTAGCTGCTTCCAAGAACCTGCAATGGCATAGCAACCGCAAAGCATTCACGTCCCTATGATACTTCTGGCAGCAAATGTTGAGAATCTTTAAAAGCATTTGAATTTGCTGAGCTGCACCGTTGCAAAATGTCCAAGTTTGTGACAGTAAGTTACTATAAATGTTCAGGGAGCCTATTGCGGGACAAGTGTTCTTTCTGGTTTACAGGCAAATGCGCAACCTTTCATAGAATCCCTACAGTGCAGAAGGAGGCCATTTGAAATGAATGAAATGAAAATCGCTTATTGTCACAAGTAGACTTCAATGAAATTACTGTGAAAAGTCCCTAGTCGCCACATTCCGGCGCCTGTTCAGGAAGGCTGGTATGGGAATTGAACCGTGTTGCTGGCCTGCCTTGGTCTGCTTTAAAAGCCAGCGATTTAGCCCAGTGTGCTAAACCAACCCCAGAATGGTCCATCAAATTTGCACTGACCCTTTTTATCCTACATGGATATTAATTAAAATAGTTAACTGTTTCTCCTATAGCCCCTATAAGGTCCTGATGACAACTTGCAGTGTCCATGGCAAACAGTCATATAACATGCTTGTGCGTTTAGATAGATAAGTTTTTTTTTAACCACCATAAAAGTGACTTACACTTTGCAGTAGCAGAATTAGAATCCTTGCTATTCTTCCAAATGTCTCCATGTTGAGCCTGTGAGTGCACTTCAAAGATTCTATTGCACACACCCGGAGTGCCACATAGGAAGAGCTTCATAACAATGGATTTACTGCATTTACTTATATAGAATTTACAGTGCAGAAGAAGGCTATTTGGCCCATCAAGTCTGCACCAGCTCTTGGAAAGAGCACCCTATCCAAGCCCACACCTCCACCCTATCCCCATAACCTAGTAACCCCACCCAACACTAAGGGCAATTTTGGACACTAAGGGCAATTTATCATGGCCAATCCACCTAATCTGCACATCTTTGGACTGAGAGAGGAAACCGGAGCACCCGGAGGAAACCCACGCACACACCGGGAGAACGTGCAGACTCCGCACAGACAGTGACCCAAGCTGGGAATCGAACCTGGGACCCTGGAGCTGTGAAGCAATTGTGCTAACCACTATGCTACCGTGCTGCCCACATGTCAGAGCTTTCGCCCTTGCACTCATCAGGGCACTTCACAAGAATACCAGTATAAGAGGAAAACAACAATTTATACTGTATGAGAAGAGAACGCAGATTGGTTGGCAAGTGGACTCTTAAATTTGTTGTCATTTTAATTCTTAGCGCACTGAGGACCATTCAGCAAATGTTGTCCAATTGTGGAATCGCATCTAATGTTGGACAATGTGTTTTGAATTTTGCTAGCACAGCGCAGTTTGGGTACGGCCTGTACTTTGCCCATTGCAAACAATAGCTGGGACATGCTGTTTGATATGATCTGCCAGCCTTTGGAACATACGGCCAGCGCTGACAACCAATTTAAGATTGTTAGTTGGGCTCCCAGTGTGGTGCATGGATTGGAAGCTACAAATATAAATACACATGGCCCTGTTCTTTGCGGACAGAAATAACATGTACACACATTGCGCCTGATTCAGCTAAACAAAATAAGTGACAGCCATTTGCTGATTCATTCCCCAGGGCAATGCCTTAACCAATCAGGGTCAAGCAGCCTGGTTTAAATTTTGAACAATTCTTGGCAGTTGTGTGTCTTTTTTTTTAATAAATATTTTATTGAAAATTTTTGGTCAACCAACACAGTACATTGTGCATCCTTTACACAATATTATAACAACACAAATAACAATGACCTATTTTATAAACAAAAAATGAATAAATAATAAATAACAAAAATGAAAACTAACCCTAATTGGCAACTGCCTTATCACAAGTAACACTCTCCAAAAATATAATTTAACAGTCCAATATATAATTATCTGTCGCAATGACCTATACATATTATACAGTATATATTAACAACCCTAAGAGTCCTTCTGGTTCCTCCTCCCCCCCCCCCCCAGATCCTGGGCTGCTGCTGCTGCCTTCTTTTTTCCATTCCATCTATCTTTCTGCGAGGTATTCGACGAACGGTTGCCACCGCCTGGTGAACCCTTGAGCCGACCCCCTTAGAACGAACTTAATCTGCTCTAGCTTTATAAACCCTGCCATGTCATTTATCCAGGTCTCCACCCCCGGGGGCTTGGCTTCTTTCCACATTAACAATATCCTGCGCCGGGCTACTAGGGACGCAAAGGCCAAAACATCGGCCTTTCTCGCCTCCTGCACTCCCGGCTCTTGTGCAACCCCAAATATAGCCAACCCCCAGCTTGGTTCGACCCGGACCCCCACTACTTTTGAAAGCACCTTTGTCACCCCCATCCAAAACCCCTGTAGTGCCGGGCATGACCAAAACATATGGATATGATTCGCTGGGCTTCTCGAGCACCTCGCACACCTATCCTCCACCCCAAAAAATTTACTGAGCCGTGCTCCTGTCATATGCGCCCTGTGTAATACCTTAAACTGAATCAGGCTTAGCCTGGCACACGAGGACGACGAGTTTACCCTGCTTAGGGCATCTGCCCACAGCCCCTCCTCGATCTCCTCCCCCAGCTCTTCTTCCCATTTCCCTTTTAGTTCATCTACCATAGTCTCCCCTTCGTCCCTCATTTCCCTATATATATCTGACACCTTACCATCCCCCACCCATGTCTTTGAGATCACTCTGTCCTGCACCTCTTGTGCCGGGAGCTGCGGGAATTCCCTCACCTGTTGCCTCGCAAAAGCCCTCAGTTGCATATACCTGAATGCATTCCCTTGGGGCAACCCATATTTCTCGGTCAGCGCTCCCAGACTCGCAAACTTCCCATCCACAAACAGATCTTTCAGTTGCGTTATTCCTGCTCTTTGCCACATTCCATATCCCCCATCCATTCCCCCCGGGGCAAACCTATGGTTGTTTCTTATCGGGGACCCCCCCAAGGCTCCAGTCTTTCCCCTATGCCGTCTCCACTGTCCCCAAATCTTCAGTGTAGCCACCACCACCGGGCTTGTGGTGTAGTTCCTCGGTGAGAACGGCAATGGGGCTGTCACCATAGCCTGTAGGCTAGTCCCCCTACAGGACGCCCTCTCTAATCTCTTCCACGCCGCTCCCTCCTCCTCTCCCATCCACTTACTCACCATTGAAATATTAGCGGCCCAATAATACTCACTTAGGCTCGGTAGTGCCAGCCCCCCCCTATCCCTGCTACGCTGTAAGAATCCCTTCCTCACTCTCGGGGTCTTCCCGGCCCACACAAAACCCATGATGCTCTTTTCAATCCTTTTAAAAAAAGCCTTCGTGATCACCACCGGGAGGCACTGAAACACAAAGAGGAATCTCGGGAGGACCACCATCTTAACCGCCTGCACCCTCCCTGCCAGTGACAGGGATACCATATCCCATCTCTTGAAATCCTCCTCCATTTGTTCCACCAACCGCGTTAAATTTAACCTATGCAATGTGCCCCAATTCTTGGCTATCTGGATCCCCAGGTAACGAAAGTCCCTTGTTACCTTCCTCAACGGTAGGTCCTCTATTTCTCTACTCTGCTCCCCTGGATGCACCACAAACAACTCACTTTTCCCCATGTTCAATTTATACCCTGAAAAATCCCCAAACTCCCCAAGTATCCGCATTATTTCTGGCATCCCCTCCGCCGGGTCTGCCACGTATAGTAGCAAATCGTCCGCATACAAAGATACCCGGTGCTCTTCTCCTCTAAGTACTCCCCTCCACTTCTTGGAACCCCTCAACGCTATCGCCAGGGGCTCAATCGCCAGTGCAAACAATAATGGGGACAGAGGGCATCCCTGCCTTGTCCCTCTATGGAGCCGAAAATATGCAGATCCCCGTCCATTCGTGACCACGCTCGCCATTGGGGCCCTATACAACAGCTGCACCCATCTAACATACCCCTCTCCAAAACCAAATCTCCTCAACACCTCCCACAAATAATCCCACTCCACTCTATCAAATGCTTTCTCGGCATCCATCGCCACTACTATCTCCGTTTCCCCCTCTGGTGGGGCCATCATCATTACCCCTAACAGCCTCCGTATATTCGTGTTCAGCTGTCTCCCCTTCACAAACCCAGTTTGGTCCTCGTGGACCACCCCCGGGACACATTCCTCTATTCTCATTGCCATTACCTTGGCCAGGATCTTGGCATCTACATTTAGGAGGGAAATAGGTCTATAGGACCCGCATTGTAGCGGGTCCTTTTCCTTCTTTAAGAGAAGCGATATCGTTGCTTCAGACATAGTCGGGGGCAGTTGTCCCCTTTCCTTTGCCTCATTAAAGGTCCTCGTCAATACCGGGGCGAGCAAGTCCACATATTTTCTATAGAATTTGACTGGGAATCCATCCGGTCCCGGGGCCTTTCCCGCCTGCGTGCTCCTAATTCCTTTCACCACTTCTTCTACCTCGATCTGTGCTCCCAGTCCCACCCTTTCCTGCTCTTCCACCTTGGGATATTCCAGCCGATCCAAGAAGCCCATCATTCTCTCCCTCCCATTCGGGGGTTGAGCTTCATATAATTTTTAATAAAATGTCTTGCACACTCCATTCACTCTCTCCGCTCCCCGCTCCATCTCTCCTTCCTCATCCCTCCATCCCCCTATTTCCCTCGCTGCTCCCCTTTTCCTCAATTGGTGTGCCAGCAACCTGCTCGCCTTCTCCCCATATTCATACTGTACACCCTGTGCCTTCCTCCATTGTGCCTCTGCAGTGCCTGTAGTCAGCAAGTCAAATTCTACATGTAGCCTTTGCCTTTCCCTGTACAGTCCCTCCTCCGGTGCTTCCGCATATTGTCTGTCCACCCTCAAAAGTTCTTGCAGCAACCGCTCCCGTTCCTTACTCTCCTGCTTCCCTTTATGTGCCCTTATTGATATCAGCTCCCCTCTAACCACCGCCTTCAACGCCTCCCAGACCACTCCCACCTGGACCTCCCCATTATCATTGAGTTCCAAGTACTTTTCAATGCACCCCTTCACCCTTAGACACACCCCCTCATCTGCCATTAGTCCCATGTCCATTCTCCAGGGTGGGCGCCCTCCTGTTTCCTCCCCTATCTCCAAGTCTACCCAGTGTGGAGCGTGATCCGAAATGGCTATAGCCGTATACTCCGTTCCCCTCACCTTCGGGATCAACACCCTTCCCAGCACAAAAAAGTCTATTCGCGAGTAGACTTTATGGACATAGGAGAAAAACGAGAACTCCTTACTCCTAGGTCTGCTAAATCTCCACGGGTCTACACCTCCCATCTGCTCCATAAAATCTTTAAGTACCTTGGCTGCTGCCGGCCTCCTTCCAGTCCTGGACTTCGACCTATCCAGCCCTGGTTCCAACACCGTATTAAAATCTCCCCCCATTATCAGCTTTCCCATCTCTAGGTCCGGAATGCGTCCTAGCATCCGCCTCATAAAATTGGCATCATCCCAGTTCGGGGCATATACGTTTACCAAAACCACCGTCTCCCCCTGTAGTTTGCCACTCACCATCACGTATCTGCCCCCGTTATCCGCCACTATAGTCTTTGCCTCGAACATTACCCGCTTCCCCACTAATATAGCCACCCCCCTGTTTTTCGCATCTAGCCCCGAATGGAACACCTGCCCCACCCATCCTTTGCGTAGCCTAACCTGGTCTATCAGTTTCAGGTGCGTTTCCTGTAACATAACCACATCTGCCTTAAGTTTCTTAAGGTGTGCGAGTACCCGTGCCCTCTTTATCGGCCCGTTCAGCCCTCTCACGTTCCACGTGATCAGCCGGGTTGGGGGGCTTCCTATCCCCCCCCCCCCCCCTTGTCGATTAGCCATCCCCTTTTTCCAGCTCCTCACCCGGTTCCCACGCAGCTGTATCTCCCCCAGACGGTGCCCCCCCGCCCATCCCCTCCCATACCAGCTCCCCCCTTTCCCCAGCAGCAGCAACAACCCAGTAATTCCCCCCTCCCACCGACCCCCGTTAGATCCCCCGCTAGCGTAATTACTCCCCCCATGTTGCTCCCAGAAGTCAGCAAACTCTGGCCGACCTCGGCTTCCCCCCGTGACCTCGGCTTCCCCCCGTGACCTCGGCTCGCACCGTGCGACGCCCCCTCCTTCCTGCTTCTATATTCCAGCCATGATTATCATAGCGCGGGAACCAAGCCCGCGCTTCTCCCTTGGCCCCGCCCCCAATGGCCAACGCCCCATCTCCTCCACCTCCCCTCCTCCCCCATCACCACCTGTGGAAGAGAGAAAAGTTACCACATCGCAGGATTAATACATAAAACTCCTCTTTCCCCCCTTTTTAACCCCCCTCTTCGCCCCCCACATTCGCCCCACCACTTTGTTCAAACGTTCTTTTTAATAACCCGCTCATTCCAGTTTTTCTTCCACAATAAAAGTCCACGCTTCATCCGCCGTCTCAAAGTAGTGGTGCCTCCCTCGATATGTGACCCACAGTCTTGCCGGTTGCAGCATTCCAAATTTTATCTTCTTTTTATGAAGCACCGCCTTGGCCCGATTAAAGCTCGCCCTCCTTCTCGCCACCTCCGCACTCCAGTCTTGATAAACGCGGATCACCGCGTTCTCCCATTTACTGCTCCGAGTTTTCTTTGCCCATCTAAGGACCATTTCTCTATCCTTAAAACGGAGGAATCTCACCACTATGGCTCTGGGAATTTCTCCTGCTCTCGGTCCTCGCGCCATCACTCGGTATGCTCCCTTCACCTCCAACGGACCCGCCGGGGCCTCCGCTCCCATTAACGAGTGCAGCATCGTGCTCACATATGCCCCGACGTCCGCTCCCTCCGCACCTTCAGGAAGACCAAGAATCCTCAGGTTGTTCCTCCTTGCGTTGTTCTCCAGTGCCTCCAACCTTTCCACACATCGTTTCTGATGTGCCTCATGCGTCTCCGTCTTCACCACCAGGCCCTGTATGTCGTCCTCATTCTCGGCTGCCTTTGCCTTCACGACCCGAAGCTCCCGCTCCTGGGTCTTTTGTTCCTCCTTTAGCCCTTCGATCGCCTGTAGTATCGGGGCCAACAGCTCTTTCTTCATTTCCTTTTTGAGCTCTTCCACACAGCATTTCAAGAACTCTTGTTGTTCAGGGCCCCATGTTAAACTGCAACCTTCTGACGCCATCTTGGTTTTTGCTTGCCTTCCTTGCCGCTGTTCTAAAGGATCCACTGCAATCCGGCCACTTTCTCCTTTTTTCATCCGTATCCAGGGGGGATTCCCTTCTGGTTTACCGCACAGTGTTTTTAGCCGTCAAAATTGCTGTTGGGGCTCCTATCAAGAGCCCAAAAGTCCGTTTCACCGGGAGCTGCCGAAACGTGCGACTCAGCTGGTCATCGCCGCACCCGGAAGTTCGGCAGTTGTGTGTCTCAATATCAACTGCTGCATTCTCCAGGGCAACGCCTTGACCAATCTGAGTCCACTTGCCAACCAATCTGCATTCTCTTCAAATACAGTATAAAATTGTTGTTTTCTCTCGACCTAGAAAGTCACAGGAAAAGATTTTAGTTGAAAGAGTGTTTTTTCATCATGACCTCTGGATAAAATTCTACTAATCATTCAGCTTTATTTTCTTTTTATAGAAACTTTTCACATGCAGTCTGAATCTCTAATAAAACCGTTGATGCAGACCATATCACACCAGCATTCAAAGGTCCGTGTGGCCGTCATACAGGCAACAGGAACAGTCATTCAATATGGCAATGGAAAATCTGTTGATGATGTTCTCTCACATTTGGCACAGCGACTTTTTGATGATACACCACAGGTGAGGGGAAATTTTGTCTCTAGTTGTCGATGTTCAAATTTAAGAATGTGAGTGCTGCTTTTATTTATCTCAAAAAAATGTGTCTTGTTGCAGACCAGTTACACATGTTGCACTATGCTTAAGAATTAAAGAATACATCTACTGTCCAAGCCAAATAAAAAGAAAGCCAAGGGTTCAGCATTTTCCCAAAATGTATTTCTAGCAGGAGAAACTTCATGCCCAGGAGTGCAAAATTGAAGTACTATATTTACCCTTGTGTTTAGAGGTATTAATTCAGGATAGTGTCCTTGGCCCAACCACCTTCAGCCGTTTCATCAATGACCTTCCCTCCATCATAACGTCAAATGTGGGGATCTTTGATTGTACAATATTCAGCACCATTCACAAAACTCATATGCAGCAAGGCCTGGACAATGTTCAGACTTGATTCATAGCACACAAGTCCCAGACAATGACCATCTCCAACGAGAGAGAATCTCACCATCTCCCCATGAGATTGCCTTGCCACCACTGAATTCCCCCACTATCAACATCCTAAGAGTTACCATTGATCAAAAAACGGACTTATAATAATCTTTTATTAGTGTCACAATTAGACTTACATTAACACAGAAATAAAGTTACTGTGAAAATCCTCTAGTTGCCACACTCTGACGCCTGTTCAGGTACACTGAGGGAGAATTCAGACAATTTAATTACTAACTTTTGTCAACACAAGACAAATATAAACCTGTCAGAAGTAGTTTAACTTTAAAACTTTGACGTCACTTCACCGATGCATCTTACCGTATTATTTGAATTTGTTTTCCCAACTCTGTAAAAAGCAATTATTGCTATTGAACAGAGAATAATGAGCTGGTCAGACCACATGATCTGTATGGATTATAATTCAGGAATCACTCCCTTCCAGTGGCCATTGCAAGGTTTATCATTCCTACTTGAAACCGTGAAGAAATGTGTTGTTGATTGTCAACAACTGTTCATTTTGCGGCACAATGGAAGTTATTTCCGGCCTAGATCAGCAAATCATGATAGAAGGGCACGGTTGGTAGCAGATATCATCACTATCACAAAGTCGGCTGTAGTTGGACATATTCTTCCTGACATTAAATCTGTGAGGGTACATTGAGTGTCTTGTCATTTTATAAGCTCTCCGTCCCTGACATTTAATCTGACTTTGTACATACTGCCATTTTTTCACTTATGCAGCTTTCTCGCAATTTGCCATCCAACTGAGCTTACTTCTGTGATTGAAAGTGCTTTCTTTCTGGGTCTATTACTTTTAATGTACTTGGGGTGGTGGTGATGAGGGTAAATAAAAGTTGACCAAGAAAAACATTAAAAGTGATATAGAGAGGTGGACAAGGAAGCTCAAAAGCAGAGAAAAGCGTGTGGAACAACCCCTTGATTGGCTGGAAATATTGTTATATCAATTTCCCATGTCATTGCATGGAGATGCCAAGACTATGTTTTCTTAAGGTGACATAGGTTAGGAGGTCATTTAGCCAGGGCATGCAAATGTAATTCACTCCCCATTTTAACATCACACATTTGCCCTTTTTATGTACTCCTATTATACATGCTGGTTGTCTTACTGCACTAATCTCTCTGCACCGACTAACTACAGGTTAGTTACCAATAATAAGTCATCTTTACTTTATCTTTCTATCGTCTTGACTGTTGCATTGCCCTAATGCAAAAAGCTAAAATTCTGAAATACATACAGTTTTGTGTTGGGTGATTAAGTTAACTTCTTCCCTTGGTTAGTCATTGTGATAAAATAGTGATGATATCTGCTACCAACCGTGCCCTTCTATCATGATTTGCTGATCTAGGCCGGAAATAACTTCCATTGTGTAGCAAAATGAACAGTTGTTGACAATCAACAACACATTTCTTCACGGTTTCAAGTAGGAATGATAAACTTTGCAATGGAAGGGAGTGATTCCTGAATTATAATCCATACAGATCATGTGGTCTGACCAGCTCATTATTCTCTGTTCAATAGCAATAATTGTTTTCTACAGAGTTGGGAAAACAAATTCAAATAATACGGTAAGATGCATCGGTGAAGCGACGTCAAAGTTTTAAAGTTAAACTACTTCTGACAGGTTTATATTTGTCTTGTGTTGACAAAAGTTAGTAATTAAATTGTCTGCCGCCTATGTGTCTTGGGCAATGTAAATGATAACAGAAAAGGAATAGGAACAAACCATTCAGTTCCTTAAGCTTGCTTCATCATCCAGTAACATCATGGCTGATCTGCATCTTACTCAATTTATCTCCCTTAGTAGGGTGTCACCTTGCCGGGATAAGTGACTTTTACCTGTTGGGCATATTCATGGGAAGGGTGCAGGCCTTATTTTAGTTCTGCAACCTTTGTAGGGGAATGATACTATAGATAGGATCACATGTTTTAAAATTCTAGTTCATTCAGTGAATTCTAATTTAAAATTTTTGCACCTTGGACCTAAACCAGGTACGCCAAGCCGTTACAGAAGTAGTGGGGAGCTGGCTACTGGAGCTCAGAGATCGGTACTCTTATTTCTACAAGCTCATCCCTCTTTTGCTGAGCAGCTGCAGTGATGAGATTCCTTGCATCAGGTAAAAACACTGAACTACTCTTTAAAGACCTCGTAATTTTCTTTGGATTTTTGTTGGATATTTAGATTTTTAGATTACGAACAAACTCATTATTTTACTTGATTTTTCAATGGATTTTGGAACGATAAACAATAACTGTTCAAAGTGAGATGTACTATTTCCCCACTTTATGCAAACAAATCTAAATAAATATTTACATTCAGCTTCATTAAATGTCTGCATTGGAAATTGTGACACTCAAGTGTTGGCTGGCCTGAACATTGGTGGAAATACATTCTGGACTTTGGGGAAAGGTTGCAATCCACTAATGTTTATAAAGTGTTTCTGATATTCCATGTATGTGATTTGTGTTCTGAAAAAACTTTGAAATATTGTCTGACCTTGTGTTATCTGCATAAATTTGCAGGGCGTATGTGTTCCTTAGGATAAAATTTGAATCTACTTATAGAGAACTTTGAAGCTCAGATCACTTTTTCAAAAACATCTCCTTCCTCTGTTGTGAATGAATTACTTCATATTAATGTGGTTTCAGTTTCTTATGCAAAGAGCAATACTTTTTTTTAATTGTGGGTATATTTTTGGCTCGGATAAACAAAATGGCAATGTTTTAGCTGCAGCAGTTGTTAAAATAAATAATAGATTACGATACAAGTACGTGCAAGGCTTAGGAAAATAAATGTTGCTGCACAAGTGGTACAATAAGCGTGTCCTCTAGATTCGAATCCCTCTCACTGTACTGAGAAACAAAAATAACGATCATTGCAAGATCCCTTATATTTTGAGAAAAAGTCTGAATTAATTGCAGTATTTTTGTTTTGCAAAATGCTTGTTCAGGAACAACTTTCCACAAAACCAGTGAAACCAGAGCAAATGGTAAGAGAAACTGAGGATAATTTTACTTGTGTGTAACACGTGATATCAGCTCAGCCATCTGCTAAATACTTCTCCCAAGTTCTGTTGTGTTGAAACTACAGTCAGGAGAGGTGTTTAATCAGTGGCCAAGTCAATGTTGCACATGTTCCACTATGGTTGAATTCAAAACGACTTGCACTGTTTCCTTCATGTTGTCAGGACATCCTAGTGCCGTCGCTGAATTCAGAAGGTTTCTCCACATCAGGCAGTTTGGGAGACTCATTTGGTGGCGATCAAAATACGGTGAACTGAAAAGAAATATGATAAAATTAATTTTCAAAGTGAAATCATCTGTTAGGTGGCCAAAAATAAATTGCATACAAAGTCAGAAGGATGTGTTAAAGTAACCGTGACTGCAGTATGCTCAGGCATTGGTCTTAGACACTGCTTATTCAGTGTGGAAATCACAAGCCTTGAGGAGCCAAGAAATTGCGGCAAGCAGTTTCAAAAACACAAGATGACTGAGGAAAAGCACTCAAATAAATAAGCGTGTATATTTTTGGAGAAAAAAAGGTGAGAACAAAACTATGTACATAAACACTAGCAGCTTCTAGTGGTGGGAACAAGTAGTACAGTGTTGAGATATCACACAGTATTTCCTTTCATTCATGAGGCTTTTCATTTTTGTGTTGGCTCAGATTCAAAACACACTGGTCTCCAACCTTGGTCAAGTGGAAGTTTCAACCCTGATTGACCTATGAAAGTTAACTTGTACATGATGTACTGTCACCTTGTTGAAAACAAACTTAGATTGATAATAGCAAGATATAAAACTTTAATACATAAAATAGTACTGTTTTGATCTTACTTTATTTAACCCTCTTATGTTTGCAATACAGGGAGTTAGCCACTGATTACTGGAGGAAAATTGGACTCCAGTGGCAACAAGAGAATGAGGACGATCTCAAGGATAAGCTTGATTGGTCAGCCCAACTCTCAATTCGCTATCCTGCAGGTGGTAGGTGGATGATTTTACATTTTCAAGTAACTATTAATCAGTGGAAGAAACTCCCCCTCCTTGCATCAAGAAGCATGACACATATCATTGTGGATACAAAGCTTAGCAGTACCATTTCTGTGAAAATGCTGCATGTTTACTGAATATAGTGGCTAACCCAGGTGAGGATTTTTGGCTTAAATGTAAAGAGCGAGATCTGAATAATTACATGCATATGACGATATGTCTGTCTATAGAATAGCAGTGTGATGTTGCTTTCATTCACAACAGAAACATGAAGGTACAGTATGTAGTAGATATATGGTACCATTACCATACTGGACTAAAGATCTGGACACTCGAGTTCAATTCCCAACATGGTGGTTATCGTGGTACATATAAAGTTGCCAACGATATAGGCAAAAAAAGAGATGAGATCCTGAAAGCAGAATTTAGGGAGCTAGGAAGTAGATGAAAAATAAGGACCCAGAAGATAGTAATCTCTGGATTACTTCTGGTGCCATGTGCTTGTGAGTATAGAAATAGGTGGTTAGTCCGGGTGAATGCGTGGCTAGGGAGATGGTGCAAGAGGGAGGGCTTTAGATTTCTGGGACCGTTTTGGCGATGGTGGGACTTGTACATTGCAGATGGCTTGCACCTGTACCGAAATGGGACCAGTGTCCTTGCAGGGACGTTTGCTAGTGCTGTTGGGGATAGGTTAAACTAGTTTGGCAGGGGCCTGGGATTCTGAGAGGTGGTCCAGCAGGGATAGATGCACAGCCAAAATTGGGGGAGACATCAAGTGAGTCAGGAAGACATAGAAATTGAGTTACCAGTGTCATGTGAGAGTACCTTTAAGAAATGGGTGTTTATCAGTGATGTCAGAGTGTGAGTGGAAATGGGCTGTCTGTCAGTTTTTTACTTTTGTTTTAGACTGCTGCATGGTGTTTTAGTTTAGTTTTCAGAGCTGTATAGCTGCAGTCACAGCCAGAACGGGTATTAGTCTCTCTCTCTGTAATCTAAAATCTGTAAATCAATCCTTTGGTGATTTAAAACTAATAACTGCTCTCAAGTGTTTTTCTGTTAAAAATTCTTTTTTAAGTCTTATGGATGTTAAAAGGACAGCTTAAGGATTATTTAGTGTTGTATTCTTTGGGGGTTGTATTTGAATTAATGGTTGCTAAGATATTCACTATGTTTTAAAAAGGTTAACTTGAGTTCATAGAATAAACATTGTTTTGCTTTAAAAAATACTTTTCCATTTCTGCTGTACCACACCTGTGGATTATCATAGAATTTACAGTGCAGAAGGAGGCCATTTGGCCCATCGAGTCTGCACCGGCTCTTGGAAAGAGCACCCTACCCAAGGTCAACACCTCCACCCTATCCCCATAACCCAGTATCCCCACCCAACACTAAGGGCAATTTTGGACACTAAGGGCAATTTATCATGGCCAATCCACCTGACCTGCACATCTTTGGACTGTGGGAGGAAACTGGAGCACCCGGAGGAAACCCACGCACACACGGGGAGGATGTGCAGTCTCTGCACAGACAGTGACACAAGCCGGAATCGAACTTGGGACCCTGAAGCTGTGAAGCAATTGTGCTATCCACAATGCTACCGTACTGCCCTTAAAATTGAATTCAATAGAATTCTCCCGTGGTAGGCATGGGTGAGCTGATTATTGTCAAGACCCCAGATTAAACTCTACTTGATCATTAACTTTAAAAAAAAATTCTTTTAAAGAAATTTAGAGTACCCAATTATTTCCCCCCCCCCCCCCCCAATTAAGGGACAATTTAGCATGGCCAACCCACCTAACCTGCACATCTTTGGGTTGTGGGGGTGAAACCCACGCAGACATGGGGAGAATGTGCAAACTCCACACGGACAGTGACCCAGGGCCGGGATTCGAACCCGGGTCCTCAGCACCGCAGTCCCAGTGCTATCCACTGCGCCACATGCTGCCCCTCCCCCTCCCATCCCTCCCTCCCCCCCCCTCCCCCCCCTCCTCCTCTCCCCCCTTCCTCCCTCCTCCCCCCCCCCTCAGAGTCGGCTGTGTGCTCCCCATACCACAATCTATTAAAAGTTGTGGGTCAGGTGAACTCCAGGATACACTTTGGGGTTCTCTAAACCCTGGCCCATAACAAATTGGGGGCTCGAGGGGGATAAAAGTCTATCTATTGGATTGGCTTAGTGAACTTAAAGACAGTGAGGGGTGAGCATATTGTGGTTGCTTATCAGGTGTGGTATTCTAGTTGAAGTAGGGAGTGTGTTGTGGACAATGGCTCTTTCAGAGGCTCTGAAGCTTTTGGGGGTGGAGACGGTCACACACAGTACCTTACGGACAGAGACTAAAAACAGACTGTTAAATTTGGCAAAAACGTTGCAGTTAACATTACCTGACAAAATGCGAAAAGACGAGGTAATTATGACGGTGCCTAAGCATTTAAAGTTGCCTGAGATACAGTTTGACTCATTGGAAATGGAAAAAATTCAGTTACAAATTAAACAAATGGAACATGAGATAGAATGAAAGCAGCTTGAATACGAAAGAGAGGAAAAAGAAAGAGGGAGAGCGGAAAAAGAAAGAGAGAGTGGGAGGAAAAAGAAAAGGAGAGAGAAGAAAGGAGAAAAGAAAGAATAGCCCTAGCAGAACAAAAAGAAAGAGAAAGGGAGATACAGATCAGGGAAAAAGATAAAGAGAGTTTGAACTTCAGAAAATGGCCAATAAACGTGACAGTCAGTTAAAATTGGCAGACGTAAAGGGAAAACGTACAGTTGGATGATAGTGATGAGGATAGTGAGAAAGAGCATCAAAGTCGAAAGCTTGGTAGGAATCTTTAAATATGCCCAAGCATTGCCAAGGTTTGCTGAGAAGGAGGTAAAAGCCTTTTTCATTTCATTTGAGAAGGTAGCTAAACAAATGAAATGGCCACAGGACATGTGGGTATTACTGATTCAAACAAAGCTGATAGGTAGGGCGACCTACAGACAAAGGTTTAGAAATTTAAGGAAATAATTTGGTCAAACATACATGGAGTTTGAAAGGCTCAAACAGAGTAATTTTGATAGGTGTATAAGGGCTTTGAAAATAGACCAAACGTATGAAGCTCCCAGAGAAATTATGATTTTGGAGGAATTTAAAAATTCAATTCCTGATGTAGTGAGAACTCATGTGGAAGAGCAGAGGGTTAAAACTGCGAGATTAGCAGCAGAAATGGCAGATGATTATGAATTAGTTCATAAATCAAAGTTTGGTTTCCAACATCAGGTTCAGCCTGTAAGTTATAGAAACTGGGGACATGAGAAATACTCAAGTGTAAAGGTAAAGGAGATCTGATGGGAGATAATGAGGAGAGTGTACCTCAGACTAAAAAGGAAATCCAGGAGGGTGGAAAATAAATAAAAAATTTCAAATGTTTTCACTGTAATAAACTAGGCCATGTAAAGTCACAGTGTTGGTGGTTGAAGAAAAGCACTGGGAAGGCTGATGTGGTAAAACCGGATAAGACAGTGGGGTTTGTTAAAGTGGTAAAGGAAAGCCCAAGTGAAGCGAAGGAGGTGCAAAAGATTGTACAGCCTGATCAAGAGGTGAATGATAAGAAGGTGCCAGATCTCTTTAAAGAATTTACTTGTGTGGGTAAAGTTTAGTCATGGGCAGCAGGTAAAGAAGTCACAATTTTAAGAGATACGGGAGCTAGTCAACCTTTAATGGTAAGAGATGAGGAGTTATGTAGTTTGGGAAGAATGTTGCCAGAAAAGGTAATATGTGGAATTCAGATTGAAAGGAAATTAAGTGAGGTGAATTATGTGGTAAGAATGCCAGATAGAAGGAAGACTCACCGAGTGTGTCATGTGAATATGCTTAAAAGGTACTTTGAAAGGGAAGGAGAGAAAAAGGAGGTTTTAATATTCGAACTCAAAGTGACGAACCAAATCCAGATGAATGTGAATTTGACAAACCTCAAATTAAATTGGAAAACGAGGATGTTCTTAAAAATTAGGATAAATTGTTGAGTTACCTTCCAGAGGAAAAACAAACTGACTTGAAAGTGTTATTGATATCACATGGGCACGTTTGTGGAGATAAATTAGGAAGTACTAAAATGGCTCTACATGATGTTGATGTGGAAAATGCTGTTCCAATCAAACAACATCCATATAGACTTAACCCATTAAAATTGGCACAGGTTAACAAAGAGATTGAGAGTATGCTTAAAAATGGCATAATTGAAGTGGGTTGCAGCCAATGGAGCTCACCCATAGTGATGGTTGCAAAACCAGATGGTACTCAACGGTTGTGTGTGGACTATAGAAAGGTTAATGCAGTTACAAGAATGGACTCTTATCCTATCCCACGTTTGGAGGATTGCATTGAGAAAGTGGGACAATCAGCTTTTATTTCCAAATTGGATTTACTTGAAGGTTACTGGCAGTTACCTTTATCAGAAAGGGCGAAGGAGATTTCAACTTTTGTGACTCCAGATGGTATATACCAATTCAAAGTTATGCCATTTGGCATGAAAAACGCCCCAGCCACATTTCAACGGTTAACTAACAAAATTGTTTCAGGATTACCCAATTGTGCGGTATACATCGACGATCTGGTAATTTTCAGCCAGACATGGAAAGAACATTTGAAACATCTGATGGAGTTATTCGATCGACTTCAGG
Source organism: Scyliorhinus torazame (assembly GCF_047496885.1). NCBI lineage: Eukaryota > Metazoa > Chordata > Chondrichthyes > Carcharhiniformes > Scyliorhinidae > Scyliorhinus > Scyliorhinus torazame. The sequence continues at coordinate 165,383,168 of NC_092723.1, forward strand.
AGGCGGGTTTGGTGATAAACCTAGCCAAAAGTGAATTTGGAAAAGCCCAAGTCACTTTCCTTGGCCACACAATCGGACGGGGTCGAATGGTCGCACGGGATGTGAAGACAAAAGTTATTGGGGAGTTTTCCGATACCCTCTACACAACGGGAAATAATGAGATTTCTTGGTATGAGTGGATTTTACCGGAAATTTGTACCGAATGTCAGCAGTGTGGTCGCTCAACTGACGGACTTGCTCAAGAAGCGTCACAAATTCCAGTGGATAGCAGAGTGTCAACAGGCATTTGACGGCCTGAAGGCTGTGTTACCCACTTCTCCTGTGTTAGCCATCCCAAATTATACCAAACCATTCAAAGTGGCGGTTGATGCGAGTGATGTGGGTGCAGGTACGGTGCTTCTATAAGACGACGACGAAAGGCTAGAGCGGCCTATTGGTTATTTTTCAAAGAAATTGAATTCTCACCAGAAAAAGTATTCAACGATTGAGAAAGAGACTTTGAGTTTGGTGCTAGCTTTGCAACATTTTCACATTTATGTGACCAGCAATCCGCCTGACACCATTATATATACTGATCATAATCCATTGGCTTTTTTGGAGGGATTCCGGAATAACAATGCAAGACTGTTTCGCTGGAGTTTATTGTTACAGCCATTTCATTTTAAAATGGTACATGTGCGAAGTCTGCACGTTCTCCCCGTGTCTGTGTGGGTTTCCTGCGGATGCTCCGGTTTCCTCCCACAGTCCAAAGATGTGCCGGTTTGGTGGATTGGCCATGCTAAATTGCCCTTAGTGTCCAAAAAATGTTAAGTGGGGGTTACTGGGTTACGGGGATAGGGTAGATACTTCAGTAGGGTGCTCGTTGTAAGGGCCGGTGCAGACTCGATGGGCCGAATGGCCTCCTTCTGCACTGTAAATTCTATGATTCTATGATTCTATGTGGCAGGACGAGAAAACATGATAGCCGATGCTTTCTCACGAATGTAATGAACGGAAGCAGTTTCCGTTGGAGGAAGAAGAACGGGAAAAAAATGGACTGTATTATTATACCTGTTTGCGTGTGTTGTTTTTTTGAAACGAAAAAGTATATTTACTGTGTGCATTTCTTAAAGGATAGTGAAAAGATGAAAAATGAAACCATCTTGAAGTTGCTGGGGTTTTTTTTCTTGGGGGAGGTGTCATGTGAGAGTACCTTTAAGAAATGCGTGTTTAAGAAATGTACCTTTAAAAAATGGGTGTTTATCAGTGATGTCAGAGTGTGGGTGGAGCTGGGCTGTCTGTCAGCTTTTTACTTTCTTTTTAGGCTGTTTGCTGCAGGGTGTGTTTTAGTTTCGTTTTCAGAGCTGGATAACTGCAGTCACAACCGGAAGGGGTATTAGTCTCTCTCCCTATAATCTAAAAACTGTAAATCGATCCTTTGGTGATTTAAAACTAATAACTGCTCTCAGTAGTGACTTTAACCTGATGTGCTTCTTTTAAAACTTCTTTTTTAAGTCTTAGGGATGTTAAAAGGATAGCTTAAGGATTACTTGGTGTTGTATTCTTTGGGGGTTGTATTTTAATTAATGGTTGCTAAGATGCTCACTGTACGTTTTAAAAAGGTTAACTTGAGTTCATAGAATAAACAAGAAGCATTCAAGAAGGAAATGGGGAGAGTGCAGGACCAACATATTTCAATCAAGAAAAAGAGTCGGACCAACAAATCCAGTGAATATCAAGGGGTATACAGCATTGGATAAGAAGACCCGGGAGGAGAGGAAGGGAACAACCTGGGAGGAGAGGAGGGGGACATGGGGATGATTCTGGACTAGCTTGAATTTCCCCAGGTGGAGGAAGCAAAGAGGCAGGTATTGGAGGAGCCCCTGGGGCTGAGGGAGGTACTGGCTAGTATCAGGGGTATGAAGTCAGGGAAGGCCCCGAGGCCGGATGAGTGTCCGGCAGAATTTTGTATGGAATTTGCGACGGAACTGACACCACATCTGTTGGAAGGCGTTTAATGAAGCACTGGAGAAGGGGGAGTTGCCGGAGACGGTGGCGCAGGCAGTAATCACCCTAATCCTTAAAAAGGGGAAGGACCCGGTAGAATGTGGGTCATATTTATTTTCTTTCCTGTGGGATGGATAGTGTATACAGGAGGTAGAGGGAAGTGAGGCTGGTCAAGGTGAAGGATCTGTATTTAGAGGAAGGGTTCGCAAGTCTGGAGGAGCTAAGGGAGAGGGTAGAGCTGCCGAGGGGGAGTGAGTTCAGGTATCTCCAGAGTAGGGGCTTTGCGCAAATAATCTGGGGGGGGTTCCCTAGGTTGCCGGGATACACCCTGCTGGAGCGACTGCTGCTTCCGGATGTGGAAGGTGAGGGAAGAATTGGGGATATATTCAAGTGGCTGGAGGAGCAGGGACGTGAGCAAGTGGTGAAAATCAAGGAGAAATGGGAGGCGGAGTTGGGAGGGAGATCAATTGGGCAGTATGGAGTGAGGCACTGCATAGGGTAAACGGGACCTCCTCTTGTGCAAGGATGAGCCTGATACAGTTTAAGGTGGTGCACAGGGTGCATATGACTCGGACGAGAATGATTGGGTTCTTTCAGGGGGTAGCAGATGAGTGTGAGAGGTGTGGGTGGGGGCCAACGAACCACGCGCACATGTTCTAGGGGTTGCAAAAAATTGGGAAGATTCTAGGTTGGAGTATTCACGGTCTTAGCCAGGATGGTGGAAGAGGTGATGGACCCGGACTTTTGGTGACAATATTTGGGGTTTCAGAGAAGCCGTAGCTCCTGGAGATGAGGAAGGCCAATGTTGTGGCCTTCGCCTCTTTGATTGCATGACGGCGAATTTTGCTGGAGTGGCGGACGGCATCGCCACTAGGGGTAGCGGCCCGTTGGGTGACCTGTAAGACTTCCTGCGATTAGAGAAGATAAAGTATGAGTTAAGGGGCTCTTCAGGGAGGTTTGAGGAAAGGTGGGGGATGTTTGTTACCGTGTTTAAGGGGCTGTTCGTCGCGTGGAGTGGGGGGGGTGAAAAAGGGGGAAAATCTGTACAGACTGTATAGTTGATTGTTGGAAAGCTTGTTTCCCGGGGTGGTTATTTGCTGCAACCTGTTTTGATATATGTTTGTAATAAAAGACATTTAAAAAAAAGTATTGGATGAGGAGAAAAAGGGAGCATATGGCAGATATCGAGGGTTCAATACAGCAGATGCCTTAGAGGCGTAAAGAATTTGCAAGAGGAAACTTAAAAAGGAAATTAGGAGAGCGGAAAGGGGACATGGAAAGATACTGGCAGGTAAAATAAAGAAGAATCGTAAATTGTTTTACAAGTACATGGGTAAAAGGATAACTAGGGAAAGAGTAGGGCCCATTAAGGACCACAGTGGTAATTTGTGTGTGGAGCCGAAGGATGTAGGTTGGGTTCTAAATTAATACTTTGTGTCAGTGTTCACTCGTGAGAGGGACTGTGTGGGTACAGAAATCAGGGAGAAGGACAAATAAAAGGAAAGAGATTAACATTGACATTTAGGTGGGATGTGAGGAAAACCCTTTTTACCCAGAAGGTGGTGGGAATTTGGAATTAGCTGCCTGAAAAGGTGGTGGAGGCAGAGATCCTCGCAACATTTAAGAAGAATTTGGATGAGAACTTGCAATCCCAAGGCATATAAAAGCTATGGGCCAAGTGCTGGAAAATGGGATTAGAATGGTTAGGTGAATGTTTTTGACCGGCCAAGACGCGATGGGCCGCAGGGCATTTTCTGTGCTGTGTGATTCTATGACTCTCAGGGGGTTCGGAAAATTTTAAGGAATTTAATTAATAAACCTGCAGTTAAATACTAGTCTCATCACTCCAGTAATTTCATTGATATTGTTGTGAAATTCTTGTGGTTCATTCATATCTATCAGGGAAGAAAACAGGAACATGAGAACTTAGGAGCAGGAGTAGGCCATCCCAGCTTCCTCCACAATTCAATAAGGTTATAGCTGATCTGGATGTGGTCTCAACTCCTGCTTTCTGCCCCCCTTAAAATCTAACATCCTTACCCGACCTGGCCAACATGTGACTCCAGATCCACAGCAATGTGGTTGACTCTTATCTGCCCCCTGAAATGGATGAGTAAGCCACTCAAGATCAATCAACCTGCTTCAGAAAAAAAAAATCACTGACACCACATGGACTGCAGTGGTTCAACTAGACAGCTCACCACCGACTTCTTAAGGGCAATTAGGGATGGGCAATTAATGCTGGTCTTGCCCAAAATTGGTTAAGATAAATCACAGAGCAATAGATGTATGTACAAGAAGTATTTATAGCTAATTGAGACATGAAAATTTACAGTTTCTATTGTGCAGTCATTGTTTTATCTTTATGGAGGTGATTACAACCCATTGACTTTTTGAGTGCATTATTCATACTGACGTTTTTCATCCTTAATCTTTTAACAAAACGATCAGATTGCTGAAATAAATAATCTTGCCCAATATTTGCATATGGTCAACCATTGTGCAATCCTCTACATAAAAACCCTACTGCAATGATCAAAGGAGCTTAATATACTTTTCAAATTGGAGGATGTTTTAGCTGAGTACGAGCCCCTTGTGTCTACAGTGTTCAATCAACATTGAGTAATTGTACTGATAGTGAGTGAAACTTTTAAACACTTTATCAGGAGCAGTTTATAAATCTAATGTAAGTTTTATTGTGCTCTTTCTTGCTTTTTTTCCCCCTACTCTCTGATCTGTATTTCTTTTTGATACCTTGCTGTGAGTTTTGAATAGCTTTAATGTGACTTCTGAGCGATGCAACCTTGATACTAAGGTAGGAAGCAAATGAAAGATAATTGAGCAAACCTATATTTAGACCCAAATCATCAGACAAGCTGTGTGCAAATTGAATTTTTGCTGTGCCTGAGCGATTTGTTTGCAGTTTCCCAAATCGCCATCCTTCTTATCCGAAATACAGTTCTGAAACAAACTGAGCCAGCAACTGCTGTGCATGCTATTCAGCGGAAGTATTCAACTATTAAATTGCAAAATCTGGATACGCCTGCACATTGCTATCGAACATTGGCACCTTGATCTGTGACAGTCAGAGCCCAGCACATCAATGCAAAAGACAAGGTTGAAACATTTGTAACCACCTTCAGCCAGAAATACCGAGTGGATGATATATCTCAGCTTCCTCCTGCATCACAAACCTCAGCCAATTTGAGTCATGACACATGATATTAGGAAATGGCTCAAGGCACTGGATACATCAATGTCTATGGGTCCTGACAATATTCCGATTATCGTATTGAATACTTGTGTTCCAGAATTAGTCTCACCTCTAACTAAGCTGTTCCAGCACAGATATATCACTGAGATCTACCCGACAATGTGGAAGATCGCCCAGGCATAGCCTGTCCACATAAAGCAGGACAATTGTGTGGGGCCCTTCCTGTTGATTCCCTTATTCCCATTTCTTTATTTTTGCTGTTATCACTTTGATTCATGGATGCTTAATGGACATATCTCTTTAAGTTGAGCAGTGGAAGTGAGGAACACCGTGCTATCCTTCGGACAGCAGAACTCAGAATTTCCAGCAACTGAGAGATCAGTGGGACTCGGTTCGATTGGTTGGCCGAAGGCCAATGAATTTGCCAAAAGGCTCTATACTGCCCAGTAACAGGCAGTGATTGGATCGTACCTGAGAGGGATGATTTTTCAGAGAACGAAGCAAAGCGGAAAGCACAGTTGTTTCCTGAATACTTTCTCTCTCTCTCTCTCTCTCTCTCAACTCTGGCGTGTGAGTGTGTAGAGGGTGGCGTGTGAGTGTGTAGAGGGTGGGGAAAATTAAACCTGTATTTGCTGTATATTTAATCAATAGTCATTGTTATGAATAAAATTGATTGTGTTTAAATTTACAAACCTGGTGACTGTAGTTATTGGGCAGCCAAGAGCCAAAGACGTTGGGTGTTTTTCTAAGAATTATTTAGTAATTTCAATTGTGTCGCGACTCCGGGTCAAGTGGGGCTGGAATTGATGCGCACTAGTTGCCCAGGAGGTCGTAACACAATTCCACACCATCCAGTTAGCGCTGTATCAGTCTACTTTAGATCCATCAGTGAAGTGATAGAAAGTGTCATCGAAAGTGCTATCAACTGACATTTACTCAGCAATAACCTGCTCGTGATGCACAGTGTCTGTTCTGCTGGGGCACAAGCTCTGGACTTATTCAGCCTTGGTCCAAATATAGACAAAAGAACTGAATTCCAGAGGTGAGAAAAACTGCTCTTGGTATCACAGCAATATTTTACTGAGTGTTGCATCAAGACACGCCAGCAAAATTTAAGTCATTGAAAACCGAGGAAAATTCTCCGCTGGCTGGGGCCACACCTAACACAATGGAAGATGGTTGTTTTATTGGAAGACAATACTCTCATCCCCAGGACATCACTGCAGGAGTTTCTGAGTTCTCAGGACCATGTTCTGAGCTGAAATAAGTGGTTCGATGACGAGGGATGTGAGGAGTTTCTTATCCAGCATAAACACCCGCATTTATCAGTTGGACCAAATGGCATGTTTCTGTGCTGCACATCCTATGTAATTCTCCCTTTGATAAAGTACATATTTGTGTGCTTCTTAATCTGTTTAATTCATTTCTCCATCATTGTACTGTGGGGATGAAGACCAAAGATGGGCAACTTGGCTTTGCAGCACTTAATCCTGTAGCTAGATCTGCTGTTGCACCAGGGAACTCTAAATGCAGGTTTTAGGAAGTGAAAATTAGAATATGGAAGAAGGTGCAAACAATTTCTTGAAGTGTTTATCTTGCACGACCTTTTGGAAATCCCTTGCAGGGTAACATAATATACCTGCCTCCATAAAGCAAAAGAAGAAACTTGTTATTTTTTCTATTTTGGAATTTGAAATGAAAACACGAGAAGCCAACCATGCAACAAAAAAAAGCTCAGACCTCATGGTCATTGAGACCAAACAGGTGCAAGCTCATTACTCTCAAACCAGAAACTAAGATTTATGCTGTTCTGGGTCAGACCTCTGTGTTTTGAATTGGAAAATGAGCTGGGCAGCCTGTACATACATCAAGGGTAATAAATAGAGGTGGGTATCTTGGGTATTTAGTTCCCTCGCACAGAATTTATAGGCCATTGCTAGAAATGTTAGCCTTTTGTGGAATCTCAACATTTATAAATTACAGTGTTTCATGGAGTTGGATTGGCATTGCAATGTTTGTTTTCTTTTTGAATTCATTTTAACTTGACTTCAGTGACTTGTCTGAAACCTCTTTTTAGCAATTTATTGAGGGGAAGGGTGAAACAAATTGATTAATTGTTAGCTGACAGAGACCTGGGAGTTCTTTGCCCATCTGTGGGCAGGAGCAATGATAGGCGACCTGGTGTCATCTTAGAATATTGAATTGTATAATGTTCCATGGGTTGTCTTCATGTATCTTCCATATCCTCACAGCTGCTGAGGCAATCATCGGGCTTGCTGCTAATTTCTAGAACAGCTCTTCATTAAATTGAATGTCAACAACTTCACATTTGAACTACACCAGCAGGTTATGTTACATTGATGCAAAGTATACAGTGTAAAACTGACCCCTCTGGCAGTTTGCAGAAGGAAGAGGATAATTGGCTGTATGAAAGTTGCTGATTGCAGAATCTTCCACTTGCATATCTTTTTAAAATTTATTTAGAGTACTCCGTTCTTTTTTCCAATTTAGGGACAATTTTGCGTGGCCAATCCACCTAGCCTGCACATCTTTGGATTGTAGGGGTGCGACCCACGCAAACACGAGGAGAATGGGCAGCACGGTAGTACAGTGGTAAGCACAGTTGCTTCACAGCTCCAGGTTCAATTCCCGGCTTGGGTCACTGCGTGGGGTCTGTATGTTCTCCCCATGTCTGCGTGGGTTTTCTCCGGGTGCTCCGGTTTCCTCCCACAGTCCAAAGATGTGCAGGTTAGGTGGATTGGCCATGATAAATTGCCCTTGGTGTCCAAAAAGGTTGGGTGAGGTTACTGGGTTGCGGGGATAGGGTGGAGGCATGGGGTTAATTAGGTTGCTCTCTCCAAGGGCCGGTGCAGACTCAATGGGCTGAATGGCCTCCTTCTACACAGTAAATTCTATAATGTGCAAACTCCACACAGGCAGTGACCTGGGGTCGGGATCGAACCCGGGTACTCAGCGCCATGAAGTATCAGTGCTAACCACCATGTCGCCACCATTTTAATACCATTTGTTTTGGAAGGTTAATAACATAACGCCTTTTTAGTTAAATATCCAGTCCTGTGTCTGCAGGGTGGTTCCTGCACCTGAGCCAGATCACTGGACAAAGACAAGATTCTTTGGAAGAGGAATTGTCCTACGGAATGTGTTTATATAATAGAAGTAGCATTAAATAAATTGTTTACTGGTAGGAGAGTTGGGTAGCCGCAGGACACATTCAAGAAAATTGGCAAAAATCCAGGGTGAGAGGAGAATATTTGTTCGCAGTGAGTTGTGATCTGGAATGCATTGCCTGAAACGGGGGTGGAAGCAGACTCAATTGTATCTTTAAAAGGAGAATTGGATATGTAAGGCAGGGGAGTGGGACTGGCTGAGTAGTGTTTACGGTGACTCAGGGCAGACACAACAGACCAAATGACTGCCTGCTTTGCTGCAACCGTTTTTATAATTCTATGATTCCACGTCCTTGAAAAGACTGCAAATGCCATGCTATGGGGAAAGAGCAGTGAAGTAGGACTAATTGAATGGGTCTTTTAAAAAGCCAGCACAGACAGAATGGGCTGAATGAACTCCCTGTATGTTGTATAATTCCATTGTGTTAGTGTCCAGATATTTTCATTCCATGAGACCAGTTGAACAAGCATCTGTTAGTAACTGATGTGTACTTCAATAAACAAATGTAACAGTGAAGAACGTTCAAAACTAAGGCTGCAGATTATATCTGGGTTGTATGAATATAGTAGTGTTGTGGTTTTGTTAATTGAGTTCTAATCCAGCAACATGATTTCAAATTGTGCACTTGAGAATCTGCCTTCAGTTCTTAACAAAAACATCTGAAAGCTAAAAGCGCTTGCCTGGCTTGGCCCTGGAGTAGCAAACCACTCAGTGGTCCAAGAAGAAACCCCATCACCACCATCTCAAGTCAACAAGGGTTGGGCAATAAATGGCAGTCTGTTAAGTGGTACCTGCATCCTGAAAATAAATTTGGAGGAAAAAAGACAACTGTATCTGACATTGGCATTTTCTAACCATGCTTCACATATAGGACCAAAAAGGTACTTTACAGTATGCAGCTGCATATGCATCTGTTTTATCTTAAAATGATTTTGGAGATTACAAATACTTTGCTAAATACAAAGAACAAAGAATAAAGAAAATTACAGCACAAGAACAGGCCCTTCGGCCCTCCCAGCCTGTGCCGATCCAGATCCTTTATCTAAATCTGTCGCCTATTTTCCAAGGATCTACTTCCCTCTGTTCCCCGCCCGTTCATATATCTGTCTAGATGCATCTTGAATGATGCTATCGTGCCCGGCTCTACCACCTCCGCTGGCAAAGCGTTCCAGGCACCCACCACCCTCTGCGTAAAAAACTTTCCACGCACATCTCCCTTAAACTTTCCCCCTCACCTTGAAATCGTGACCCCTTGTAATTGACACCCCCACTTTTGGAAAAAGCTTGTTGCTATCCACCCTATCCATACCTCATAATTTTTTAGACCTCAATCAGGTCCCCCCTCAACCTCCAACGAAAACAATCCTAATCTACTCAACCTTTCTTCATAGCTAGCACCCTCCATACCAGGCAACATCCTAGTGAACCTCCTCTGCACCCTCTCTAAAGCATCCACATCCTTCTGGTAATGCACGCAGTATTCCAAATATGGCCTAACCAAAGTCCTATACAACTGTAACATGACCTGCCGACTCTTGTACTCAATACCCCGTCCAATGAAGGCAAGCATGCTGTATGCCTTCTTGACCACTCTATCGATTCGCGTTGCCACCTTCAGGGTACAATGGACCTGAACTCCCAGATCTCTCTGTACATCAATTTTCGCCAGGACTCTTCCATTGACCGTATAGTCCGCTCTTGAATTAGATCTTCCAAAATGCATCACCTCGCATTTGCCTGGATTGAACTCCGTCTGCCATTTCTCTGCCCAACTCTCCAATCTATCTATATTTTGCTGTATTCTCTGACAGTCCTTCTCGCTATCTGCAACTCCACCAATCTTAGTATCATCTGCAAACTTTCTAATCAGACCACCTATACCTTCGTCCAGATCATTTATGTATGTCACAAACAACAGTGGTCCGAGCACGGATCCCTGTGGAACACCACTAGTCACCGTTCTCCATTTTGAGTCACTCCCTTCCACCACTACCCTCTGTCTCCTGTTGCCCAGCCAGTTCTTTATCCATCTAGCTAGTACACCCTGAACCCCATACGACTTCACTTTTTCCATCAACCCTCATCAATTAACGTTGTCACTTCCTCAAAGAATTCTATTAGGTTTGTAAGACATAACCTTCCCTGCACAAAACCATGCTGCCTATCACTGATAAGTCTATTTTCTTCCAAATGTGAATAGATCCTATCCCTCAGTATCTTCTCCAACAGTTTGCCTACCACTGACGTCAAGCTCACAGGTCTATAATTCCCTGGATTATCCCTGCTACTCTTCTTAACAAAGGGACAACATTAGCAATTCTCCAGTTCCCAGGACCTCACCCGTGCTCAAGGATGCTGCAAAGATATCTGTTAAGGCCTTTCTCTTGCTCCTTATATATGAATAAAAGGCTTTGGGATTTTCCTTAACACTGCTTGCAAAGATATTTCATGACCCCTTTTAGCCCTCTTTATTGCACGTTTGAGATTTGTCCTACTTTCCCGATATTCCTCCAAAGCTTCATCAGTTTTAAGTCGCCTAGATCTTATGTATGCTTCCTTTTTCATCTTAGCTAGTCTCACAATTCCACCCGTCATCCATGGTTCCCTAATCTTGCCATTTCTATCCCTCATTTTCACAGGGACATGTCTGTCCTGCACTCTAATCAACCTTTCCTCAAAAGACTCACATTTCAAATGTGAATTTGCCCTTAAACAGCTGCTCCCAATCCACATTCCCTAGCTCCTGCCGAATTTTGTTATACTTGGCCTTTCCCTAATTTAGCACTCTTCCTTTAGGACCACTCTCATCTTTGTCCCTGGGTATTCTAAAACTTACAGAATTGTGATCGCTATTCCCAAAGTATTCACCGACTGAAACTTCAACCACTTGGCCGGGATCATTCCCCAATACCAGGTCCAGTATGGCCCCTTGCCGAGTTGGACTATTTTCATACTGCTCTTAAAAACTCTCCTGGATGCTCTTTACAAATTCTGCTCCATCTACGCCTCCAACACTACATGAGTCCCATTCAATATTGGGGAAGTTAAAATCTCCCATCATGACCACCCTATTGCTCCTACATTTTTCTATAATCTGTCTACATATTTGTACCTCTACTTCACGCTCGCTTTTGTGAGGCCTCTAGTAAAGTCCCAACAATGTTACTGCACCCTTCCTAATTCTTAGCTCTACCATAGTGCCTCAGTGCTCGAATCCTCCATCGTGCCCTCCTTAATCACAGCTGTGATATCATCTCTGACCAGTAATGCATCTCCTCCACCCCTTTTACCTTCCTCTCTATCCCTCCTGAAGCATCTATATCCTGGGATATTTAGTTGCCAGTCTTGCCCTTCCCTCAACCAAGTCTCAGTAATTCAATGATAATCTATGATTAATCTAGGACAAAGGTTCGGCACAACATCGTGGGCCGAAGGGCCTGTTCTGTGCTGTATTTTCTATGTTTCTATGTAATACCAATAACATCATATTCCCAGGTACTAATCCAAGCCCTAAATTCATCTGCCTTACCTGCTACACTTCTCGCATTAAAACAAATGCACCTCAGATCACCTGTCCCTTTGCGTTCATCATCTCTTCCCTGTCTACTCTTCCCCTTCGTCACATTGAGTTTATTATCTAGTACCTTACTGGCTTTAGTTGCTGCCTCTTTACTGACCTCTAACTTCCTAATCTGGTTCCCATCCCCCTGCCACATTAATTTAAAACCTCCCCAACAGTGTTAGCAAAATCACCCCCTAGGACATTGGTTCCAGTCCTGCCCAGGTGTAGACCATCCGATTTGTAATGGTCCCACTGCCCCCAGAACTGGTTCCAATGTCCCAAAAATCTGAACCCCTCCCTCCTGCGCCCTCTCTCAAGCCACGTATTCATTCTGACTATTCTTGAATTTCTACTCTGACTGTCTCGTGGCACTGGTAGCAATCCTGAGATTACTACCTTGGAGGTCCTACTTTTTAACTTATCTCCTAACTCCCTAAATTCTGATTGTCGGACCTCATCCTGTTTTTTACCTATATCGTTGGTGCCTATATGCACCACGACAACTGGCTGTTCACCCTCCCCCCTTCAGTATGTCCTGCAGCCGATCTGAGACATCCTTGACCCGTGCACCCGGGAGGCAAATACCATTCGGGAGTCTCGTTTTCGACCACAGAAATGCCTGTCTACTCCCCTTACGATTGAATCCCCTATGACAATAGCCCTGCCAGTCTTTTTCCATCCCTTCTGTGCAGCGGAGCCAGCCACGGTGCCATGAGCCTGGCTACAACTGCCTTCCCCTGGTGAGTCATCTCCCCCAACAGTATCCAAAACGGTATACCTGTTTTGGAGGGAGATGACCGCAGGGGATACCTGCACTGCCTTCCTGCTCTTTCTCTGCCTTTTGGTCACCCATTCCCGGTCTCCCTCACCAATCCTAATCTGCGGTGTGACCAACTCACTGAACGTGCTATCCACAACTGTCTCAGCATCGCGGATGCTCCAAAGTGAGTCCATCCGCAGCTCCAGAGCCGTCATGTGGTTCAACAGGAGCTGCAGCTGAACACACTTCCTGCACATGAAGGAGTCAGGGGCATCGGCCGCGTCCCTGAACTCCCACATTGAGCACGAGGAGCATAACAGATTAATCTATAGATTAATCCTGTAAACCTCATCGTTGTTTCCTGTAACCTTGAGCGCTCTCCTTGAAGCCAAACACCATCCTGACCTGGAACTGAATCACCATTCCTTTGGTGTGGTGTCGCTGGTTCAAAGCCCTGGAATCCTCTTCCTAACAGCACTGTTGGTGTTCCCTCTACACGCGGATTGCAATGGTTCCAAGCAGCGCCGTTTCAAGGGCACTTGGGGATGGACAATAAATGCTGGTCTAGCCAGCAACGTTTGCACCCCATGAACAAATTTTTAAAAAAAGATGGTTGCAGGATTGTGCCTGCAGGCATTATGTGAATTCGACATTAAATTACTTAAACTGTGGTTAGCAGGTAATGGCTGAGGTTAGCAGGTAATGAATTGCCTCTTCTGTAATGAGGATGAACTATTTAGTTTCTATTCTTGATTTAATTTGGGTATAGTTGTCGAAGGAGCATTAAATCAAAGATACCCTTAGCCAGTGTGTCACAAATCAAGAAATTATATAAAACTCACAATTAGCAGATACTAGATGAGCAGCCTTTGATTCTAGAAAGCAGCAGCCAAGGGTCAAGTTGAATGAAATCTAGGATAATTTTAACCAGCAATGTAAGCTTAACTGTTTTGCTGAAATAGGAGAAAAGAAGTTGAACAAAGTCTGCTCAAATGGCGTAGAGCTATGAGATCCTTGACCTGAAAGACACGTATCCTGGAAGTGGGACAAAAAGAAGCCAATGGAACTCATGCTGGTAAAGTCCAAGATGTTTCTCCTGTTTGTATGTTATAATTTCCATAATGAACCTTGGAATGCCCAATCACCTGATGAAGTAAGAAAGGAAAAATGGCAAAATAAAATTTGATATTTCTCAACGGATAGGATTAGTGATTTTTGGTAGCGATGCCTATTACATTTGTGGGGTCTTATCTTGCTCCTGATTCGTATCATCATATTTTAAATTTGAATAGCTGGCTACTGGATTTATAGTAACTGGTCACCGTACACAATGAATCACCCGTATAACCTATAGTTCGGACTGCTGCATGGTTGTTTGGGGTATTCTGGATAAGAGATGGTAAAATGTGAAGGGAAAGACTGCAGGGCAGAAATTGGTGATTGGAAGTCAGGCTGTGAGGGCAAGAACAAGGTGTATGAACTAATACCTGATTGAGATAGGCGGTGGGGGTAAAGTGCAATGCATGGGAAAGAGTGTGTGCCAAAACAAGAGAAGTGGATGGGGCACTGGGCTGCAATCTGCAACAGAATTGGAGGAGGCGTTGTGGTTCCAACTTCATTTCATTTACAAATCTGCCTTCCCAAAGTAATTAAAATCAAAATTGATTGATGGACTAAATGAATTATACAGCGAGAATCACAGCCATTTGCACTTGAAAAGCCATTCCTCGTGAAGACCGGGAAAGAAATATTAATATGGAGTATCAAGGAGATTCATTCAGGAGAGATTTTTTGCAGGGGATTCATTCGAGATTCATTCAGGAAGATTCATTCAGACTACGAGGAAAGGCTACTTCAAGGAGATTTCAGACTATTACAACGAAAAGACTTCAAGGAAGGAAAGAAACTAACAGATTTTTGCCAGAAACGGCTACTGTGGAAAAACTCCCAAGAAGAATTCAACAGAACTAAGACAAACAGAAAACTACAGGAAGACACTGTTATAAAGATCCAGCCGTGTTAAAGAAGGAGTAGAGAAGACGTTTTGTGCCTTTTAAATCAGCCCCAGGAGCAGTGAGTATAATCTCTCAGCCTTTAGAAATCCCAGATTAAGTCAGGTTGTTGAGTTGGGCTGGTTTGGGTGTAAAGGTAATTGTGTAAAAAGTAAGAATTTACGTTGTGCCGTCTTTCGTTTCGTGTTCCCATACCATAGTATTGGGGTATTGTGTGTTGTGATCTTGAGGTTTTTTTTTTGCGATCTCGATTTTCTTGAATAAACTAGTTATTTTAAAAAAAATTATGGAGTATCAAGGAAGCATCCTGGAGCCATATAAAACTGCTCTTGCACATAAGCAACTTGAAAGCAGCAGCTAAAATTGGGTATGCTGGGGTTCATCTGTACAATTTTTCCATGTCATGTGGGCTGTATAAAGGAGCCTGGGGATTGGCTTTTGCTGAAGACATGGATGGCCACTGGAATGTTTAAAAAGCAAAATAGAACAAGTTTGCACTTTTTTTTGACCTTGGGAACTGCCAGATGAATAGGAAAGTTGCACAAGTTTAAGTTTTTGCTTTCCCTGGAATATTCCTTTAATTGAAACATACTTATCAGTTCTTGGCCACACATGTTGAATGACCCTGAGTTGTGGCATTCCATTAACGTCACAAAGTTTCTATGATTGTACGCTATGCAGAATATTGTGTGCTGCAGTTCCTCAAACCTTGCTCCTATCTGAAGTTTTGAGTATTTCAGAATTTTCTGTGACTTTGATCTTAACTAAAGTTATTATTTTTTGTGATTGGTTAGTCATAAGATGCTTTCTTGGCTGGTACTTTCCCCTCGGGAATAAGAATTATATTTTTGTTTTCAGCAAACTGGTGTATTAAAAGAAAGCCGAGGAATTTCACAGGAGATTGAAGTTTGATTTGTGGTGTCATAAAGAATGTCCTGCAAAAAATGTTTATTTTCTGTCTGTATCAGATAGCTTTGCAGCGACAAATCTCAAAACTTGTATTTATTTATTTTCCCCACTCCCCAATTTTGAATGAGTACTTTTGTAATTTTTCACTCTTGGCTGAGACAATGAGTGTGCTAACCAATTTGGAAGCCTCTGGCAATTGGCAATATTCATGTCTAATTGACCTCTCAAAATAATCTACAAAGGTAACCTGGTCAAGTGCACTTTCTACTTTTCCTTTTTGTTAAAGGAAAATCTGTCTCCTGAGTATAAGCAGGATCTGTTGTATTTACCACCTGTTCAGAAGCCAATTGTAACTTCGCTCTGTGTTTTTTACTGGTCATACAAACCTCAATCTGATTTTTCGTATCAGAATAAGGACTGCTCTCTCAATTCCTAAATTATGCCATAAAGCACAGATTTCATCAGAAATTGACTTGCAGCATTCTATCATGGCCACTCTTTAAACTTGATGATTGGAACTTTTCAAAGACATCTCTGGAATTGTGATCGTTGTAGTAATAGGAGAGAATTCCCCTGATTTTCACTAGTAACGCATAATCCCTTTATTGTTTTCTCTGCTAAAGTCCAGTTGAAAGATGCTGTGCTTTATTTTTCAAAATTGTAGTTTCCTTTTATTCTACACCCCTTCTTAGATTTTCCTACATCTCACATCTTTTTCACCAACTAAGGGTCAAGCCCATTCATGGACTTGTCAATCCTGTACTGGTCGCAAGAAGGTGCATGAGAATTCTTACTTTGTCCCTGCCTGGTTCGAGCACAAGCTTGCAGTTTGGAGACTTGTGAGCATCAACCCACATCCCAAACCTTGTTTGTGAATGTGGTAAAATGTCTGATTGCAACATGAGACCAGCCAAATGACTGCTTAGTTGGTCAAGACAAAATGATGCTTGATATGTAATATATGCCCAGTTTGTTTCTCATTCTGCATTTGCAGTGCGCACTCTGGTTTTGATTTTGGTCAACCAGTTTGCGATATAGTGGTAATCTCATATTTTTCCTGTTCTGAAGTTCACTTTTAAGATATTGTGAGCCAAGACTTTATCACAATTCCTTTCTTTTTATTTTTCCTCTTTTTCATTGCTCTGCTCTCAAGAAATTCCCTAAATTGTATTTAACCAATACAAAGTGAGTAGGTGTGCGACTTTGCAAACAAGTTACTAATTTCTTAACGGTTTGTGTTATATAGAAAATAGGTGCAGGAATAGGCTATTTGGCCCTTCGAGCCTACTTCACCATTCGTTTTGATCATGATTGGTCAGACAACTCAGTAACTTGCTCCCGCCTCCTCCCCTTTTCCCACACCCTGTCCTTTGACTCCTTTCGCCCCAAAAGCTATATGTAACTCCTTCTTGAAATATACAGTTGAGTCATAGAATTTTATCGCATTGAAAGAGGCCCTTCGGCCCATCACGTTCACACCGACCATTAAGTACCTAACTATTCTAATCCCATTTTCCAGCACTTGGTCCATAGCCTTGTATGCAATGACATTTCATCTAAATACTTCTTAAAAGTTGTGAGGGTTCCCACTTCTACCACCCTTTAGGCAGTGAGTTCCAGATTCCAAACAACCTCTGGGTGTGGATGTTTTTCCTCGCATCTCCTCTAAACCTCCTGCCCATTACCTTAAATCTATCTTTTCCAATCTCCTTTCCCATTATTATTTCTACTACTTGGTTGTTGATCCCTCCACTAAGGGGAAAAGCACCTTCCTATCCATCCTATCTATGTCTCATACTTTTATACACCATAATTGGGTCCCCCCTCAATCTTCCCGACCCCAGGGAAAGCAACTCCAGCCTATCCAGTCTCTCTTGATAGCTGAAACGATCCAGCCCAGGAAACATCCTGGCGAATATCCTCTGAACCCTCTCCAGTGGAATCACTTCCTTTCTTTCTGGTTACCAGAACTGCACATAATACTCCAGCTGGGGCCGAACCAGCATTATATACAGCTCCTGTATAACCTCCCTACTCTTATATTCAGTGCCTCGGTTAATAAAGGCAAGAATCCCATAGGCCCTCTTAACCACCTTATCTACCTGACCTGCTGACTTCAGAAACCTGTGAACATGCGCCGTGACCTTCTGTACTTCCTCGGGTCCGACCATTCATTGTCGATTCCCTTGACTTGTTAGTCCTCCCTAAATGCATCACCTCACACTTTTCATGGTTAAATTCTATTTGCCACTCTTCTGCCCATCTAACCAACCATTCTATATCTTTTTTAAAAATATATTTTATTGAAATTTTTTTCCCTGAGCAACATTTTTCCTGCTTACAAAACAAGCGAAACGATAACAGTAACAAAACAGAAATTTTTTAACTTTTTAACAATAGTAATAATAGTAGTAATAATATACAAGTAACAAAACCTCGTACTCTATTGCCCTATACTCAACTGCCTCCTAAAGTCCTCCTCCATTTGTTCTACCAGCCGTGTCAGATTAAGTCTGTGCAAGGTTCCCCAGCTCCTAGCGATCTGAATCCCCAAGTATCGGAAGTTTCTTTCCACTTTCCTTAGCGGTAAGCCTTCTATCTCTCTACTCTGGGCCCCTGGATGTATCACATATAATTCACTCTTCCCCATGTTTAACCTATATCCCGAAAATTCCCCGAACCTCCTCAAGATTCGCATAACCTCTATCATCCCCCCCGCTGGGTCCGACACGTATAGCAATAGGTCATCCGCGTATAACGAGACTCTGTGTTCTTCTCCCCCTCTAGTCACCCCTCTCCATTTCCTGGAGTCTCTCAGCGCCATGGCCAGAGGTTCAATTGCCAGTGCAAACAACAATGGAGACAGCGGGCATCCCTGTCTTGTTCCCCTATATAATCGGAAATACTCCGACCTATGTCGACCTGTAACTACGCTTGCCGTTGGTGCCCCATAAAGTAGTCTAACCCAGCTAATAAACCCGTTCCCAAACCCAAACCTCCTTAACACTTCCCATAAATACTCCCACTCCACCCTATCAAATGCCTTCTCTGCGTCCATTGCCGCCACTATCTCTGCCTCCCCCTCCACTGAGGGCATCATTATCACCCCTAATAGCCGTCGCACGTTAACATTCAATTGTCTCCCTTTTACGAACCCTGTCTGGTCTTCGTGCACTACCCCTGGGACACAGTCCTCTATCCTCGATGCCAGCACCTTTGCTAGCAGTTTGGCGTCCACGTTCAATAGTGAAATAGGTCTATAGGACCCACACTGCATCGTATCTTTGTCCCTCTTCAAAATTAGCGATATCGTCGCCTCCGACATTGTCGGGGGTAGTGTCCCCCCTTCCCTGGCCTCATTGAACGTCCTCGCCAACAACGGGGCCAACAAGTCCACATATTTTCTGTAGAATTACACCGGGAACCCGTCTGGCCTAGGGGCCTTCCCTGCTTGCATGCTTCCCAGTCCCTTAATAACCTCGTCCACCTCAATCGGCGCCCCCAGGCCTGCCACCGCCTGCTCCTCCACTTTCGGGAACCTCAACTGATCCAGGAACTGCCGCATCCCCTCCTCTCCCTCTGGGGGCTGAGACCTATACAGTTCTTCATAAAAGGTCTTAAACACCTCATTTATCTTTCCTGCCCTTCGCACGGTGTCTCCCCTTTCATCCCTAATTCCTCCTATCTCCCTCGCTGCTGCCCTCTTTCGCAGTTGGTGCGCCAACAGGCGACTAGCCTTTTCCCCATATTCATACCTCCTCCCCTGTGCCTTCCTCCACAGTACCTCCGCCTTTCTGGTGGTCAGAAGGTCAAACTCGGTCTGGAGTCGTCTCCTCTCCCTGTACAGCTCCTCCTCAGGGGTCTCTGCAAATTCCCTGTCCACCCTTAAAATCTCCCCCAGTAATCTATCCCTTTCCTTGGCCTCTGTTTTCCTTTTGTGGGCCCCAATAGAAATCAGCTCTCCTCTGACCACCGCTTTTAGTGCTTCCCAGACCACTCCCACAGGGACCTCGCCGTCGTCATTGACCTCCAGGTATCTCTCGATACACCCCCTCACTCTTGCACACACTCCCTCATCCGCCATCAGTCCCACATCTAATCGCCAGAGTGTTCTCTGCTCCCTATCCTCTCCTACTTCCAGGTCCACCCAATGTGGGGCATGATCCGAAACCGCTATGGCTGAGTATTCAGCTTCTTCCACCCTAGAGATCAACGACCTTCCTAGAACAATAAAATCTATCCGGGAGTACACTTTATGGACGTGGGAGAAGAAGGAATACTCCCTAGCCCTGGGTCTAAGAAATCGCCATGGATCCACTCCCCCCATTTGGTCCATAAACCCCTTAAGTACCTTGGCCGCTGCCGGCCTTCTTCCAGTCCTTGAGCTGGATCTATCTAGCCCCGGGTCCAGCACCGTATTGAAGTCCCCTCCTAAAATCAAATTTCCTGCCTCCAGGTCCGGAATACGCCCCAGCATCCGTCTCATGAACCCCGCATCGTCCCAATTTGGGGCATACACATTAACCAACACGACCTCCATTCCCTCCAGTCTACCACTCACCATTACATGTCTACCTCCACTATCTGCTACGATGTTCTTTGCTTCAAATGCTACCCGTTTCCCCACCAAAATGGCCACCCCTCTGTTCTTTGCGTCCAGTCCTGAGTGGAACACCTGTCCCACCCATCCTTTCCTTAGCCTAACTTGGTCCGCCACCTTTAGGTGCGTCTCTTGGAGCATAACCACGTCTGCCCTTAGTCCTTTCAAATGCGCGAGCGCTCGGGCCCTTTTTATCGGCCCATTCAGGCCTCTCGCGTTCCACGTGATCAGCCTCACTGGGGGGGCTACCTGCCCCCCTCCCGTGTCGACTAGCCATTACCTTCTCTACGCCAGTCCCATATCCCGCCTCCGCGCTCGCTCCCCCAGCGTCGCATTCCGCCCCCGACCACCTCTTTAGCCATTTCCTTTTGGATTTCCGCAGCAGCAACCCAGTTGTCCCCTTCCCCCCTCCCCGCTAGATCCCTATCTAGCTTGATTGCTCCCCCCATATCACTTCCGTAAGTCAGCTGACTTCAACTGACCCCGGCTACTCCTGCTCGCTCCTCGGCCCCCCCGGTGTGAGGAAACTCCCATCCGCCTTGCGCCTGTTTTCCCGCCTTATTCTTTCTGGCGCGGGAACATCCCTTTACCTGTCCCGCCTCTTATGGCGCAGCTCCCTTTCCCCTCCCCCTCTCCTTCCCCATTCTCTGACTATGTCCCTCCTCTCCCCCCTCACCGGCGCCCACATTTCCCCAGTGTCCCCCCCCTTCCCTGTTTACTTCTCGCTTAACTTTCACCATCCCATTAACAAAAACAATAATAACAACAATAACAGTTCCCTGCAGCATCAGTCCCTCAGTTCCGGTCCAGTTTCTCTTCATTGATGAAGGACCATGCTTCCTCCGCCGTCTCGAAATAATAATGTCTCTCCTGATGCGTGACCCATAGTCTTGCCGGCTGCAGCATCCCAAACTTCACCTTCCTTTTGTGCAAAACCTCTTTGGCTCGGTTGAAGCTCGCCCTCCTTCTCGCCACCTCCGCACTCCAATCCTGGTAGATCCTTACCACCGCATTCTCCCATCTGCTGCTCAGCACCTTTTTGGCCCATCTCAGGACCTCTTCTCTGTCCTTAAGGCGGTAGAATCGCACGATTATCGCCCTCGGTGGTTCTCCCGCTTTTGGTCTTCTCGCCGGGATCCGATTTGCCCACTCCACCTCCATGGGGCCCGCAGGGGCCTCAGCACCCATCAGTGAGCTCAGCATCTTACTTGCGTACGCTCCACAGTCCACTCCTTCCACACCCTCCGGGAGACCTAGTACCCTAAGGTTCTTCCTTCGCGCTCCATTTTCAAGGGCCTCAATCCTGTCAGCACACTTTTTATGAAGTGCCTCGTGCGTCTGAGTCTTGACCGCCAGGCCCAGGACCTCGTCCTCAATACCCGACACCTTCTGCTCCACCACGCGAAGTTCCGTCTCCTGGGTCTTTAAAGTCTCCTTAAGCCCCTCAATTGCCTGTAACAACGGGGTCATTACCTCCTTCTTCAGCAGGTCCACGCACCGTCTCACCACCTCGTCCTGCTCAGGCCCCCATGTCACCTGTGGTTTCTCCGCCGCCATTTTGTTTCACTCCCTCTCTCTCTCTCTCTGATCTTCTGGCTGCAGATTCTTCAGGCTGCAGCCGCCGGCGCCGGTTTTTCCCTCCGTCCTTCGGGGGGGACTCCCTTCCCTCGCGCCTCGCACCGGGTTTTACGGCCGTCCAAGTCCCCGTTGGGGCTCTTAAAAGAGCCCGAAGTTCCGTCGGAGCTGGAGCCGCCGAAACGTGCGGCTAGCTCATCCCTGCCGCAACCGGAAGTCGTCCAACCATTCTATATCATCCTGTAATTTAAGGCCTTGCTGCTCACTAATTGCCAAAATACCAACTTTTGTGTCATCTGCAAACTTACTTACCTACCTCCTGCATTCACACCCAGATCATTAATGTATACTACAAACAACAAGGGACCCAGCACCGATCCCTGCGGAACTTCACTGGACACAGGCTTCCAGTCACACAAACAACCTTCACCCATCACCCTCTACCCCCTACCACTGAGCTAGTTTTGTATCCAGTTTGCCAGATTGCCCTGGATCCCATGGGCTCTTATCTTATTCATCAGCCTTCCCCGTGGGACCTTGTCAAAAGCCTTGCGAAAGTCCATTTGGACTACGTTAGCCGCACTACCCTCATCTACACACCTAGTCACCTCCTCAAAAAAAATCACTCAAAGGTGTAAGACATGATCTCCCTTTGACAAAACTATGCTGACTATCCTGATTAATCTTTGCCTCTCCAAGTGGAGATTAATTCTGTCCCTCAATGTTTTCCAATAGTTTCCCGACCACTGAAGTTTGACTCACTGACCTGTAATTTCCTGGTTTGTCCCTTCTTCCCGTCTTGGATAATGGCACCACATTAGCTGTCCACCAGTCCTCTGGCACCCCTCCTGTGGTCAGAGAAGATTTTTAAATTTTTGTCAGAGCCACTGCAATCTCCTCCCTTGCCTCCCACAATAACCTGGGATACATCGCATCTGGCCCAAGGGATTTATCCGCTTTTCTTAAGCTGTTAATACCTCCTCCCTCTCAATGTTAAGTCGTTCAAGTACACCACAATGTACTTTGGCCTCAGTGGTAGCAACTACCTTCTGTGGTAGTGAATTCCACAGACTCACCACTCTGGGAGAAGAAATTTCTCCTTATCGAAGTCCTGAATAGTTCATCCAGTATCCTTGGACTGTGACCCCTGGTTCTGGATTCCGCTGCCATCGGGAACGTCCTTCTGCATCTAACCTGTCTGGTCCTGTTCGAATTTTATAGGTTTCTCCCCTCATTTCCCCCTCATTCTTCTGAACTCCACCAAATATAATCCTAACCGACTCAATCCCTCCTCATACGTCAGTGCCACCATCCCCGGAATCAGTCTGGTAAACTTTGCTGTACTTTCTCTATAGCAAGAACATCCTTCCTCAGATAAGGAGAATCAAAACTGCAAAGATCATGCCTATGAAAGTTATTGTTGATCCGAAGATGTTCTGTGCAGGAACGAGATTCGAATGAAAGCAGTTCAGAGTTCCTCAGGTCTACAGCTGACAGTAAATACTGCCAGTGTTGAAATTAACAAGTTCATTCATGACTTCTGTATCAGTGATTGTTCAACAGAGAAACTCCAAGGACAAGATAATCCTGGCTCTTAAAATCATCTTTTATTTTGAACAGAGAAGCCTTTCTTCATTCAAAGATGCACAGTGCTTTAAGGATTCTGTACCTGAATGTGAGGGCAGTTTTTTTATTCGAATGTTAAAGACTTGAAGTATTTAAATGTTAGGTGGTGCACTTTGTGGTCACTTACCTCCTGTAACATCTTTTTTGATTGGCATCAAGGGGCAGGTTTGTAAATTCTTTGTCCTGAAATTGGCCTGGAGGAATTTTTTTTAAATCCTATGTTTGTTGGTTGGGGGTCAGATTGCCGGCTTGCAACATGGTTGAATGGGCAGACTCGATGGATCATCTTTTTAGTAAATTCGTACAGACAGATTAGACTTATTTGTCCTCTGAATAACCTGACCAGATATTTAATGGATTTCTACCAACAAAGTGAGTTCTCAAAGGCTTCAGTTGAAAGATTAATTTGTCATTCCCTTTCAAATAAATGACGTGCATTTTCAGAAGCTTGTTTTCATTTCTTTTTATTCGTTCAGGGGATGTGGGCATCGCTGGTTGGGCCAGCATTTATTGCCACTCCCTAATAGGCCTTGAACTAAGTGGCTTGCTGGACCATTTCAGAGGGGCATTTAAGAGTCAGCCACATCGCTGTGGGTCTGGAGTCTCATGTAGGCCAGACCAGGTAAAGGATGCAGATTCCCTTCCCGAAAAGGTCATTAATGAACCAGATGGGTTTTTACGACAATCAACATTGGTTTGATGTCATAGCTAATGTTGTATGAAATGCTTATTAAAAGCTGAACATGAGGATCTGCACGACAGTGGCAGACCAGCATTTATTGTCCATTCTTCAGCTGCCCTGAGAGGGGCTGCCTTCTTGAACTACTGCAGTCTTTGTAGTGCAGGCGCTGTCGCAATTATGAGATTAGGCTCACAATACAGGTGGCGGAGGACGAGCAGCTGTATGCTCATTAGTGAGAAATGGTGGAGTGCCTTCCAATGCTCTAATTTATAGATTATTACTGGAAATATAGTGATTCTGTTGGCAGCAACATCAATGGAAGCATGCCACTCCTTTACATCTGGAGTTCTCATCCCAAGTGCAAACTTGACATTGGCAATAATATCTGCTGTGTTTAAATTTAATGCATATATTTCTTAACCATAACCAGCGGAACTCGGCTAACATTTTGTTTACGGATCAACATTAGTGATTCACCTGCATTTTTGGTGACCAGCCACTGGGACCAAACTATTTTTCAGCGGGCAGTGGTCAAAAACAAAATAGGGTATTTTTTAGACAATCAGTAATATCGTGTCCCCTCGCTTTCCTTTGAAGCTTATTTGTCCGTCAGCTTCTTCTGTTAGCCCTCAAAAAGTTAATTGGTCTCTCAGCACTTGGATCCAGCAAATGCATAAGTTTGTGAGGAAGAAAACAATGCTGCCAAACATTTTATGGAACGTCACAGGTTGCAGTGAATTAACGAGCAGGTAGCAGCTGGATGAGAAATTTTAGGCACCGAGTCAAAAATGTAGGCGCATTGGCAATGAAAACTTGTGGCTAAATTGAGACCTGAGTGAGTTTCAGAAGAAGTAAATTCATCAGAAATCTGCTCTTCAATCTTTTTTTTTTCTGCTGCCTTCTGACAAGGGGAATGAATGATCTCTGCTAAAAATCTCAACTGAAACTATTTATTTAGTGGATCAAACAGAAGAAAATGCAGGCAGAAGTGCAATTGTGAAATTTGCATTGAATATTTTCTGCTGTCGCCAATCATAGAATTTACAGTGCAGAAGGAGGCCATTTGGCCCATCGAGTCTGCACCGGCTCTTGGAAAGAGCATCCTACCCAAGCCCACACCTCCACTCTATCCCCATAACCCAGTAACCCCACCCAACACTAAGGGCAATTTTGTAAGGGGGGGGGGGGGGAGAGAAGAGAGAGAGAGAGACCCCCCCCCCCGATTAGGTTGGTCACATGGAACGTGCGTGGTTTTGGGGGGGTCCAGGGGAAAGATGGAGAGTTTTCTCTCACCTGAAGAATTTAAAGGTTGCTGTGGTGCATTTCAGGAGACTCACCTGCTGGTGAGGGAACAGACCAGACTCCGTAAGGAGTTGGTTAGTCAGGTATTTTACTCTGGCTTCGACAGTAGGGCCCGGGGGTAGCAATTTCAATTGACAGGTGGACGTGCTTCCTAGCGGAATTAACATCACGGCAAACCTGGGTGGCAGGTATGTGATTGTTACTCGGTCATTGGCGGGTATGTTGGTAATATTGGTAAATGTATATGCTCCAAATTTGGATGATGTGGCATTTATAAGGAAGCTGTTGACCTCCATCCCGGATTTGGACACACATCAGCTGATCCTTGGGGGGGAGATTTAAACTGTGTGTTGGAGCCGTAGTTAGACTGCTCTAGGCAAAGTCGTTGGCTCCTTCATGGGTAGCGAAGGTGCTATTCGGGTGTATGGAAGAGATGGATGGGGGAGGGAGAGTCCTGGCGGTTCATGCATTTGCGAGGGATAAAGAATTCCTGTTCTTTTCCCCAGTTCATAAGGTATACTCCAGGATAGACCTTTTTTTGTGACGGGTAGGTCTCTTCTTCCCGGGGTGAGGAAAGCAGAATATTTGGCGACAGTCATTTCAGACCATGCTCCTCATTTGGTGGACTTAGTTTTGGAGGTGGGCCCTGTTCATTGTCCAGTATGGAGACTGAATGTAGGGCTACTGGCGGATATGGAGCTTTGTGGGTGCATTTCTAAGGCTAGAAAGGAGTATAAAGGGTTCAATTGGAACGGTCTGTCTTTCCTTACACTCTGTGGGAGGACTTGAAAGCGGGGAGGGGAGATTATATCATACAAGGCACACATGGACAAGGAGGCAAGAGAAGAGCGGCAGAAGCTTAGTGGACAATATTCTGGAGGAGAACCTCAAGAGTGACCCTACTCTGGGGTTCCTGGCAAGTAGGAAGAAACTACAGATGCCGTTCAATCTGTTATCTACAGGTAAGGCTGTGTGTCAGCTGCAATTTTCGAGGGGAGTTATTAATGAATATGAAGAGAAAACCAGCCGTCTCCTGGTTCATCAGTTGTTGCGGCAGGCTGCATCCCGGGAGATCATTCAGGTCAGGGACTCGAGCGGCAAGCTGGTGTCTGCTCTGGATAGGGTATAAAAGGTGTGTTTGAGGCTTTCTATATGTCGGAGCTGCCGGGGTTGGGCTGGGCGGGGGGGGCTGGTTATGACTTTGAGGGTTTCGAGATAAAGGAAGGGCATAATGGTGCAGCATAGAGTGCCCCTTTACGCTAATGACTTACTGCTTTATGTGACAGAGCCAGTACCCACTTTGGGTGGTATAATGGAGCTTATGAAGAGTCTTGGCTCGTTTTCGAGATACAAGTTGAATCTGGGTATGTATTTTTTGGTAGCCCCCATGGGGAGGGAAGCCAACCGGGAATGCTTCCCTTTCGCATTGCCAAATCAAGCTTCAGGTATCTGGATGTCCGAGTAGCATAGGACTGGGCTCAGTTCTATAAACTGAACTGCGCCAGTCTGGTGAGTAAGATCAAGTCTGGTCTGCAAAGGTGGGATAAGCTGCCCTGTCCTTGGCAGGCAGGGTCCAGTCTATCAAAATTAATATTCTTCTACAGTTTCTGGTTTTTAAAAAAAATATCTCCGTCTTTCTCCCTAAATCCTTTTTTGGAAGGGTTAATAAGTTGATCGCAGCTTTTATGCGGGCGGCAAATGTCTGGGAATTCGTAGGACAGTTTTACAGAAAGACAGAAAATCGAGGGGCCTGCTGTTGCCTAATTAATTTTTTTTATTATTGGGCGGTCAACCTTGTAACGGTACTGGGTTGGTGTAGTGACCCAGAGGTCGCTTGGGTGCATGTTTAGGCGGGGTCATTAGGGGGACCTGGGTTGGCCGCACTGGTGACAGCTTTGTTCTTGTTTTTGCCTCAAAATATTCCACGAGTCAGGTGGCCATATCCACTTTGAGGATATGGAGACAGTTCAGACAACATTTTAAGCTTGCTTCTCTGTCAAAGTTGGCCTGTATTTGTACTAACCGCCTGTTTTGAGTCGGCAAAGCTAGGGCCCTTTTTGGGGAATGGGGGAAGGAAAGGGCTGGATGGGGTAACGGCGAGGTGGGAGGGGTAGGTGGGGCCCATAGTAGATGATGAGGTGTGGAGTGAGGCCCTTTACAGGTAACTCCATGTCCTCGTGTGCGAGGCTGGGCTTGATCCAGCTCAAGGTAGTGTTTAGGGCACACCTGGAGGTGGATGATAGGTGTGATCGGTGTTCTGGAAGCCCAGCCAATCACACGCACATGTTCTGCTTCTATCCCAAACTGGTGAGCTTTTGGGTCTCGTTCTTTAGCACCATGTCGGCGATTCTGAAAGTTGAATTATTTGCTGTATTCTGGGTGTCTGACTCACCGGGGCTGCAGGCAGAGACAAAGCCAAATGTTCTTGCCTTTGTCTCATTGATTGCCCGTAAGTGAGTTCTGCTGGAGTGGAGGTCTCCAACCCCACCCAGCGCCTTGGCATGGTTAGGGGACCGAATGGAGTTTGCACACCCGGAAAAGGTAAATACATCGTGAGGGGATTGGTTGAGGATTCTACCGAGGGGCTGGGGTGTATCCGTTGTGTTTTTTCTTTTATGTTGTGTCAGAAGAATTGTAAAAATGTTAACTTTTTTTGTATTATTTGGTAAAATTGAAAAACTTTAATAAAACTATTTTAAAAAAATAATGAATGTTATTTCCTGACCAACGAGTCCTGGAGCGGGACCTGAACCCCAGATTTTGGTTCAGAGGCAGGGGCACTACCCACTGTGCCACAAGATATCCACAGAAAAAAATGTGGGTGAATACAAGTGTTCGTCTAACTGTGGCATTTCCAATTCTCCCAGCACCTGTATTGACGCTGTGTTTTCCTGAGTGAAGGAAGTTAATGTGGGAATGGAGCATGCTCCTTTTCGGCAACCCTGGACATTCCCAGGGCAGTTAAAGCACAGGCAGATATGAAGTAAACATTATACCTTTACTCCAACCCCAGAAGCATAGCCCAGTGCAAGCCATTTGTCTCAGTAACCATCTTGTGGCCCCGTTGAACAAGATTATTAGTTTAGCGTTTTAGACTTGCGCTCAATGGGAAATGAAGTGAAAACTGCCTGAAATCATCTCATCTGAGAGTCTTCCGCCCATTGGACAGTGGAAACTTTCATCCAATAATTCTCGTACCTAAGGTGCAGAGGTGACTAGCGAGTACCTAATACCACCTGTATCTCCAGAATTGTGCATTTTCAAACGGTGTTATCATAGTAATTCTTTCAAGCTAAAATTATCTTTACTGTTGCTTGTCACGCATCTTTAAAATTGGGGAGGATGCTGAAAGATAAAAACAAGTGACTTGGGTGTTTTAGGTTGTAACAAATATCAGAAACTAGCAGTCTCAGTGATGTCATCCATGGCTCTGTGGTAGCACTGTTGCCTCTGAGTCAGATAGTTCTAGATTCAAGCCCCACTCGAGAGATTTGATATAAATAATCTAGGCTGACACATCAGTACTGTACTGACAGATTAGCGTCAGTGCATTACCCAAGGTTGTTGTTTTTTTCCAGATATATCCCATTTGTCATCTTGGACAACTAGTAGATCCCAAGACAAAATTCAAAGAGCACTGCAATTTGCCTAGTGTCCTGGTTAACAATTACTCTGGGGGTGGTGGGGGGAAAAGAAAGGTACTTCGTTGACAATGGAGGCCTTGGGGTGAGGTCCTGAAAGATTCAGGTTCTTGATTTGAATGTTTTAAAGGAAGAAACTCCGTTGACCCACCACATTTGTACGCCAACAAGTAATGACATTAGGTAGCACAGCTCATGTATTACATACACACAATCACATTTTGCCTGTGATATTAAGAAGTGGTATTGTTAGCTCTCTTTTGAAATACTTGTTTCAGAACTTTCTCACCTCCTCGTAACAAAGATGGCAATTAAAGTAGGGTGGTTCCAGCCATGTTTCAGTAAAGCAGTTTTTGCAATCAGTTATTTTGTGATATCCAAAGATATCCAAAACCCTTTAAAGTTTTTAACCAAATAGTGACCTGAGGATTTCAATATGTTTCAAATGTTGCAGGTTAAAAATGTTTGAGTGATCTATTACTCCACATCCCTTACTTGTTAGAACTATCACTGGTGCATTGCCAGAATGTCCTTGGAAAAGCCACTTGTTGATAAAGCTCTCTTCGACTTCCAGTTGCGACTATGCCTAGGTAGGTCGCACGTTCGGCAGCTCCCGCCGGGAACGGACTTTTGGGCTCTCCAGAGGGGCCCCAACGGCAATTGTTCAACGGCTTCCAGTGTGGGAAGGTGACATCAAGGTCCGCCCGACATTATATGGATTGGACCAGGAGTGGAGCGGTTAAAAAAGTGATCCTGGGGCAGCGAAAAGTGCGAGGGAGGAAAAGCAAGATGGCGGTGGGTGGAGACCAAGCAGCGTGGGCGCAGTGGTCGCAGGAGCAGCAGGAGTTTCTTAAACACTGCCTTGAGGAGCTGAAGACCGAAATGCTGGCGCCAGTGAAGGCGGCGATTGAGAAGCTTGTGGAGACCCAGAAGGCCCAAGGGGCAGTGATCCGGGAGGTGTGGCAAAAAGCCTTGGAGAACGAGGATGAGATCTTGGGCCTGGCGGTGAAGGTGGAGGCGCACGAGGCGCTGCACAAGAGGTGGGCGGAAAAATTTGAGGACCTGGAGAATAGGTCGAGGAGGAAGAATCTTCGGATTCTGGGTCTCCCTGGAGGAGTGGAGGGGCCCGATGCCGGGGCATATATGAGCATGCTGCTCAATTCACTGATGGGCGCGGGAGCTTTCCCGAGGCCCCTGGAGCTGGATGGGGCTCATCGGGTCCTGGCAAGGAGACCCAAAGCCAACGAGCCGCAAAGTGCTGTAGCGGTGAGGTTCCACCGCTTTGTGGAGAGAGAGTGTGTCCTGAGATGGGCCAAAAATGAGCGGAGCAGCAGGTGGGAGAACACGGAGATCCGAATTTACCAGGAGTGGAGTGCGGAGGTGGCTAAGAAGAGAGCTGGTTTCAATCGGGCTAAGGCGGTGCTCCATCGGAAGGGGGTGAAGTTCGGTATGCTGCAGCCAGCGCGACTTCCAAGATCGGCGCCACTATTTTGAAATGCCCGATGAGGCATGGAACTTTATACAGACTGAAAAGTTGGACTCAAATTGAGGGTTGTCGTGGGGGGATGTTTACTGGGTTCACTGGTTATTACGTTTGGGGAATGTTCTCTTGGTTTGAGTGCTGGGTGGGGATGGGTGAATGGATTTGATGTGGGGACTGTGGGAGAGTGTGGGTGTCGGTGTTGGAGGGGCAGGCCCCCACGGAGGAGGAGGGGGAGTGGAGGCCCGGGGATGTGGAGTTGGGGTAAGGCCGCAAAAAGGAGCTGCGCCAGAGGGGGCGGGGCCGGCTCAGGAAAGCGCGGGCTTTTTCCCGTGTTAGGGAAGGATGGGGGTGGGGCCGTGGGGGGAAGGGCGGTGCTGGAGAGGAGCGCACACTGACTGCCAAGGGGAGGGGAGATTCTCACACTGGGGGGGTCGATGGAATGGCGGGAGAGGCCGGGTTCAGCAGGAGTCAGCTCACTTACGGGAGTGTCATGGGGGCAGCAAAATTGCAAGATTTGGATCTAGCTGGGGGAGGGGGGAACAGGGTTGCTGCTGCATTGGCCAAAGGGGAGCTGGAAGTAGGAGAGGTCGTCAGGGCGGCGGGGGTCCGCCGCCTGGGAGACTGGAGGGTGCGGGAGGCGCGGGCACGTGGCTGGCCTAGAAAAGGAGATGGCTAGTCGGCAGGGGGGGGCGGGGGGAGAGGCGAGTAGCCCCCTAATCCGGCTGATAACTTGGAATGTGAGGGGCCTGAACGGGCCGGTCAAGAGGGCCCGGGTGTTCGCGCACTTAAAGGGACTGAAGGCAGACATGGTTATGCTCCAGGAGACACATCTGAAGGTGGCAGATCAGGTTAGGCTGAGAAAGGGATGGGTAGGGCAGGTCTTTCATTCAGAGCTGGATGCGAAAAACAGAGGAGTCGAAATACTGGTGGGGAAGCGGGTGTCGTTTGAGGCACTGAATATTGTAGTGGATAATGGAGGTCGATAGGTGATGGTGAGCGGTAGGTTGCAGGGGGTGCGAGTGGTACTGGTGAACTTATCTGCCCCGAATTGGGATGATGCCGGATTTATGGAACGCATGCTGGGTTGGATTCCGGATCTGGAGGTAGGAAGCTTGATAATGGGGGGGGGGACTTCAACACAGTGCTGGACCCAGCACTGGACCGTTCTAGATCCAGGACAGGTAAGAGGCCGGCTGCGGCCAAGGTGCTCAGGGGGTTTATGGACCAGATGGGTGGAGTGGATCCATGGAGGTTTGTCAGGCCGCTGGCCAAGGAATTTTCCTTCTTTTCACACGTCCATGGAGCCTTCTCCCGGATAAATTTTTTCATTTTGAATAGGGCGCTAATCCCGAAAGTGGAGGGAACGGAATATTCAGCCATAGCCATCTCAGACCACGCCCCGCATTGGGTGGAGCTGGAGTTGGGGGAGGAGAGGGACCAGCGCCCGCTGTGGCGCGTTGATGTGGGACTATTGGCGGATGAGGGGGTGTGCGGGCGGGTGCGGGGGTGCATTGAAAGATATTTGGAGGCCAACGACAACGGGGAGGTGCAGGTGGGGGTAGTCTGAGAGGCGCTGAAGGCGGTGGTTAGGGGAGAGCTAATCTCCATTAGGGCCCACAGGGAGAAGAGGGAGGGGAGGGAGAGGTTGGTGGGGGAGATTTTAAAGGTCGACAGGAGGAATGCAGAGGACCCCGAGGAGGGACTACTCAGGGAGCGACGGAACCTCCAGACGGAGTTCGACCTGTTGACCACGGGGAAAGCAGAGGCACAGTGGAGGAAAGCGCAGGGGGCGACGTATGAGTATGGGGAGAAGGCGAGTTGGATGCTGGCACATCAGCTTCGTAAGAGGGTGGCAGCGAGGGAGATTGGTGGAGTTAAGGATAGAGGGGGGAAATACGGTGCGGAGTGCGGTGAGAATAAACAAGGTATTTAGGGACTTCTATGGGGATCTGTACAGGTCTGAGCCCCCAGCGGAGGACGAGGGGATGCGACGATTCCTGGATCAGCTGAGGTTCCCGAGGGTGGAGGAGGAGGAGGTGGCTGGTTTTGGGGCGCCGATTGGGCTGGAGGAGCTGGTTAAAGGATTGGGGAGCATGCAGGCGGCGAAGGCCCCGGGGCCAGATGGGTTCCCGGTCAGATGGGTTCCGTTGCTAGTGAGGACTTTAATAAGGCGAGGGAGGGGGGGATCTTGCCCCCAACAATGTCTAGGGTGCTGATTTATTTGATCCTGAAGCGGGACAAGGATCCACTACATTGTGGGTCGTATAGACCGATCACGCTCCTCAATGTTGATGCTCAGTTGCTGGCGAAGGTGCTGGCTACGAGAATTGAGGACTGTGTCCCGGGGGTGATTCATGAGGACCAGACGGGATTTGTGAAGGGTAGGTAGCTAAATACAAATGTGCGGAGGCTCCTCAATGTGATTATGATGCCCCCGGTGGAGGGGGAAGCGGAGGTAGTGGCAGCTATGGACGCGGAGAAGGCCTTTGACCGGGTGGAGTGGGAGTATCTTTGGGAAGTGTTGCGGAAGTTTGGATTCGGGGAGGGGTTCATCAGTTGGGTCAGGCTGCTATACGGTGGCGAGTGTGGCTACGAATCGGCGGAGGTCGGAGTACTTTCGGCTGTACCGGGAGACGAGGCAGGGGTGCCCCCATCCCCCTTTTTGTTTGCACTGGCAATTGTGCCTCTGGCCATGGCACTGAGGGAGTCCAGGAAATGGAGGGGACTGGTCCGGGGGGGAGAGGAACACCGGGTGTCGTTGTATGCTGACGGCCTGTTGCTGTATGTGGCAGATCCAGTGGAGGGGATGACGGAGGTCAAGCGGATCCTAAGGGGGTTTGTGGACCTTTCGGGGTATAAACTCAACGTAGGGAAGAGTGAGCTCTTTGTGGTGCATTCAGGAGACATGGGAAGGGGAATAGATGAGCTACCGCTGAAGAGAGCGGAAAGGAGCTTTCGGTACTTAGGGATCCAAGTAGCTGGGAGTTGGGGGGCCCTGCACAGGCTCAATTTGACGCGGTTAGTGGAGCAGATGGAGGAGGATTTTAAAAGATGGGATGTGCTGCCACTCTCGCTAGCGGGTAGGTGCAGTCGGTCAAAATGACAGTCCCCCCGAGGTTTCTCTTTGTGTTCCAGTGCCTTCTCATTATGATCCCCAAGGCCTTTTTCAAATGGGTAAGTAGGAGCATCATGGGTTTTGTCTGGGCGAATAAGACCCCGAGGGTGAAGAGAGTGTTTCTGGAGCGTAGCAGGGACGGGGGGGGGGGGGGGGGGGGGGGGGGGCTGGCGCTGCCGAATTTGTGCGGCTATTATTGGGCAGCCAATGTGGCGATGATCCGTAAGTGGGTGTCAAACTAAGGTTAGAGATGGCGTCCTGTGTGGGCACGAGTCTGAGGGCGCTGGTGACGGCACCGCTGCTGCTCTCGCCGACAAGGTACACCACGAGTCCGGTGGTGGCGGCAACGCTGAAGATCTGGGGGCAGTGGAGGCGACACAGAGGCGAGATGGGAGCCTCGGTGTGGCCCCCGATTCGGGAGAATCATCGGTTCGTCCCGGGAAGGGTGAATGGGGGGTTTCGAGATGGCATCGAGCAGGGATTAGAAGAATGGGGGACCTGTTCATCGATGGGACGTTTGCGAGCTTAGGGGCGCTGGAGGAGAAGTTTGGGCTACCCCCGGGAAACGCTTTCAGGTACATGCAAGTGAGGGCGTTTGTGAGGCGGCAGGTGAGGGAATTCCTGCTGCTTCCGGCACGTGGGATTCAGGACAGGGTGATTTCGGGTGTATGGGTTGGAGAAGGCAAGGTTTTGGCGATTTACCAGGAGCTGAAGGAAGAGGAGGAGGCCTCGGTGGAGGAGTTAAAGGGCAAGTGGGAGGAGGAGCTGGGGGAGGAGATAGATGAGGGTCTGTGGGCTGATGCCCTGAGTAGGGTTAATTCTTCCTCCTCTTGCGCCAGGCTCAGCCTAATACAGTTCAAAGTTACTCACAGAGCGCATATGACAGGGGCGAGTTTCTGTAGGTTCTTTGGGGTGGAGGACAGATGTGGGAGGTGCTCGGGAAGCCCGGCAAATCATGTCCATATGTTCTGGTCGTGCCCGGCACTGGATGGGTTTTGTAGGGGTTTTGCGAGGACTATGTCCAAGGTGGTGAAAGCCTGGGTCAAACCGAGCTGGGGGTTGGCATTATTTGGGGTAACGGACGAGCCGGGAGTGCAGGAGGCGAAAGAGGCCGGTATTCTGGCCTTTGCGTCCCTGGTAGCCCGGTGGAGGATTTTGCTACTCTGGAAAGATGCGAAGCCCCCTAGCGTGGAAGCTTGGATCAATGACATGGCAGGGTTCATCAAGCTGGAGAGGATAAAGTTTGCCTTGCGAGGGTCTGTGCAAGGGTTCCTCAGGCGGTGGCAACCGTTCCTAGACTATCTCGCGGAGCGTTAGGAGGAGGCCAGCAGCAGCAGCAGCCCGGGGGGGGGGGGTCTTTTGGAGGGGCGTTTGGGTGGGTGGCGGGGGTTTCCCTATTGGTGTTTTTAAATGTCATATGGGGGGTTATTGTATATGGGGGAAATCCAATGTATAATTTTTAATTGTTGTGTTCTTGGTTCTTTCTTTTTGTTTGGGGGGGGGGGTTTGTTGAAAATCTGTTGAACAATTTGAATAAATATATTTTTAAAATAAGATAAAGCTCTCTTCAAATGCGTGTTGAATATTTAGATGGCTGGTTATGCAATCTTAAAAATATTTTATTGATTTTCATTTGCATTTATATCAAAACAGAAAAGGCAAGAACATACAGGAAACATACATAAATATGAGGCATGTTAATGGGAAACTCTGAGCGGTTGGCTGCAACAGCCATATTATTAGCTTTATGCATGTTGCCCCATGGTATTAAAACATATCAGGGGTGTGTTTCAGGCTACAGAGGCATAGCCTGTTAGTTCCATAGCAGCACCAATGGTTATTTGGGTAGTTTCCCCCCCTCCCCTCCAGCACCTTTTGGTCCTTCTGTAATTGTATTTCTTGCCCTCTGGGTATTGCCCCCCCAAAACCATCTTGGTTCCTCCTATCTAGTTTTGTCTCCTCTCCTGCATCTCCCTCCCTGTTCTTCCCCCCTCCACCTAGTTAGTTGCTGGTCACAAACAGGTCCTTGAAGAGGCCAGTGAATTGCTTCCATGTATTGTGGAAGCCTTCTTTGACCCTCTGATGGCGAATTTTATTTTCTCCAATTTGAAGAATTCTGCCAAGTCGGACAGCCGTCTGCCGCCTTGGGTGACACTGCTGATCTCCAGCCTAGCAGGAGTCTCTCCAGCCGAGCTGGAGTCTCTGGTGGGTGATCAAGGAGGCAAAGGCTAGGGCATTTGCAGATGGGGGCCATACCAGACATTGCACCAAGATTAAAGTGGGGCCTGAGCTGGTTCCAGGTCTTTAGCATGGCCACAACCATTTGGTTTCTCGAGTATTTGGCTGGGGGAAATGGGAGTGGGGCCGTGACTAGTGCTCGAAGGGATGTCCCCATACAGGAGGTGTCCTCCATTGGCACCCATTCTGCCTGCCGGCTCTTTTATCCACCTTTGCACCCTTTCTGTGTTTGCCACCCAGTGGTAGAATAGGAGGTTTGGCAGTGCCAGGCCCCCTATATTCCTCCTCCTTTGCAAGACTTTTTACGGATACTGGGATTTTTTCCCACTCACACAAACACCATAATTAATTTATCTACCTTGCTGAAGAAGGCCTTGGGGATGAAGATAGGGAGGGATCTGAATAGGAAGAGAATCTTGGCAATATGTTCATTTTTGTTGTCTGCACTCTTTCCACCACTGCAGGTCCCTCCTTGCCTCTTCCACAGGTTCCACTTTGGATCTGTGTCCAGCCGTGGGCTATCTGGATCCCCAGGTATCAGAACTTTATTTAGGCCAGTTTGAACGGCAACATCCCCAGCTCTGGTTCTCCCCCTGGGGATTCACGGGGAAGGTTTTGCTTTTGCTCAGGTTAAGTTTGTAACGCAAGAAGGCTCCGAACTCCCTCAGGAGTTCCATTATTCCTCCCATGCTAGCTAGGGGGTTTGAGACATAGAGGAGTAGGTGATCCGCATAGAGTGAGACTCTGTGCTCTCTGTTTCCTCTTTGGATGCCCCTCCACCCCTTTGACCTGAGGGCAATAGCCAGTGGCTTGATTGCCAGGGCAAATAGCAGCGGGGACAATGGGCACCCCTGCCTCATGCCTCTGTGTAGCTGGATGTATTCAGAGCTGGTGGTGGTTGTCCGTGCGTTGACCCATGGGAGCGCTGTACAGTAGTTTCACCCACGAGGTAAGCCCTGGCCCAAACCCAAACTGTTCCAGTACCTCCATTCGGTCCTGTCAAAGGCCTTTTCTGCGTCTAGGGAGAAGATCACTTCTGGTGTCTCCTCCCCGAGTGGGGTCATGATCACGTTCAGCAGGCGTCTGATGTTTGCTGTTAGCCTTTGACAAACCCAGTCTGATCTACCACGACTACCTCTGGCACACAACTCTCCAGTCACATCGCCAGGGCCTTCGCCAGGACTACCGTCAGTGTTCAGGAGTGAGATGGGTCTGCATGACCTGCACTACGTCGGGTCATTTTTGGGATCAGTGACAAGGAGGCCTGTGCCAGCGTGGGCAGCAGGCCCCTCTCGACAGTGAGTCTTTGAACATTTCCCACAGGTGGGGGCCAATGCTGCCGTGAACATTTTATTGAAGTCCGGGAATCCGTCTGGACCCGGTGCCTTCCCCGACTGCAGGCAGCTGATGCTTTCCGTGACCTCCTCCAGCCCTAGTGGTGCCTCCAATCCCTGTTTCCTTTCTTCCCCACAACTGGTATGTCCAACCCATCAAGAAACTGTTTAATCCCCGAGTCCTCCCCGCCCCATAAGATCGTGTAGGTTTTAAGCGAACAAACAGTAAGTCAAGGTTAAAATCTCCTCATTGTCCCTGATTCCTGCCTTCTGAGTCTGTTCTTTCGGATGAACTTGTCCGCTTCCTCCGGTGTGTTTGAGTAATGTTCTTTGCTGTTGAACGTGACCCATAGTCTCGCCGGGTACAACATTACTTTTAAATAATGCAACTTTGGTCCCGTTAAACTCCGCCCGTCACTTGGCCACGTCAGCTGCAATGTCCTGGTAGATGCAGATTGTTTGTTTTTCCCATCCATACGGCCGCATGCTTCTCGCCCAGTCAGGTGCCTGCTCTTTATCTTGAAACTTTTGCGATTATCGGCCTTGGTGGATCTCCTGGCTTGGGCTTTTGCTGGAGCAACCTGTGGACCTGGTCCACCTCTGGGGGTTTGACGAAGCCTTCTTCTCCGACCAGTTTCCCAAGCATCCTAACGATGTATTCTGTCAGTTTCCTGCCCTTTGCGCCCTCTCCAACAATTCTGAGACTTTGTTGACGGGATCTTTTCTCCTGATCGCCGACTTTCCCCCTTGAGTGATTTCTGGGTTGTTACCAAGCTTGCTACTTCGACTTCGAATAAGGCGATCCGCTTTCTGGGTTGTTACCAAGCTTGTCTCCAGTCTCCGCTTCTTTTTTCTAGCGCCTCCTTTGTGGGAGCCAGTGCGGCTTCTATAGCCAAACTCCTGGCCGACATAAGGTCTTTTATTCTGTCTCTTTGTTTCTGGAGCTCTATCGAGAGAAGTTCGACCAACTGTTCCATCGACAGGTGGGCCAGTGTTTCTCTCTGTTGGTGATCGTGCTCGATCCGCCATGCTCCGCTCTGCTTCGCCCCATGTGTCCCCTCGCCCTGAGGTTGGGGGGCCATCCTTTTTCGACTTTTACTGTTTTTCTGGCTCCTTGGCTGGTTCAACGGCATTTTGGTCGGATGATTGTTAGTTGGGGTGAGGTTGGGCGGGGGGTGGGGGGGGGGGGAGTTTCGTTGTGTATTTGCTTCCATTTGACTGGATAAAATAGCTTGTTAAGAAGTTACAAGAGCCATCCACCTTTTGTGCGACCGCTCAGTTCATGGCTGCCGCTGGAAGTCCCTGGTTTGCAATCGTCGTCATCGGGTAATCTTTGCCTATCGAGGAGCATAAATGAGGGTCCTGCTGAAAAATAAGTTGTTTTTTAAGTAAGACTCCTTTCAGGGTACCACCTGTTTTTGCAACACATGTGTCTTGTCGTGCTACTTGTGTCTTTGCCTCTGTCGATTTATAGTCTGATTCCTGGGACTGGAGAAATATGATGCACAGGATAACAGGTGTAATAATGGACATAGAGAAGAATTTGCTGTTGCAACTGAAGAGAGTGGGCTCCAAGAAGGACAGAAAGGTTAAGTCCTGTGCAGAATTCTGATGGCAAGTAGACACTGGATACAAATACTGGCAAGCTCTCATCTCTGATTGACACACACGTAATTTGTCTGCCATGTGTTTCACAGCATTGATAGTACCACTGTTACATTATTTCACCTCCAGGACCAGTATTGTACCAGTATTTGCTTGGATGAATCAGGTCAGTGGCAGTCTAAGCTTGTATTACAACTTGATTTCCACCATTCCCCCCCTCCCCCTCCTTCCATCTCTCAACTTAGAAAACTGTTGTTGCCAGTTTCTTCATCCCAGTTGCTGCCACTGTCTCTTTTTACTGTCTTGCATCCTTCTTCGCTGCTGCTCGGTCAGTAATAAGTCTGCACACGTTCATGCTTTAAATATTTAATCATTGACTCATACGTGCGCACTGAACACAAATGCAGTGCTCGGATATATAACTGGTAGAAACCATTTAATCCTTTGCAAATTTGATTATTGACCTTGAATTATGTTGTTGCCTGAACATATTTTCCACAGGAAAAACAAGGCAGTGGAGTGAGTATTGAGTGGTACAAAGAATTGAGAGAAAACCTGCATTAGTTTTTATGTTCGCACAGGAAATTGTCCTCCACCATATGATGGAATGTTTCCATTTCCTGTCATCTGTGGAGGTGCCCGCATTCAAGATTAAAAGAGCTCTTGGACACTAAACAGTAGCTGGCAGTTTGGTTTTTAATATTGATTAAAGCTATATGAGAAATTTACTTTGAGTTAATTTTTTTCGAGCAATACACTCTTTCAATCTAATCCGTCATCCAATAGAATCAATCAACGTTCCCGTGTACAGATTAGGATGAATCAGCAATATATCAACATTACTACATTCTGTGTAAAACATTGCATGTCATGCCATGTGTGAAGTGTTAATAGCAATGGAGTAACATTGCTATTAATTTTGCTTTAATTAACTGAACAGATGTGTCTGACTATACTACAGCTGATAGCTCCCACCTACAAGATGATCACTGTTCCCACGCAAATGTGAATAACAGATTTAAATGTTTAAAAAGAGTGAACAGTGAAGTTGTCTGACAGGGCCTCAAAGAACCATCCCACCTGCTGTACAATTAAAACCTCTGTCTTTGACATATATTCTTAACTTCCAATGCTTGCAAAAATGAGCGTCATTTTGTAAGTGATGGAACTTTTCACCAGATCGAGGTAGCTAATATTACTGCAAATAGGCTTGCACAGACTAGCTCACCAGTTTCTGGTTCATTGGTTCTGATTGAATTGACTTGCCCATGTGCTACATATTTTAGGAATGTCGGCCTGCATGTTTTGTGAGGATACATTTGCACACTTAGTTTATAGAGTTGAATTATTCCTACTTTGTGCTAAGGCTTAGAGACAGTGCAAATCCAGAATCAGAGGCCAACCCGGAATACCAATTCAGTGCTGTGTCAAACATAATTTGCAAGGTTCAATTACACCCCTGAGCATTTTTAAAATACTCCCATCGAGCAGGGATTTTCACACACACCATCGCCATCTTTGCTTCGCAAACAATAAAACAAATTCATAATTATGGAAACGACCTCTGCACGTACATACTTTTTTCAAAAAATGTTTTATTGAGGGATTTATAATGTTAACATTTTAAACATTTTTTAAACAAAGAGATCCAACACACACAAAAACTCCCTCTGCACATACATATGTCCAGACATGGGCATATTATTCCATCTGGGCAGGAGTGAAGCAGCATTAACAGGGATCCGCCTGGCTAGAACATGAACTGCAGACCAATAGTATACAGCTGCTGGTGCTCACTGTCAGTATAATCTTATGCACTGCCTCAAGTGTCCATTCCCTGCATTTGAAGTGTATATTTTCTTGCATATTCAAAAGGGTGCTTTTGGTAGGATGTTTTCCTCTCCACAGTCTTTTAAAATTGTAACTATTTATCCATTAGGAAGTAAGATAAAGAAACAATAGCAAACAGGTTCCTCAAAGACAGGAACATGTAGTATTGGCATAAGGTTTTTTTTAAACTCTCAATGGTTGCATCAGTTTCCCACAAAAATAACTTGAGGCATGGAACTTCTGAGGAAGCTCATCTTGTATCCAGAAAAAAAGGCAGTGTGCAATGTGCAAACGGCTTTCAAAGTAAATAAGTTTAGGGTGTGTGTATGTAGTGTTCATAACCCAGATGTTTCTCAAATTCTTTGCAACTTTCCAAAGTATTGGCTCAGACCACAACCATTTGACTGAATTAATTTACTTTCTCAACTTTGAAGTGGTGACCAGATCCCCTCGTTTTCTGCAGGCCTTTTTAATCAATTTCAAAGTTCTCTGTTTGGTTGCAACATGTGTTGAAATATGTTATGAATATTGAGGTACAAGAATACCAAAATTTGTCTCGTTTGAGGGGAGTGCATGAGAACCGTGCTGATTGAGCAATTAAAGAATTAGGCAGCCATCCAGAGAGCCTGCCTGATGGGCAATGACAATGTCGGTTGTTCATATTTAAGGCTTTGGGATCATTTGAGATGCATTGTAAACTGAGAATTTGTTTCACAGCTGTGTGTGTGGTAACTTAAGCTCTTGTTT
The DNA here is from genome assembly GCF_047496885.1 of Scyliorhinus torazame. Taxonomy (NCBI): domain Eukaryota; kingdom Metazoa; phylum Chordata; class Chondrichthyes; order Carcharhiniformes; family Scyliorhinidae; genus Scyliorhinus; species Scyliorhinus torazame. The sequence goes on from NC_092723.1 coordinate 165,424,578, forward strand.
ACACGGGCAAATTTGAAGATTGATTAACTCTGAGTGCTTATAGACTTTTCAAACTTTGTGCAAAGCAATCTTGGCAAAGCAGATATGCTGTAAATTAGTAAAGATGAATGTTGTTCGGTATAATTAAATGCAATTATGGAATGAAAGAACATTTCTTTTCAAAATCCTGCTGAAACGTATTGCTGTGTTTTTGACTTGAGCGCAGCAATAGTGCTGTAGCTTTCGAGTGAATTTTATTTCGGTGTCTGGATTTTCTCGCACAGGGGAGAAAGAGAGAAACTGCTTGGAACAGAGCAGCATAAAGGATGCACACATCTGTGCGCACTGCCAGTTAAATTTCGAACAGAGATGCCTGCTCCATTTCTACTTGAGTTCATATGAACCCAAAGGACCTGCAATAAGTGGTGCTATTCACAGCCTTAAGAAACACTTTGTAGCTAGAGAATTACTCTAAGAAGCAGAGTAACCAATTTACACATAGAATGGTCCCGCACACTGAAATAACCACATCATCTGTTTTTTTATATATATTTTTATTAGAGTTTGTCCATTTTTACAAATAACGCAACAAACTCTGAAATCCGGTACAGCACAGTATGAATGCTTCTGCATACATGAATACAGAAAAGAACAGAACACCAACACAGTTGGTTCAGCTTGATCATCAAGCTAGGTGCTTCCGATTATACAATAAAACAATGAACGGATAAGCGAGAGGGTGAGGGAGAAAAGGGTAAAGTCATGAAAGAATGTTAATATATTACACATAATCACGTGTAGCAAATTCAAGATGGTGCTACTTAACTTGTGGAAAACTTTGTAGGAGTAAATCAGATCTAATGGAATCAATACATTTGGGATAGGGGTCCCATACTTTGCGGAATGCATCCGATTTAGAACACCGTATGCAAGTTAGAAACTCCATAGGGAGACAGTTCATGATAATTTCATGCCAATTTTGAATTGAAGGATGTTTATTGCTAATCCAGGAGCATAGGATGTTCTTCTGTCTGGCAAAAGTTAGGATTTTATCTAGCCTTTTTTCATTAGAATCAATAATTCTCTTCTGGGAGCCCCAGAATTAAGAATAAAGGATCAAATTCTAAGGCCGTAAGATGAATACTTTTGAGGTTCTGATTTTTTATTTAGCCCCTAGCTGCTTGTACTACTTCAGCAGAACCTCTTTCTTGATTCTACCTTTGTTGTTGGTAACAACATGGACCATTGGATCCTCCCCCTCCCACTGTAGGTTTCCTTCCAGCCCAGAGCAGATGTCCCAAACTCTGGTATCGGGGCGGGAGCACATCATTCTGGACTCCTGCTCTTGGCAGCAGAGAACTGTGTCTATCCTCCCTGACTTATATCCCTTACTACCACAACATTCTCCTCTCTCTTGAAAGGCTTCCGTGGTGCTCATCTACCCTGCTCCCCTACTTTCATTAATGCAGTTTGCAATCGCCTCAACCCTGTTGGACAAGTACAAGCAGTGAGTCTCCTCCACTTATACCTTTTGGGTCCCTGTACCTGCTTCGCTTGGAATGGCACCCTCCTGTCTCTGACCACTGACCAAATCAGAAGACCCTATCCTGAGGGGTGTGACTTCTTCCTGGTACAAAGAGTCTTTGGCAACAATGGATTGTTGCTGCGTATCGCCTTTTGTAGATGGAAGGTTGGTGACAATGTTTGAAGGATAAATGTTGGTCAGGGCAACTGGCGAACCCCCATACGCTTCTTCAAGATAGTGCCATATCAGTCAATCCTAGTGGATTACATTTTAACGTTCAAAATCAGGAGGATAATGTTTATCTAGACACTCCCCCGTAATGCTTATTGTGGTACTCCAGCCATTAAGCACTCTGCATGTCAGCCAATTACCATTCCCAAGACAGGATAAAAAAATGTTCATACTAGCTTGTGCATATTCAAAAACCTTGATCTCAAGATTAAATATCTCCAATGCATCCATACACAAATATACATTGTAAGTCTTGTACTTCAGTGCAACAAAACCACTCTATCTGGTCAACCATAACAATCCAACAACTAATTTCACCCAATTGCACTCATCATGTCTGACGATCTCTCTCAATCTTTGGACAGGGAAGAGTCAAATCTGTAAATTAAATTGTCATGTTAGCTACTTTCAAGGGGAGAATGTTGTATAAATCAATGTTAACAGCAATAATATAAATATTGATTGTAAAAATAGCGAAACAGGCAGATAAAAATCTAAGTGGAATTTAGAATTAGCTTGGACAGCAAAAACTGATTTACTTAAATTATTAATACAGTCCATACCTATTCATTCAAAATCCATTTTTGCTGAGAGGAAAAAGATAAATTATCCAGCAGTTTGAAGTGAGTGCTTCATGGTGAAACTGCATGAGGCATTTTTCTTTTGCATAATTTCAATTCCCCTTCAGCCACTGGAGAGAAATAGATGAATGTATGTCCATTCCATGCTGGAATATTTCATGGATAATTTCTCCAGAGCAACTTTGTTTAGTCTGCAACCTGTAAAATTGGATTCCAACTTCGTGTAAGATCCTTACACTCACGTGACATGACCCCTGAGAGCAGGAGAAAATGGAAGCTTTTACATCTCTTCTCGCATTTGGCTTTAAATTGACTTTGTTTGTGCTCCTTCTAATTAATTGATCTAAAGTTGTTTCGATCTTCTAAGTCTAACTTTATTTATCTTTTTGACATTTGTTTTTCTGAGGTAATAATTAAGATGAAGGTTTTTGCTGTGAAGAATGTTGTAATTACCTTTCGTTTTGAATATAGTGCTTTGATGTGGTATGCAAGTTCACTGCAGTTGTGTGTGTGTGTGTTGTGTACTATGTTGGATAAATAACAAGGAATATAGGTGTGTGACCCAGTAGTTTTATACTACAGCTCAAAGTAAAAGATTTTTTTTGTGAACCTTGGGGCAATTCTTAGCTTTATAATAATTCTTCATTGACCACCGTGGCCTGCTTTCAAGTTAATGAACCTGGCATTCTCGCCTTCCCATTCTTTGATCAGGGTGACAGCTGTAGGAGGTTAGAGGAAAAGTGAAGGCAGCCCTAGTCCTTAGTTGTAGCCAGGCAATGGAATGATTTTTCTTCCAGCGCAGCAGTTGTCGCCTTGAGATACAGGTGCAGACAATTAATAGCCAGTCTTTGACAACAGGTAGCTGGGAGGCAAATGGCTGAACTAGTGGACTCAAGTGAAGAAAATGTTTAGAAGAATGGTCAGAATCTGACAATCCTGCCTTAGGACAAAAGGGGAGTGCCTGTCCATATTTTTCTTTCAAGCACTAGTTATTACCTAACCTTTTACCATCTATTGACATGTAATTATACAGTAGAATTGTTTTTGTTCAGATTTTTTTCTCTTCCTTCCCACCACCCCCTTCTCTCTCTTTCCCATACTCACTCCTGTTGTCAGCACATTTTTGTTTCTTTGCCTCACTCATTTTAGACCCCGTACCAACAATGCGCACCACTTCCCAACCAAAAAGGCGTACTGCTGTACTTGCCTGCAGCAAGAGAGCAGAAACTGAGTTGAAGTTTCCTTGAGGTTACTTCCCCATTTGCTTCCTCACTGATGGTGAAATGGTGCACATCACTTGCAACTTAGCATTTTAGAATATTGTGGATGCACATTTTTATCCTGTCTGTTTGGGATTGATAGGGGTTTAATACAGTCTTTAAAATAGTTTCTGGATTGCAACACATCAGTAAATTAAGAATACTGAATTATCTGTGGGGAATTGTGCAGTCGACAGAACCTAAATTTCAACAACTTGTATACCTTTAACATAATAAAACATCCCAAAGCACTTCACAAGAGCATTATAAGACAAAATATGACAAAGAGCTGTTATTTTAAAAGAATATATTTTTATTAGGGTATTTGCAATTTTTATAACAATAATAACAGTAACATAAACATGGCACAATAAACATTTCCACGACAATCACAATCTTCACACCACCAACAATAAAACAACAGTCTGTCCCCCCCCCCACTTTTGGAATTCTGCTTCTGCTGACGTTTTAATTTTCCCCGAGTAAGTCAACGAACGGCTGCCACCTCCGGGTGAACCCTAACAGTGACCCTCTTAGGGCGAACTTTATCTTCTCGAGACTGAGAAAGCCCAGCCATGTCACTAACCCAGGTCTCTACACTTGGGGGGGCTTCGAGTTCCTCCACATTAAAAAGATCCGTCTCGGGCTACCAGGAAGGCAAAGGCCAAGACATCGGCCTCTTTCGCCCCCTGAATCCCGGCTCTTCCGACACTCCAAAGGTTGCTACCTCCGGACTCGGCGCCACCCGTGTTTTGAGTACCGTGGACATTGCCTTAGCGAAACCCTGCCAAAACCCTCTTAAGCTTTGGGCATGCCCAAAACATGTGGACATGATTTGCTGGGCTTCCCGCACACTTCGCACACCTGTCCTCTATCCCAAAAAACTTGCTCATCCGGGTCACCGTCATGTGTGCCCGGTAGACTACCTTGAACTGTATCAGGCTAACCCTGCACATGATGAGGTAGCGTTAACCCTGCTTTGGGCCTCTGCCCACAGACCCACCTCTATTTCGCCTCCTAGCTCGTCTTCCCACTTGCCCTTAAGCTCCTCCACCGGAGGACACAGAGCTGTTATATTACCTTTTGTGGTAATTTGTCATTACTTTTTGCCTTTTGATCCAGAATGGGCCATTGAGGTTACGATAAAGAAACCACCAATCTTTGTAGTAAAGCAAAACTAATTTATTGAATAACGATTAATTAAATAGAATTTGAACACTCTACTGAACTATATCTATTAAGAAGGTACGGTTGTATCTGATTAACAAGAATACATATATGCAATCTAGTATTTACTATTGATGTCCTCGTGCTAACACTCTCTCTAATCTAAACTACTCATCGTGCTGGTTGCTACTAATCTTCTTCTACCCAGCAGTCCCTGAAGTCTGATATTTATACTGGGAACTGGTGGTGCCCTCTAGTGTTTCAATTGCACTGAGATGTAATAATTAACACTTCACTGGCGTACCTTTATACATATCATTACAAGAGCCACGTAAGGAAACATTCGGCCAGATGGCAAAAAGCTTGGTCAAATAGTTAAGTTTTAAGAAAGGTCTTAAAGGAGGATAGAGAGGTAGAGAAGTTTAGGATGGGAATTCGAGAGTTCCCGGTCCAGGCAACTGAAGACATGCCCATCACCGAAGGTGGTGTGATTAAAACTGGCGATGCTCAAAAGCCCGGAATTAGAAGTGCATTGATAATTCAGAGAATTTTGTGACTGGTGGGGGTTACAGAGATAAGGAGGGGTGAGTCCATGGTGAGATTTGGAAACAAGGTTGAGAATTTTAAAGTCAAGTCGTTGCTCGCCAGGGAGCCCAAGACCCAATGAACACAGGGGTGATAGGTGAATGGGACTTTGTGCGAGTTAGGATACGGTCAGCAGAGTTTTGAACAAGCCCAAGTTTACGGAGAGTAGAATGTGGAGATAGAGCCAGAAGTGTGTCAGAATAGTCAAATCTAGAAGTGAAGAGGGCATTAATGAGCATTTCACCAGCAGAGAAACGGAGACAGAGGTGAAGTTGAGCAATGTAATAGGACTGGAAATAGGCTGCCTTAGTGATGGTGCGAATGTGAGACTGGAAGCTCATCTTGAGTCATACACTATTCCAAGTAAATTTCCTGAGTTGCAACTGTTATTTCATACGTAATATAAAAGAAAATCTTGCATTTATCCAGTTCCTTTCATGATCTCAGGACATCTAAAAGTACGTGGCAGCCAATGGAATGCTTTTGAAATATTGCCACTGATGTCATGTACGAAATGTGGCAATCCTTTTGAGCACAGCGAGATCTTAAAAATAGCAATGTGGTAATGATCAGATAATCTCTTTTTGTGATGTGGATTGATGGATCAATACTGGCCCCGACACCAAGGGTAACTTCCCTGCCCCCTCCAAAATAGTGCCAGAGGATCTTTTACCGGAGCGAGAGAGTGATGCCTAAATTTAACATCTAATCCAGTTTGAGCCTCGAACAGTGCAATGCTACGTCAGTTCTGCACTGGATTGTCACCCTTGATTTTGACTTGAGTCTTTTGAGTGAGATTTGAACCCATGACGTTCTAACTAGGAGGCAAAACTGCTCCAACTAGAACATAAGAACATAAGGACTAGAAGCAGGAGTAGGCCATCTGGCCCCTCGAGCCTGCTCCACCATTCAATGAGATCATGGCTGATCTAAGTAGCAACTGAAAAATTCTTGGGAGTTGGCCATAACGCTGGTGTTGCTAATGCAAATCGGCTGCAATAGGGCATTCCATGTTGTGTGTGGACTGCTTTTGCCCGGGTTCTCGGAACCCTGCCTAATGGTTTGCAGCTTTTTAGTAATTATAAAGAATATGCGTTTTGCAACCTGAAATGAAAACTCGCCACTTACAAACAGATTGTGGCAAAATAATTTTTTCATTATCCTGTGGGGATGGCACAGTGGTTAGCACTGCTGCCTCACAGTGCCAGGGATCCAGGTTCAATTCTGGCCTTGGGTTTCTGACTGTGTGGAGTTTGCACATTCTTTCTGTGTCTGCGTGGATTTCCTCTGGGTACTCCAGTTTCCTCCCACAGTCCAAAGGTGTACAGGTTAGGTGGATTGGCCATGCTAAATTGCCCCTTACTGCCCAAAGGTTAGGTTAAGGGGTTATTGGCATAGGGCAGGAGTGTGGGCTTGGGTGGAGTGCTCTTTCCGAGGGTCGGTGCAAACTCGGTGGACTGAGTGGCCGCCTTCAGCACTGTCGAGATTCTATGATTTTGTGCAAGCAATTGCTAGGAACTGATGGGACAGCTAGGGAGAATGTTTCCACTGGTGTGACAGTCTTGTACAAGGGCACATGAACTTAAAATCCAGGTCATTTAGGTGAACAATTAGGAAACACTTGGTCATACAAAGTGCAGTTGAAGTGTGGAACACACATCCACAAAAAACAGTGGATGCTAGCTTAATTTTAAATTAGAAATGTTTTGTAAGACAAGAGTATAAATGGTGGAGGCAAGTCAAGGGGCTGGAGTTGAGAAACAGATCAGCCATGATCTTACTGAGTAGTGGAAAAGGCTCAAGGGAATTGATGACCTACGCCTGTTCCTATGCAAGTCAGAGGCCATGACTTCCACGAGTATAAACTTGGCTAAGATGAGTGTGAGGTCAGGTGTAATGCCTGGATCAGTAATGTCTCTCTTGTGGGGACCATGAATTGGATTAAATTTGAATTGGTTTTTGGAGCAGGCAAGGAGCTGGACTAAGGGTTTGCCCCTGTCCACACTCTGAGCTCTGGCTTTGTAACTCTGCTAAAGTAATTTAAAAAAAACTTTCAATTTATGTTAAATGGTCCTAGTTTCTACCAGAGTTTTCAAAAATATGTCTGTTCTCATCAGATTTTCATTGCAGGAGATGCTACCTCCTGGTGTTAAAAAACTGGGATACTTTGAAAGTTTTGATAATGCAAAAACATTTTTACGTTCACTTCAATAATTACTATGCATGGGCAAGGAATTCCTGATCCACTGAATATCAGACCATAGTTGTCCTGGTAATTGGTCATTTTTTTCTGTAAGCCACTGTTTTCTAGTCTGTCAAGTATTCATTGGGTTTTTTTGTTAACTTATTTGTTCAGATAAAAAGGCTGTTCGACATGACCTTGCGATGAAGTGTCCCTAAATAACAGAAGGCTAGTGGACAGTAATGATCTGACTGGCAGCTAGTGAATTCAGTTTAGACTTGAGTTTGTCTGTGTATTAAAACCATGAATGGTGCAAGGAAAGCTTTCATTGTGTTGGTGTAACTTATAATTACAAAGCCGCAAATCATTAAACAGAAGATTCTGTACTGTCTGAGCGCTGTAGTCTGTTATTTGTCATGGAAGGCGCAGAGGTTAAACCCATTATCGGGTTTGTGGGTGCATGCGCTCCACAATTTGAGACCTCAAAAAAATTGCAGGGTTGGAATGCAGCTGAAATAAATCACCTATATTTAATCCAGGTGTGTGCTCTGAAGCTTTCAATTGGAAATTCATTTATTACAAAGAAAGAGCTTGTATTTATATAGTGTTAGCCCAACCTTTCACAGACTCTCGACAGCCAGTGGAATGCTTCTGCAATGTTGTCACTGTTGTGATGGAGGAGACGTGGCAGCCAAATGATGTACAACGATACCTCTCGAGCAGTGATGAAATAATGGCCAAATCATGAGCTTTAGTTATGATAGTTGAGGGTCAATATTGACTTGGGCACTGGAAATGAAAGAATTCTGCTCCTCTTTAAAAAATGCCTTTTATATCAATTTGAGGCAAACATGGCCTAGGTTCAATATTTCGTGCTGAAGACCAGACAGCATAATTGTGGGTTTCTTGTGGACTGCATCAGAGTGGTGGTCAATTTTCATTATTAAGTTTGGTTTTCTTCAAATCTTGTCGGTAATGGAGACCTGCTAAATATGTTGCATTGATTTTTGTCTTATTTGAGGAGGGTGACTATTATTGTCATAATCTGCCACCCCTGCCCCTCCACCCACCCGTAAGTTTTTCATACAAAGGTTGACAATTCTTTTACGCCTGCAGGTTGTAATCTGGCAATGATATTTAGACTGGATTTTGTTTTTTGCTTTTAGTGGAACGTCCTTGCCTTGGATGCCGAGAGCTGGTGTTTCGGAACTTGTCCAAGGTTTTGCCAGCCGTGAGCCGAGACATGACTGACTGGGTTCCTGCAACACGGGTTAAAGCATCCCAGCTCTTGATTTTGTTGCTGCTCCATGCTGAGGATCACATCACGCAGCACATGGAGCTGCTGCTCAGTACCATGTATCGGTCGTGTTCAGATGAGGAGACATCTGTGGTTCAGAACGTATGTAGTTGCCTTCTACTGCTGTCCCGCAAGAGCAATATTTCAGTTAGCACTGATGACTGCTTCATACTGAGGTGTCTGAAAGGCTTTGACTCCTTTCACTATTGTATGCAACAATTAGTCTCTAACTGCATGCCACATAACTGCAGAAATTATTTCCAGTAAAACATCCAGTGAAAAATCTTGGCATATAAAACTAGAAAAATATGCCTCCACTTCTTCACAGAATTGAAGTCCATGGGATAAAATAATAATAATAATCTTTATTATTAAGTGGCAATAGAAGCATGGATACAAAATTGGTTGAAGGATGGAAAACAGAAATCTATTTATGAATGGCTGATCTTCATACTGGACTGAGGTACTTGGTGAACTTGCTGAAAATTCAGTACCAGGGCCAGTTGGGCAGCATGGCGGCACAGTGGTTAGCACTGCTGCTGCACAGCGCCAGCGACCCGGGTTTGAATCCGACCTTGGGTGACTCTGGAGTTTGCATGTTCTCCCCGTGTCTGCATGGGTTTCCTCCGGGTGCTCCAGTTTCCTCCAACAGTCCAAAGATGTGCAGGTTAGGTGGCTTGGCCATATCAATTGGCCTTTAGTGCCCAAAGGTTGTAAGTTAGCTAACGGGGATGCGGCGGGAGGGTGGGCCTAGGTAGAATGCTCTTTTGAGGGTCGCTGCAGACTCGATGGCCCAAATTGCATCCTCTGAACTGTAGGGATTCTGTGACGATGCTGTTTTTGATCAGCACTACGACTAGAATGTGGGGCTACAAGGCACGATGATAAAATATACTGATTACAAGAAATGTTGAAGTGTAGTAAACTATTTAGGTGTTTGAGAATAGACTTCAAAACGACATAGGCAAGCTGAAGGAATGGCCAGACACATGGCAGCTGGAATGTTTGAAAGTGGCAGGAGAGTTTAACAAACCAGTTGATGAAGGATACTGGATTCTAGACTTTTAAACAGGTAAGGAGTACAAAGGCCAGGAAGTTATGCGAAAGCACAAATTTGTTCCCAGCTGGAGTAATGTTGAATTCTGGGCACCAGTCTTTGGGAAAGGGCTTTACTGGAGATTTAATGGAATGGTTTGGCGGATGTGGTATTACACTTGAATGGGTAAACTGGAGAAGCTGGGGTTGTTTCCTTAAAGCAGTGGAGGCTAAAAGGAGATTTGAGAGTGGTGTTTGTAACCATGGAAGGTTTAGAATATACAAATAAAGAGAAAGTTTTCAATGACTGTAGGATTGATAACCGGCTGGCACTGAAGTAAGGTGATTTGCAAAAGTGACCATAAGACCATAAGACATAGGAGCGGAAGTAAGGCCATTCGGCCCATCGAGTCCATTCCACCATTCAATCATGGCTGATTCAACTCCATTTACCCGCTCTCTCTCCATAGCCCTTAATTCCTCGAGAAATCAAGAATTTATCAACTTCTGTCTTAAAGACACTCAACGTCCCGGCCTCCACCGCCCTCTGTGGCAATGAATTCCACAGACCCACCACTCTCTGGCTGAAGAAATTTCTCCTCATCTCTGTTCTAAAGTAACTCCCTTTTATTCTAAGGCTGTGCCCCCGGGTCCTAGTCTCCCCTGCTAATGGAAACAACTTCCCTACATCCACCCTATCTAAGCCATTCATTATCTTGTAAGTTTCTATTAGATCTCCCCTCAACCTCCTAAACTCCAATGAATATAATCCCAGAATCCTCAGACGTTCATCGTATGTTAGGCCTACCATTCCTGGGATCATCCGTGTGAATCTCCGCTGGACCCGCTCCAGTGCCAGTATGTCCTTCCTGAGGTGTGGGGCCCAAAATTGCTCACAGTATTCTAAATGGGGCCTAACTAATGCTTTATAAAGCTTCAGAAGTACATCCCTGCTTTTATATTCCAAGCCTCTTGAGATGAATGACAACATTGCATTTGCTTTCTTAATTACGGACTCAACCTGCAAGTTTACCTTTAGAGAATCCTGGACTAGGACTCCCAAGTCCCTTTGCACTTCAGCATTATGAATTTTGTCACCGTTTAGAAAATAGTCCATGCCTCTATTCTTTTTTCCAAAGTGCAAGACCTCGCACTTGCCCACGTTAATTTCATCAGCCATTTCTTGGACCACTCTCCTAAACTGTCTAAATCTTTCTGCAGCCTCCCCACCTCCTCCATACTACCTGCCCCTCCACCTATCTTTGTATCATCGGCAAACTTAGCCAGAATGCCCCCAGTCCCGTCATCTAGATCGTTAATATATAAAGAGAACAGCTGTGGCCCCAACACTGAACCCTGCGGGACACCATGAAGAAACACATTTTCTTTTTTTTTAAATCTATTTTATTGACGTTTTTCAAACAAAAATTTCCCTTTTTACAACTTAATAAAGGAATATACATTAAACGTTATTTAAATAATATATTAAACTAACAACAGATGGAAAAAAAAAGATAAACAAAAAGCAAATATCAACAACTAGCAAAGAAAAAAACAAAAACAAGGAATGATACTCCGCTGGGCTACCAGGGACGCAAAGGCCAGAATACCGGCCTCTTTCGCCTCCTGCACTCCCGGCTCGTCCGTTACCCCAAATAATGCCAACCCCCAGCTCGGTTTGACCCGGGCTTTCACCACCTTGGACATAGTACTCGCAAAACCCATCCAGTGCCGGACACGACCAGAACATGTGAGTGTGGTTCGCCGAGCTTCCCGAGCACCTCCCACACCTGTCCTCCACCCCAAAAAACCTGCTCAGTCTTGCTTCCGTCATATGCGCTCTCTGTAGAACCTTAAATTGAATCAGGCTAAGCCTGGCACACGAGGACGAGGAATTTACCCTACTTAGGGCATCTGCCCACAGCCCCTCCTCAATCTCCTCGTCTCTCATCTCCCTGTATATTTCAGACACTTTACCTTCTCAAACCCATGCCCCCGAAATCACTCTATCCTGGATCCCTTGCGTCGGGAGCTGTGGAAATTCCCTCACCTGTTGCCTCGTAAATGCCCTCACTTGCATGTATCGGAAAGCATTCCCTGGTGGCAACTTATATTTTTCTTCCAATGCTCCCAAACTCGCAAACGTCCCGTCCACAAACAGGTCCTTCAGCTTCCTAATTCCTGCTCGCTGCCAACATTGAAATCCCCCATCTATCCTCCCCGGGACGAACCTGTGGTTATTCCTTATCGGGGACCACGCCGAGGCACCCGTCACTCCCCTGTGTCGTCTCCACTGCCCCCAGATCTTCAAGGTCGCCACCACCACTGGGTTTGTGGTGTACCTTTTCGGGGAGAACGGTGGCGCTTTTAGGCTCGTTCCCTTACAGGACGCCATCTCCAGCCTTTTCCACGCCGCCCCTTCTTCTTCCCTCATTCACTTACAGACCATCGACACATTGGCGGCCCAATAGTAGTCACTCAGACTCGGCAGTGCCAATCCGCCTCTGTCCCTACTGCGCTGCAGGAACCCCCTCTTTACCCTCGGGGTCTTTCCCGCCCACACAAAGCTCATAATGCTCATGTCTATTTTTTTTAAAAAGGCCTTTGTAATCAGGATGGGGAGGCACTGAAACATGAAAAGAAACCTCGGGAGGACCACCATTTTAACCGCATGTACTCTGCCCGCCAATGACAGGGACACCATATCCCACCTCTTAAAGTCTTCCTCCATCTGCTCTACCAGTCGCGTCAGGTTAAGTTTATGTAGGGTTCCCCAGTTCCTGGCCACCTGAATCCCCAGGTATCGAAAATTCCTTGCTACTCTCCTCAGCGGCAGAGCATCTATCCCCCTGCCCTGTTCCCCGGGGTGCATCACAAACAGTTCGCTCTTTCCCATATTTAATTTGTATCCCGAGAACTCTCCAAAGTCCCTGAGTATCTGAATTACCCCTGGCATCCCCTCTACCGGGTCCGCCACATATAGCAGTAAATCGTCTGCATATAGTGACACTCGATGTTCCTCTCCCCCTCTAAGCACCCCCCTCCACTTCTTAGAGTCCCTCAGCGCTATGACCAATGGTTCAATTGCTAAGAAAAACATTTTCACACACGTGGTTAGGAATGCACTACCTGAGAAGATGGTGTATACAGATTCAATAGTAGGTCCTCGGTGTCGTGAGGCAATAGTGATAACCAGTGTGCCTCTGTGCCGCCCCAAGGATGAGAAAGACTCCTGATATATAGAAACTGTAGTGCTTTAATCCAGCACTTGTTTTGAAGATACTATTGTCGCTGTTGTTTACAGTGACGGATGTTGGAAAATAAATTATTTTATTTACTTTGCCATAAGTGTTACCAGATGTAAATGTTTTGTTTTGCAGGAGCAGCCTCCCAATCATAAGATTATGCATTTATTTCCCAGGACTGCCTGTCAATCTAGCCAGTTCAGTTCAGTACCCACATGTTACTGGATAGAGTGGTGCAGGGAAATTAGTTGATCCAATTTACCCAGGACCAATCTCTATGGGGAAAATACTGTCTTAAAATGCTTTCAACCAAACAAAAGAGAGGAACTCTTGTATTCTCGTTCATGGTATACTTTCATTATGTTGCCTTGTCTAACATTCACTGAGCATCTTGCTTTGCCAGGTTAGTATTCAATTACGTACTGAACTAGTCTGCAGAACATTGCTCATACCGTTCTTGGCTGGTACCATAAACTTGCTTTCTTCTGAGGTTTTAAAGGGGATGATCCTGTCTGCGTTCATGGGGGGCAGTCCTCTTCCAATTTCCAAGGTAGCAAACCAGGTGCATTAACAGAGACCCTATTGCACACAACATGGTTGATTCCCATTCATATAAACAGTGCTGTAACTAAGTGAGAAATAATCATGTTTACATATTCAAAGTGGTTTTAGTTGAAGGAGTAGCCTTTTCTTTTTATACTGGCTGTTCAGAATTATCGCGCAGAGGTACAGTGCAAAAGAGATTGAAAGGTAGGCAGATTGGCTGAATGTTCTGCCTCCTTTGATTGCTAAAGCAGCTACATGCAGTTTATTGTTTCACAACATGAGGAATGACAATAACTTTCATCACCTTAAAGGTGACTTGTTCTGTTTTTAAGAATTATTATACCAGTCATTGTTGAGGCATGAGCATATCCTAAGAGAGGAAACAAAGAGTAGGGATAAATGGGTCCTTTTCAAATTGGCAGGCAGTAACTAGTGGGGTACCACAGGGATCGATGCTGGGACCCCAGCTATTCACATATATCAATGATTTGGATGAGTGAACAAAATGTAACATCTCTGAGTTTGCAGATGATACCAAATTAGGTGGGAGGGTGAATTGTGACGAGGATGCAGGGATATGAATAGGATGGGAATAGAGGGATACGGACCCCGGAATTGTGGAAGATTTTAGTTTAGACGGGCAGCATGGTCAGCGCAGGCTTGGAGGGCCAAAGGGCCTGTTCCTGTGCTGTACTTTTCTTTATTCTTTGTTGGGCGAGTGGGCAAATCAATGGCAGATGCATTATAATTTGGATAAGTGTGAGGTTATTCACTCTGGAAGCAAAAACAGGAAGGCAGATTACTACCTGAATGGTTGTAAATTGGGAGAGGGGAGTGTGCAATGGGACCTGGATGTTCTTGTGCACCATTCCTTGAAGGTAAGCATGCGGTAAAGAAGTGTTATGGGCGAGGTGTTTTCAGAACCCCAAAATGTATCATGCAGTTCATCCAACCTCCCCCTTTAATGGATTGTTGCTTTTGAAGCACGCGGCTTGTTCCCCAGTGTGATATTACAATTATGGACACGTAGTTTTTAACACAAAACAATGTTCATTCTATGAACTCAACTTAACCTTTTCAATAAACATTGGATCCCTTAACACCCCTTACTTCAAAGATAACCCTGAAAATATTACAACACTAAATAATCCTTCAGTTATTCCTTTTAACATCCATGAGACTTAACACCTTTAAACAGAAACACATCAGGTTAAAGGCTTTACTATTATGAGTTTAAAACACCCAAATGACCCAGAGATAGTCTTTCATGGCAGAGATCACAGCAGATCCAGCTCACTGCAAAATACAGACACACACCCAAGCTCTTTTTTAAACTGAAACTTCAAAATGGCTGAACTGAGCTCCGCTCCACCCACTCTCTGACATCACTGTTTTCTTAAAGGTACATTGCTTAAACATCCATTTCTTGAAGGTACTCTCACATGACAAGGCTAATGGTATGTTGGCCTTCATTGCAAGAGGTTTCGAGTATAGAAGCAGGGATGTGTTGCTGCAATTGTACACAAGGCCTTGGTGAGGCCACACCTGGAGTATTGTGTGCAGTTTTGGTCTTCTTCTCTGAGGAAGGATGTTCTTGCTCTTAAGGGAGTGCAGCAAAGGTTTACCAGACTGATTCCAGGGATGGCGGGACTGTCATATGAAGGGAGATTGACTAGGTTGGATTGTTCTCGCTGGAGTACCGAAGAATGAGGGGGATCTCATTGAGACTTATAAAATTCTAACAGGACTAGACAGGGTAGATGCAGGGAAGATGTCACCAATGATGGGTGTGTCCAGAACCAGGGGTCACAGCCTGAGGATTATGGGTAAACCATTTCGAACAGAGATGAGGAGGCATTTCTTCGCACAAAGAGTGGTGAGCCTGTGGAATTCATTACCAGAGGAAGTAGTTGATGCTAAAGCTTTGAATATATTCAAGAGGCAGCTGGATATAGCACTTGGGGAGAATGGGATCAAAGACTATGGGGAGAAAGCAGGATTAGGCTATTGAGTTGGAAGATCAGCCATGATCGTGATGAATAGCGGAGCAGGCTCGAAGGGCCAAAAGGTCTCCTCTTGCTCCTATCTTCTATGTATCTAACACACACATACACACTAGAAGAATTTTTTTTGAAGAACAGTGATCATATTGCAATTAAACCCTTTTCTTTCTTGATAAAGCTAAGTTTTGTTTCTGGCTCAATGTAAGCAGTATTACTTCTACATCGCTAATAACAGCCTCTGCAGTCAGAAATCATTGATTTGCCGTGTAGATGTGTTTTTGGCCTGTGGTATTTTGTATTATATACAACTTCAAGCAATAGCAGTCTAGTTTTAGTCAAGTGTTGTAGATAAATAGGAAGTTGTAAATGATTTTGTGACATTTGCAGTGCAGTATTTGCTTTAAGCAAATCGGATACTTTCCTGGCTATGAAATGCATCAGGTCGTTGGGATCAAGCTTTCAGTTGCTACCTTTGACTTCTTCATACTCCTGTCATTGCAGTCTGTGAAGGCAGCAGAGCTGATTGGAACTTTTGTGGATCCCGATGTCTTTTTGAAATTGATCCTGACGGCCCTGGAAAAATCGGCCAGCACTGCTCACCTGATAGTGCTGAGCGCAGTCATCAGAGGCAGCTCAGTGCAAGTGCTCCACCCACATGTGCTGCGAATTGGAGCAACCCTGGCAATGCCTGACACGTGCCAAGCATCCCAAAAGGTAAATGTTAAAGGAGTGAAGGATTGTCACCTAGAAAGCTTGCAATGTTGTTGTAGCAAAGTTCCATAATTTTGCTACAAAAGCCAATCTGAAATAAAAATGAAAACGTTCCAAATACTCAGCACGTCAGGCAGTGTCTGTTGAGAGAGAATTGGTGTTAAAATTTCTAGTTGCTGACCTTTCATCAGAACTGGTAAAAGTTGATAGATGTGGTGGGTTCTAAACAGGTTACGGGGTCACGGAAAGGAGGGAGGGGAGGAAAGAACAAAAGCCGCTGGTACTGATTCTGCTGGTCTCATTTACAGCTCCTCTCGACCCATATTTTCTGTTTTCTACTCCATAATCGCCCGCCTCTGCCTTGCTCCATCAACCCTTTTGGCATTTAATCTCTTCTGCCTTTCACCTTATCATAGACCTTTGCCGCATGTTCTTTCCTCGCCACCTCCTTCCCCTTTTCCTGCTTCGGTACTTGCTTAAGGCCTGTTACATCTCTATTTTTTCCAGTTCTGATGAAAGGTCCTTGATATGAATTACTAACCATGTATTTCTTTCCATGGAGGCTGCTTGACCTGCTGAGTAGTTCCAGAATTTTCTGTTTGCATGTTCTTCATATATAATTTTGAAAAAGTTTTCATTAGAAACAACAAAGAGCTCTTATCCATGTGGAGGCTGAGACCTAATGCCACTATCTGTTGTCTGTCACACTATGTACGATATTGTTTTGGTTATTTTGGAAACCTGTCCGATTTATATGTGATTCATTATAAGCTTTCAAAAAAACAAAAGGAGGGAATAAAAGTAGAAAATGCTGAAAATACTCCGCAAGTATGCAGCACTTGTGGTGAGAAGCAAAATACTGCAGCAGCTGCAAATCTGAAATCAAAATGGAAAATGCTGGAGTTATTCAGCAGGTCCGGAAGTGTCTGCGGAGGGGGAAACAAGAGTTCTGGTTCCAGGTTTGTGACCGTTGATCAGAACAAGAGATGGGGGATTGGCAAATAGTGAGGAGTGCAGTACAATATTGCAGCTGTTGTATGTTTTTCAGTTTATTTGCCAGATGTTAGCAGTGCAAAGTATGGAATGACGATGTTATAGTAGGCGTTTGGGGTGAAGTATGCAAGTCAATGCTTCAAATGGTTGGCATGAAAAGTGCAGCTTAACTATTGATTATTATAAGAAGGGATGGGAAGGGGGGAAAAGCATTCTAGAAAGCGGGCAATTTTTGTCAAAAGGAAAAAAAATGTTTAGTGCTGGTTTATCTATTGCTGTCAGCTGAGCTTTTTACTATACTGAGGTTTTCCATACCAGATCTAACGAAAGAGCCAAAAATAATTGATGGGAACTCATGAACTTTGCAGTTGGATTAACTGCTTTTCAGAAAATAAGCATCCTACTGGCGCATTGGGCATTCATAGAATCTCTACAGTGCAGAAGGAGGCCATTCAGCCCATTGAAACTGCACTGGCCATCAGAAAGAGCACCCCACCTCAGCCCATTCCCCTGTCCTGTCCCCGTAACCCTACTAACCTGCACTTCTTTGTCACTAAGGGGCAATTTAGCATGGCCAATCCACCTTTGGACTGTGGGAGGAAACCGGAGCACTTGGAGGAAACCCACGCAGACACTGGGAGAAGTTGCAAACTCTACACAGTCACCCAAGGCCAGAATCAAACCTGGTTCCCTGGTGCTGTGAGGCAGCAGCGCTAACCACTGACTGGGCATTGTGCCCAGCTGTTTTGTGGCACTTCTTTTCAGCATATGTGACATTTTTGTGTTTTCTTGGATGAGGCAATAGGGAAGAAGGAATCCCCCCCAAAAAGCATGGTTTCCAAGTTAGCTGAGTGGTAGGAAACAGAGTCGTGGTGGATGGTTGTTTCTCGTAGAAAGTCTATCGTGCAGTTCCCAAGGGAATGGATTGGGATCACTATTTAAAATATTAACGACCTAGACTTGTGTACTTTGCCACGATTTCAAAATTTGCCGATGACACAAAATTTGTTATTATTGTGAGCTGTGAATAGTGATAAACTATAGAAGACAGGCTGGTGTAATGGGTGAATAATATGTGACAGATGAAATTTAACACAGAGAATTGTGAAGTGATTTATTTTAATCGGACATGGAAAGGCAGTATGAAATACGGATAGAATTGTAAAATGTGCGCAGGAGCAGAGGAGGTTCCTGGAGTTTGTATGCATGAACCGTTTTACGGTTGACAAAGGTTTAATAAGCTATGTGGTTACTTGGGCTTTATAAATATATGCGTAGAGTACAAAAGCAAGGAGGTTACGGTGAACCAGTGTAAGACCATAAGACATAGGAGCGGAAGTAAGGCCATTCGGCCCATCGAGTCCACTCCGCCATTCAATCATGGCTGATTTCAACTCCATTTACCCGCTATAAGACCAAAATGTAAAATGCATTCAGCCTCAACTTGAGTATTATGTCCAATTCTGGGCATCGCACTGCAGGAAGGATATGCAGGCATTGGAGAAGGTGCAGAAAAGATTGAAGTGAACAGATTGGCGACGCTGGGCTGTTCTCCTTCGAGAAGAGAAGATTGAGAGGAAATTTGATGGGAGGTGTTCAAAATCATGGGCATCTGGACAGAAGTGAAAGAGAAGATAAAGTAATGTGTTTCTTTAGCTCAGCATTGTTGAATGTTAAACCATTTTTCTTCTGGTGTAATGTTTCGAATAATTTTCTGTTCAGCCAGTGCAGCGCACCACTAACTTCATCGTTAAATTAGACAGCATTGAGAATTTTTGGTCCTGCTAATTGCTTTGACCTCATTATTTGTCTTGAATTTGTCATTTCTAAATTCATAGATAATCCAATTAATAATGAAACAGCCATATTTTCAAAACACTTCAATGCTTTTGTCAACTCTCTGGTAATAATCTCTGTATTTCAAGGTTTACATTAATTTTAAAAGCTGAAGCATTGAGCCTGAAGTAGTGTCATACTGGGCATTGAGCCAAACCTGTAGCCCAGGTTGTCTGAAAGGTTTGTCACAAACTAAAATAACAATGAATCAGACTATCAAAATGCTTACATAAATTACACTGATCGCTCCACCCTTTGTAATTCATCCTCGACCAACGTTATATGGAACAATAATTGTAACCAATTGGAACACAATAATTTGCACAATCAGGTTACCATGATTTGTTATTTGTTACCATGATTTGTTTTGATTTTAATAATTATTTTCTGATAAGCTTGCAAATTTGGACAACTTCATGACATTTCAACCTTCAGACATTTAGAAGTTTGGCTTGTTGCATACGTCAGAAACCCATTTGCTTGCACTTGAAACAATACATGAACCTTTAGAATGGATTGTATTAAAATTCAAGTAAAGTACTTCAGCAGAGGGTCTGCATTAACTAAGCAGTTTGGTTAAAATACCACCATTCTAGCTCATAATATGAAACAACCCTATTTTTCTTTCACTTAATCTCACAAATGTTAATGTGTTTTGAGTATGCTTATATGGTGTCCATAAGCAAAGAAAAGTAAAAGTTGGGACATTCTTAGTGGTTTCTGGAAGCCCTGTTTGTAACAAGTTGTCATCACTTGCTAGCTAGGCACTAACTGTCAGTGAGGAGGTTCATAGAATCCCTCCAGTGCAGAAGGAGGCCATTCAGCCCATCAAGTTTGCACCATCCCTTGCTCCGATAGAGCACCCCACCTAACCTTTGGGCAATGTTAGCATGGCCAGTTCATCTAACCTGCACATCTTTGGACTGTGGAAGGAAACCGCAGCACCCAGAGGAAATCCACGCAGACACAGGGAAAATGTGCAAACTCCCCACAGACAGTGACCCAAAGCCAGAATTGAATCCGGGTCCCTGGCGATGTGAGGCAACAGTGCTAGCCACTGTGCCGTGAGGTTGTTGGAAACCTAAAAGTACTGAGACTGTATTTTTAATGCAAGTTATGCTTTAGTGAAACATTACAAAATTACTAACGAGGGATTACTCCTCATACAGTAAAATGTTTCCTTATTTACATTTATAGGATGTACCTTAACCTTTCAATAACTGACCGCTTAATGGAATTTACTGGACCAATTTTGTGGTCACATTGAAAGGATTACTACTCTTAATGCCAAATGTCAGATGTCAAACGTATCTTTACTATTATAATAATTTTGTACTACTAAAATAAAGATGAAAACATGTTGAGCACTTAATTTCTACTTTTTTTGCCTTCCCAATTCATCCCTTTTTTTGCTGCTTTAACTTGCATTCATTTCTAGTGTCCTGCCATTTCTGTGCTCCTCCCTCAATTTTCCTAAACATACTGTTTTACACTGAGATAGTTTCAATGGATTACCACAGCCCTTAGCTCATGTGACCAATCCTCTTGCTCATCACCTGAGGACCAAGTCAATACTATTTTGGTCAATTTACAGCAGTTCCCATTGCTGAGAAGGAAATTGAATTTGAATATCATCTGTTGTGCTTGCATGACGTGATTTCCACTAATGAAAGTGAAAGTGTCTTGTATCAGAATAAACTTTGTTCCTGGTTGGGTGATGAATCAATGCACTTCAAGCTCCACTAATGTTCATGTGCATTAATGCCTTTCAGTTGAGATCTACATCCTTTCCCTTTTAATCGGGATATTGCAGCAGTACCATGCCATGAAGTGTTTGAAGTGTGTTTTCATGCTAATCAGTCATTAATGCCATACTATCTCAGAATCACATTTTCCTTTCTGCAACCTCTTGCGACCTCTTTGGCTATTGTAACTTTCCCACTTAAGTCTTCATATAAACAGTTAGATCATCTCGGCTCTGGCCTCCCATGCACTTTGACATTCTTTCTATCCAAGACTACCAATCTAAAGCCAGATGGCACACACACCCCACTTCTCAGTTTAATATTGGCTATTATCTCTGTCAGGCTGCTGCCAACACACACACCTTGCACAACTTGTTAGGCAAAGCATCCACCCGCTACTACTGTGCCTTTGTCAGGATCCAGCTGTCGGCACCACACACAGGTAGTAACTGGACACCACCATTGCAGGAAGGATAGTTGCCACTGATTGTTTTCCAATATGGTTTTTATCTTTTTTCCAACTTTTTCGTATTTCTTTTCATTGCCAGCCTCATCAAATGTGTTACATATAGTTCACCGCATGGGCACATTTAAAAATACTTCATATGGTAAATGAACGTGCAACTACTATCTCTAGACAAAGCAAGAGTTACTACCGAACACTTAACATTTGTTCAACCATTTCTTTGAGGAAAAAAAGGGGAGAATTTTCCTTGCATCAAATAATTTGTATAGATTTGACCTGGATACAAATTCCTTCTACTGATCAGAGCCAGGTGTTAATAATGACTGCTGAAGAGAATATATGATGATCAGCCGAACTGCAAATTGAGATTCTTTGTTGTAAAAAGAAATTCACTCCTTTCAAAAAGTGTTCAGTGTCTTCACTGGAGGTATTTGCCCCTGTGTCCTTAGCCAAATTTTGCACCTGGCAGCCCAGCTGAATGAAATTGGATCCATGCCTTTGAAATCTGTTGCATTAATGACAGCCTACATGAAAATGGTATGAGAAAATAGATTTGCGGCTTTTGTCTAAACAAGTTCGGGAGAAAATATTGTGTTTGTACAAAAGGAGCAGTGCTTGGAACACATTGAGGTCACACATACTGGGTCTTGATCTCTCTTTTAGATTAGCAATAATCTTTTGGCAGTTTCATAAAACCAGCAATCAAATGAATGGAAATAAAGGGTTTGAACTATGCAACAAAACAATATGGGGGGGAAAAAATAAAGATTCAAGGATGATGTAGAAAAGTATATCTGTCAGTGTCAGTCAGTCTTATCAAAACTGTTTATCAGCTAGCAATGTTATACCAGGAAACCGGTTTGAAATTTTATCTTGTGCCTGCTGCTTCTCCTAGCAGGAAGTTGATGTATATGAAGCAGCTGATGACCTGTGGGAAGCGCGTAGGTTCCATTCCCACCAGAAGAGTCATACCATTTTTAATGTATAAAAAGCACATGCATGTTTATAATGATGTTAATTTATTTAATATAGCTTTGGAATCAAATTTGCAACAAATTTCCATGAAGGCCAAGTAAATTCCCATGGGATTCTATTCATACGCACAAAAATAATCATAAGTGCAAGAGTGAAATAGGATGTGAATTTCAGGTGCAAAAATATTGATTCTTTTATTTTCTCCTTTATGATACTTTAGGTGGAGTATTTGGAACATTTGCTTGGATGTGTGCAGATCTTAATTACTGTCTGTGGTAAGCAATGCAGTGAAATCAATCTGCCACTGCTTAAAGTGCTGGTGACCATTGCGTCCTTAATGCCTGACCAGGAACTGGAAAACAAGGTATTACAAAGTGAAAAAACCCATGCAGTTAGTTGAACAAAGTTCATGTGGAACACAGCAATTGTTCCTTTTTTAGCCAACCATTTCAAAAGACTGAATGGGTTCACCGTTCTAGCTTTCATTTTAAGTACATGCCTATTTATAGCTGAATTTCCATCTTGCAATGTGTTTGACTTTTCTGAGTTGAAGTGGCTTTGAATGGACGACATGTTGACTTGGTTGAATTCAGCCCAATTTTTAAACCTGATGGAAAGAACATTGAATGTCAGCTGTGGTCCAGTTGGTACCACTCTTGTCTCTCAGTAGGTTGTGGGTTCAAGTTCCACTCTTCTGCTAAGCCCAAAAATCAACGGTGACACTCCAGTGCAGTACTGAGGGAGTGCTGCACTGTTGAAGGTGTCGTCTTTTGGATGAGAAGTTCAAACTGAGGCCGCATCTGCCCTTTTAGATGGATGTAAAAAATTGCATGGCACTCTTTCAAATGTAAAGCAGGGGAACTATCCCTGATATCACGGCCAGTGTATATATGTCTCAATCAACATCACAAACAGGATATTTGATCATTATCATATTGCTGTGTGGGAGCTTGCTGTGTGCAAACTGCTGCGTTTCCTACATTACAACAGTGGCTACACTTCAAAAATACTTTGACTGTAAAGAGCTCTGCGACTCTGCTGGTCCTGAAAGGCATTTTTTTTTTCTCGAATGGAATAATTCAATGTCAGTCACTCATCCATAGTAAAGTTTGTTCCTGGCTGTATTTTCTCTCTTACTTGCATCATTATTTATGCCCTATCTTTATCCATCCCTTCTCTTATCCAATCTAGTTGACGGTTTCTCTGAAAAGGTGCATTAAAATTGCTGTTGCTTATATTGTGGTGTAAAGACTGCTTTGATTCTGTCCCCCGCTTCTATGTTGTGGTTTTGCTTATATTTTCAGCTTCACTGTACTTTCCATAGCTAGTTAAAGGACAGTCAGCATGGATTTAAGAATGACAAGTCATGTTTGACTAACCTGGCAACATTTCCAAATGATTTCTGGTATGGTGAGTTGGATAAGTGCAGTTAATGTATGTTTCGATTTTTGGAAAACATTTGGCAATATTCCATATCTCCAATTAAGCAGTTATGAGCAGTCAGGAGGTTACAGTTGAGACCTTTTGCTATTTTAATGTCTGTGCTTTGGTTGAGGATATAGAAAGTTAAACTGACAAGTTGGTAGATGATGAGGCGCAAAAGGATTCTGCTTTTTTGACACTAAAGGAATAAGTCTTTACCTAACCCAGGAAGCTTGTTTTAAATTAAACCATCTTGGAACAAATTAACCCTTTCTGTAAGCTGGCATCGGAGTGGCTGGGCGGGATTCACGCTGCCCCCCCCCCCCCCCCCCCCCCCCCCCCCCCCCCCCCCCCGACGATTCGTCGGAGAATCCCGCCCAAGGTTCCTCCTCTGGTGTGGGGTGTCTAAAGGTTACCAAATGAGGAGTGTGTCGGGTAAAGGGCTCTCATCGGACTCAGAAGGCACATTTAATAATAATCGCTTATTGTCACAAGTAGGCTTCAATGAAGTTACTGTGAAAAGCCCCTAGTCGCCACATTCCAGCGCCTGTTCGGGGAGGCCAGTACGGGAATTGAACCCGCACTGCTGGCATTGTTCTGCATTACAAGCCAGCTGTTTAGCCCACTGTGCTAAACATGGCATAGGAGGGGACAACATGGCAGATTAATCGGTCGTCGTTGCTGGCTCAGTGGTCGACTGAGAAGTTGGTGGAGATTTTGATAGGGAACTTAGAAGGTGGAGACAGGTGTCACGGACGATCTGGCAAAAGGGACTGAACCAACTTGGGCAGCTCTAGAAAGGGTGGAGTGGTGGTTGGAGGTGCAGAACTCACCGGTCCAGAAAGTGGAGAAGACATTCTCCGAACCCGATAATCCGATCGCTTCCTCGGAGGCAGAGGCAATGTTGGCGGAGGGGTAAACAATAATGAAAGCCAAGATCGACGACCTGGAGAATCGCTCCAAATGACAAAATGTGAGGATCGTTGGGCTGCCCAAAGGCATAGAAGGTGCAAAGGCCGCAGAGTATGTGCAAAGATGTCCGGGCAGCTGGTGGGGCACGGTGTCTTTGCACGCCCTCCCGAAGTAGACCAGGCCCATTGGTCATTGAGGAAGAAGCCCAGATCTGGGGAGCCGCTATGGGTGATCATAGCCTGACTCTGCAGGTAATTAGACAAAGAAAAGACCCTGAGATGGGTGAAGGAAACACCAGAGTGCAAATAGGAAGGCCACACCGTTAGAATTTATCAAGACCTGGGAGCAGAACCAGCGAAAAGGCGAGTGGGGTTTAATAAGGCCAAGTCTGCTCTTTATAAGAGCAAAGTGAAATTCGGAATGGTGTACCTGGCTTGCCTATGGGTCATTGCTGGGGACAGAGACCTTTATTTCAACATCCTGAAGGAGGCAAACAATTTGATCATGGACCGGGTGGGGGGGGAGACATTTAAATGTATTGGATGGAGGGGCAGTATGGTGGTGCAGTGGTTAGCACTGCTGCCTCATGGCACCGAGGACCCAGGTTCGATCCCAGCCCTGGGTCACTCTCTGTGTGGAATTTGCACATTCTCCCTGTGTTTGCGTGGGTCTCGCCCCCACAACCCGAAGATGTGCATGGTAGGTGCTTTGGCCTCGCTAAATTGCCCCTTAATTGGAATTTTTAAAAAAATGTATTGGGTGGTTTCACCTGTGGTGAAGTTTTGGATGTGTTTTTCTTGTTTTCACTGGGTTTTCCCGCTTTATTTTGCTGTTTCTATTTTACAAATATTTTGATTCAAACCAGAGCATTCGTAAGCATAAACACATTCAACAAACGTAACACAATCCCCACAGTTTGACATTTTTCCCCGTTTTCTCCCCTTAACATCCCCCCAAAAGGGACAAGAACAACCTCCATCTCGCCCAGAATCCACCCTCCGAGCCACTAAGGGTGAACTTAATATTTTCCAACTCCAGGAATTCTGCTCCATCCCCCAGCCGCACCAACATCCTCAGTGGCTCCACCAACCTCTCCAGGAGAGTTCACCACCGATCGATCAGAGTGGCAAAGTCCACTGCATCAGCCCCCTGCCCTCTGACAGCTCCGACACCCCAAAGATCACTACTAAAAGGCCCAACGGCATCGCCGCCTCCATAATTTTCAATATTGCATCAAATATCAGGCCCCAAATCCCCACCAATCTCAAACATGACCAAAACATGTCGACATGATTTGTCGTGCCCCCTCCACATCTTTCACACTTATCCTCTACCTTTGAAAAGAACCCCCCTCCTCGCCCGTATCATGTGCGTCCCATGCACCACTTTGAACTGTACCAAGCTCAGCCTAGCATAGGACGATGTTGCATTTATCCAGTGCATACTCCCACTCCACGCACACTATTTCAACTCCATGCTCGTCCTCCCACTTCCGTGTCACCTCCTCAATTGGTGCCCATCAACCATCCGTAAACATCCGCAGCTCATCTGGCGAGAACAACCTGTCCAACAAGGCGTGCTCCTGGCAACTGAGGGAACAAGGGCACCTCCTTCTGCACAAAATCCCATAACTGTATGTGCCTGAACTCCTCTTCTTTCCTCCCTCGCCCTTCACCCGTTCCACCCCTTGTCTATGCCACCATCTATATGTCGCATCCATCCTTGCTGGTTAGAACCTGTGATTCTCACAAACAGGAGCCAGCACTGACATACCCAACACACCAAAATGCCGGCTTAGCTGGTTCCAGACATTTAAGGATGAAGCCACCACAGGACTCACCATATATCACCTCAGGGCAAACGGAATGGGGGCTGCAGCCAGAGCCCTCAAACGTACTACCACATGCAATGCCTCCTCCACCTGCATCCACTCCGCCCCTCCACTCCCACCACCACCAGACCTCCTCCACGTTCGCCGCCCAGTAGTAATACAACAAATTTGGGAGTGCTAGCTGCACCCACTTGCTGCTTCCTTTGAAAAAACACCCATTGAAACCATGGCGCCTTGCCAGCCCACACGAAAGCCGAGGTTAACCTGTCCATCTTGCAAAAGAATGCCTTTGGCAGGAATATCAGGAGGGACTGAAACGCAAACTGAAATCTCGGCAGGATGTTCATCTTGACCATCTGCACCCACCCTGCTAATGAAAGTGGGAGGGCATCCCAGCTCTTCAGATCCCCTTTCACCCCCTCCACTAAGCCGGGCAGTTTCCATTGATACATCATGGCCCAGTGATGAGCCACCTGAATACCCAAATACCTGAACCGACTGGCCAGGTTAAATGGTAGAGTCCCCCTCCACAGGGCATACACCGGAAACACTTCACTTTTGGTCATATTCAACATGTAGCCCGAGAAAGCGCCAAACATCTCCAACATGCCCATTATCCTATCCGTACATTCCAATAGATTGAAAATATACAGCAACAAGTCATCTGCATACAACAAGACTTTACGGTGGCTCAGTGGTTAACACTGCTGCCTCACAGTTCCAGGGACACAGGTTCAATTCTGGCTTTGGGTGATAGACTGTATGGAGTTTGCACTTTCTCCTTGTGTCTGCATGGGTTTCCTCCGGGTGCTCCAGTTTCCCCCCACAGTCCAAAGATGCAGGTTAGGTGGATCGACCACGCTAAATTGCTCCTTCGTGCCCAAAAGATTAGGTGGGGTTACGGAGATAGGGTGGAGTCATGGGCTTAAGTAGAGTGCTCTTTCCAAGGTGTAAACTCAGTGGGCCAAATAGCTGCCTTCTGCACTAAACCACTAAAGAGTCGGAAAATACCTTCAGGAGATGTGGAGCCAATTCCACCGCAAACAATTTTTATAAAAGGCAACCGGGAAACCATCTGGTCCTGCCGCTTTCCCTGACTGCATCAACTCAATCACCTCTATATCCTCCTGTAGCTCCAACGGAGCCTCCAATCTCTGCCCCCTTTCCCTCCAATCTCCCGGAACACCAGCCCGCCCAGAAACTGCCCCATCTGTGCCCCCTCCCACTGAGGTTCAGACCGACACAGCCCCCTATAAAAAGTTTCAAATGCTTTATTAATTCTCTTTGTCGTCGTTTCGTCACGAACTCACCCTCCACATCCCTCAATTGAACTGTCTCCCATGTCACCTCAGTTGATAAGTTAACAGGCGTAGCCTTCTCCCCCTACTGAGGATCAGACAGGCTTTGTGAAGGGCCGACAATTGTTGGCCAACAGAAGAAGACTCCTGAATGTTGTGATATTGCCCTCATCGGATACCAAGCCAGAAGTAATAATCTCCATGGACGCGGAGAAGGTGTTCGAGCAGGTGGAATGGAAGTATCTTTTTGAGATACTGGCGAGGTTTAGCTTTGGACCTAGGTTCATCTTGTGGATTAGATTGTTTACACCCCACTGTGGGCATTCAGGAGGTGGGATGAGTTCTACTTGAGATAGAAGCTGTTTATCTCCTTTAAGAATTGGTCGACATCAGCAAGTGGGGGTGTTGGCATAAAAGAGGGACATATGGAATGGGTTGGTGAGTTTTTAAAATTATATAAGTTGTTCAAAGTGTTTGTTGCTTATGTTTTAAAACGGAAAATGTCTTGAATAAAAATATTTTCAAGAAAAATAATTAATATTTAGGCACCATACGTGTGTGCAAATATTTTTCTGAGTATATTTGATTGTGAATGCCAGGAGCTGCTTTGTAGTCCAATGTATTCATATGCAGTCATTGGAAATGTTTCAGAGAACAAATCTAGTCTCTGATCCTGTGTGATAACTGTTGCTGCTGATTCCAACGGCTAATTATTTTTTTTTAAATGCAATGAAGCAAAAGAAATAAGAAGTGTTCAGTTTCCATTTGCCTCCTCCAGGGGAAAAAAAAACACTGTAGCTATTTTCAACTTGTCCCATTTCCTGATCTGATTGGAGTGGGCAGAATGAATTAGAGTTTTCCAATTCCAGGTGAAACACAGTTTGTGTGGGGAAGCCTGATATTTACTTTTGATAATGTCGCTCTTTAGGGAGACACCTTAGGGATAGAAAAAAAAATGGAAAAAGTGCACTTAAGAGATTCTCTCATCTTTTCTTGGGTGTTCTTGTGCAATACATAATTTGCTTGCAGCAAGGAGAGACAGTTGACAAACCTCAGTACCATAACCAACCATTGAGGTGATACGCAAGATCAGTTCAGGCACCTCCAATGCTCTCCTTCCCTATGGTAAAATGATTGGTCTTGACTTGTGTAGAACTACAGGTTTGAACCTTTATCCTGCCACTTTGTGATGGAGCTCAGTGAGTAACAGTGTGCCATGCCACATAGGTGGCAATGCACTTGTTCAACTTGTGTGGTGAGAACCTTGGAAAAATACATTTCGGAATAATTTTCACATCCTTCAAAATAAACTCTGGGTTGAATGTCCCACTCTTGTTTATTGCACCACTTATTCTCAAATCATTGAAAAACAATACCTCCTTTTTGAAATCTCACACCAAAGCGTCTATTCATGCAGGAGCCTTTAGATTGACTATGTTATTCAATAGGAGGTCAGGTCTGGTCTGCCTTAATAGCTCAGATTCTGAATTGCCTTTGTAGCCTCTAAAATGTGCCAACCTTTCTCTGATAACGTTCTCAGAAGTGAACTTCTTTGTGTGACATTAAGATTTGAACTCTGAAAGCTGACTTTGAATCCAACCCAGATAACAAAAGGCTGCGGACGTCACATGTGAAGTTAACTTGGAGCAGTCTCAATCAGATTTGTGATGGGCATGGTCCCACATCACAAATCACTCCCCATCCTCCTTCCCTCCACAGCCACACGGGTGGTTTTGCACGAGTTGTCTGTTTAAGTTAGAAAGAAGAAAGGCTTACATTTATGTAGCATCTTCATAACCTCCGAACATATTAAAGCCCTTGACAGCCAGTTAGTACTTTCTGAAGTGAAGTCACTGTTGGAATATAGGAAATGCAGCAGCCACTTTATACACAGCAAGCCCCCACAAACAGCAATGTGATAATGAAAATATCATCTGCTATAATGATGTCAATCAAATAAATATTGGTCAGGACACTGGGAAGAACCCCACTGCTTCTCTTCAGAATTGTGCCATGGGATCTTTTACATCCACTTGTGATGACGCCTCGTCCGAAAGATGGTACCTCTGACAGTGTGGTACTCCTTCAGTACTGCAATGGAAAAAGTGGCCTAGATTTTGTGTTCCAGTCCTTGGTGTACGACTTAAACCCACAACCTCTGTCTCAAAGGCAAGAATGTTACTCACTGAGCTATGTCCAAAAGCATAGCCTCTGTGGGAACAGCATGGAAAATGCACCCGGCACAGTGAGGGAGGGGTGCTGGTTTACAATTTCTCAAGTAGAATTTTAAAAATGTCATAAGATGTTTTAGTCCTGTAAAAACGTGAGCAAATCAAACGTTTGGAAAAAGCTGAGAACCTGAGGACTTTGGAAGCACAATTAATACATTCTTACCCTGGGTTTGAATCCAGCCGATAATGATGAGATGGGAGTCTGTTCTCTGGACCCACTGTAAGGGGTCGTGTGTGAAATAAATTTGGGCAGTCGCCATCCGTTTCCTAATGGGAACACGGCCACAGCACGGATTTTTCTGTATTTACACACAAATTAGCAACCTGTCTCTGAAAAACTGTGAGGACGGATGGTGTGCAAAATGAGCACAAATTCCTCCTTGCATGAACTGTAATTATTTAAAAATCTCGCATTTTAACATGGGCTTAATGTACAGTGAAACCTTTCCAGATCTGTTCGATGCAAGTGTCTTTTAATCCATTTATTGGCTGGAGCTACAGTCCTTGACTAGCAGCTCGAGCAGTATGCAGTAGGGATGGGCACAGGCCAGATGCTTGAAGCAGTGTATCTGGGAAGATACATTACACAGAATCATAAAGCACAGGTGGAGACCATTCCCATCATGTTTGTGCTGTCCCTTTGAAAGAATTATGCAATTAGTCCAACACCACTGCTCTTCCCCCGCAGCTGTACATTTTCTTTTTACATGTGTATATATATCCAGTTCCCTGTTGACTTATTATTAATCTGCTTCCACCAGCCTTTCAAACAGTCCATTCCATATGTAAGTCCAATATATGTGCAAGATTCATTGTGTTATTTTTCTCCACTGGATTTATCAGTTTATCTGGCTAAACTGTGGCTCATGCAGGCCTAAGTTTGTTTTAGCTGCCTGCTCTACTCTCGTGCTCTCCAATAGCGCTTTGGTTTAATGTAGGGCTGGATCTCTATTCAGGTCTCCTTCTTTTGTACTTGTCTGCTGACTGTGTAACTATCAAACTAAGTAATTTTGTGATCATTCATTCTAGCGCTGCAACCTCATGAACCCAGTCTGTTTGCTGCCAACAGATATCCGATGTGGAGGGCAAATTGGGTCTGCACTTCGAAGTCTGCTATTAACTGTACACTCTTGCAGCAAATTGCTTTTGCCAATATAGTGAGCTGCTATTCTTTTAACACATTACAAAATGAAATCTCCGAACTGATTACAGGTAGAGAAGACCTTAACCTCCCTTGCTGCAGCACAGAACTTGGATAACTTTTTGGATCTGTATAGACAGCATATAAGTGAGCTGATTGGATGGGTGGCTGACCAGCAGCACCAGTGGACCAATTACTCTGTACAGCACTTGCAGTTTGAAACTATTATTATTCAATCAGGTAAGGAAAATAGATTGTTATTCAGTCAAATTTTGAATCGCTGACATCTTGCAGTTTTCTTTTTTATATGTTGCGCAGGTAAATTAATTTTCCACTACTCGAAAAGTCATGGTAAATTTCAGAATATCAAAGCCCTACCCATATATAAAATGCTACACAGTGGAACATAAATAGAAGCTGGAGTAGGCCATTTGACCCTTTGAACGTACTCCTCGATTAAATAAGATTAGGGTTGATCTTGTATCTCAAGTCCACCTGCACTAATTCAATGTAGTTGAATTCCATTATTACAGAAAAATCTATTTTTCATTTAGTCAATCGTGCAATGTAGTTGTTGCTGGCTAGACCAGCATTTATTGCCCTTCCCTAATTGTCCTCGAGAAGGTAGTGGTGAGCCGCTGCCATGAACCACTGCAGCTGCACCCACAGTGCTGTTAGGTAGGTGGTTCCAGGATTAACGACAGTGAACGAATGGTGATATAGTTCCAAGTTGGGATAGTGAGTGGCTTGGAGGGAATTTTGCAGGTGCTGGTGTTCCCATTCATTTGGATTTTGGTTTATTGTCACGTGTACCGAGGTACAGTGAGAAGTATTGTTTTGCGTACAGTCCAGACAGATCGTTCCATACATGAACAACATAGGACATACGATAGATATACAATGTAAATACATAGACACAGACATTGGGTGAAGCCTACAGACTGTAGTCTGTAGAGAAGATGCATGGAGAGATCTGTTCAGACCATAAGAGGGTCATTCAGGAGTCTGGTAACAGCGGGGAGGAAGCTGTTTTTAAATCTGTTCGTGCGTGCTCTCAGACTCCTTTATCTCTTGCCTGATGGAAGAGGTTGGAAGAGAGAATGACCCGGGTGGGAGGGGTCTTTGATTATGCTGCCTGCTTTGCCAAGGCAGTGGGAGATGTAGATACTCAATGGATGGGAGATGGGTTTGCATGATGGACTGGGCTGTGTTCACGACTCTTAGTAGTTTCTTACGGTCTTGGGCCGAGCAGTTGCCATACCAGGCTATGATGCAGCCAGATAGGATGCTTTCTATGATGTATCTGTAAAAATTGATCAGAGTCAATGTGGACATACTGAATTTCCTTAGTTTCCTGAGGAAGAATAGGCGCTGTTGTGCTTTCTT
The DNA here is from genome assembly GCF_047496885.1 of Scyliorhinus torazame. Lineage (NCBI taxonomy): Eukaryota > Metazoa > Chordata > Chondrichthyes > Carcharhiniformes > Scyliorhinidae > Scyliorhinus > Scyliorhinus torazame. The sequence continues at coordinate 165,457,160 of NC_092723.1, forward strand.
GGTGGTAGTGTCAACATGGGTGGACCAGGACAGATTGTTGGTGATAGAACAAAGAACAAAGAAATATACAGCACAGGAACAGGCCCTTCGGCCCTCCAAGCCCGTGCCGACCATACTGCCCGACTAAACTACAATCTTCTACACTTCCTGGGTCCGTATCCTTCTATTCCCATCCTATTCATATATTTGTCAAGATGCCCCTTAAATGTCCCTATCGTCCCTGCCTCCACTACCTCCTCCGGTAGTGAGTTCCAGGCACCCACTACCCTCTGCGTAAAAAACTTGCCTCGTACATCTACTCTAAACTTTGCCCCTCTCACCTTAAACCTATGCCCCCTAGTAATTGACCCCTCTACCCTGGGGAAAAGCCTCTGACTATCCACTCTGTCTATGCCCCTCATAATTTTGTATACCTCTATCAGGTCGCCCCTCAACCTCCTTCGTTCCAGTGAGAACAAACCGAGTTTATTCAATCGCTCCTCATAGCTTATGCCCTCCATACCAGGCAACATTCTGGTAAATCTCTTCTGCACCCTCTCTAAAGCCTCCACATCCTTCTGGTAGTGTGGCGACCAGAATTGAACACTATACTCCAAGTGTGGCCTAACTAAGGTTCTATACAGCTGCAACATGACTTGCCAATTCTTATACTCAATGCCCCGGCCAATGAAGGCAAGCATGCCGTATGCCTTCTTGACTACCTTCTCCACCTGTGTAGCCCCTTTCAGTGATCTGTGGACCTGTACTCCTAGATCTCTTTGACTTTCAATACTCTTGAGGGTTCTACCATTCACTGTATATTCCCTACCTGCATTAGCCCTTCCAAAATGCATTACCTCACATTTGTCCAGGTTAAACTCCATCTGCCATCTCTCCGCCCAAGTCTCCAGACAATCTAAATCCTGCTGTATCCTCAGACAGTCCTCATCGCTATCCGCAATTCCACCAACCTTTGTGTCGTCTGCAAACTTACTAATCAGACCAGTTACATTTTCCTCCAAATCATTTATATATACTACAAAGAGCAAAGGTCCCAGCACTGATCCCTGTGGAACACCACTGGTCACAGCCCTCCAATTAGAAAAGCATCCCTCCATTGCTACCCTCTGCCTTCTATGGCCTAGCCAGTTCTGTATCCACCTTGCCAGTTCACCCCTGATCCCGTGTGACTTCACCTTTTGTACTAGTCTACCATGAGGGTGTGCCCATGATGGGCACACCCAGGAATTTGAAGCTGTCAACCATATCCACCTCGGCACCATTGATGCAGACAGGGGTGTGTATGATACTTTGCTTCCTCAAGTCAATGACCAGCTCCTTAGTTTTGCTGGCGTTGAGGGAGAGATTGTTGTCAATACACCATGCTGCTAGGTTCTCTATCTCCCTCTTGTAATTTGACTCATCGTTGTTTGAGATCCGATCCACTACGGTCGTGTCATCAGCAAACTTGTAAATGGAGTTAGAGCCACATTTTACTACACAGACATGTGTGTATAGGGAGTATAGTAGGGTGCTAAGTACGCAGCCTTGCGGAGCCCGGTATTGAGGACTATCGTGTTGTTGTTTATCCTTGCTGATTGTGATCTGTGGGTCTTTGTTTCTTCTTTGGCCCCGGTATGATGGTGGCATTTTTGAAGCATGTGGGAACTTCAAACAACTGTGGAACATCTGCCCACGTCCTTCTAGGTTCTAGATTTTGTGAGTTAAGAAGGTGCTGTTGCAGGAGCCTTGGTGAGTTGCTGCAGTGCATTCTGTGGTTCAGACGCACTACTGCCACTGTGTGTCTGTGGTGGAGGGAATGAAGTTTGAGTGTTGTTGGAGCTGCACTCATCCAGGCAAGTGCTTTGTCGATGGTGGACAGGCTTTGTTGTGTCTAGCCACAGTATTTATATGGTTAGTCCAGTTCAGACTCTGGTCAATGGTAACCCCCCCCCAGGATGTTGATATTGGGAGGTTCACCGATGGTAATGCCATTGAATGTCAGGGGAGATGGTTAGATTCTCTCTCATTGGAGATGGTCATTGCCTGGCATTTTTTAGGTGCGAATGTTGCTTGCTACATATCAGCCCAAGTAGCTCTGTCTTGACCTCTGTCTTGAATATGCTTGATTACTGAGTATCCATAGCTCTTTGGGGTACAAAATTCCAAAGATTGACAATCCTTTGAGCGAAGAAATGCCTCCTCATCGTGGTTCTAAATGACCGACCCCTTATTCTGAGGCTGTGACCCCTAGTTCTAGACTCCCTAGTTGTGGAGACATGTCCCAACATCTGCCCAATGAAGGCTTTTAAGATCTTTATGTTTCCAATAGATCACCTCCCATTCTTCTAATTTCTAGAAAATATAGGTCTTGTGTACTCAACTCTCCCCCTTGGATATTTTCCTCATTCCAGCAATCAGTCGAGTCAATCTTTGTTGCACACTCTGAAAGGCAATATTGTGCCCCTTAAGGAAGATCAAAACTCACCAAGGTTAGGTGGATTGGCCATGCTAAATTGCTCTTAGTGTCCAAAAAGGTTAGATTGAGTTAAGGGGATAGGGTGGGGGTATGGGCTTAAGTAGGGTGCTCTTTCCAAGGGCCGGTGCAGACTCGATGGATCAAATGGCATCCTGCACTGTACATTCTATGATTCTATGTAATTGTAATAAGAGCGTATATTACTACACTCAATTATTCACCTTCTACCAAATGTCAGGGCTATTTGCCATTTGAATGCATTCTTTTCAGTGTCCAGCATGAATGCTCCTTCCCTTATGGTTTGTAATGACAGCTCCAATCTATTAACATTTTTAAAATTAATTATAAGCACTTTTTGCAAACAAATCCAACTTGTTAATATTCAATTGTGCTTTATTTTTCAGTTTAAAAAAAATATATATTTATTAAAGTTTTTTAACACACTTTTTCTCCCATACAAACAATAACGCCCCCCACCCCCGTAACAAAATAACAAGAAATCGCACTGAGCAAGATATATACATGACAAAATGGTATATTTACATAGCTTTATACACTGGCTCTCTCCCACACGTACCAGTTTCCCCAACCCTTCATGTTATCTCTTGCTCATCCACCCCCCCCCCCCTCAAGCAATCCCCCATTCCCCCCCCCACTTCCCAGGACGCGCCCCCCCCCCCACCCCCCCCCCCCCCCCCCCCCCCCCCCCCCCCCCCCCCCCCCCCCCCCCCCCCCCCCCCCCCCCCCCCCCGGGTTGCTGCTGCTGCTGACCAACCTTCCTCTAACGCTCCGCGAGATAGTCTAGGAACGGCTGCCACCGCCTGTAGAACCCCTGTGCAGACCCTCTCGAGGCAAACTTAATCCTCTCCAGCTTTATGAACCCAGCCATGTCATTTATCCAGGCCTCCACGCTAGGGGGCTTTGCCTCCTTCCACGTGAGCAAGATCCTTCGCCGGGCTACTAGGGGCGCAAAGGCCAGAATGCCGGCCTCTTTCGCCTCCTGCACTCCTGGTTCGTCCAGTACTCCAAATATTGCTAGCCCCCAGCTTGGCTTGACCCGGACTTTCACCACCTGAGATATTACTCCCGCCACTCCTCTCCAGAACCCCTCCAATGCCGGGCATGACCAAAACATATGGACATGGTTCGCCGGGCTCCCTGAGCACCTTCCACATCTGTCCTCTACCCCAAAGAACCTACTCAGCCTCGCCCCCGTCAAGTGTGCTCTGTGGACCACCTTAAATTGTATCAGGCTGAGCCTGGCACACGAGGAGGAGGAATTAACCCTACCTAGGGCATCAGCCCACAGACCTTCCTCGATCTCCTCCCCCAGCTCCTCCTCCCATTTACCCTTCAGCTCCTCTACCAGCGCTTCCACCTCTTCTTTCATCTCCTGGTATATTGCCGACACCTTGCCCTCCCCGACCCACACACCCGAGATCATCAAATTTCTTGTACCGGGAGCAACGGGAATTCCCTCACCTGTCGCCTCACAAACTCCCTCACCTGCATATGTCTAAAAGCATTTCTCCTCCAGTGCCCCTAGGCTCGCAAACGCCCCGTCAATAAACAGGTCCCCCATTCTTCTAATCCCCGCCCGATGCCAGCTCTGGAACCCCCGTCCATCCTCCCCGGGACAAACCGGTGGTTACCCCTGATCGGGGACCACACCGAGGCTCCCATTGCACCCCTGTGCCGTCTCCACTGTCCCCAGATCCTTAGCGTTGCCGCCACCACCGGACTCGTGGTGTACCTTGTCGGCGAGAGCGGCTGCGGTGCCGTCACCAACGCCCCCAGGCTCGTTCCTCTACAGGATGCCACCTCCATCCTCTTCCATGCCGCCCCCTCTCCCTCCATCACCCACTTGCGGATCATCGCCACTTTTGCTGCCCAGTAGTAGCTCCCTAGGTTTGGCAGCGCCAACCCTCCTCGGTCCCTACTTCGTACCAGGAACCCTCTCATTACCCTCGGGGGGTCCTATTCGCCCACACAAACCCCATTATTCTCCTGCCTATTCTCTTGAAAAAGGCCTTGGTGATCACGATGTGAAGGCACTGAAACACAAACAGAAACCTCGGGAGGACCACCATTTTGACCGACTGCACTCTACCCGCCAGCGAGAGCGGTAACATGTCCCATCTTTTGAAGTCCTCCCCCATTTGCTCCACCAACCTCGTCAGATTCAGTTTATGTAGGGCCCCCCAACTCCTGGCTGTCTGGATCCCCAGATTTTTTCAGTTCTTTTAATGAGTCAAGAATTACTTCTGCTGCTTACTTGTTCAATTTGATTGCAATTGGACACTGGGTTTATTTTAATTGAATGTGTCTTTGAATCGAATAAATCGATCCAGAATGAATAAAGTGAACTTAATTGCACTTCTGTAATAAGGAATTTAAAATGGCTATCTACCCTGCTCACAGACGTTTATGAAAGTTTTTCCCCTGGATCTTCCGGTCATGTCATGTGAGAGCAGACCGCACAAATGATGGCTGCTGTCAGGGTCCCTATTTTGATTCCTTTTCCGGGAGATTTTGGGTTCTAACCCAGTCGGTTGGTGTGGAGAGTGGAAAGGTGACAGACTAATGTCAGAACCCTCGGCGTAAAAGGCCACGGGAAAGAAATCCGGCTGGAAATCCAACAAAGGAATCTGGGGGAGAAAAGATGGTGGAGGCTGCTGCATCAATCACGTTAGCGACGCTGGCAAGATGATGGCGCTGGAGTTGGGGAAGTTTGGAAAGAAGATGGATGGGCAATTTGAACGACAAGGGAAGGAGATTGAAGAGTTGTTCAAAGCAACCATTGAAGAGGCATTGAGGACTTCCGGTGGCAGCTATGAGGAGTACGTTGCACATTTGGTGGCTCCCGCTCGGGTCGGACTTTTGGACCTTTTCCCCCGATTTTGTACTGGACTTGATTTGAAAAACAATTGATGACAGAGGCAATTGCGTACTGGATTCACACATCGGTGCATGGAGAGGAGGACTAGAAGTGCTCACAAAGGCAGAAACAGAAGAACAGAGAAGACTTGGGCTGAAGCTGCACCGGGAGGAAGCATGGCGGAGGACCGGATCTCTGGCTTGTCGGCCAGCGGTCAATGGAGCAAAGAACAAACAAAGAACAAAGAAATGTACAGCACAGGAACAGGCCCTTCGGCCCTCCAAGCCCATGCCGACCATGCTGCCCGACAAGCAGCTGATGCAAGTTATCCAGGAAGGCTTCGCCAAGCAGAAGCAGGACTGCTTGGACCCGATTAAAGAGGCAATTGCGCGGCTGGAGCTTAGATTGGATGCCCAAGATCGGGCGATCCAGAAAGTAGAAAAGGCGCTGGCTGACCAGGAGGAACATCAAACAGCGGTCGAGTTGGAGGTGGGGTGCTGAGAGACCAGCAGAAAAGGCTCCTGGAGAAGGTGGAGGACCTAGAGAACAGGTCCCGTCGGCAGAACTTGAGAATTGTTGGGCTCCCGGATGGATCCGAAGGAGCGGACGGTGGGGCATACATAGCAGCCATGTTCAAGAAGCTGGTGGGGGATGGGGCATTTCCCCAACCCTTGGAGGTGGACAGGGCTCACAGAGCGCTCGCGAGGAAGCTGCGAATGGGAGACCCCCGGAGGGCAATGGTGGTGAGATTCCACAGGTATTTTGATAAGGAGCGTATTTTACAGTGGGCCAAGCAGACACGGAGCTGTAAATGGGACAACAGTATCCTGCGGATCTATCAGGACCTGAGTGCGGAGGTGGCCAGGAGAAGAACGGCGTTTAACTAGATAAGGTCGACCCTTTTCAAGAAAAAGGTGAAATTCGGGCTGTTGTATCCGATCCGCCTCTGGGACACATACAAGGAGCAACATTTTTATTTCGAGTCGCCTGAGGAAGCGCTGGACTTCGCGAAAAGGAAAGGACTGGTGTCGGACTGAGAACTTTGAACTTTGCTGCAACGTTTATGTTCAAAAAAGTTTCTCGTTTTTCGTTTTGCGGACATTATTTGTAATGCCTTCTGTATTGAACTGGAGCCAGTTGCAGAGCTGAGTGAGTTAAAGTTTGCATTTGCACTGTTGGGGGATGGAGATGTGTTTGTCTAGATGCTAGATCTTTTGCGATTGCTGAGCATGGAGAGAAGGCCAGCAGAATGCTTGCACAGCAGCTTAGAAAGAGGGAGGTAGCCAGGGAGATAGGGAAAGTAAAGGATGGAGACGGGAACCTGGTGGGAGACTCAGCAGGGGTGAATAAGGCATTTTATAGTAGGCTGTACAGGTCGGAACCCCCACCTGGGCCGGAGGGGATGAGGCACTTCCTAGGGGGGCTGAATTTCCCGAAGGTGGACAGGGTGCTGGTAGAAGGGCTGGGGGCCCCGATTGGGATTGAAGAGATAGCGGAGGGGCTGCAGGGCTTGCAGTGGGGTAAAGCCCCGGGGCTAGATGGGTACCCAGTGGAGTTCTATAAAAAGTCCTCTGGGATATAGGGGCCACTGTTGATGAGGACATTCAATGAGGCAAGGGAAAGAGGGGTGCTTCCCCCGACGATGTCACAGGCCACGATCTCGCTGATCCTGAAGCGGGACAAGGACCCGGAGCTGTGTGGGTCCTACAGGGCGACATCTCTATTGAATGTGGACGCCAAACTGCTGGCCAAAATGTTGTCCTCTAGGATTGAAGACTGTGTTCCGGATGTTATTGGGGAGGACCAGACGGGGTTTGTTAAGGGAAGGCAGTTGGTGGCCAATGTAAGAAGATTGCTAAATGTGATCATGATTCCCCCAGAAGTAGGGAGGTGGAGGTAGTGGTCGCAATGGATGCAGAGAAGGCTTTTGATAGAGTAGAATGGGAATATCTGTGGGAGGTACTGGGACGGTTCGGATTTGGGCGGGGCTTTATTGATGGGGTCAGGTTGCTGTATCACGCTCCTGTGGCGAGCGTACGGGCGAATAGGACAACATCGGACTAATTTAGGCTGCATCGGGGGACGAGACAGGGATGCCCCCTCTCCCCACTGTTGTTCACGTTAGCTATAGAGCCGTTGGCAATTGTACTGAGAGCTTCAAGGGGCTAGAAGGGGCTGGTCCGGGGGGGGGGGGGGAGTGGAACACAGATTCTCGCTTTACGCAGATGACCCGCTCCTGTATGTATCGGACCCAGCAGAGGGCTGGAAGAAATCATAAGAATTCTGGGGGAATTTGGCCGGTTTTCGGGGTACAAACTAAATATGGGGATAAGTGACATGTTTGCGATCCTGGCAAGGGGACAGGAGAGGCAACTGGGGGAACTGCCGTTTAAGAGTGGTAGGGGGAAACTTTAGATATCTAGGCATCCAAGTGGCGCGGGAATGGGAACTGTTGCACAAACTTAATCTGGCCCGACTAGTAGACCAAATGAAGGACGGTTTCCGAAGGTGGGACGCGCTCCTGTTGTCATCAGCTGGGAGCGTGCAGACGGTGAAGATGACGGTCCTTCCAAGATTCCTGTTTGTGTTCCAGTGCCTCCCCATCTTTATTCCGCGGTCCTTTTTTAAACGGGTTAACAAAGTGATCACTGGCTTTGTATGGGGGGGGGGGGCAAGAGCCCGCGAGTAAAAAAGGGGGATGCTTGAGCGGAGCCGGGGAGAGGGCGGGATGGCGCTGCCAAACTTCAGTAGCTATTACTGGGCGGCGAATATAGCCATGATTTGGAAGTGGGTGGTGGGAAGAGGGTCGGCATGGGAGCATATGGAGGCGGCTTCATGTAAGGGCACCAGCTTTGGGGCGTTGATAACGGCGCCTCTGCCGTTCCCACCGGCACGGTACTCCACCAACCCCGTGGTGGTGGCAGCCCTGCGAGTCTGGGGGCAATGGAGGAAGCATGTGGGAGCGGAGGGAGCATCGGTCTGGTCTCCAATTTGTAATAACTGCCGGTTTTCCCCGGGAAGGATGGATGGGGGGGTTTCAGAGATGGCAAAGGGGAGGAATTGAGAGGATGGGGGATATGTTTATAGAGGGGAGCTTTCCTAGCTTGAGGGAGCTGGAGGAGAAATTTGGATTGACAAGGGGAAGCGAATTCAGGTACTTGCAGGTGCGGGACTTCCTACGTAGGCAAGTCTCAACCTTCCCGCTCCTACCACCAAGGGGGATCCAGGATAGTGTAGTTTCCAGAGTGTGGGTGGGGGAAGGGAAAGTCTCTGACATCTATAAGGAACTTATGGGGTCAGAGGATATGCAAACTGAGGAGCTGAAGCGCAAGTGTGAAGAGGAGTTAGGAGGAGAGATAGAGGATGGTCTATGGGCAGACGCATTGAGTAGAGTCACCGCGTCCACAACATGCACCAGGTTTAGCCTGATACAGTTTAAGGTCGTTCATCGGGCTCGCATGACAGTGGCCCGGTTGAGCAAGTTCTTTGGGGTAGAAGATAGGTGCGCAAGGTGTGCGGGGGCCAGCGAACCATGTCCACATGTTTTGGACATGCCCAAAGCTCAGGGCATTCTGGCAGAGGTTTGCAGATGTCATGACCACGGTGTTAAAAACCAGGGTGGCACCACGTCCGGAGGTGGTGATTTTCGGAGTGCCGGAAGATCCGGGTATCCAGGAGCAGAAAGAGGCAGACGTTCTGAACTTTGCTTCCCTGGTAGCCTCCTCGGAGATGGATATTATTAGCTTGGAGGGACTCAAAGACCCCGAAGTCGGAGACCTGGCTATCTGACATGGCTAGCTTTCTCTGTTTGGAGAAAATCAAGTTTGCCTTGAGAGGGTCACTGTTAAGGTTCGCCCGGAGGTGGCAACCGTTCGTCGACGACTTTGCGGAAAATTTATTGTCAGCAGAAGGTGGAGGGGGGGGGGGGGTTAGTTTAGCTTAGAGTAGGGGGTTAATATAGATGGGACCTGTAAGGGAGGAAGCAGGCTTTTGCACTATGTTTATAGACTCATGTACATTGTTTATTTTGTTGTTGTTGTAAAAGCAAAAATACCTCAATAGAATGTTTATTAAAAAAAAAAGAAGAGGCATTGGGCCCAATATGGGAGCAGCTGGGAAAGACGGTCAAAGCTGTGAAGGAGCAAGGGCAGACGCTGAAAGCCGTGGGGGAGGCCTTGTCATGGCACGAGGATCAGCTTACTCGGTTGGAAAACTGAGTACTCGGTGTGGTTATTTCAGATCATGCCCCACATTGGGTGGACCTGGTGCTGGAGGTCAGTTGGGATCATTGTCAAGGGTGGCAGTTAGACATGGGGCTGCTAATGGACTTGGGGTTCTGTGTGAGGATTTTGAGGGCCATACGGGAGTATGTGGAGCAAAATGATAATGGAGAGGTCTTCCTCTCGACAGACACGCTGTAGGCAGTGATCAGGGGAGAGATCATAGCGTTTATGGCACATGTGGAAGGGGAGGCGAGGGAAGAGTGACAGAAACTGGTGGATGAGATTTTAGGGATGGATCGTAGGTATGTGAGTAAGCTGACCCTGGAGCTTCTGACGTGCAGGAAAAAACTGCAAATGCAGTTTGACTTGTTGTCCACAGACATGGCAGGGTGGAAATTGAGGCAGGAGAAAGGGGCTGTGTATGAGCATGGGGAGAAGGCCAGCTGGCTGTTGGCTCACCAATTAAGGTGGCAGGAGGCAGCCAGGGAGATTGTTCAGGTTAGGGTAGGCTGATCTCCGCCCTGGAGGTGAATGGAGTGTTTAGGACCTTTTCTGAGAGATTGTATGTCAGAGCCGCCAGAGGACGAAAGAGGGATGACAGAGTTCCTGGGGGGGTTTGGAGTTTCCCACAGTGGGGGAGGAATTGCAGGAGGAGCTGGAGGCACCACTGGGCCTGGAGGAGATTCAGGTAACGTTGAGGCACATACAGGCAGGGAAGGCATTGGAGCCAAATGGGCTTGGACTAGTCGGGTCCGTTGCTCCATTATATTCCATTTCTGCAATCTTCAGCATTGCAGCACTGATGTGTAGAACAGGGATAGAGCTTTTTGTCAGAATGCTACCAATAATGATGGGTTAATGTTTAGGGACTCTGGTGCGGGCTGTCCTACCAGACGCGCTGGGCACGTGCCCATCTCTCTGCTCCTGAAAAGGGATAAGGATCCCAGAGTTAAGGTTGTTCGCTCGATCTCCCTGTTAAATGTAGATGCCAAGTTATTGGCCAAGGTACCGGCATTAGGGTTGGAGCCTTGCCTTCCGGAGGTCATGGGGGAAGATCGAGATTTGTGAAGGGACGGAAGTTGATGTCTAACATGAGACGGTTCATAGAATCATAGAATGTATAGTGCAGAAGGAGGCCATTTGGCCCATCGAGTCTGCACCGGCCCTTGGAAAGAGCACCCTACCCAAGTCCACACCTCCACCCTATCCCCGTAACCCAGTAACCTTTGTGGACACTAAGGGCAATTTGGCATGGCCAGTCCGACTGGGACGAAACCGGCGCACCCAGAGGAAACTCACGCAGACACAGGGAGAACGTACAGACTTCGTACAGACAGTGACCCAAGCTGGGAATCGAACCTGGGACCCTGGATTTGTGAAGCAACTGTGCTAACTACTGTGCTACCGTGCTGGTTGTTGAATGTGGTGCTAACTCCTGCGGCCGGGTTGGAATGGGAGATAATTGTACCATTAGATCCGGAGAAGGTGTTTGACCGGGTGGAATGGGGGTACCCTTTTGCGGTGTTGGAAAAATTTGGGTTTGGACCTGCATTTGTGTCGTGGGTGTGGTTGCTGTTTGTGGCCCTGTTTGCTAGTGTTTGTATCAACGCCATGAACTCAGGATCTTTTTGGTTGCATCGGGGTACGAGGTAGAGGTGTCCAATGTCTCCCTTGTTTGTGTTGGCAATTGAGCCGCTGGTCATTGCTTTGTGGGCCTCGAGAGCGTGGAGTGGGATTGTTCGAGGTGGGGGTGTTCGAAGGGGCTAGCACACCAAACGCATATGTTCTGGACCTGTTCTAAACTGGTGGGGGTTTGGAGTCCTTTTTCAACATCATGTCGACAATTCTAAATATTGAGCTAGAGCCCTGCCCTGGGGGCTATTTTTAAGGTGGCGGATGTGCCGGAGCTTCAGGTGGGTGTGGGGCAGATGTCCTTGCGTTCGCCTCGTTGGTGGCGAGGAGGCAGATCCTGTTGGGTTGGAGGTTGGCAACACCACCGTGTGCTTCAGCGTGGCTAGGGGATTTGATGGAGATTTTGCCCCTCGGGAAGGTCAAATACACCAATTGAAGGGTTCTACCGGAGATGGTGTCAATTCTGAGAATTGGTCGCTGTTGACTGTTAGAGGGGGAAAAGTTGGGGGGGGGGGGCTTGTTGGAAGGTTGTGTTGGGGAGTTGTTTGGGGTTTGTGTTTGATTAAGGATTATTTTTGTATGCATTGTAATTATGTATAAAATGCTAAAAATCTGATAACATTCCAACAAAAAAGTTTTTCTTCCCTTTCCTGCTTGGAAAAATATTGTTTTTCTAAAAGTAACAAGACTAGAATTATTGCAGTGCAGTGAAATACATTTTAGCTGGCTTCTTTGGTAACTGCATTGCTTGAATGTTGGTAAGAGACTTGCATTAGGCTTACAGAATTAAGACCTCCATCCAGAAACCATCAAGTCTTCTGGGTGGAGAAAGCAAGGATACTGGGAAAAGTCTCCCATATAACAGTACATCTACTGGAGCACCATACTTTTCAACAAAAACATTTGTGCAGATTACAGGGAGAAAAATAAAAGGAAATTTAATACGTTTTGTACATTATATTCATCGATTTAATATGCAAATTTTGAAAAAAATCAGAAATAGTCAAGCTCGCTGCACTTTAATCTTTTTGCTCAATGATTGAGAAGCATAAGGGCTGGGGACTTGAATTGTTTTTCAACTCTTTGAATCCTGCTGTCCCATGTCAAGTATAGTACAGACCTGATGCAGCAGAGATCTGTCACATTCCAGAAACTGTACTTATTTTATACAGTCCTTGCTGAATTCTATACCCAAGATTATAATTGCAGTAACCTGGTTATTGTATTGGCATAATCTTGTGCTACAGTTCCAAACCCTATTCTGTGATGAATATTAATACGCACACCAGCAGTTTGGTGATGAAGCGAATTATCTTTCTTGACACAAACGGAAGCCAAAGTTTATTTACTAAAGATCTATTTCTAAACTGTAAATGACTTGTTTTGCACTCCTGCTTGAAACTTTGTTAACCCTCAAATGTCTTCCCTTGGGACCCTATTGCAGAGTTTAAGCAGCCTCTTTTTGAGAGAGCAACATCTTTTAACCCCATATCATTTGACAGCTTCACAGCTGACTGAGATAGAAGACTTTCATTGCATTAATCTTGGCCAACTTCAAGCTCTGGGTTTCCAGATCTTATCCAGTATGTCAGTCAGTTCCTTTGTACACTTTTCAAGCGGAGCATTATGAACTGTCGCCTATTAGTTTTAATGGCTTGGAGTTTGCGGTCAGCATTGAAGGATTGGTGCTCGCCATTCCTCTGTCTGACAGCTGCCTACAAATTATTTGCATGCTTTAGAGCACAGACCTTTAATCCAGCTTCTGATCCAGCATGACGCTGTCTACAGGCCATCTGGTAGCATCTGTGAGCAGAGTGCAAAGCAGCAAGGCTCTTCAGATTTAACTTTCCCCTGAAGTGTACAGAATCTAAAGCAGGAAAAATGACTTAGATTTGAATCATGGACAGAGAGGTGTGATTGTGAGAAATAGCACTAGAGCGAAAAAGTGAACAAAAAATCTTTTAAAAATTTCCAACTTCTAGCTTCTGAAGGAATGAGACTCCACAATTTTCAGGGCCTGAGAGGTCTTTTGCGAGTACGTTGCATGCCATTACAAGTTCATTTACTCATGAATGCACCAACTCAAATCTATTCAGTCATGTTTATAGAGCAAGTACCACAACCTCACACAGTTGCGTGTATTTCAAAACTAAGTCTATTGGAGAGGTTCTATAATAGCACGGCCTGGTGTGGAACAGGGTAACACGGACCAAAGCTTCCAGATTTTAATCATCTTTATTAGTGTCACGTGTAGGCTTACATTAACACCGCAATGAAGTTACTGTGAAAATTCCTTAGCCGCCACACTCCATCACCTGTTCGGGTACATAGAGGGAGAATTCAGAATGTCCAATTCACCGAACAAGCACGTCTTTTGGGACTTGTGGGAGGAAACCGGAACGCCTAGAGGAAACCCACGCAGACACTGGGAGAACGTGCAGACTGCACAGACAGTGACCCAAGCGGGAATCAAACCTGAGACCTTGACGCTGTGAAGCAGCAGTGCTAACCACTGTGCTACCATGCCGCTCATCATCATTTAACTGCACATGTACGTTTTTTGAAGTTGCTGTCTGATTTACTCCAGAATAACGGTGATCACTGACAATCACAATGTTGTTGCTAAAGCAAAAAGAGGGTCAAATGCTGGTGTCAGGAGCATTAATTGAATGATTTTAGATTTTGTTTGTGGTTTGTGTGGAAATGCAGTCAAAGTAATTTTACAGTTTGGATCAAATATTTCTTATTTGCAAGCCTCCTATGCTATTCGTAGATGAAGAGAAAAATAGTCTGCATACACTATAAAATCTGAAATAAGAGAAATGCTGGAAATGTATGTGCATCATCATCCGAAAGAAGAAAGGGCAGGTTAACATTTGGGGTCATATATATTTCATCAAAATGTTGAGATGTTGTTGGATTTCTGTATTTTGGATATTTTGCAATCATTGTTTTAAATTGGCATATCGTACCAAATAATCTACTCCCTGGGCAGAGGAGCCAAGTAACATCCTTATTTTCTGTTGTATTTAAACTGATATTGTTGGCCGGTTTCTTTCTTATTGTTCATACAAATTGGAAATTACTGGGTAAATATTTGGTTTCTATGCCGTTGTATACTTTTCTGGTGTTTTTTCCTCTCTCTTCGTTGCTCAGCTTCCAGCTTTCAATCAAGCTGTTTCTATCAAATAGCAACATTCCTCTGCCACACCTTCCAGCCAAGCCTCTGCACCCACACCCCACTATTTGGATGACCATATTCCCTTTCCTTTATCAATTTATCATTTTGCTACTGCAGTCTCTGAACCTTGAGATAATTTCACATTTCTCTCAACCTACAATGAATACACCAACTCAAATCTGGGTTTCCAGATTAATTCATATAGGGTGATCGGTTCAACAAGCATTTACAATCTGGCATGGCTGTGAAGTTAAGTACCCAATATGCACCATGTCTACACTTGGTTGTAGCATGAAAATAAAAGTGTCCTTTTTTTGTCTGCGGCGGGTTAAAGGATGTTTGTGTGAAGGTTTTGAGCCCGTATCTGTGCACTTGAAACAATTATGTTCTGCCATGCCTCAAAGCAAAAGCTCGACTTGGACATACATTAGTTTTCAGTAGTAGGTTTTGGTGAGTGATCCTGAAGATCCTCAGAACCATCGTAAACAGTGTATTATTGATGTCTATCCATGGTGCAAACTAGTAGTTGTAATCCTGTACTGTGGTAGCTTGACCACAAAAAGGTAGTCGAAAAGAAGTGGTAAAAGTTCATCTTCTTTAATATCTAAAAATAACCAAGTTTAGAACACAGTATGGATACTAAAACAGGAGCAGCTAGTTAAACATCAAAAGTAACAGAATAGAATTAGATCTAACGACAGTTAAATATGAGGAGACACAGGTACAACAACAACTAATGACATCACTGCACTTACTGATGACATCAGCAATGGATTTAAATAAGAAGATGCAGAACAGTAACACTCTTTTACACTTCTCCCCCTTAAATTTTAATCCCCTTTAAAGACAGAAGTACAATGAAACTAATGTCTTAATTATACATCAGTCTTTCAGGAGTTTTGCGACTATGCTGTGATCATCGCAGTACAACTGGTGACTCCTTGAACTCTGGTGATGCTTGATTTAGTTCAACTGAATTTGCGGGCGCAGGAGTATGTTGAGTGTCTGCCCTCTCCTGAAGGTAGAGTCCACTGGTGCAACATTTCTTGTTGAATTTCCACAGCTGCATTTCCTTCTATTGTATTATCTGGAACTTTTGCTGTCTCCGAGTTGTGGCGTAGACAAATATGAGCTTGTTGCCTGCAAACAATTCTTCCACTGTTCAATTTCACTACCAGAGATACTGGACCACTTAGGTTAAGAATAACTCCAGGTTGCTAATGCTGGCTACTGCCAGAATTCCTGATATAAACACAATCATTCAGGTTAAAATGTCTTTCCTTAGCATGATAATCATGTGTCTCCTTCCCACTTGTGCTTTGAAATCTGGATGAAGCAGATCCAGGAGACTTTGGTCTTCTACCCATCAATAATTCAGCTGGTGAGAGTCCCGTAGTTGTTTGTGGTGTGATACGATATTGAAATAAGAAGCACAAGAGCTTGGTCCCAACAGTATCACCAGCCATCCTCTTCTATCCTTCCTTCAATGTCTCTGCCAAACCATTTGAAGCTGGTTAAAATGTCGCTGGACGTACATAAAATCTTAGAACAACTCACTTGTAAATATTATATCATTATCAGAAATTAGAGAATCAGGTTACCCATGAGCTACAAAAACATGGCGCATCTTCTCGAGGGTACTGAGAGCTGTAAAGTTGCTCAATATGTACACTTCCAACCACTTAGATTGTGCATCCGCGATGACTAAAAACATGTGACCCATGAAAGGACCTGCAAAATCCACATGAATTCTTGACCAAGGATGTTCGTGGTGCCATCTTCTGGTTAGATTGACATGCAGAACAGATTTCACTTTATTCTCCAAATCCTGGTCCATATTAGGCCACCAAATATACGACCTGGCTAGGCCCTTCATTCAAGAGGCACCTGGATGAGCCCCATGAATTTCATCCATTACTTGCGGCCAACAAGGGGGTAGGCCAACCACTCCCGTCCTCCACAGCATGCAACCATCCTATATACTTAACTTGTCTTAGCTCCTCACATAAGGCTTCAACCCACAATATTCTATCCTTGCATCAGAAATCTTTTAACTTGTGACAGAATAGAAACTCTATCCGTCCACTGCTTTATTTGCTTAGCACTCACTGGGGATTGAGCAAGTCTCTCTAGTACGAAAATCGTCTCAATAACTGGATTGGTAAATCCAGTAAAGAGAGGTGACTTAACGAGTCCACATTAGCATTGTCCTTCCCCGCCCTGTACACTATGCTGTATTTATATGCTGACAATGTATGCGCTCAGTGAGGTATTCTTGTTGAGACCATGGGAGCAATACATTTTGACTCGCTGCAGATGCTTATCAACAGCTTGTGGTCGATACATATGGTGAACGAACGAACAACCATAGAGGTATTGATAGAATCTTTTTCTTGCAAAATGATAGGTAAATCTTTTTGTCCAACTGTGAATGCCCCTTTTCAACCTTTGTCAGCGTTCTGGATGCAAAAACAATGGGTTTTCCGGACCGTTTCTCCATTACATGGGAATGTATCGCCCCCACAATCTAGGGCGAGGCATCTTGCAACAGAATAAGTTCCCTGTCTGAATCAAAATGGACAAGCAGATTTTTTTGATTACAGCAGCACTTTCACCTCCTTGAAAGCCTTCTTCTGCGCAGACTCCCACTTCCATTTCATTTATTTGTGCATAAGTAGGTAGCCAACACTGTAGACAGGTCTGGCAAAAGCTTTCTATAATAGTTTATCAAACCTACAAATGACCTGAGTTCAGCCACATTCCTGGGCTCCAGAGCTTTGTTAATTGCTTGTACCTTTCCCTTCCACAATTGATCAGCCTTGTGCAGTGCCTGAAGAATGCACTTGCTCTGCTTCAGACGGACTCCCGCCTAAGGTGCTTTTCCTCAGTCTTACACAAAATTACAATGTCATCTAAATAGACTACAACATAAGGAATGCCTTGTAATTGGTTGTCCATCATCCTTTGGAAGATAGCCAGACTGGAGGATATGCCAAAAACCAAACAATTATACATGAACAACCCCGTATGCGTGTTGATGGTCACGTACTGCTTCAAATCTTCCTCTAGCAAGAGTTATTGATAGGCCTGGTTCATGTCCAGTTTTGAAAATGTCTTGTCTCCTGCAAGGGTTGGAAACCGATCTTCTACACTCGGCAACCTGATTAATGGTAAGTCTGTAATCCCCACATATGCGCACAGTACCATCACTTTTAAGAACAGGAACAATTGGAGCTGCCCAATGTGAAAACTGAATGGGCTCAATGATTCCTAGCTTTTGCAGTCGCTCCAACTCCTCCTCCACCTTGCCTTTGATGGCATGGGGCACTGTCCTCGGGTTGAAAAGGCGAGGAGTAGCCTGAGGATCTACAAACTATTTAACTGTGGTATCCCGCAAGGTACCCATTTCGTCTTTGAAAACCTCAAGATATTTCTGAATGACGTCCTCTGTCTCTTTTGTGTGCTTCATCTCGCTCCTGAACCAATCAACCTAGTAGACTGGGCCCATGCCATTTAACTACCAGGAGCTTTGCTCTTGCTTCTTAGCTGTTATATGCAATGTCTACCTGTAATGCTCCAAGCAATGGTATATTCTCACTGGTGTATGTCCGAAAGTTGATTCCTGCCTGAATAAGGGCTGATGGCTGCTTAGAGCTCCAAATCTTCCTCAAGGTCTCCTCACTGATTAACAATGCAAAGTCTCCTGTGTCCACCTCCATCTTAATTTTCTGTCCATCGACCTCCGCTGTAGCATAAATAGGCTCTGCACGCCCGTCACTCATATTAAACATGTTGTGATGGTGCTCCTGTGCCTGGTCTAAGCTTTCTGTCCAGTAACTGAGGGCTTAGGATGTGGTGACTCTGAATGAGTGTAACTAAATCCGCAAATGAAATGTCCCCTGGTTTCCGTGGTGTAGTTAAATTTCTTACTAGCTTTTAAGTCTTCGCCCCACACACACACTTAGGAGAATTTGGTGGGCGGCACAGTGGTTATCACAGCTCCAGAGTTCCAGGTTCGATTCCTGGCTTGGGCCATTGTCTGTGCAGAGTCTGCATGTTCTCCGCGTGTCTGCGTGGGTTTCCTCCGGGTGTTCCGGTTTCCTTCCACGGTCCAAAGTTGTGCAGGTTAGGTGGATTAGCCATGCTAAATTGCCCAGTGTCCAAAAAGGTTAGGTGGGGTTACGGGGATAGGGTGGAGGTGTGGGGCTTAAATGGGATGCTCTTTCCAGGGGCCGGTGCAGACTCGATGGGCTGAATGGTCTCCTTCTGCACTGTAAATTCTATAATAAGCTATGACACTTTCTAACCTCGTCTGCTATCCCATTGGCCAAGAAAAGGTGTTTCAACCTTTCCGCATATTAGGTCCAGTTTTTGTTCTCTTCCAAGAACTCATTGATAGATCCAAACATAACCATGGTGCTGTTGACCCAACTTTGTGTTGAATGTGCTTAAACTCTAATTTTGGTAATTCTCATCACCAAAAAGATGTGGCAACTTGACCACAAAAGGTTGCTGAAAAGATGTGGTGTAAGTTAATCTTCTTTAATATATAAAAATAACAAAATTGAAATACAGTATGGACTCAAAGCGGGAGCAGCTAGACAAACCTCAAAATAACAGTCACAGAATAGAATTCGAACTAGCGACAGTTAAATACGAATATACACAGGTAACAACAACCAATGATGTCACCGCACTTACTGATGACACCAGCAATTGATTTAAATAAGGAGATGCATAATAATAACAATCTATAACATGTACCCTGAAATTGGTATTTTCAAAATCTTACATTTGAGAGCTTTTCTCATTGTGGCACAGACTAATCTGCAGTATTTAATATGCAGTAACACAATACCTGAGAATATGACAATGTGCAGTTGATGAAGAACATTTGATATTGTTAATTTAATTAGCTATTTGTATGGCTCCACCACCATCAAAACATGTTCAAAGATGTTTCATGGTCCAAAATCCATCTAAAATATTCCTGTTGTCAAATAGTCAGACAACGCAGATAATGTTGCACTTGTTTTATTACAGATTCAGATACGATAGTTTCCATAACTTTACATAGTGTATTATTACAAAACTAGGGCATGTTCCAGACAAGTTTTGTGCATGATCTATGCATTGTATTGCTGCAGGGCAGGAGCCTAATAGGGGTTTAAATGAAACTGCTTACCTCTATCTGAATTCATATTCAGTTTCTTTGGAGGCACTTTTTAACCTGTTTATGTGTAAGTGGAAGTTTTTATTTCAAAGTAACAAAATTGTCAAATTGGCACTGTTTATATTGTAGGTTTGTAGTTTGGTCAGAGCAATCCAGAATTCACAGCCATTGTGTAAGGTGAGCAACTGATAGGATCTTTGAGAACTGACAGCTTTATCACAGATGTGAGTTTACTTTGTTGAGCTTAGCCGTGCTCCTAAATGGAATCGGATACCTCCAAACCCACTCAGAATGAAATCTGTGGTCATTTGGTACAGAAAAGATATTTTACATTGTTGAGCAAATGATGAATTAAGTAAAATGAAGTTCTTTTTGTGATGGTTTCTGTAACTCAATGTTGTCAATTAACTAACTGCAATATATGTAAAACTAACTGGACAAAATTCATTTTAGTTTTCTAAAAGTTCAATTCAATGTAACCATTATGCACAATGTGTTTATCTAGGCTTTTTGTTTTATCAGTGACATTCCAGTGCAATCACTTCCTGAGGTTGTCTGCACTCTGTTTTGTAGGTCCTGTACTTGGGGAATCACTTCATGAAGTTTTTCCAGTCTTGAAAACCTGCCTTCAGCCCAACAGAGATCCTGAGATGCGTTTAAAAGTCTTCACCATGTTGTCAAAATTATTGCTCAATGCCAATGAAACTCTGGACTCTCAAGGGTAGGTGCACTGCAGGCGGTTTAAGTTCAAGATAGCAGATTTCTCTTGAGTAAGAAATTATCATTGTTAACACCTTCTGATATTTTACATTTTAAGGTTAAAAGAAAATGTAATTGTCTGATGAGTCCTTGTTAGCTGTGCCCCTCTATAATGTAGGAGACACTCATTTGTCATTTGATGACACCATGTTTCCTTATTAATTGGAAAAAGCAACGTGAAAGAGGAGTAAAATGCTTTCACATTTTGCGACTGTGGGTGACCTGAAGACCCTTGTTCTCCTGTATCAAATCCTTGCTTCAGGATTGCATGCAACCCACCAGAGATTTCGGTCATTTAGGGAGCTCCATAATGCTACTTTCTTGAAAGGTGATGATGTGCCATTAAGCGAATAGTTTCATTTCTTGAAAAGAAAGCAACCTTGCATGCTGGAAATGGGCATTTCAAATGTTTTAAGCTTTCAGTTAATTGGTGTGTGACAGTGTGGAGATAATTATTGAAATGCAAAGGAAAAGCTGAAGCCTATGAGGTACTATTTCACTTTGAATAGCTTGCCCTTTCCTCATTGATTTTATGTATAGCTTAATTTCATTGTGCCTGCCAGCTTTGGTTGACACGAGGGACAGGAAGTTTCCAAGTGCTTTATTTGCAATGATTCGGAAAATCATTACTGAGACTAGCCATATCCTGGGATGGATTAGACTTCTTCACTGCAGGATGTTTTCAACTTTTCTGCGGAATTTTACAGACTTATGATTCAGATGACAGGTGCACAATTTCTCTGTCATGGCTAAGGGCCACACTCTCGAATTCTTTGTCTCAAATGAACGCTAATGGTGCTGGATATTTCTTGGCCATGCAGACTGCCAGACTCCCAAGTGCTCATCATATGATTTCTGAGTGGCCCACCCACTTGTTCTGTTTTCTCTCTCATTTTGTTTTCTTTCTCTCTCTTCTTTCCCTCCCGCGCGCCCCCCCCCCCCCCCTTAAATAAAAAGCATTTTGGTTTTTCTTCCTTTTGCAAATCCGTTGGAAAAACTGTATAAAGCCACATGAACATGGTGCTTTGATGTGGACATTTTACCTATCAACAGTCTCTCTGAATAATGCAAACACAAAGACAAAACTGGAAATGGGTCATTGCATGCAGACCACCTTGTAGAATTGCATTAGTCAGTTCAGGTTGCATAATTCACCGGATTAAAATCAACATTTCCTTCTCTGGGTAATCTAACATCAATCACAGGAGATGTATTTAATTATGTTGTAAGAAATTACTGTTAATTACGAGCTATTTTGGATGGAACTGGAATGAGCTGTAGCTTTGGTAGCTAAGGTCATTTTAACAATTGTAATAAGGGAGTGCCATCTTCTGGACTCTATGCACCATAACACAGACGGAAGCATTTTAATTTCTCAGTTGCCCCAAAAGCCAAGCTTTTTGAAGTTAACATGCAGGTTCCTACTGTACCATTCACTAATGGAAGATTCTAGTTTAGTGTTCTGAGCCAATTTTGCTGACGCAAGTGTGCACTTTATTGATGAGGTGTATCGAAATACGAATTGGCATGTGGCACGGTATTGCTGACATCCTCATTCTCCATGTTTATGGTGTCTGTCTTGCTTCACTCAAAATACGCGGGGAATGGTGCAGAGAAAAATAAATAAATTGTGGGACAAAGTGAGCTCGGGAATGAGAGACAAATACCAAAAATACCTTATGAGCACCCCTATCTCTCCATTCTGGTTCAACAACCTTAAATGCCAAGCCATTCAGTCAGTTCATTTTATTTACCTTTCTCAATGTTTTGCTTTTTGTTGCCGACCTTGTGCCTGTTTTATATTATCTTGGGGAGGTAGTTGCAGTTCTGCATTATTTTGTAAAAATTGCCTGATATTATTTGTTAGCAAGATTTGGGTACATTTGTGTCGTTTTGTAGAATCCTTCATTTTTAAAATCTCTTGTTAATATTTGTTCTCTAACGTAAGGAAACTCTCTTTGTGCAGTACTTAATATTTTTCACTTGCATGCACACCTTCTGTTCTAGTTTAAAGCACATTACCTGGAATTTTAGATGTTTTCCATTGGATTTAAGTTGCACCAACTGCGCTGTGCCTTTTCTGTTGCCTTTGGCTAGAAATGTTCTGCCTCCCCCTTTATCATGGGTGCACTTTTATGTAAAAGCTGTACACCTTTCCAATAGAGGAGGATTCATCTGTTATCTACCATCCAGGAAGAGTTGGGAACTACCCAAACAAAGAAATCATTCAGGGCAGCTGACAAATTCAGCCATTTGCTCCACAGTCTTCCAACTGCACATCAAAGACTCGGCCTTGAATGGCACATTGAATTTTTTTTTTAATTGGGAAAATTTAAATTTAAGGTAAAGCAGGCTAAGTCAACAACGAAGTTTTGAACTGCCCAAACCTGACTTTCTGCACCACGCCTGTCTTGTTGAAGGCAGCAGACTGCCAGAAAATCTTCTGAAGCCAGTGATTTTCAAGCTTTATTTTACCTGAATGGAGGGACCCAACTCCAAAAACAACAACACACCTTGAGTGCTGCCTCCTGGCAGCTATCAAAAGAAAAACTGTTCTACTATTGCAAATACCATTGTTTATTATTATACAGCAGCGGAAGTTACCTATTGATAAATCAGAGTGCAGGATTTTAATGTCAGTTTGGCAAAAACACCCTAGTTTTGTTCAAAAGGGTTATGGTCCATGTAAGCTGGCCCTTTTGCTTCTTGTCCAGTTTCTTCACCAGAGTCCTTGAACGTGTTGTCACTCCAACATCAGTTCCCCCACCTTTCCCAGAACTCCATGCTTGAACCTCTGCAATCAGGCTGCCACCCTTGCTGCAATACCAGAACAGCTCTTAGCAAAGTCATTACTGTCGTTCTGTGTGATTGTGACAAAGGTAAACTTTCCCCCCCTCAACCTTCTTGACCTGACTGCAGGCTTTGATACATTTTACGGCACCATCTTCCTCCAATCCTCACCACGGTCATGCAGCTGGATGGCACTGCGCTTGCCTGGTTCCATTCTTATCTATCTAATCATAGACAAACAAATTACTTGCAATTGTTTCTCTTCCTGTTATCTCTCGTGTTGTTCCTCCTGTTTCTCATCGACATGCTGACCCGTGGTGACATCATCCAAAGCACAGCATTAGTTTTCCTTGTACACTACCACACCCAGCTCTATCTCACCACCATTTCTCTTGATTCCGCCACTTTCGATAAATTACCAGATTGTTTGTCTGACATCCAGTGTTGAGCAGAAATTTCCTCAAATTAAATTGGGGGAAGACTGAATCCATTTTTTTGTCCCCACTCCAAATTCTGATCCCTAGTTACCTACTCCATTTCCTTCCCTAGCAATAGTCTGAGATTAAATCAGTCTCTTCACAATCTTGGTGTCTCATTTGACTTTGAGATGAGCTTCGGACCCTATTCGCACCATCACATAGGCTGCTTATTTCAATTTCTGTGACTTTTCCCATCTCATCTCATCTGTTGAAATCCTCATTCCTGCCTTCGCTATCACTAGACTTGACTATTTCAATGCACTCCTGGCTGGCCTCCCACATTTTACCTTCTGCAAACTTGCGACCATCCAAACTCTGCCCACTTCCTAACTCACACCAAGTCCCATTCACCTATCACCCCTGTGCTCACTGAACCTACAGTGGCTTCCTTTCAAACAATTACTTCATTTTATATTTCTCATCATTATTTTCAAATCACTCCATGGCCTTGATCCACCCTATATCTGTAATCTCCTCCAACCTTACAGCCCTCCGATTTCTGCATTCCTCTAATTCTTATCACTTATTTTATCCTTTAGTGGGTTGTAATTAATCTACACCCACCCCTACCACCATTCTAGTGCCTCATCCTCTAAGTGGACTTCTTGCACACTCAGTTGTTTCACTGCCTCAGCTTCTTCTCGGCAAAACAACCTCCTGGATCTTTTTTTTTTTTTTTTTTTTATAAATGTTTTATTGAAATTTTTTTCCCCAAACAACAATTTTTCCCCTCTTACAAAGCAAACGCAACAATAACAATACAGAAATTTTAAACAATACACAAGTAACAAAACCCCTTTATCTTTGACCTAAACTAAACCCCCCCCCCCCCCCCCCTGGGTTGCTGCTGCTGGTCATCTGTCTTCCCTCTAACGTTCCCCTAGGTAGTCGAGAAATGGCTGCCACCGCCTGGTGAACCCTTGAGCCGATCCTCTCAGGGCAAACTTTATCTGCTCCAGTTTAATGAACCCCGCCATATCATTTACCCAGGCCTCCAGTCCGGGGGGTTTCGCCTCCTTCCACATGAGTAGGATCCTGCGCCGGGCTACTAGGGACGCAAAGGCCACAACGTCGGCCTCTTTCGCCTCCTGCACTCCCGGCTCTTCCGCAACTCCAAATAGAGCTAACCCCCAGCCTGGTTTGACCCGGGCCTTCACCACCCGCGAAATCACTCCCGTCACTCCCTTCCAATACCCTTCCAGTGCCGGGCATGCCCAAAACATATGTGCGTGGTTTGCCGGGCTCCCGCCACACCTCCCACATTTGTCCTCCACTCCAAAGAACCTGCTCAATCTTGCTCCCGTTATGTGTGCTCTATGTAGCACCTTAAATTGAATCAGGCTAAGCCTGGCGCATGAGGAAGAGGAATTTACCCTGCTTAGGGCATCAGCCCACATACCCTCCTCTATCTCCTCCCCTAGTTCTTCTTCCCACTTTCCTTTTAGTTCGCCCACCGACTCCTCCCCCTCTTCCCTCATCTCTCGGTAAATCTCTGACACCTTGCCCTCTCCGACCCACACCCCTGAAAGCACCCTGTCCTGTATCCCCTGTGTCGGGAGCAATGGAAATTCCCTCACCTGTTGTCTAGTAAATGCCCTCACCTGCATATATCTCAAGAAATTTCCCCGGGGCAACTTATACTTTTCCTCCAATGCTCCCAAGCTCGCAAAAGTCCCATCTATAAATAAATCTCCCACCCTCCTAATTCCCAACTGGAACCAGCTCTGAAATCCTCCATCCATTCTTCCTGGGGCGAACCTATGGTTGTTCCTGATTGGGGACCCCACCAGGGCTCCCCGCACCCCTCTCTGTCGCCTCCACTGTCCCCAGATATTTAATGTTGCCGCCACCACCGGGTTCGTGGTAAACTTTTTAGGTGAGATCGGTAGCGGCGCCGTCACCAGCGCCTCTAAACTCGTCCCTTTACAGGACTTTCTCTCCAGTCTTTCCCACGCCGCTCCCTCACCCTCCATCATCCATTTACGTATCATTGCCACATTGGCGGCCCAATAGTAATCGCCCAAGTTCGGTAGTGCCAATCCTCCTCTGTCCCTACTACGCTGAAGGAACCCCCTCCTTACTCTCGGAACTTTCCCTGCCCACACGAAGCTCGTGATGCTCCTGTCTATTTTATTAAAAAAGGTCTTAGTGATTAGGATAGGGAGACATTGAAATACAAATAAGAACCTCGGGAGGACCATCATCTTAATTGCTTGCACCCTGCCCGCCAGCGATAGAGGCTGCATGTCCCACCTCTTGAAGTCCTCCTCCATTTGTTCTACCAACCGTGTCAGATTAAGTCTGTGCAAGGTTCCCCAGCTCCTAGCGATCTGAATCCCCAGGTATCGGAAGTTTCTTTCCACTTTCCTTAGAGGCAAGCCTTCTATCTCTCTACTCTGGTCCCCTGGATGTATCACAAATAATTCACTCTTCCCCATGTTTAGCCTATACCCCGAGAAATCCCCGAACCCCCTCAAAATTCGCATAACCTCTATCATTCCCCCCGCTGGGTCCGACACGTATAACAATAGGTCATCCGCATATAACGAGACTCGGTGTTCTTCTCCCCCTCTAATCACCCCTCTCCATTTCCTGGAGTCTCTCAACGCCATGGCCAGAGGTTCAATTGCCAACGCGAACAACAATGGAGACAGCGGGCATCCCTGTCTTGTTCCCCTATATAGTCGGAAATACTCCGATCTATGTCGACCTGTAACTACGCTTGCCGTTGGAGCCCCATAAAGAAGTCTAACCCAGCTAATAAACCCGTTCCCAAACCCAAACCTCCTTAACACTTCCCATAAATACTCCCACTCCACCCTATCAAATGCCTTCTCTGCGTCCATTGCCGCCACTATCTCTGCCTCCCCCTCCACTGGGGGCATCATTATCACCCCTAATAGTCGTCGCACGTTAACATTCAGTTGTCTCCCTTTTACGAACCCTGTCTGGTCTTCGTGCACCACCCCCGGGACACAGTCCTCTATCCTCGATGCCAGTACCTTTGCCAACAATTTGGCGTCCACGTTCAACAATGAAATGGGTCTATAGGACCCGCACTGCAACGGATCTTTATCCCTCTTCAAAATTAACGATATCGTCGCCTCCGACATCGTCGGGGGTAGAGTCCCCCCTTTCCTGGCCTCATTGAACGTCCTCACCATCAACGGGGCCAACAAGTCCACATATTTTCTGTAATACTCCACCGGGAACCCGTCTGGTCCTGGGGCCTTCCCTGCTTGCATGCTTCCCAGTCCCTTAATAACCTCGTCCACCCCAATCGGTGCCCCCAGGCCTACCACCCCCCGCTCCTCCACTTTCGGGAACCTCAATTGGTCCAGGAACTGCCGCATCCCCTCCTCCCCCTCTGGGGGTTGAGACCTATACAGTTCCTCATAGAAGGTCTTGAACACCTCATTTATCTTTCCTGCCCTTCGCACCGTGTCTCCCCTTTCGTCTCTAATTCCTCCTATTTCCCTCGCTGCTGCCCTCTTTCGCAATTGATGAGCCAACAGGCGACTCGCCTTTTCCCCATATTCATACCTCCTCCCCTGTGCCTTCCTCCACAGTACCTCCGCCTTTCTGGTGGTCAGAAGGTCAAATTCCGTCTGGAGTCGTCTCCTCTCCCTGTACAATTCCTCCTCCGGGGTCTCTGCAAATTCCCTATCCACCCTTAAAATCTCCCCCAGTAATCTTTCCCTTTCCTTGGCCTCTGTTTTCCTTTTGTGGGCCCCAATGGAGATCAGCTCTCCTCTGACCACCGCTTTTAGTGCTTCCCATACCACTCCCACCGGGACCTCGCCGTCGTCATTGACCTCCAGGTATCTCTCAATACACCCCCGCACTCTTGCACACACTCCCTCATCCGCCATCAGTCCCACATCTAATCGCCAGAGTGTTCTCTGCTCCCTTTCCTCTCCTAATTCCAGGTCCACCCAATGTGGGGCATGATCCGAAACCGCTATGGCTGCGTACTCAGCTTCTTCCACCCTAGAGATCAACGACCTTCCCAAAACAAAAAAATCTATCCGGGAGTACACTTTATGGACATGGGAGAAGAAGGAATACTCCCTAGCCCTAGGTCTAAGAAATCGCCATGGATCCACTCCCCCCATTTGGTCCATAAACCCCTTAAGTACCTTGGCCGCTGCCGGCCTTCTTCCGGTCCTTGAGCTGGATCTATCTAGCCCCGGGTCCAGCACCGTATTAAAGTCCCCTCCTAAAATCAAGTTTCCTACCTCCAGGTCCGGTATACGCCCCAGCATCCGTCTCATAAATCCCGCATCGTCCCAGTTTGGGGCATACACGTTAACCAACACGACCTCCATTCCCTCCAGCCTGCCACTCACCATTACATATCTACCTCCGCTATCTGCTACGATGTTCTTTGCTTCAAATGCGACCTGTTTCCCCACCAAAATGGCCACCCCTCTATTCTTTGCGTCCAGTCCTGAGTGGAACACCTGTCCCACCCATCCTTTCCTTAGCCTAACTTGGTCCGCCACCTTTAGGTGCGTCTCTTGGAGCATAACCACGTCTGCCCTTAGTCCTTTCAAATGCGCGAGCACTCGGGCCCTTTTTATCGGTCCGTTCAGGCCTCTCACGTTCCACGTGATCAGCCTCACTAGGGGGCTACCTGCCCCCCTCCCGTGTCGACTAGCCATTACCTTCTCTAGGCCAGTCCCATATCCCGCCTCCGCGCTCCCGCTCGCTCCCCCAGCGTCGCACACCATCCCCGCCCACCCACTCTTTAGCCATTTCCTTTTGGATTTCCGCAGCAGCAACCCAGTTGTCCCCCCCCCCCCCTTCTCCCTCCCTCCTCCCCTCCCCGCTAGATCTCTTTCTAGCTTGATTGCTCCCCCCATATTACTTCCGTAAGTCAGCTAACTTCAACTGACCCCGGCTACTCTTGCTCACTCCTCGACCCCCCCCATGTGGGGAACTCCCATCCGCCTTGCGCCTGTCTTCCCGCCTTATTCTTTCTGGTGCGGGAACATCCCTTTACCTGACCCGCCTCTTATGGCGCAGCTCCCTTTCCCCTCCCCCTCCCCTTCCCCATTCTCCAACTATGTCCCGTCTTTCCCCCCTCACCGGCGCCCACATTTCCCCAATGTCTCCCCCCTTCCCTGTTTACTTCTCAATTAACTTCCACCGTAACATTAACAATAACATTTCCTGCAGCATCAGTCCCTCAGTTCCGATCCAATTTCTCTTCTTTGATGAAGGTCCATGCTTCCTCCGCCGTCTCGAAATAATGGTGTCTCTCCTGATACGTGACCCATAGTCTTGCCGGCTGCAGCATCCCGAACTTCACCTTCCTTTTATGCAACACCTCTTTGGCTCGGTTGAAGCTCGCCCTCCTTCTCGCCACCTCCGCACTCCAATCCTGGTATACCCGTACCACTGCATTCTCCCATCTGCTACTCCGCACCTTTTTAGCCCATCTCAGGACCTCTTCTCTATCCTTAAGGCGGGAAAATCGCACGATTATCGCCCTGGGTGGTTCTCCCGCTTTTGGTCTTCTCGCCGGAATCCGATTTGCCCACTCCACCTCCAAGGGGCCCGTAGGGGCCTCAGCACCCATCAGTGAGCTCAGCATCGTACTTGCGTACGCTCCACAGTCCACTCCTTCCACACCCTCAGGGAGACCCAGTATCCGAAGGTTCTTCCTTCGCGCTCCATTTTCTAGGGCTTCGATCCTTTCAGTACACTTTTTATGAAGTGCCTCGTGCGTCTGTGTCTTAACCGCCAGGCCCAGGATCTCGTCCTCAATATCTGTCACCTTCTGCTCCACCACACGGAGCTCTGTCTCCTGGGTCTTTAATGTCTCCTTGAGCCCCTCAATTGCCTGTAGCAACGGGGTCAGCACCTCCCTCTTCAGCAGCTCCACGCACCGTCTCACAATTTCATGCTCAGGCCCCCATGTCGCCTGCGCTTTCTCCGCCGCCATCTTGTACTTCTCTCTTTCTGACCCTTTGGTCGACGATTCCTCGCGCTGCAGCCGCCGCCGCCGGTTTTTTCCTCCTTCGTTTGGGGGGGACTCCCTTCTCACACGCCCCACACCGGGTTGCGTCGTCGAAAAATTCCCCGTTGGGGCTCTTAAAAGAGCCCGAAGGTCCGTCGGAGCTGGAGCCGCCGAAGCGTGCGGCTAGCTAGGCATCACCGCAACCGGAAGTCCCTTCAGTGGCCTTGATGAGGTCTTTTCACAGTTGTTCCCTCTGCTGCTAGAATTCACCTTTGATACAGGCCCTCAGGTCAGCTTGCAGCTTTAAGCTTGCCCTTCCCCCGCCTGCATGCTGGAAGAGGCCCTGTTTATCCTGTAGTTGCAGCCAAATCCTTCACTGTTTCTGCGTGTGTCTGGCAACCAAGAGACATACCCTTCCTGGGGGACACTGTCGGGGGAATATTGCCGCCTTCTTCCCACACCGGGAAATGTCAAACAAATGCCGTGGGGGCCCTGTAAAAGAGCCCAAAAGTCCGTTCCAAGCAGGAGCTGCCGAATGTGCGACCTAGCTCTGCATAGCCGCACCCGGAAGTGACCTCCTGGATCTTGATGCGATCTTTTTTTAATATTGAATTCTGCCTGCAAACTTCCAGTCTTTTGTTTTTGGTGGTGTTCATTGTTGTGCTAACCTTATGGATGAAAATTGAGAAATAATGGGACATTTAAACTGTAAATTATTTGACAAATGCAAAATTCTGCAGATGCTGGAAATCTAAAATTAAAAGCTGAGAATTGAAAATAACCCTCAGCAGGTCAGACAGCATCTATGTGGATAAAAAGATTTGAGCCAAAATTCTCCATCCGTTCCCGCCCGCAGGATCTTCCGGTTGCACCGAAGCCAACACCACCCTCCCCGTCACAGGTTCCCCAATGGCGGAGGGTGCGAACAGTGGGAAAACCTGTTGACTGCGGTGGGACCAGGTTATCCCGCTGCCAGCAAATGATGGTCTGCCTCCACTGCCGCCGCAAAACACACCTCGGGGGACGCACGGAAAATTGTGCCCTTATGGTTTCAGGTTGACAATCTTTCATTAGAAAAATAATGAAAGGTCAGCGATCTAAAATGTTAACTCTTTTATAAATCTCCACATATGCTGCCTGAACTGCTGTGAGTTTCCAAAATTTTTTATAAATTATTTACGTCCCAGTTGTGACTAAAACAATACTTATATGACTTGATAACATTTCTTTAGAATAGACCGATTGCACGAAGGCCAACAGCTATATTAAATGCAAATAACCTAAGTGTGAAATAAAAAGGAAGCCATTTGTCTCTTCGTGTGTCAGAATGTGAGAGTACCTTTAAGAAATGGGTGTTTATAAAATAGCTGTAGTGGATGTACCTTTAAGAAATGGATATTTATCAGTGATGTCAGAGTGTGGGTGGAGCTGGGCTGTCTGCTTTTACCTTTGCTTTGGGCTGTCGGCTACAGGGTGTTTTTAGTTTTGTTTTGAGTGCTGGATAGCTGCAGGAAAAGCAAGCAGCTGTATAAGGACCTCTCTGAAATCTAAAGACTGTCTCCAGATCATTTGGGTGATTTCAAAGTGATAATTGCTCTCAGTAGAGAATTTGAATCTGATCTCTGTTAAAAGGGTCTTTTGTCTTATGCATGTTGCAAGGAAAAATAAAGGGTTACTTATAGAATATTGTATCTGTGGGGATGACTGGTGTTGATAGTTGTTAAGATGTTTACTGTGGGTTTATAAAGTGTTAATTGGTTTCATAAATAAACATTGTTTTAATTTAAAAGTACTTTAGTTCTCTGTTGCATCACACCTGTAAAGTGGGCCCTTGTGTTCCCCATAACCACAATCTATTCACAGTTATGGGTCAGGTGAACTCCATGATACACTTTGGGGTTCTCTAAACCCTGGCCCATAACACAAGTTAATTCCTCGCACTGACCATACAGAATCTCTTAGGTTGTGGACCTGACCCATTGTATCTCCAGAAGAAAGGTTCTACAAAATTGCTCTCTACAAACCACTAAAAGAAAACGCTACCATACACTAATTCCAGCCATGACTATTTACTTTCCTTCGTCTGATGAGTCAGTATTCCCAGCAGCTCAGGGAGCAGCACTTAATGATTTCTGTCTGTACTTAATCATATAACCCGTAATCGGGTTTCCAGCCAAAATGTTCTCGGAGTTCTCCGTTTAAAAAGTTTAGATCAACACAGGAATAGATACAGGAGTGGTTAAATAACATTAACTTCGCATCCATGAGGAATAATGTGTCCATACGTCTTCTCTTGAGTGTGAGGAAAGGTCCACGATTTTTACATGGCTGGAATAATGTTCCAAATATAACCATCAGAGGCTCGTATATTCTGCTGTACAGATGAAAAGCTCTGGACTCTTGAATGCATCTATAAATAACTTAAGGGACAGTAAGTTAACAAGTGAAGCAGATGCTCAGTTGAGCGCATGTTGTATTAACTCAACATTATTACAATTGCGCAGATCCTCCTTGAGGCTTTTCCTTGTCTGGATGATGTTTTGCAACTGCGAAGCTGAAAAGAAAATTATTTTATTGAGCTTCCATTTCCCTGAAGAGGCTTCAGGCCAATCCACATTCAACAACCTGCTCTGAAAACCCTGCTCACATTTTGACAGACATGACAAATTTAATCACGACAGCTGAGGCAACAAGCAACATTTTAATCAACAGCATTTTAAATAAAACAACCCTCATGTTAATTTGCATCATCTCCCAATGTTAATGGGTCCTTTTTTTTAAATCTAGAATTCGGATCTGGATTCGCATCCTCACCAAAAAAGAATCAGTATTTCCTTCGGCCAACATATCTGTATACCATGTTCTATTGAAACATGTCGATTAGATTTTTTGAGAGTTTTTTTTACTGAATAACAAAGCCCAAAGCATTGCCTCGTCCACCTTAGTAGTGGAGCTAATTAGAGACAATGTGAAAGTAAATCTATCGTGCTTTAGATTGGTAGAACCCTCAAGAGTATTGAAAGTCAAAGAGATCTAGGAGTACAGGTCCACAGGTCATTGAAAGGGGCAACACAGGTGGAGAAGGTAGTCAAGAAGGCATACGGCATGCTTGCCTTCATTGGCCGGGGCATTGAGTATAAGAATTGGCAAGTCATGTTGCAGCTGTATAGAATCTTAGTTAGGCCACACTTGGAGTATAGTGTTCAATTCTGGTCGCCACACTACCAGAAGGATGTGGAGGCTTTAGAGAGGGTGCAGAAGAGATTTACCAGAATGTTGCCTGGTATGGAGGGCATTAGCTATGAGGAGCGGTTGAATAAACTCGGTTTGTTCTCACTGGAACGAAGGAGGTTGAGGGGAGACCTGATAGAGGTCTACAAAATTATGAGGGGCATAGACCGAGTGGATAGTCAGAGGCTTTTCCCCAGGGTAGAGGGGTCAATTACTAGGGGGCATAGGTTTAAGGTGAGAGGGGCAAGGTTTAGAGTAGATGTACGAGGCAAGTTTTTTACGCAGAGGGTAGTGGGTGCCTGGAACTCGCTACCGGAGGAGGTGGTGGAAGCAGGGACGATAGTGACATTTAAGGGGCATCTTGACAAATACATGAATAGGATGGGAATAGAGGGATACGGACCCAGGAAGTGTAGAAGATTGTAGTTTAGACGGGCAGCATGGTCGGCACAGGCTTGGAGGGCCGAAGGGCCTGTTCCTGTGCTGTACATTTCTTTGTTCTTTGTTTGTTCTTTAATTGTTTTGTGTGTGATCCAATCACTGAAATTAAACAATGTTTATATCATAATCCATTTGTAAATTTGGGCGCACTTAGCAAGTTATTACATGATTATTGGTTCGAGAGGAATTGTTCTCCATGACAAAGTAGCTGGCTTCAGAAGAAGTGAAGGGGCGTACATTGAGGAGAAGGAAGAGGAACCCTTCAGTTTAAAATCCTGTGGGCTGTGAGGCTTGCTTTGGTGTTGATAATTATGAGAAAGTCTCTGAATAATAATGGAATATATAATCCCTGAAAGATTATGCTTAAAAAAAAATCAACGAAGATAAATTTCCATCATAGTAGTCAATGGGTAATCTTACTGGAGCTTGTGAAGTGCAAGAAATAGTCTCTACGAGATGATACATGTCAGTCTTTTTAGTGATTATTCTCTGCAGTCATCTTTTCTAAGTCAGGTTCTTTGTAAGCTTGAATGCCAAAGTGGGAATCATTCAGAGGAGGACTCCCTTGCTGGCCTGCTGTTTTTTTTTATGCAAGCTGCTCTCAACCTGTGGTGTGATTTAAAAGAAAAAAAATTAATTACATGGGAAAATGCTGCACCCACAAAATTGCAAGCCATCATTTGATTAATTTTGCATCTTTAAAAGTCGGATTGTTTGGTAAGATTAATCTCTCTCTTAATGAGCAAAACCAGTCAGCTGAAGAAAAAAAAACATTCTTCCTGCCCTACTAAACCTCGCCTGCCATGTTATTTGGTCGGAAATGCACTGACTTCCCACCCACATCTCTTTTAAAATTAAAAAATTCCACATATACCAGTTATTAATCCTGCCTCTGTTTTCCATTGCTGACTGCAGTGTCTTATGTTTTGCTTTAGGCATTTCAGTAGCTACCTGGAGATGCTTGTAAGAGATATTTTGGTGCCTAATCTGCTGTGGCATGCTGGGAGGACAGCAGCTGCAATCCGCACGACTGCTGTATCCTGTCTGTGGGCTCTTCTGCATAGCAAGATGATTACACTGGAACAGGTAAATCCCAGAAGGTCAAAGATTCAAAAACAAGCCATTTCAAAACCAGACAAATATTAAATAATCTCGTCAGGCAAAGCCGTAGACAAGGCACCTCACAAAGTTAGCCTTACGTTAATTTCAAATGTGCTAACATTAATTGAGCCTTACTCAGGCTTTAAGCCATGAAGTCCATGTAGAAAGGAGCAGATATTGATTCCAGTGAAGCTTGTCTGTCAAATCTTCCTCCATACATTTCTTCATTCTTTAATGACTGTCTCGTTCATTATCTACCGCATGTGCTTAAATTAGAAACATAGAAAATAGGAGCAGGAGGAGCCTATTCGGTCCTTCGAGTCACTATTCATTATGATCATGGCTGTGGGCGACACGGTGGTGCAGTGGTTAGCACTACTGCCTCATGGTGCCGAGGACCCAGATTCGATCCCAGCGCTGGGTCACTGTCCGTGTGGGGTTTGCACATTCTCCCGTGTCTGCGTGGGTCTCTCCCCCACAACCCAAAAAGATATGCAGGGTAAGTGAATTGGCCACTCTAAATTGCCCCTTAATTGGAAAAAAAAATAATTGGGTACTCTAAATTTACATCAAAAACAGATCATGGCTGATCAAGTCTTCGCCCCAAGTGCTATATCTCGCTGCTTCTTGAAAACATAATTGTCTTTTCTTTGCCTAATGCTTTTTTTGTCTTTCTGGCTCTTTTCCTCTCCTCTCCTCTAACAGCTTGTGTCTTTTTAGTTTTTGTGCACAGCCAGAATAGTTGAATTCAAATGCATTTGGCTCAAGAGGAAGACCTTTTCATAGAATTTACAGTGCAGAAGGAGGCCATTCGGCCCATCGAGTCTGCACCGGCTCTTGGAAAGAGCACCCTACCCAAAGACAACACCGCCACCCTATCCCCATAACCCCACCCAACACTAAGGGCAATTTTGGACACTAAGGGCAATTTATCATGGCCAATCCACCTAACCTGCACATCCTTGGACTGTGGGAGGAAACCGGAGCACCCGGAGGAAACCCACGCACACACGGGGAGGATGTGCAGACGCCGCACAGACAGTGACCCAAGCCGGAATCGAACCTGGGACCCTGGAGCTGTGAAACAATTGTGCTATCCACAAGGCTACCGTGCTGCCCTCTTTTCTAACTGATTTGTGACCAAGATTGAGCTCAGTCTGATTTCTGGGCAATGACCTTGCTGCAGTCTCTATCAGGCATGATCTCTTTCAGTTTCAGTCTCTTCAAACCCTTAACAGCTGAATGGAAAACATGTTTTATACTCCCCATCACCTCTTTGCATATAAGCATGTAATTATTTCAGTAGCTAGTAATAAAACTGCATCTGGTGTTCAGTGAATTCATTAAAATACTGGACTCATGAAAGCTTTGAACTTTGGCATTAAAATAACTTAATTACAAAACCCCAGAGTTGAACTCTTTCATTTACCTTTACCCCGAACCAACTCTCATACAGCAGGAGGCTAATTGGCCCATCGAATCCATGCGTGTGGGCAGCATGGTAGTACAGTGGTTAGCACAGTTGCTTCGCAGTTCCAGGCTCCCAGGTTCGATTCCCTGCTGGGTCACTGTCAGTGTGAAGTTTGCACTTTCTCCCCGTGTCTGCGTGGGTTTCCTCCGGGTGCTCTGGTTTCCTCCCACAGTCCAAAGTTGTGCAGGTTAGGTGGATTGGCCATGATAAATTGCCCTTGGTGTCCAAAAAAGGTTGGGTGGGTTTACTGGAATACGTGATTGCGGGGATGGGGTGGAGGCGTGGGTTTAAGTAGGGTGCTCTTTCCAAGGGCTGGTGCAAACTCAATGGGCTGAATGGCCTCCTTCTGCACTGTGAATTCTATGCTGGCTCACTGTAGGGTAATCCAGTCAGTCCCATTCCCCTGCTCTAGCCCCATTGACCTGCAAAGTGCTGGAACATTTTGCTCCTCGTGCAAAAACATTGATGTTACAAGCCTGTGTGGGAAGATTTGTTTGTCCACTCAAAATGTACTGCACCTTGTGCAAACTCAGGCACATTGGGAGTTCCTTTTCTGGATTGTTCCAAGGGCATCTCTGCAACAGAGCCTGTGCTAGCAAAATGGACAGGAACAGGAATTCTCCCTCAAGCCTCGGGTCATCAAGGGGGTAAGGATCAGTTGTGAGAATGTCCCAAGTAAATGTGAACATACACAAATAAATCCTACTTTTCCTCTCTTTCGCCTATCTTAAGGATCCCCACAGATCCTCCATTCATCGAGCAGTCCAGGGGCAAGCCGCGGTGTCATATTTCACTCCCCAACATTGCACCTAAGTTCAATTCCCACAGATTGTCCATGCCTACTGAAAGAAGGTCCAGTTTCATCCCATCACAAAACCTCTGGAAGTTCCTGGGTAATATAAAAATGGCGATAGCCCTTTCCCCAGGGAAAATGGGAATTCCCAAGGTCAAGGGTCAAGACAGCAGGCAGTGTCAGGAGTTGGGTGCTATAATATCTGAACACTCAGATTGTGACACATAAAATTCCCGTACCAGCCTCCCCGAACAGGCGCCGGAATGTGGCGACTAGGGGCTTTTCACAGTAGCTTCATTTGAAGCCTACTTGTGACAATAAGCGATTTTCATTTCATCTTTTATGTTCCTAAACAAACATTTCAATGTAAATGCCCATCTAAAACGGCACCTCGTTGCTGCCATCCTTGTTTCTAGGTTGGACAGCTGGTGCTTTACTGAGCTGCACCTAAATAATCATCTTGGAATGTGGATCAAACCATGTGGCATTAGGCAAAAGTTCCCAGTGTAGAGTGCATTTTGATGTGGTCCAGTTTCAGACATTCAAACCACTTCAGTAGAAATTGGTTAAATTCCTGGTGTAAATTCAGGGTTCAATGTTGAAGAAATGACATTACATGAAAGCCCTTTGATTACTAGTTCAACATCTGATGGAAGTGTGGATTGAATATCATTCACAGACTATTTTTTTGCTGCATGTATATCCTGAAAAAGAAAACCCTTGCTTTCAAACAAATGTGCAGTTTTACAACCTGGAGGAACAGCTTCCGATGTTTCTGCTTGTTGCTTTCATGTCGCCAAACAATTGGCTCATCAGCCCTAAGCAATGGAAACCCAAGTAGAAGAAAATCTTACTGACCAACACAGATGGTGTATACTTGCCTTAATAGTGACATACAAGAGAATAAAGCAGCAATTAAATGTCCTTCAATGCATCACCCGATTTAAAAGTACATCAGTATCCTAATGTGCAAAGCAATAACGATAGCATCGTAAGCAAATGTCAATTATAGCTCTTGCAATTGATTGTTATCCTGGTATGCAGACTCTTCAGTAGCATGTTTCAAAGTACTTTGCGACAATATGTAGCTAATGACGTACAAGATAGTTATGAATGAGGAAGGCCATTCAAGCCATCTGAACAGATCCAGCTGAAAGAACCTGGGTGTTTCTCTTTTACATCTAGTTCTTTCCGAAAATTAGTTACAGGATTTTTGCCTCCACTATTACACTTGGAAGACCATTTTTTCTATTGATCACATTGGCGACAAGCATCCTGAAACAAGGCCTAAAGTTGACTTTTACAACTTTTAACCTGTGTCAGTATCATTTTGAATTCCAATGCTGAATTTAGCCATTTGCTATCTTGCGTGCTTTACTGGCCCTTCTCTTCCTATATTAGCCTGACTGAGATTAGATATATTTGATGAATTGCAATTGCTGAGCCCCACTTTAAGCATTTATACCTATAAGCCCACTGCCCTGTTCCAGCTCTAAGATGTCAGTCCCACCCCTCTGCTCTTTTCCATAGCGTAGCAAGTTTTTCTCTTCCAAATCCTTGACCAGTGACCTCTTATAAATTGAATTTAAGTTTAATTTTCTTCCTCTACCTTTTCAGGCAGTGCATTCAGACCATTACAATTTGCTGGGTAATTTTATTTTCCTAATATCCTATTTGGTTCTTTTTGCTAATCAACTTAAATCTGAGTACTCTGGTCATGACCTTGTGTTACTGGAAAGAGTAAGCAAGGAGACACTATCAAGACTATTCATGATTTTGAACAACTCTAATGAAATCTCTGCTTCAATTTATATTGATCATAACTTCCTAACACTGCTGCTGCTGTATTTGTTCATATCTGACCGAGGAGGAAGGGTCAATGAACCAGGATTTCAGAATTTGGCTTCCATCTGAAGGGAAGTTAGAGTTCTGCAGTGGTGTGATGTTAAGTTAAAGTGCTGCACTTCCCTTTCCAATGTTACATATTTCAGTACAGCAAGGCTGCAACAAATAATGCATGATTGCATTTGGACTCAGCCTGGACAGGGGGGGACGTTGAACAAATCAGGAATTTTAAATAAGAAATAGGAGTGGGCAGTACAACCCCTTGAGCCTGCACTGCCATTCAATAAGATCATGGCTGAACCTCAACCTCAATTCCACTTTCCTGTGCTATCTTCATGATCCCCTTAAGATTGAAACATAGAAAATAGGAGCAGGAGGAGGCCATTCGACTCTTCGAGCCTGCTCCGCCATTCATTATGATCTTGGTTGACCATCGAACTCAATAGCCTGTTCCCGCCTTTCCCCCCCCCCCCCATATCCTTTGAGCCCTTTTGCGCCAAGAGCTATATCTTACTCCTTCTTGAAAACATACAATGTTTTGGCCTCAACTACTTTCTGCGGTATCAAATTCCTCACCACTCGCTGGGTTAAGAAATTTCTCCTCATCTCAGTCCTAAATGGTCTACCCCGTAGCCTCAGGCTATGATCCCTGGTTCTGGACTCCTCCACCATCGGGAACATCCTTCCTGCATCAACCCTGTCTAGTCCTTTTAGAATTTTATAGGTTTCTATGAGATCCCCTCTCATTCTTCTGAATTCCAGTGAATATAATCCTAACAGACTCAATCTCTCCTCGTATGTCAGCCCTGCTATCCCAGTCTGGTAAACCTGTGCTGCACTCCATCTATAGCAAAACCTTCCTTCCTCAGATAAGGAGACCAAAACTGCACGCACTATTCTGTGTAGCCTCACCAAGGCCTTGTATAATTGCAGCAAGACATCCCTGCCCCTGTACTTGAATTCTCTATGAAAACTCTATGGATCTTCATCTCGAATGTAGTCAACAGCTGAGCACTTACAGCACTTCAGGGTAGAGAATTGCAAAGGTTCCATGCTCTTTTGAATAAGGAAAGTTCTGCTCATTTCAGCCCAATATGGCTGTTCCATTATCCTGAGACTATGCCCCCTGACTCTCGACTATCCAGAAAGGGGAAACAACCTCTCCGTATCTAACTTGTCAAACACCCTCAGAATCTTGTGTGTTTCAATGGGATCACCCCTCATTCTTTTTGAAAACCAGAGAATACAAGCCCATTCTACTCCATCTCTCCTTATAGGAAAACTCTCATTCCAGAAATTGTTACAAAGGAAAGAAAATAAGCTCTTAGAAAAGATGGTGCAGATTGCCACAAATTTCTACAAGTCTACAGAGTTGCTAAATGTTTTTTCTTTGAAAAAAGGTAGGTCGAGTTGTGTAGGGGACGCAGCAGGAAAAACTTAAATTTGGAAACTTTGTTGAGTTTTAGTGTGGTTGGCATGGGTCAGTTAGCAACATTGTATGGGAGAATATGCAAACTCCACGTGACAGTGACTCGGGGCCAGGATCGAACACCGTTGCTGCCGTCTGAAGATTATTTCATGCGGCACTAAGGTTCAAAAAGTTTGCCCATCCCGCTATAAATAAATGCTAAATGTGACAAAACTATTACCATCGGATTGGGTGTGACTTTTAATGCTAAGGTCTACTGCTCTTTTGAGATTATTCTTGTCCTATTTGTCTTTGCGGTTTAAAACATTTTTACGCACTGCAAAGACACGAACCACCTTTGCTGACATATTTTTATTACTATTCTTGCCAAAGCTTTTGTGAGGCAAACCGTATAATGGGAGAATATACCACGTCACAGAATTCCATTCACATGGGCCTACAACCTTTGATGTTATAAATCATTGCAGGTTGTTTCACTTGTAGTTTTGACGGTTGCATGAGAAGTTAGACTGGCAGCAGTTTCATGTTTCTTGTCATTTCCATAGGCTCTTGGAGTATATGAGGACTTGATGCCAAAAGTGATTGCAGCATTGGATGAAGATTCAAAAATGACTCGATTGCTGGCTTGTCGGATTGTCAGTTCTATTTTAAAAGTTTGTGGGAATCACTTGAATCCTGATGAGCTTAATAAATTGTATCCAGGTAACGTATATACCAGGATAATTTATTTTTGAGATGCAGTGGTACCATTGCCATAGGTGTTTTCTTCTTCTGTAGCTTTCCTTAACGCCCGTATTTGCAGATATTCTGTTAAGCCTGCACTTTGAAAGGTTTGTCTCTTGGTGTTTGAAATTTCTTTGGCCACGAGAATTACTTGTGGAGAAGGAGAAGTTAATTTGAAATGTAGATGAAAGTACTTTCTGACATTTATTGAATCCAAAGAATTTTTCTTTTGGGCATGCTTTTTTGGTTGATCTTAGCATCAGATCCTTGGATCTTGCTGCTGATTTTTTTGAAATGTTCAATTTGGCGAGTTTTTAAATATTCGCGCAGATACTGTGGCAACACTAGTAAGAGTTTCCTTTTTCTTTAAATTAGAACTTCTAAAACGCCTGGATGATGGTTCGGACGAAGTGCGCATAGCAGCTGCCAAAGCTTTAAGTGTTTGGTTCCAATGTGCTGGGATTCTTAATGACCAATCGCTGATGAAGAACCACCTTGAATTCCTGTACCGTGGGCTTTTGGTTCATCTGGATGATCCAGAGAGCAACATCCAAAAACTACTTCTCGGTAAGAATGATGAGTGCATGTCCTTGATTTTATCATTACCATTCTTTTCTAAAATATTTGTTTTGCAGTGCGTAAAAATGTTTTAAACCGCAAAGACAAATAGGACAAGAATAATCTCAAAGGAGCAGTAGACCTTACCATTAAAAATCACACCCAATCCGATGGTAATAGTTTTGTTATATTTAGCTTTTATTCATAGCGGGGTGGCCAAACTTTTTGAACCTTAGTCCCGCATGAAATAATCTTCAGACGGCAGCACTGTGTTCGATCCCGGTCCCAAGTCACTGTCCTGTGGAGTTTGCATATTCTCCCTGTGTCTGCATGGGTCTCACCCCCACAATCCAAAAAGATGTGCAGGGTAGGTGGATTGGCCACGCTAAATTTGCCCTTAATTGGAAAAAATTAATTGGGTACTCTAAATTTATTTTTTTAAATGATACGCTTCAGACATTCAAGAGCCACAAGACACGGACAACCTT
Organism: Scyliorhinus torazame; assembly: GCF_047496885.1. Lineage (NCBI taxonomy): Eukaryota > Metazoa > Chordata > Chondrichthyes > Carcharhiniformes > Scyliorhinidae > Scyliorhinus > Scyliorhinus torazame. The sequence goes on from NC_092723.1 coordinate 165,498,778, forward strand.
TGCAGACATGTTTTTATTACTATTCTTGCCCACACTTTTGTGAGGAAAACCGTATAAACTATTACAATAGTAATATCCCTCAAGTAAGAGAAAACTTGCAGTTATCAGGGTTAATCATTGCTAGAGGTAGACAGAACAAATCTGCTTCACTGAGACACATCAGAGCCAGCACATGCTCACTGCTTAATTGACTCTGACAGCCTTGTTCTTCCAATGTGGAAAATCAGTCCAGAGGTCTTTAAAAAAGGACTGATTGTACTTGGGGTATGGGAGTGTGAAGGCGAGAAATTGGAACCACCCACTGAGCAACAAATTTGAATCAGTGACTGTGTTCCAACACAGTATTACATTCTTTTGTTCTGCATTAAACAGTTTTCCTCCCTTATCCAGACAGAGGCTGCAAGTCAGAGGGTCAGCAGTGAGAAGCTAGGTTCGGAAGCTGGAGAGGCCATGCCAAAATGGTGCTGATCGCATGGGTCACACTGCCCTACGTCAGACTGGCAGGAATCCACTCCCAATGCTCTCTGGTTCTCTCCCATGAAGCTGTTCGTGGCCACTTTTGAGCAGCCAATGCTTCCTCATAACTCAACCACCCTATGATTAGACTCTTTTCAGGACACCCTCAAAAAACTCAGGCAGGACTTACAAAAACGGCAGGGCCGTAAATCGGGTGGTAGCCAGCCAGCAGCCTATTGAGTCGCACTGTATGTTCAAAAGTGCTCTGTGGGTTCACAAGTTGTGGCTTGTGATTTAACCCCTGATTTATATTCTAATGTGAACTTTGCAATAGCAAATTGCCCCTTCTTGCTCACCATGGCTTCCAAGGCGCTGACACAAAATCCCATTAGAAACATGTGAATATTGAGAATACTGATGTTGCACTGTGAGCTTTAGTGGGAGGGGGAAGAAAGCCAAACGGAAAGATGAAGGAGCATGTAAAATAAAAGAGAAATATTTCAAAGATTGTGAGATCAAAGCTGTTTTTAAACAAAAGGTGATGGGAGAAAGGATCAAAGAAGTTCTAATGATCCAGAAAAACATTCCCCTAACATGAAGGGCCATACAAACTTTTTCAGTGGACTCAAAGAAATGGCACTAATTGCACGCCTGTTCTTGCTCCTTTTTAAATTATTTGTTCATGGACTGTGGGTGTCGCTGGCTAGGCCAGCATTTATTGTCCATCCCTAACTGCCCTTGGGAAGGAGATGGTGAGCTGCCTTCTTGACCTGCTGAAGTCCATTTGATACAGGTAAACCAACAGTGCTGTTAGGAAGGTAGCACCAGGTGTTTGACCAAGTGACAGTGAAGGAATGGCTATGTGGTTCCAAGTCAGGATGGTGTGTAGTTTGGAGAGGAAACCATGTGTCTGTTACCCTTATCCTTGGTCATGGGTCTGGAAGGTGCTGTCGAAGGAGACTTGATGAGTTTCTGCAGTTCTAAAGATCTTCCATCTTGTGGATGGTACATGCTGTTGCCACTGTATGTCCTGTTGGAGGGAATGAATGTTTAAGGTGGTGGATGGTGTGTAAATGAATGGGGCTGCTTTGATCTGGAAAGTGTTGAGCTTCTTGCGTGTTGTTGGAGCTGCACTCATTCAGACAAGAGGAGAGCCCATCGCACTCCTGACTTGTGCCTTGTAGATGGTGATCAGATTTTGGGGAGCCAGGAAGTGGGTTACGTCCGACGGTATATGGCTGGTCCAGTTCAGTTTCTGGTCATTGGTAACCCCCAGGATGTTGATAGTGGGGGATTCAGCGGCGGTAATGCCATTAAATGTCATGGGGAGGTGGTTAGATTCTATCTTGTTGGACATGGTTGTTGCCTGGCACTTGTGTGTCACACATGTTGTTTGCCACTTATCAGCCCAAGCCTGTGTGTTGTCCATTTTCCTGTTGCATATGGACATTGACTGCTTCAGTATCTGAGGAGTCATGAATGATGCTGAAGATTGTGCAGTCATCAGCAAACATCCCCATTTCTGTTCTTATGATGGAGGGACTGTCACTGATAAAGCAGCTGAGGCTGGTTGGGCCTAGAACACTCCCCTGTCTAACTCCAGGAATGTTCTAAGACCGAGATGATTGACCAACAATAACTATCTTCCTTTGTACTGGGCATGTCTCCAACCTGTGGAGAGCTGTCACCCTGATCTCCATAGACTTCAGTTTTGGCCCTTCCAGGGCTCATTAATGCCATCCTTGGTCAAATATTGCCTTGATGTCGAGGGCAGTCACTCTTGCCTCACCACTGGAGTTCAGCTCTTTTATCCATTTTTGGTCCAAGGCTCTAATGAGTTGAGTGGCTCTGACTGAACCCATAGTGAACATCAGTGAACTGGTTGTTTCTGCGTAAGTGCCGCTTGATATACGGTCAGTGACACCAAGCATCACTTCGCTGATGATCGAGATTGGACTGATGGGGCGATAGCTGGCTGGGTTGGAACTTCCTGCTTTTTGTGTACAGGATATACCTGGGCAAGTTTTCACATTGCTGGGTAGATGCCAGGGTTGTAGCTATACTGGAACAGCTTGGATAGGGACACGGCAAGTTTTGGAGCACAAATCTTCAGTACTATTGCTAGAAAGTTGTTGGGCCCATAGACTTTGCAATATCCAGTGCCTTCAGCCATTTCTTGAGATCATGTGGAGTGATACAAATTGGCTGAAGACTGGCATCTGCGATGCTGGGGACCTCGGGAGGAGACTGAGTTGGATCATCCATTTGGCACTTTTGTCTGAAGATGATGTCAGATGCTTCAGCCTCGTCTTTTGCACTGACGTGCTGGGGTTGCCTGTCATTGAGAATGGGAATGCTGTGGAGCCTCGTTTTCACATTAGTTGTTTAATTATCTGTCTATCCCATGCTGCTTCTGCTGTTTGACATGCAAGTAATCCTGTGTTGTGGCTTCACCAGGTTAACGCATCATTTTTAGATATGCCTTATGCTGCTCCTGGCATGCCCTCCTGCACTCTTCATTGAACCTCAGTTGATCCCCTGACTTAATGCTACTGGTAGAGTGGGGATATACCGGACCATGAGGTTACAGACTGTGGTTAAATACAGCTTTACTGCTGCTGATAGCCCACAGCACTGCATGATGACCAGTTTTGGGTTGCTAAATCTGTTTGAAATCTATCTCATTTAGCACGATGGATCTTCATGAGTGGACAATGGTCACTCATAATCAGTACTGTCATGGACAGATACATCAGCAACAAGTAAGTCGGTGAGGACAATGCCAAGTAAATGTTTCTCTGTTATTTGCTTCATCTCCCTAGAAGACTCAGTCCAATAGCTAAGTCCTTTAGGGCTTGGTCAGCAGTGATACTACCGAGCCACTCTTGATGATGGACTTTGAACTCCCCCACCAGAGTACATTCTGTGCTCTTGCCCCCCTCAGTGCTTCCTCAAATTGGTGTTCAACATGGAGGAGCACTAATTCATCAGCGAGGGGGTGGGGGTGGTAGTGATAACTAGCAGGAGGTTTCCTTGTTGATGTTTGACTTAATGCCATGAGACTTCCTGGTGCTTGGAGTCACTGTTGAGGACTCTCAAGGCAGTTTCCTCCTGTCTGGATGCCCCTCCACCACCTCTGTTGGATCTTTCCTGTTGGTGGGATAGGACAAGGGTGGTGATTTGGTGTCTGGGATGACTATGTCAGGCTATTGCTTGACTAGTCTGGGAGACATTTCTCCCAATTCTGGCACAAGTACCCAGATGTTAGTAGGGAGGACTTTGCAGGGTCGACAGTGTTGGCCTTTGCATTGGCTTTTACAGAAGGTCAGGTGGTCTTTCCAGTTTCATCCTTTTTGAAGGCTTTGTAGCGCTTTGGTACAACTTAAGAGCCAACCTCATTGCAGTAGGCGAGGCCAGGTAAGGATGGCACATTTCCTTCCCTAAAGAATATTTGCATACGTGAAGGGTTTTTATGGTTTCATGATTGCCATTAGACAAGCTTTTAATTTCAGATTTATTCGTTGAATTTAAATTCCACCAGCTGCCATGAAGCATTAGCTGGACCTCTGGATTACTGGTCCAGTGCCATTACCACCATGCCATCACCTTAACAGATTGGTTGGTTTAGCCAGGGACATTTTGAACCCTACATTACTGGGGATTTGTTAACCTCTCCCTACCCCTGCTCAACTTGTTTGCTTGTCCTTCCGTACAGCCATAGCACGACCGTACCAAAATTATGTGAGGCATACCAATGAGCGTGACTGTGTTGAGGGAAGCAGGTAATAACGAGAGAGGGCAGGTGTAATAAAGGTGAACACAAAGCGAAGGGACGTCTGTTAAGAATTTCTGATACAGAATGTATCTGTTAGAATGAAGACAGCACAACGTGCTTGAGTTTTAAATAGGGCAACGGTTCATCCATTTCTCTTTTTTGTTTTTCTTTGTCCACTGAAGCTTTTGGATTGGGATACGGTGTGACAAACGTCACTTTGCTGCCAGGACCTACTGTGCATTTTATGTCAGTTTCATTAGCAACATATTAATTTAAGGGGCTGAAGTGAACCTATTAATACATTGAATTGCTGATGTAGTATGTTGGCATCATGGAGCATAAAACTCTTATTGGATAGATGCGCTATTCCTTCTTAATTTTGGCCGTTCTAATGTCATTTCAGAATAAGAGCTGCCAAACAGCATTGCGTATTATGGTTCATTTGTGTGGATAATATTCCCAGCTTTAGTTGTGTTTGATAATTAACTCTTGAAGTTAATGTGCAATATTTTAAGCCAAATTGACATTGCAAGACAGCAACGGTTTTGGGGGAACCTAGCTCCTGTTGCCAAATAATACATGTTCGCACCATAAGTTGGACTGTTCCAAAGAACCTGATTTAAACACCACCACTGTTTGGTGCACCATAGCTTGCATGTTAAACTAGTGGTAGTATCTAGATAATGTCAATGAAGAAAGGTTTGCATTTGTGAATATACCTAACCAGATTCGGCTCTGAACAATAAAATTACTTTTATTTCTTTTTGTGAATGGACATGTTGGGAACTGTTGTGTCCGTGAATTGAACTGTCGCCCTCATCATTTCATGCCTATTTTATCTGCTTCTTTATCACACACTGAGTGACTTCCTGCCCCTAGGAAGTACTTGGGTTTAGCTCTATTGACAGCACTTTAATCCCTTGTCAAGCCATAAAGGTTCAGTGGGTATTTGGTAACAGAGTTTCTTCTAACATAGAGGACTCTGTCTGGTTTCAGATTTTCTCTCATTCAATTTTGAAACCCTATTGCGGAGTTTATTTCAGGACATTTTGTGCTATCGTAGTTAACTTTTTTCTTCCAGCAGGCGGAAGCCAAAAAGGACAAAAATAAGCTCCGTAATGCACTATACCAATGATAGGACTCTGAATCATCGACCATAAAGTTCACTGTGTGAGCTGCACCCCAATGTGTGTTTTCCCCTTTGAAAAGGCTCAGTGAGCCCTAGGTATTTCCTTATTCTATGTACTCACATTATGGTGGCTATGTTTAGCTGTGACAGGGAATGGACTGACAGTCTGGACCTGTGCCCTGGGGAGCAGGGGGACCCCAGACCCCTTGAGCCATGTCCAGGGAAGTGGCCTAACCCCTCAACCTGTGTCCTGGGAGGCTTGACTGACCCCCTCAGCCTGTGTCACGGGAAGCTGCATGACCTCCTCGCTGGTGTCCAGGAAAGTGGCCTGGCCCCCTTGACCCGTGTTACGGGGACCGTCCTGACCAGATTTGTTTTCCTGCCCATGTGCAGTTTGCTGATCTCCACTAGTTTGACAGTAGAGGGTGTTGCATTGTCCCTGAGTTGGACGAGGAATTGAACCATGGTTCCTGCTCCAGCAACCTTTAGAAAATGCTCAGCATTGGTGACTCTCGTGAATCAATAGTCTGCCGAATTCATGTACTTGAAAAACGTCACTTGGATGAGGGTGCCGGCAAAACTATGGTTGGCTTCAGGAGAGGAGGAGAGGACATTAGTAACTCCTCCAGAAACTTGTGTTCTGCCTCTCTGTCACTGTGCTCTTTGCTCGAGTATTTAAAGTTCTGGTGGCAGTTCTCCTGCTGTACACAGCCATTCACCGGAACATGGTGACATATAACACCTTTGTGAAAAATGCATTAATTCTAAATGTACTAAATATGTGGCATTCAGTGCATTTGTATAAATAAACTGCATAACTCGAATGACTGTATTGTGCTTGGTGGTATTTGCTGTTGTAGTTTTTCAAACAGTACTTGTCTGAGTTTTGGTACTTTAAATAAAAGCTGATTAATCCATTGAAGAATCATTTCATTAAGAAAACCCTGTGCTTTCACAATTGATATTTACACTTCACTGAAATGTCTCCACGTGAATACTTGTTCCAATAAAAATATAAAATATATGAATGAAGGTTTTTTCAATACCTTTAATACACTCTGGTTAACTGTAACTTGACTTTGCCAGGTTTCACTTAAGCAAACTGTAAAACACCGCAGTCTTGGCCAAAGTGGTGTAGGTTAACAGCGGCAGTATTGACAGCAATTTGTGCTGGCAACTTGGCTTTCTCTTCCTTTATTTTTTTCTAATTTAGCATTTGCATAATTCAGTACAATGTAATATACCATGGGCGGGATTCTCCGTCCCGTCGCACCCGTTTTCTGGTGCGGCGTGCCCCGCCGGCAGCGGGATGCTCTGCCCCAGCAGCCGACCAGTGGGGTTTCCCGTTGTGGGAACCCCCATGCTGGTGTGAGTTCGCTATCGGCGAAACGGAGGATCCCGTCGATGGAGAATCCAGCCCCATGTGTCTGAACTCTGACATCATTATATACTTTACCAAGTGTCTGTGTGTGTGTTTGTCTTGCTCTGAAATATGCTGCCATGTCTTTTAATACCTACATTGCATTACCCATGGGTGGCACAATAAGAAGGCTGAGGCTTACCTGGTTTACAAGCACATTATTATCTGTTCATCTGAATTGTTCTGCTTCATTTATTTATTATAAGCCTGCCATTTAGGACCAAAATATTTGACGTAATGCTTTGCCCTTGGAACTATGTTTGATTTATTCTTCTCTGACATTGTAGAGTAAGATTTGAGAAAATTTGAGTAGCAAGTTCAATTTTAATTTTATTTAAAACCACCAAAGACACATTGATTTATTTTTTCCTTCCGTCCCCTGAATGTTTGCCAGCTCCTCAGTCCTCTTGTTTTGAGTTCTTGCCAGTAATGAGTAGCAGTACTGTCAGGCAAATGGATAGGCTCTTTCTTCTTGGCTGTTTGCTGCCGACAACTCTGGACATGTTCGAGCAAGGTTTCCATTGAATTTGAGTGCGTCTGGGTCAGTGTTTCATGAGCACTGTAGTCAAAGTGTTATCCTATATTACACTGATGAAAGCAGATACACGCTAACACCAGCCTTTATTATGGTTAGCTGCTTGGAACAAGTCAAAACTTCTATAGCACTGCCAAGTGACCCAGAATGAAAAGGACCGAACATAGCAAGATTTATGGATTTTTGGATCTATTTTTGAGGGACTCTGCAGTTTGAAGAAACATGCTTTGAGAGCATACTCTTTGCTGCTGCTTTTAACTGATATATATGTGCTTTCCATAATTCAATTTTTTTTAAAAGAGTGGTCAATGTTAACATAAGCAGTGCAATATTGGCCTTCGATTCAGCCTCCGCTCCCTCCAATCTCAACATCCATCTTCAGATTGGAAGCAAGTCGTTACCTCTTGAGAGCTTCCAACTCGTACTGCTTTAATGATTGATCGATAGCGAAACTCATTGACTGGAACAGAAAAGGAATCGTTTCCATGTGCTAGTTAGTCTCTTAGCTGAAATCATGCACAAGTCAGAATTTCTTGAAGTTTGAGCATTTTTGTTGCAAGACATCAACTTCTGAATAGTAATTTTGTGCCTTCCACGAATACATTAAGATATAATGTGGATAATTGCTGTGCAACATGCCAACAGTAGGTTACATAGAGTGAAAGAGAGGTGTTGTGGGACAGGGAAAAACTGTCCGGATGAACTGTAAATAATCAAATTCTGAAGGAAATCACACAACTTCAATTCAGCAAGTGGTGGCTCAGACTGGGTTCTTCTATTTTCCAGGCTGATGTTTGACAGAAAGCTGTGCAGTAAAGCAATAAGTGAACAATACTCACACCCACTTTAAACTCTGGTTAAAGGCAGGTCGTGAGGCTGTCATAGATTAAGTGTACTGAGACTGAGATTTCCTTTTAATGTCTTGTTTGAAATAAGTTGCAGAAGTGACCTCCCGGAGAATTCTGTTTTGCCATGCTGCGACTTCACCATGTGTCAGAAACCTTGAAAGTACCTCTAGTGCCATCTAGTGGAGAACTGTGTTATACCAACACAATTAGAAATTGACTGTTCACAAAAAAAAGTTTCAAAAATTATTTAATGGGGTGCGAGTGTCACTTTCTTGTCCATCCCTAATTGTTGTTGAGTTACTGATGTGCGGGTATTGTAGGGCACTGAGCTGTTTACCTGTGTCATGAACTTCACCTGTTTTTTTTTTCTTCCTGGCCTCTTCCCTCAGCATAAATGCCTGCGTGAAAAGCTGACACATTTTTCTGTCTTATTTTTTCTACTGCAGATTTTTAATGCAATTGATTACTTTCTCACTACAGAAACCAGGTGGTTTAAAAATTAATTGCAACGCCATCCCTGTAGAAATAGGACTTCATTATCCACTGGTGTTAATCCAAATGCTAGTTCCACACAACTTCAGTAATTCACAATTAATGGGGATTGTTTGGTTCTTTGATTTGAAACAGAGTGGCTTGTAATTAATTGTATTAAATATGTTTAAACTGGTTCTATGTACTAATAGAAGCTAAAATGTGCCCATGTAAAATGGAACTGGTTCTCATTAGCATTTACCAATAATAATAATCTTTATTATTGTCACAAGTAGGCTTATCTAACAGGCAGCACGGTAGCACAAGTGGTTAGCATTGTGGCTTCACAGCACCAGGGTCGCTGGTTCGATTCCCCGCTGGGTCACTCTGTGTGGAGTCTGCATGTTCTCCCCGTGTCGTGGATTTCCTCCAGTTTCCTCCCACAGTCCAAAGACATGCAGGTTAGGTGGATTGGCCATGCTAAATTGCCCTTAGTGTCTAAAAAGGTTAGGGGGATAGGGTGGAAGTGAGGCCTTAAGTGGGTCGGTGCAGACTCGATGGGCCTAATGGCCTCCTTCTGCACTGTGTGTTCTATGTTCTTTGTTCTAACACTGCAATGAAATTGCTGTGAAAATCCTCTAGTCGCCACATTCCGCCGCCAGTTCGGGTACACTGAGGAAGATTTAGAATGTCCAATTCACCTAACAGCACGTCTTTCGGGACTTGTGGGAGGAAACTTGAGCACCCGGAGGAAACCCACGCAGACACGGGAAGAATGTGCAGACTCTGCACAGGCAGTGACTCAAGTGGCAATCGAACCCAAGACCCTGGCGCTGTGCAGCAACGGTGCTAACCACTGTGCTACCGTGATGCCCATCTAGTCAATATTGGTTTGACTTGGTTAAAGTGTGCATCTTGACCACAGCTGTAGCTGAACAAAAAACAAAGAAATGTACAGCACAGGAACAGGCCCTTCGGCCCTCCAAGCCCGTGCCGACCATGCTGCCCGTCTAAACTACAATCTTCTACACTTCCTCGGTCCGTATCCCTCTATTCCCATCCTATTCATGTATTTGTCAAGATGCCCCTTAAATGTCACTATCGTCCCTGCTTCCACCACCACCTCCGGTAGCGAGTTCCAGGCACCCACTACCCTATGCGTAAAAAAACTTGCCTCGTACATCTACTCTAAACCTTGCCCCTCTCACCTTAAACCTATGCCCCCTAGTAATTGACCCCTCTACCCCGGGGTAAAGCCTCTGGCTATCCACTATGTCTATGCCCCTCATAATTTTGTAGACCTCTATCAGGTCGCCCCTCAACCTCCTTCTTTCCAGTGAGAACAAACCGAGTTTATTCAACCGCTCCTCATAGCTAATGCCCTCCATACCAGGCAACATTCTGGTAAATCTCTTCTGCACCCTCTCTAAAGCCTCCACATCCTTCTGATAGTGTGGCGACCAGAATTGAACACTATACTCCAAGTGTGGCCTAACTAAGGTTCTATACAGCTGTAACATGACTTGCCAATTCTTATACTCAAGGCCCCGGCCAATGAAGGCAAGCATGCCGTATGCCTTCTTAACTACCTTCTCCACCTGTGTTGCCCCTTTCAGTGACCTGTGGACCTGTACTCCTAGATCTCTTTGACTTTCAATACTCTTGAGGGTTCTACCATTCACTGTATATTCCCTACCTGCATTAGACCTTCCAAAATGCATGACCTCACATTTGTCCGGATTAAACTCCATCTGCCATCTCTCCGTCCAAGTCTCCAAACAATCTAAATCCTGCTGTATCCTCTGATAGTCCTCATCGCTATCCGCAATTCCACCAACCTTTGTGTCGTCTGCAAACTTACTAATCAGACCAGTTACATTTTCCTCCAAATCATTTATATATACTACAAACAGCAAAGGTCCCAGCACTGATCCCTGTGGAACACCACTGGTCACAGCCCTCCAATTAGAAAGCATCCTTCCATTGCTACTCTCTGCCTTCTATGACCTTGCCAGCTCACCCCTGATCCCGTGTGACTTCACCTTTTGTACTAGTCTACCATGAGGGACCTTGTCAAAGGCCTTACTGAAGTCCATATAGACAACATCCACTGCCCTACCTGCATCAATCATCTTAGTGACCTCCTCGAAAAACCCGATCAAGTTAGTGAGACACGACCTCCCCTTCACAAAACCATGCTGCCTCTCACTAATACGTCCATTTGCTTCCAAATGGGAGTAGATCCTGTCTCGAAGAATTCTCTCCAGTAATTTCCCTACCACTGAAGTAAGGCTCACCGGCCTGTAGTTCCCTGGATTATCCTTGCTACCCTTCTTAAACAGAGGAACAACATTGGCTATTCTCCAGTCCTTCGGGACATCACCTGAAGACCGTGAGGATCCAAAGATTTCTGTCAAGGCCTCAGCAATTTCCTCTCCAGCCTCCTTCAGTATTCTGGGGTAGATCCCATCAGGCCCTGGGGACTTATCTACCTTAATATTTTTTAAGACATTGAACAATGGTTCTCTCAAAATGCTTTCAGTTAGATCTACTGAAATGATGGAAAAACGAGGCTGAAAAGATCCCACAGAACTATTCTGAAGAAGAACGGAGCACTTTTCTCTGGTGTTTGGACCAATATTTATCCCTCAATCAAAATGACTAAAATGGGCTATCTTGATTGTTAAAAAGTTGCTGTTTCTGGGAGCAGGTTAGCCCTTATTGGAGTTCAGTGGAATGGGAGGCTATCTTATTGAAACACACAAGATCCTGAGGGGATCTGATAGATACCAGAGGGTGTTTCCGCTTGTGGGAGAGACTGGAACCATGGGACACAGTTTAAGAATAAGGGGCGAAATTCTCCTACCCGCCCAGCCACATTTCTGTGCCGACCGGCCGGCGGGAGTCTCCGTAACACCGGCCGGTCAATGGGGTTTCCCATTGTGGGGCACCCCCACGCCGTCGGGAAACCCCCGGGCGCCGGCTGAACGGAGACTCCCGCCCGCGGAGAATGACGCCCAAGATGTCTACCGTTAAAGACAGATGAGGAGAAATCTTTTTCCCGTCAGTATTTGGAATTCGTTCCCAGGGAGGAGTGGAGGCTGGGTCATTGAATTTATTCAAGGCAATGTTGGGCAGATTGTTACGAGACAAGGAAATGGGGGTTATGGGGGGCAGACAACAAATTTGAGATGAGACCACAACCAAATTAGCCATTCTTACTGAATGCAGAGCGAGCTCAAAGCGCTGAATGGCCTATTCCTGTTCCTAACACTGTTCAAAAGAGAAGGAACTACACTTTGAAAGAACTTCAAGTGCTGTAAAGCACGTTGGCAATTATATCAAAGTGTGATATAAATGCAAGTCTTTCTTTCTAGAGGCTGTTTCTCTCAGAGCATCATTAATCTCTGGAATTCCCTACCCCAAAGGGCAGTGGAAACTAGGTAATTGAATATATTCAAGGCTGAATTCAATAGTTTTTTTGATTGACAAGGGAGTGAAGGAGGATGGACAGAAAAGTGGAATTCAGGCCACAATCAAATCAGCCATGATCTTATTGAATAGTGGAACAAGCTCAAGGAGCCGAATGGCCTACTCCTGCTCCCAATTCTTTTCCTTCTTGTGACTTATTGAATAGAGTTTGAGAAAGTGTTCAGGTCTATATTTTTGTGTCAAAAATGCGAAAGGATTGATTTTCCCCCTGTTTCCTCTCAACAGATGTTCTAAAAATAGGAAGTTTTCTTTCTCCATCGCTGCTGACACAAGAGATCGAGGCCGTGAAACACAAACATCGCAGTCCATATTACTGTGAACAGCTGCTGCAACATATTCAGGCACTCAACGGAGACGCCAGCTAAGTCTGGAGCCTGACACCTCAATTGGAGATAGGATACAGATGCTGTGTAGAATCACAGTAGAAATATATGCCCATGGTATTTATAGAAAATGGGGGAAAGGGGCAAAAGTTACACTTGAACAAAATACCGATAAATGATAGATTGGCATCTAAAATTGGCTGAGAAACATTGGTTCATAAATCTTCATCTTGTTTAAATTCTCAGCCTGTCAAGGAAGGAAGTCGCAGGTCTCTGCAGGACATCTTGTATCAAATCGCTGATGGCTTGTTGAAATGCTATCCTAATCTCTAAGCAATAAGTTTTTTTTCAAACTCTGCTGTTCCATTGTATGAATGGAGTTCTTTAAAAGAGCATGTGTGAAGCACTGGAAGATACTGCTCTTACTGTTCCTGAATTGACATTGGAGCTCAGAATATCGCAGTGGTGGAAAATGCTGGAATTACACAGCAAGATGGTTGACATGTAGTGAAGCAAAGAACCGCGTGTTCTAATGCACTCTTGCTCTTGAAGATGTTAATTGGACTGCTGTGTACATCCAGTACTTTCAGATTTCATTTCCGATGCCCAGCAATTTCTGTTTTATTTCCCTATGACTAAACCTGGTGCCTTATTGCTGGGTGGACAGGGGTGATTAAATGGGGAGTTAATATATTAATTTTTCTTCTATATTTTTGTTTCGAGTAACGTTTATTAGAAGTTGTTTGTTTCACTGCTGTTCTTTGATTTTAGTGTCTACATTTCTAGAATCATATTTTAATTTGTGTTTTTGCTATTAAATTAGATTTAATTCCTCCATGAAAATTAGTCACCAAATACAGTGTTTGTTCCTGAAAGAATTATTTTTCTTCTTTTTGCTAGTACATTTGTTTCTGGTGAGTAATTGAATACGCTTGCATTTGCTACTGTATTGTAACAGTTTGCAGTGTCAATATTATGTCAAGTTTACATCTTTACACCAAATTTTATAATTTAAAATAACAGGCCTTTCAACATCTTTAGAATATATTTTTTAAAAACTTTCATTGGAGATTTCAACAAAGAGTTGAGTGTTTTGAGTATCTTTACAATAAAAAAATAAAATTATACTTGTTGTCGGCATTTTAAACAGTACATTTTGCATTGGTGAATAAGCAATGGATTGGGAGAAAGTCTTTTGCGGCTGGGACTGAAGTGTGCGAAGTAAAGGATGGCACTGAAGGAATTATTATCCCCCAGTACAAAAATTGCAGTGCAAGATTGGAGTTTCCAATTGCTAACTTTCAGGTGAATCCTTGAGTGTCTTCTATATTTGGATTTCCTCTGGGAGAAAGTCTTGGCAAGGAGGCTAAGGTTGGTGAGGGAAAGGATTGTTTCAGTTGTGTGCACCTGCTAACAGGGTGGATTACTCTAAATAAGGGAATTTGGGAGGTAAATAATAAAGTCTCTCGGCTCATCTGGTGCATCCCACACAAATCCAAGATGAGGTGCATGCATTTGAGAAAATCTAAAGAAAGCTCCATCCTTGAAAAATTCAGGCTGCAACCAAAGGGTCTTCCTTTCAAGTACCCTGAATAAAAGTACATCCATCCACTGTATTTTTTTTCTTTCTCTCATGTTCCACCATTAGTGTCAGCCGCTCTTGTGATCTGGTGATACCGAATCTGCTTTTTGCATCCATTGTTGTACGAAGGTGCGTTGAGTGTAAATAATACTTCAATCAATATATGAAGAGCTTTCTTCATTTTCTCTGACCCTGGTGTTACGGCCCTGTTCACAAATTTTGGCTTGAAGATGGGCAGGCTGTTGCCTGTCGGTGATCTCCAGTGGATTTGGTGCCTCCCTCCTTCGCTCGTGATTTCTTTCCGTCAAATTCGGCAGATGGTTCCAGCTAAGAGTAGAAAATACAGCGCCTCCTCAACTGTGCCAGGGCTCAGTCAGATAACAGGCCTTGATCTTCCCTCAGCTAGTCTTGTCAGACAAGCAAAAGAACACTGGGATGTGACTGGTCCAACCACAACTGAAGATCCCATGTGATGAAACTTCACACTGTTGGGAAGAATCCAAACCATTGGCCAAACTATCTTCACAGCATCAATGCAGATGATGTGACTTGTCTTATTGTTCACTGTAATATCAAAGGGGCAACGTTTCTGTGATTTTTCTCTGACTGACTAGGCAGTACGTGCAAGATAACAGCTCGGGCATTATCCCCGGTCTCTGCACAAGCTCAGTATTGTGCTCAGTTCTGTTACCTTGGTTTGGATCTCCAGAAACATCTTCAATACTTGCAGCGAGGCCAACAGAATGCCTCGAACGGAGTAGAATGCCAACATTACCCCACTCTTTGCTCCATCAACATAGTGGATGATAATTCTGTTCAGTAAATGGGCTAAATAGCCATTTTTCTTCTGACCTGCATATGATCTTGCAAATGTTTTTATAGCCAAATGTTTTGCGCAGGGCAATGATTGTTGATAACAATTGATAACATTATTGAGTTACTTTTGTGATGCATTGAGAAACGGTGAAAATAATCTGCTGTGAAAATTGGGAACAGATTTTTTTTTAAAAAGAAGCGTTTTGCAATCATTTCATTGCAACTCATAATATCACCCACTCTGCCACGATTTCTTGCTGCTGCTGAAACCCGCATGCCTTTTGTCACCTCTATATTTCATTATTTCAGTCTCTTTGCTGACCTATCCTCCACCTACTGCAAATTCCAGCTCATCCAAACCTTTTGCTGGTACCCTGGCCATGCACAGTGCCTCAATGCCTCAAATGTAATATTGCACCATGCTGCAGCCCCCTCCCTATTTTCTGTTGTATCCTCCAGCCCTGGATGCCCCACCGCGTACTGTGGACTATTCCCCCGACCAACCACCATCCTGCACTGTCTCTTTTAAGACCTTGCTTAAAAAACATGACTTGTTTAATTAATGGGATTTTAATGTCACTGGAAGCCCAGTATTTATTGTAAATTTGTTACGGCCCTTTGTCCAACATCTCCTTTGACTTTCTGTTCAAGGTTTGTTAAACCTTTCTCGTGTATGTTGAGACCTGGCTACATTAAAGGCTCAAGAATCTTGTTTACTCCTATTCACTAACCATTCACTTGTAATATTGATGTGTATCACTTGGTGTCACTAGAGAGTTGATATTAGCTCTGCAAAAGCCAAGTTCTTATCTGATGCGGTACAAGAGTCTCTTTCACTTTACCCTCATTCTCCACCCCTGCTACTCCACCAACATAGATTGAAAGTAAGAAAGCCCTATGTATTTTTTTGTTTCTTCACTTTTTCTTTTTATTAAATTTATTATGCGAGTTTTAATTAAAAATCAAAAAAAGTGGAACTATCTTAATTTGCAATCTACGTGTTGCGCTTTTCACGACCACTGAACATTGCAAAGTGATTTGTAACCAGGCAAACACTTTCAGAAGTGTAGCCACTGTTGTAATATGGGAAACATGGCACCCAATCTGCGCACAGCAAGCTCCCGCCGTCAGCAATGCGATAATGGCCAGCTAATCTGTTCTATGTAATGTGATTGAGGGTTGAGTATTGGGCTCTTCGAAATAGAGCCTGGAGATCTTTTACATCCACCCAAGCAGGCAGAAGGCACCTTGAATTTATGACTCATCCAAAAGATAGCATCTCCAACAGCGCAGCACTCCCTCAGTACTGCACCGGGCGCATCAACTGGGATTTTGGTGCTCAGGATCTGAAGTGGGTTTTCAACCTGAAGCCTTGTGACCCAGAGGTAAGTGTGAGACCTGACTGAGCCACAGCTGATACTCGAGAGAAAGTTGTAATTTCTTAGATGAATATACCTCTAGAAATGTGGCTTGTGTTTGTACGTCCTTATCCCTGGATTCAGCACGACTGCGTCTCATTGCATTATCACAAGAACCTGGACCCATGTAAGTGCTCTGCATCACTCCAGACTTTTCATCTAGATTCTTCCTTTCTCTTTGGGGTCAGCTGTGGCTCATAAGGGTCAGTGGTTCCTGGGTTCAAATCCACTCTAGAGACTTGAGCACAAAATACAGCTGGCACTCAGTGCAGTACAGGAGTGCTGCATTGTCAGAGGTGCTGTCTTTTGGCTGGAAACGTAAGTCAAGACCCGGGATACTCTCTTGGGTGGATGTGAAGGATTCCATAACAATATTTCGTTAACAACCTTCATGGAATCCAGTACGGAAGGAGGCCATTTGGCCCATCGTGTACACCAACCCTTCGAAAAAGCACTCGCCCCCCCACGCCCCTCAATTCCCGTAACCCCACCTAACCGTCGGGACACTAAGGGGTAAATTAGCATAGCCAATCCACTAACCTGCACATCTTTGGACTGCTGGAGGAAACCAGAGCACCCGGAAGAAACTCAAATAGACACTGGGGGAATGTGCAAATTCCACGCTGGCAGTCACCCACAGTCAGAATCGAACCCGGGTCCCTGGTGCTCTGAGGCAGCAGTTCTAGCCACCGTGGCACCCTTTTGAATAAAAGCAGGACAATTCTCCTCAACCAACACCAGCTAAAACATGTTGCCCAGTCATCATCACATTGTTTTGTCAGAGCTTGTGCAAATTGGCTGCCCCAATTCCTACACTACAACAGTGACTCATACACTTCAATAATAATTCATTGACTGAGCAGTTCTTCTGCATGTCAACGACATTATATAAATGCAAATCTGATTTCCTGTAGACATTTGAACCGGATAGAAACATTTAGAAATTTGTCTATTTAACTGGTTCCTTAACTATTTCCTGATCTAATTTCTAGATCAGTAGTTTGCAAATATTTTGGGTTGAAGACCCCTTTTCAAATAGATTAATAATCATGGATCCCCCCCCCCCCAGCTTAATTATAGTAGATAATATCCCGTAAGGACCAAGGAATTGATTAAGAATGGGAAAATAGAATACGAGAGTAAGCTTGTAGGGAACATAAAAACTGACTGTAAAAGTTTCTAAAGGTACGTGAAGAGAAAAAAATTGGTGAAAACAAATTTAGGTCCCTTACAGTCAGAAACGGGAATGTGTAATAGGGACTGGGCAACTAAATACCTTCCTTGGTTCTGCCATCACAAATGAGGACACAAATTAGGTACCAGAAATTTTGGTTTTGTGAGAAGGAAGAACTGAAGGAAATAAATATTAGTAGAGAAATGGTGTTGGGGAAATTGATGGGATTGAAGGCCGATAAATCTCCAGGGCCTGATAATCTGCATCCCAGAGTACTTAAGGAGGTGGCTCTGGAAATACTGGATGCGTCGGTGATCATCTTCCAGGATTCTATAGACTTTGGAACAGTTCCTGCAGATTGGAGGGTAGCTAATGAAACTCCACTATTTAAAAAGGGAGATTTGGAGAAAACGGAATTATAGACCAGTCAGCCTGATGTCGGTAGTGGGGGAAATTTTAGTATCTATTATCAAAGATTTTACAGCCACGCACTGAGAAAATAATGGCAGGATCGGACAGAGTCAGCATGCATTTTTGAAGGGGAAATCATGTTTGATAAATCTACTAAAATTCTTCGAGGATGTAACTAGTAGAATTGTTGAGGGGGAGCCAGTGGTTGTGGTATATTTGGACTTTCAGAAGGCTTTTGACAAAGTCCCACATAATAGGTTAGTGTGTAAAATTAAAACGCATGGGATGAAGGGTAGTGTAATGAGATGGTTAGAAAAGAAAACTGGTTGGCAGACAGGAAACAAAGAATAGGAATTAACTGGTCTTTTTGAAATTAGCAGGCAGTGACTAGCAGAGTAACGCAGGGATCGGTGGTAGGCCCCCAGCTATTCACCATATATATCAATGATTTAGATGAACGAACAAGATGTACTATCTCCAAATTTGCAGATGACACCAAGTTGGGTGGGAGGGTGAGCTGTGAGGAGGATGCAGAAATCCTTCAGTGTGATTTAGACAAGTTGAGTGAGTGGGCAAATGAATGGCAAATGCAGTATAATTTGGAGATATGCAAGGTTATCCACTTTGGCAGCAAAAGCGAGAAGGCAGACTATTATCTGAATAGCCATAAATTAGGAGAGAGCAATGAGACCTGGTGCCACTGAAGGTAAGCATGCAGGTACGGCAGGCAGTAAAGAAGGCAAATGATATGTTGGCTTTCAGAGCGGGAGGATTTGATACAGGAGCAACAATATCTTGCTGCAATTATACGGGGCCTTGGTGAGGCAACACCTGGAATATTGTGTGCAGTTTTGATCTCCTTATCTGAGGAAGGATGTTCTTGCTCGAGAGGTAGTGCAGCGAAGGTTTACCAGACTGATACCTGGGATGGCGGGACGACGTATGAGGAGAGATTGAATCGGGTAGGATTGTATTCACTGGGGCAGCATGGTGGTGAAGTGGTTAGCATTGCTGCCTCACGGCGCCAAGGTCCCAGGTTCGATCCCGGCTCTGGGTCACTGTCCGTGTGGAGTTTGCACATTCTCCCCGTGTTTGCGTGGGTTTCGTCCCCACAATCCAAAGATATGCAGGGTAGCTGGATTGTCCATGCTAAATTGCCCCTTAATTGGAAAAAATGTATTGGATACTCTAAATTTATTTTAAAAAGTATATGGGGGTAAAATCCGGATTAGGCTATTGAGTTGGTTAATCAGCCATAATCATAATGAATGGCAGAACAGGCTCGGAGGGCCAAATGGCATCCTCCTCCTATTTTCTATGTTTCTATGTAATAATATTCATCATATGACATTGCTGTAGGGAAAGCGAACTTTGATGTTTTTAAGAAACAGGTTTTACTTGCAATTATCAGTTTAATGGGTCGGCCTGCTTCCCAACCGACTCTATTTAAGCTTGACAGCAACCCAGAGTGAGCAGACATGGAGCAAACACTAGGTCATGAGGGAAAGCAGCATCGATATGATCAATAGCTCATTCACCGTTACATCAATAGGCAATCGATCTTGCGACATCCTGGACTTCAACTAACAAAGTCTCAGGCATGCATTCGATTTGGAATCTAAATTGTTCACTGGTAACACCGTTAATAATTACAATTAGAATTTATCAATACAATTAAGAATATGCAGACAGTCGAGTCATTTTGAGTTGCCCTTTTCCAGTCTCTTATTGTTAAAAGTGTACATTCCACAGTTAGACGTGGTCACTTTAAACTGTTCTAATTCCTATTTAATCATTCTAACTTCTGACAGAGAATTAGGAGCCATTCAGCCTCTTGAGCCAGCTCCATTCAACTGGATGATGGCTAATCTTCAATTTCAATGCCATATTCAGTACTATCTACATATCTTTGATGTGTTTAATGTCTAGAAATCTATCGATCTCTGCCTTGAACACATTCAATGACTGGGCTTCCACAGCCCTCTGGGGTAGGGAATTCTAAAGATTCACCACCCTCTGAGTGAAGAAATGTCTCCTCTCAGTCGTGGATGGCTTACCCTTTATGCTGAGACTGTGTCCCCTGGTTCTAGACCTCTCCTGCCATGGGTGACATTCTTCCTGCCTCTACACTAGAGCATTGCAAGAGTTGTGTATATTTCAATAAGATCACCTTTCATTCTCCTGAACTCTTGAGAGTACTGACCCAATCTCCTCAATCTTGCCCCAATCCCGCCATCACAGGGATTAGTTTGGTGAACATTTTAAAAAATTAATTTAAGGGATGTGGCCATCGCTGACTGGACCGGCATTGATTGTCCATATCTAATTGCCCTTGAGAAGGTGGTGATGAGCTGCCTTCTTGAACTGTTGCAGTTCCTGTTGTGTAGGTATACCCACAATGCTGTTCAGGAGAGAGTTTCAGGATTTTGACCCAGCAACAGTGACGGAACAGTGATATATTTCCAAGTCAGGGTGTGGTGAGTGACTTGGAGGGGAGCTCCAGGTGGTGGGATTCCCAGGTATCTGCTGCTCTTGTCCTTCTGGATGGTGGTGGTCGCGGGTTTGGAAGATGCTGCATAAGGAACGTTGGTGAGTTACTGCAGTGCATCTTGTAGATAGTGAACAAGGCTGCCACTGTTCGTCGATGGTGGAGGGTTTAAATCTTTGTGGAAGGGGACTGCTTTGTCTTGGTGATATCAAGCTTTAGTGTTGTTGGAGCTGCACTCATCCAGGCAAGTGGAGAATATTCCATTGCACTCCTGACTTGTGGTCTTGAAGATGGTGGACAGGTTTTAGGGAGTTAGGAAGTGAGTTACTTGCCACAGGATTCCTAGCCTTCGACCTGCTCTATACACTTACAGTATGACATCTTTACTCCTGTACTCAAATCTTGTAAAAAAGGCCAATATACTGTTTGCCTCCCTATTTGTTTGCTGCACCTGCCTGTTAGCTTTTAGTGTCTCATTTAACCATTTCACCATTTAAGAAATGCTCTGCATTTCTATTTTTCTATCAAAATGGATAACAACAAATGATTATACACATTCCGCCTGCCATGTTCTTGCCCATTCACTTAGCCATTGAAGCCTTTTTGCATCCGACTCACGACTCACATCCTGACCTAGTTCTTTTTTTTTAAATATTTTTATTCTCCATTTTCACATTTTCTTCAGAATTTACCCTACACCAACAAACAGCAAACATTGACAAATACAATGTCAATCCCCTTATTAGCAACAACGATCCCATCCTCCCACCAACCCCCAAACAACGGCCCACCTGACAATATAAGCATCAAATAAAACAAACCCTCCCAAGGTGGGGAAAAAAGGAATCAGGAATCACCTATGGTCACCATATAGAGTCCACCCCCCCAACCCCTCCCCCTAATATTCAATGCCATCCAATCCCCGAAAGAGTACCGTGAATGACACCCATGAATTGTAGACACCCCCTCCCAGACTCCTCCCTCCACTTCCTCTTGTAAACTCCTCCCCCCAACCTTGGTTCCTTCCCCCAACTTTTGACCCCGGCTCGACTCACCGGAACCTGTTCTACCAGGCTCTGATGTCCGCAGCCCCTCCCCCCCCACCTCACTCCCGTTCACTGACCGGCTTAAACCGGCCAGCGTGGAGGCCCCCATCCGGGTCTCCTTCCCCCTTGCCCGGTCCCAGGAAAACCAAGAAATCCCCTTTAGCACACAACCCCAGCATACACACCGAAGCCACAAAGAACCATCATTGCAAATGAAAGTCCCAACTCTTCCCTTGTCCAAATATACAGCATCGACTCATTTAGTACATACACTAACACGCAGTGAAAAAATAAAGTTACATGAGGCGACATCGGCACATGACCGTTTCTCAATTCAGCCACAGTCCTTCTGCCTTCGCAAACTCCTCCGCTGCTTCCACCGTCCCAAAATAAAAGTCCTTGGATTTGTAGGTCACCCTCAACTTAGCTGGATATACAATGCGCACTGCACCTTGCTGATGTACAGTGCCTTCTTCACCCGGCTGAAGGGAGCCCGCCTCCTCGCCAGCTCCACTGTAAAGTCCTGGTATATGGGTATACCAGCTCCAGCCCACTGCACCACCCGCTTCTGCTTTGCCCAGCACAGGACCTTCTCCTTCACGCTGCACCTACGGAAACACAGAGTCACTACTCTTTGTGGCTCACTCGCCTTTGGTACAGGCCTCCACGACCGATGAGCCCGATCCAATTCATATCGGGAGGGATCGTCCCCCTCCCCCAATAGCTTCGCCAACTTTGTGGCAAAATACTCCGTCGGCCTCGGGCCTTCCACCCCTTCGGGCAGACCCACCATCCTCAGATTCTGCCGCCTGGATCTGTTTTCCAGGTCTTCCATTTTGGCTCGCAGACACTTGTTGGTCTCCATCACCCTCCCTCCCCATCGAGGTGAGTTGATCACTGTGCTGCGGATAATGCCTCTTCCACTTCCTTCAGTGTCTCACCTTGCTCCCGCACCTCCGCCACTGCACTCGATACCGCTGCCCTCACCGAGGGAATCGCCTCCACCACCAGCACTTTCAATACTGCTCCCATCTCCTTCTTCATCGCTTCCATGTGCTTTGTGAGCTGTTTTTCAAGTTCCAGGGCCATCACCTTGGTCATTCTTCCGCCGTGAGCAATGCGGCCTCCCCTGGTGCCCCAGCCTCCGCTTTCCTTGCAGTCCCCGCGCCGACCTTTCCACTCACCAGCGGACTTTCATTAATCACTTTTTTTACGCCCGTTTTTTTCCCCAACTTGGACATTTCACCTCACTGTGCCTTCTTACTGCTTTTGCAGCCTCTGTTGACCCTGGGACCGGGCATTAAGACCCCAAAAATTCCGTTCCCAAACGGGAGCCCTCCAGTGTGCGGCTGCCTCCCTCCCGCCGTCACCGGAAGCCCATCCTGACCTGGTTCTGCGGCAAATTTGAAAAGATACATTTGGTCCCCACATCGAAATCATTGTTCTAGGTTGTGAGTATCTGGGGTCCAAACACAGATCCTCATGGTTCCCTACTCATCATATCCTGCCAACCAGACAACGACCCGCTTCTTCGCCCTATGTTTTCTGACTATTAAACAATTCTCAATCCAAAATTTTTAGGCACAATATAACTAAAAGAAATAGAGTTCCTTCTTGGCAGGATTTGCAAGCACCTGAAACGACCCCGCTATCTAACGTCACTCTATTTTTGGTGCCCCAGGGGGGTAGTGCCCCACCCGCCCCTCCAAGCCCGCACTTCGCGTCATTTCCTGCACTGAGGAACTCCGGTGATCGCCATTTAAAAACGGCGTCCCAATCTCTCGACTACACCCCCCCCCCCCAAACGTTCCAACTCACCTATAAGTGGGTCATCCAGCCCCCCCCGCATCCCACCATACATGGCAGGGCATCCTCGGGACCGATCCTGGCATGGGCTAAATGCCAGCCTGGCACCTTG
Organism: Scyliorhinus torazame; assembly: GCF_047496885.1. Lineage (NCBI taxonomy): Eukaryota > Metazoa > Chordata > Chondrichthyes > Carcharhiniformes > Scyliorhinidae > Scyliorhinus > Scyliorhinus torazame. The sequence continues at coordinate 165,522,080 of NC_092723.1, forward strand.
CCACCTGGTTACCGATTATTTGTAACCTGGTAACCAGTACTGATTGGCGCTCGGCTGGGGCTTCCTCGGGGAGGCCGAGCACAACTGAGCGGATTCTTAAACTCACTTAGCCGTGCTAGGATCATGACGTTTTGTGAGATCTGGTTACATCTCGCGAGGTGTAGCGGCCGTTGGGAATCTCGGGGGAGGCTCTCCTGGCACCTACCGGTTGCACACGGTTCAGGCAGGTTGTGGCCGGCAGATTGTGCCCTTTGTCTCTACAAATGTCTAGTTTCATACATGTTGTCCCTAATCAGCACACATCATCCTTTATTTATGCTTAACATATACAATGCAAAAAGCTCTTCACATACCAGCAGCTAACATTTTGCTTACCAAAAGCCCAAGCAAACACTTATGATGTACAGTACTTAAAATTCATAGTACAAGGAGAAAAATGTTAAACCCATATCTCGAACAAAACTGAAGAGCAATATTGTTAATGAAAAGAAAGAAATAGCAAGCGTGAATAATTGCTCAGCATCAGTATTCACAGTCAAGAAAAAGGTCAGCATGCCAGACAGTGGCGATTAACATAATGGCCCTTTAGTGACAAATCAACCAATTGGCTTCCATCCACAGGTTTTAAAGGAAGTAGGTGAGAATATCGCAGAAACCCTCATAATAATCTTACCAAGTTTTCTCGATTCAGGAACCTCGTTCCTTTAGACCGAAAAATTGCACAAGTCCCTTCGCTATTTAAGGAACCTGTGGGAGGGAAATCAGGCAATTGTAGACCAGTTAGCCCTGCATCTATCGTCGAGCAATTACTATATTCTGTCATTAAGGATTGCATGACTGAACACCTTGAAAATTTTCCGCTGATCGGAGTGAACCAGCATGAATTTGTAATGGTTAGGTCATATTTACATAAGAACATAAGAACTAGGAGCAGGAGTAGGCCATCTGGCCCTTCGAGCCTGCTCCACCATTCAATGAGATCATGACTGATCTTTTGTGGACTCAGCTCCACTTTCCGGCCCGAACACCATAACCCTTAATCCCTTTATTCTTCAAAAAACTATTGATCTTTATCTTAAAAACATTTAATGAAGGAGCCTCAACTGCTTCACTGGGCAAGGAATTCCATAGATTCACAACCCTTTGGGTGAAGAAGTTCCTCCTAAACTCAGTCCTAAATCTACTTCCCCTTATTTTCAGGCTATGCCCCCTAGTTCTGCTTTCACCCGCCAGTGGAAACAACCTGCCCGCATCTATCCTATCTATTCCCTTCATAACCTTATATGTTGACCCATGGCGGTTTGCAAGGCCGCAGGCCAGGGAATTTTCTTTCTTCTCCCATGTACACAAAGCCTACTCCCGGATAGATTTCTTTGTTCTGGGTAGGGCGCTCATCCCGAGGGTGGAGGGGACGGAGTATTCGGCCATAGCCGTTTCGGACCATGCCCCGCACTGGGTGGAACTGGAGCTGGGAGAGGAGCGGGACCAACGCCCATTGTGGCGGCTGGATGTGGGACTGCTGGCAGATGAGGTGGTGTGTGGGAAGGTGAGGGGGTGTATCGAAAGGTACTTGGAGGCCAACGACAACGGGGAGGTGCGGGTGGGGGTGGTATGGGAGGCGTTGAAGGCGGTGATCAGGGGAGAGCTAATCTCCATTAGGGCTCATAGGGAGAAGACAGAGGGTATAGAAAGGGAGAGGTTAGTGGGGGAGATTTTGAGAGTGGACAGGAGATACGCAGAGGCCCCGGAGGAAAGATTACTTGGGGAAAGACGACGGCTCCAGGCGGAGTTTGACCTGTTGACCACAGGGAAGGCGGAGGCACAGTGGAGGAAAGCGCAGGGGGCGACCTACGAGTATGGGGAAAAGGCTAGTTGGATGCTGGCACACCAGCTCCGTAAGAGGATGGCAGCGAGGGAAATAGGGGGAGTTAAAGATGGAAGGGGAGCCACGGTTCGGAGTGCGACGAAAATAAACAAGTTATTTAAGGCCTTTTATGAAGAGCTGTACAGATCCCAGCCCCCAGCGGGGGAAGAGGGGATGAGACGATTCCTAGATCAGCTGAGATTCCCGAGGGTGGAGGAGCAAGAGGTGGCTGGTTTGGGGGCACCAATTGGGTTGGAGGAGCTGAGCAAGGGTTTGGGGAGCATGCAGGCGGGGAAGACCCCGGGACCGGACGGATTCCCGGTGGAGTTCTACAGGAAGTACACAGACCTGTTGGCCCCGCTACTGGTGAGGACCTTTAATGAGGCAAGAGAGGAGGGGACCCTGCCCCCTACAATGTCGGATGAGACAATTTCTTTGATCCTAAAGCGGGACAAGGACCCACTGCAATGTGGATCGTACAGGCCGATCTCGCTCCTCAATGTGGATGCAAAGTTGCTGGCAAAAGTGCTGGCCACGAGGATCGAGGACTGTGTCCCGGGGTAATCCACGAGGACCAGACGGGATTTGTAAAGGGCAGGCAACAAAACACCAATGTGCGGCGGCTCTTAAACGTGATAATGATGCCATCGGAGGAGGGAGAGGCGGAGATAGTGGCAGCTATGGACGCGGAGAAGGCCTTTGACCGAGTAGAGTGGGAGTACCTCTGGGAGGTGCTGCGTAGGTTTGGGTTCGGGGTAGGGTTTATCAATTGGGTTAAGCTCCTTTACAGAGCCCCGATGGCGAGTGTAGTGACGAACCGGCGGAGGTCGGAGTGCTTTCGACTGTACCGAGGGACGAGGCAGGGGTGCCCCCTGTCCCCCCTGTTGTTCGCATTGGCGATCGAACCATTGGCCATGTCATTGAGGGAGTCTAATAAATGGAGGGGGGTGGTCCAAGGGGGAGAAGAGCATTGGGTGTCGCTATATGCGGATGACCTGTTGCTGTATGTGGCGGATCCAATGGAGGGGATGGTGGAGGTCATGCAGACTCTAAGGGAGTTTGGGGAGTTTTTGGGCTATAAGCTCAATGTAGGGAAGAGTGAGCTCTTTGTATTACAGGCGGGGGACCAAGAAAGAGGGATAGGGGACCTACCGCTGAGGAGGGCGGAGGGGAGCTTTCGGTATCTGGGGATCCAAATAGCCAGGAGTTGGGGGACCCTACATAAACTGAATCTGACGAGGTTGGTGGAGCAAATGGAGGAGGATTTCAAAAGATGGGACATGTTACCGCTCTCGCTGGCGGGTAGAGTGCAGTCGCTCAAAATGGTGGTCCTTCCGAGGTTTCTGTTTATGTTTCAGTGCCTTCCCATCGTGATCACTAAGGCCTTTTTTAAGAGAGTAGGCAGGAGTATTATGGGGTTTGTGTGGGCGAATAAGACCCCGAGAGTAAGGAAAGGGTTCCTGGAACACAGTAGGGACCGAGGAGGGTTGGCGCTGCCAAACTTGGGGAGCTACTACTGGGCAGCAAATGTGGCGATGATCCGCAAGTGGGTTATGGAGGGAGAGGGGACGGCATGGAAGAGGATGGAGATGGCGTACTGTAAAGGAACGAGCCTGGGGGCGTTGGTGACGGCACCGCTGCCGCTCTCGCCGACAAAGTATACCACGAGCCCGGTGGTGGCGGCAACACTAAGGATCTGGGGCCAGTGGAGACGGCACCGGGGTGCAATGGGAGCATCGGTGTGGTCCCCGATCAGGGGTAACTACCGGTTTGTCCCGGGGAAGATGGACGGGGGGTTCCAGAGCTGGCATCGGGCGGGGATTGGAAGAATGGGGGACCTGTTCATCGACGGGACGTTGGCGAGCCTAGGGGCACTGGAGGAGAAGTTCGAGTCACCCTCGGGAAATGCCTTTAGATATATGCAGGTGAGGGCTTTTGTGAGGCGACAGGTGAGGGAATTCCCGTTGCTCCCGGCACAAGAAGTTCAAGATAGGGTGATCTCGGGTGTATGGGTTGGGGAGGGCAAGGTGTCGGAAATACACCAGGAGTTGAAAGAAGAGGGGGAAGCGCTGGTAGAAGAGTTGAAGGGTAAATGGGAGGAGGAGCTGGGGGAGGAGATCGAGGAAGGTCTGTGGGCTGATGCCCTAGGTAGGGTTAATTCCTCCTCCTCGAGTGCCAGGCTCAGCCTGATACAATTTAAGGTGGTCCACAGAGCGCACTTGACAGGGGCGAGGTTGAATAGGTTCTTTGGGGTAGAGGACAGATGTGGAAGGTGCTCAGGGAGCCCGGCGAACCATGTCCATATGTTTTGGTCATGCCCGGCACTGGAGGTGTTCTGGAGAGGAGTGGCGGGAGCAATATCTCAGGTGGTGAAAGTCCGGGTCAAGCCAAGCTGGGGGCTAGCAATATTTGGAGTAGTGGACGAACCAGGAGTGCAGGAGGCGAAAGAGGCCGGCATTCTGGCCTTTGCGTCCCTAGTAGCCCGGCGAAGGATCTTGCTAATGTGGAAGGAGGCGAAGCCCCCCAGCCTGGAGGCCTGGATAAATGATATGGCTGGGTTCATAAAGTTGGAGAGGATTAAGTTCGCCTTGAGAGGGTCTGCGCAGGGGTTCTACAGGCGGTGGCAACCGTTCCTAGACTATCTCGCGGAGCATTAGAGGAAGGTCGGTCAGCAGCAGCAACTTTGTGGGGGGGGGGGGGGGGGGGGGACGTCCTGGGAGGGGGGGAGGGGGGGGGAAAGGGGGGACTGCCTGGGAGGGTGGATCAGCAAGAGATAACATGAAAGGTTGGGGAAACTGGCACGCACGGGTGAGGGCCAGTGTACAAAGCTGTGTAAATATATCATTTTGCCATGTATATATCTTGCTCTGCACGATTTCGTGTTTTTTCTGTTACGAGGGGGGGGGGGTTATTGTTTGTAAGGGAGAAAAATTGTGTTAAAAAACTTTAATAAATATATATTTTAAAAAAATAATCTTATATGTTTCTGTAAGATCCCCCCCTCATCCTTCTAAATTCCAACAAGTACAGTCCCAGTCTACTCAACCTCTCCTCGTAACCCAACCCCTTCAGCTCTGGGATTAACCTAGTGAATCTCCTCTGCACACCCTCCAGTGCCAGTACATCCTTTCTCAAGTAAGGAGACCAAAACTGAACACAATATTCCAGGTGTGGCCTCACTAACACCTTATACAATTGCAGCATAACCGCCCTAGTCTTAAACTCCATCCCTCTAGCAATGAAGGACAAAATTCCATTTGCCTTCTTAATCACCTGTTGCACCTGTAAACCAACTTTTTGTGATTCATGCACTAGCACACCCAGGTCTCTCTGCACAGCAGCATGTTTTAATATTTTATCATTTAAATAATAATCCCTTTTGCTGTTATTCCTACCAAAATGGATAATCTCACAGGGCTAAATCGCTGGCTTTGAAAGCAGACTGAGGCAGGCCAGCAGCACGGTTCGATTCCCGTAACAGCCTCCCTGAACAGTCGCCGGAATGTGGCGACTAGGGGCTTTTCACAGTAACTTCATTTGAAGCCTACTTGTGACAATAAGCAAATTTCATTTCATCTGCCAGACCCTAGCCCATTCACTTAGCCTATCCAAATCCCTCTGCAGACTTCCAGTATCCTCTGCACTTTTTGCTTTACCACTTATCTTAGTGTCGTCTGCAAACTTGGACACATTGCCCTTGGTCCCCAACTCCAAATCATCTATGTAAATTGTGAACAGTTGTGGACCCAACACTGATCCCTGAGGGACACCACTATCTACTGATTGCCAACCAGAGAAACACCCATTAATCCCCACTCTTTGCTTTCTATTAAACAATCCTCTATCCATGCTACTACTTTCCCCTTAATGCCATGCATCTTTATCTAATGCAGTAACCTTTTGTGTGGCACCTTGTCAAAGGCTTTCTGGAAATCCAGATATACCACATCCATTGGCTCCCTGTTATCTACCGCACTGTTAATGTCCTCAAAAAATTCCACTCAATTAGTTAGGCACGACCTGCCCTTTATGAACCCATGCTACGTCTGCCCAATGGGACAATTTCCATCCAGATACCTCGCTATTTCTTCCTTGATGATAGATTCCAGCATCTTCCCTACTACCAAAGTTAAGCTCACTGGCCTATAATTACCCGCTTTCTGCCTACCTCCTTTTTTAAACAGTGGTGTCACGTTTGCTAATTTCCAATCCGATGGGACCACCCCAGAGTCTAGTGAATTTTGGTAAATTATCACTAGTGCATTTGCAATTTCCCTAGCCATCTCTTTTAGCACTCTGGGATGCATTCCATCAGGTCCAGGAGACTTGTCTACCTTTAGCCCCATTAGCTTGCCCATCACTACCTCCTTGGTGATAACAATCCTCTCAAGGTCCTCACCTGTCATAGCCTCATTTCCATCAGTCACTGGCATGTTATTTGTGTCTTCCACTGTGAAGACCGACCCAAAAAACCTGTTCAGTTCCTCAGCCATTTCCTCATCTCCCATTATTAAATCTCCCTTCTCATCCTCTAAAGGACCAATATTTACCTTAACCACTCTTTTTTGTTTTATATATTTGTAGAAACTTTTACTATTTGTTTTTATATTCTGAGCAAGTTTACTCTCATAATCTCCTCCTATCTTACTCTTCTTTATAGCTTTTTTAGTAGCTTTCTGTTGCCCCCTAAAGTTTTCCCAGTCCTCTAGTCTCCCACTGATCTTTGCTACTTTGTATGTTTTTTCTTTCAATTTGATACTCTCCCTTATTTCCTTAGATATCCACGGTCGATTTTCCCTCTTTTTACCGTCCTTCCTTTTTGTTGGTATAAACTTTTGCTGAGCACTGTGAAAAATCACTTGGAAGGTTCTCCACTGGTCCTCAACTGTTTCACCATAAAGTCTTTGCTCCCAGTCTACCTTAGCTAGTTCTTCTCTCATCCCATTGAAACCTCCTTTGTTGAAGCACAAAACACGAGTGCTTGAATTTACCTTCTCACCCTCCATCTGGATTTTAAATTCCACCATATTGTGATCGCTCCTTCCGAGAGGATCCCTAACTATGAGATCCTGAATCAATCCTGTCTCATTACACAGGACCAGATCTAGGACCACTTGTTCCCTCGTAGGTTCCATTACATACTGTTCTAGGAAATTATCGCGGATACATTCTATAAATTCCTCCTCAAGGCTGCCTTGACCAACCTGGTTAAACCAATCGACATGTAGATTAAAATCCCCCATGATAACTGCTGTACCATTTCTACATGCATCAGTTTTTTCTTTGTTTATTGCCTGCCCCACCATTATGTTACTATTTGGTGCCCTTTAGACTACTCCTATCAGTGACTTTTTCACCTTACTATTCCTGATTTCCACCCAAATGGATTCAACCTTATCCTCCATAGCACCGATGTCATCCCTTACTGTTGCCCGGATGTCATCCTTAAATAACAGAGCTACACCACCTCCCTTACCATCCACTCTGTCCTTCCGAATAGTTTGATATCCTCGGATATTTAACTCCCAGTCGTGACCATCCTTTAACCATGTTTCAGTAATGGCCACTAAATCATAGTCATTCACGATGATTTGCGCCATCAACTCATTTACCTTATTCCGAATACTACGAGCATTCAGGTAAAGTACACTTATATTGGCTTTTTTACCTCTGTTCTGAATCTTAACACCTCGATCAGTAACCTCTCCGAAGTTATATTTCCTCTTAACCTTTCTCCTAATTTTCCTTGTTGTTGAACCCATATCTTCCTGTAACAACCTGCCGCGTCGCTTACCATTAATGTTTTCGCTTCCCGTTTTATTCCTTTTAGTATTTCTGGTCCTATTCACTGAGCTCCCCTCAGTCACTGTACCTTGTACTGTCGTCCTTTTTGATTTTTGACTATGGCTTCTCTGCCTTACACTTTCCCCCTTACTGCCTTTTGTTTCTGTCCCTGTTTTACTACCTTCCAACTTCCTGCATCGGTTCCCATCCCCCTGCCACATTAGTTTAAACTCTCCCCAACAGCTCTAGCAAACACCCCCCCTAGGACATCGGTTCCTATTTGACACTTGATTCATCTGATTCAATTTTTTGAAGAGGTGACTGAAGTAATGTCTACTACGCATGTTATCTGTGTGGACTTCCAGAAGGCATTCAGTAAAATCCCTCATAAGGGGCTGTTAGTTAAAGTTGCAGCTCATGGATTTAAAGGCAAATTGGTTAGGAAAGTGGCAAAAGACGGAGAGTAGAGATAATGGGCAGGTACCCAAATTGGCAGAATGAGACTACTGGTCCCGCAAGGATCTGTAATGGGGTCTCAACTAGTCACCGTATTTTTTAACAACTTTGATGTAGGATAGAAAGCCAGTTATCCAAATTTGCCAATCACAGGAAATAGGCAGCGTTGTAAAGCAGTGTGGATGGAAGCATAACATCACATGGAGATATTGACAGATTAACTGAATGGGCAAAACTTGCAAAGGATTTCAATGTAGGCAAATGTGAGATTTGGATTTAAAAGGGATAAAAACCGGGTATTTTTGAAATAAAGAAAAGCTGGAAACTGGGGGGCAGGGATCCAAAGAAATTTAGGGGTCCAGATACAGAGTTTGTTAACATGAGCTGTACAAAAAATAATCAAAAAGGCTAATGCAATGCAGGCCTTCACATCTAGGAGACAAGAAAACAAGAGGTTAGAAGTCGTGCTTCAGCTAGACAAAACCCTCGTTGGGTCAGACCTTGATACTCTGATCAGTTCCGTGCACGACATCTGAGGAAGGATACATTGGCCTTGTTGGGAGCGCCATGCAGATTTACCTCAATGACACCTGAACTCCAAAGGGTTAAATTACGAGAAGAGAATCACCAACTTGTGTTGTATTCCCTGGAATTAGAAGACTAAGGGGTGACTTGAAATTTTTATGATATTAAAGGGAACAGATATTGCAGATAGAGAAAACAAACTATTCCCACTAGTTTGGGAGTGTGGGACTGGGGTTATCGTCTAAAAATTAGAGCCACATCTTTCAGGAGTAAAGATAAGAAAGACTCCTTCACATAATGGGTGGTAGATGTTTGGAACACTCTTGCAAAATTACTTAGAAAACAGGTGCATCGAGCCTTCTGTGCCATTCAATACAATCCTGGCTGATCCTCCATCTCAACACAATACTCTTACTCTCTCCCCATACCCCTGATGCCAGTGGTTAGCACTGCTGCCTCACAGCGCCAGGGACCCGGGTTGAATTCCGGCCTCGGTGACTGTGCGGCATCTGCACTTTCTCCACCGTGTCTGCGTGAGTTTCTGCTTCGGTTTCCTCCCACAGTCCAAAGACGTGCGGGTTAGGTGGATTGGCCACGCTAAATTACCCTGAGTGTCCACAAGGTTAGGTCGGGTTACGAGGATAGGGTAGAGGCATGGGCTTAAGTAGGGTGCTCTTTCCCAGGGCCGGTGCAGACTCGATGGGCCTAATGGCCTCCTTCTGCACTGTAAATTCTATGAAATCACTTTTTTAATGTTTGCTGAATGTTGGCTGTTCCTCAGAATCTTTTAGTGTACCGCATTGATGCAATCTTGCTTTTTGCTCACTAGTTCCATGCCTTCAGATAACCCCTGCACTGTTTCCCCAATTGAAGTGCCATAAAGTGCTCGGAATGCTTGTACATAAATTTTGGCTGTGCAAGATGAAAATAGTACCTTATTCCAGCTTTCATCAGCAAAATACACAATAGATCTTGCACAGTTGCTAGGCAGCAGTGGCAGTAACATCCTGGCAGCACAACACAAAATTGGCAAATTATTCCCAATTTGAAGGACATTAACAAAAGGCACTTAGCTTTCCCTCTGCTTACCACACCAGCAACAGCTTTACAAATTTAACAGCAGGAGACCTTTGTACTGAATAATTACCAAGGCCATTAAAATTCCCCCGCCCAAAATGTTTATATTGTAGTGTGATTGCAAAAGAAAAATCTCTATCTTGCTTTTATTTGATTAGAATGCTCTGTCATTGACTCTAAGATTGCTGAAGATACACATGATTAAAAATATCACACACAATCTCCATATGCAATAAACAGGTTTGTGAATAAACTTGCCGCTTTCATTTCCCGATAGTTGGACGGCAGTGGTACTTTTGGGAATTGCAAGTAATAAGATAGTCAGAACACTAAAAATAATTTTTCCACATCATCCCACACAGATTTGTATCTCGTACATAGAAGATAGGTGCAGGAGGAGGCCTTTTGGTCCTTTGAGCCTGCTCCGCCAGTCATCACGATCATGGCTGATCATCCAACTCAATGGCCCAATTCTGCTTTCTCCCCATAGCCTTTTATCCCATTCTCCCCAAGTGCTATATCTAGCCGCCTCGTGAATATATTCAAAGTTTTAGCATTAATAGTTGAAGAGTTTGAAGTCCTCCTCCGGTGTGAGATGTCTGCAGGTTACCACACGAGGAGTGTGTCGAATGAAGGGCCTTCCTCAAACTCAGAAGGCCTGCTTGGCGCAGGAGTGGAAAAAATGGCGGATGGCTCTGACTTGTCGTTGTCCACTCAGTGGATGACTGAGAGGTTGGTGGAGTTTTTTGACAGCGGAGCTTAGAAAGCAGAGACAGGCAGTCATAGACGATCTGGCAAAAGTGGCTGAGCCAGTTCGGGCAGCTCTGGACAGTGTGGAACAGTGGGTTGGAGGCGCTGAACTTGACGATCCAGAAGGTGCAGGAGAGAAGCTCGGATCATGATGATCAGATCACCTTCTTGGAGGCAGAGGTGACAATGTTGGCGTAGGGTAGGGGCAAAAAACATTGACCGCGGAGATCAGCGACCTGGAGAATGATTCCAGACGCCAACATTTGAGGATGGTCGAGTTGACGGAGGGCATAGAAGGTGCGAAAGCGACAGACTATGTGGCAAAGATGTTTGGGCAGCAGGTGGGAGAGGGGGTCTTTGCACTCCCTCCTGAAATGGACTGGGCCCACTGGTCATTGCGGAAAAACCCCAGATCTGGGGAACTGCCACAGGCAATCATAATCCGACTCCAAAGGTACGTAGACAAAGAAAAGATCCTGAGGTGGGCGAAGGAAACACCAGAGTGCAGATGGGAAAGCCACACTGTTAGAACCTGGTGAAAAGGCCATGTGCATTGGGTCTACTCCCCTATTGACTTCTTTGTAGTGGGTAATGGGTGGGGGGTAGAGACGTTTAGGGATTTTGTTTGTGGAGGGTAAGTTTGCTGGAGGGACTGGTGGAGATGTTCCAGCTTCCGGGAGGAATGGGTTCAGATATCAACAGAGAAAATGGGAGGAAGAGTTGGGTTGCACATTTGGGGTGGGGTGGAGTGAGGCTTTGCACAGGGTAAATTCTACCTCCTCTTGTGCAAGACTGAGTTTGATTCAGTTTAAAGTGGTGCACAGAACGCACATGACTGGAGTGTGCATGAGTGGTTTCTTTCCGGAGGTGGAGGATAGACGCAAAAGTTGTTCAAGGGGGCCGGTGAACCACTCGCAGATGTTTTGGTCCTGCCCTAAGTTGGTGGAGTTCTGTGCTTCCTTCTTCGAAAATATATTGGAGATTTTGGGGGTAACGGTGGTGCAGTGCCCTTGGGTAGCCATCTTTGGGGTATCTGATGAGCTGGGGCTACAGGAGGAGAAGAAGGCTGATGTCTTGGTCTTCGCCTCACTGATAGCCTGGAGGAGGGTTCTGCTTGGGTGGCGGTCATTGGAGCCGCCTAAAGTGATGACAAGTGGGGCCCTGTCAGAGTTTATGCACCTGGAAAAAAAATCGAATACGCCATTAGGGGGTCAGAGGAGGGGTTTTATGCGAGGTGGAGGCTGTTGATTTCATTCTTTAAGAAGTGGTACTCATCAGCAAAGTGGGGGGGGGGGGGGGGGGGGGGATTGAATAAAAGAGAGAAATACAGGACTGGTTGGTGAGAATATTTTAATAAAAATTATACAAAGTTTTTTTTAAGGTTAGAGTACCCAATTAATTTTTTCCAATTAAGGGGCAATTTAGCATGGCCAATCCACATACCCTGCACATCTTTGGGTTGTGGGGGCGAAACCCATGCAAATACGGGGAGAATGTGCAAACTCCACACGGACAGTGACCCAAAGCCGGGATCGAACCTGGGACCTCGGCGCAGTGATTCCGCAGTGCTAACCCACCGTGCTGCCCCAAAAATTATATGAAGTTGATTGGTTTTTTTGTGTATGTTGTAAAATGGAAAATTCCTTGAATAAAAATATTTTAAAATAATATTGTGGCTAGAAGAGCAGGTCAGACGCTAGGAATCCTGTGGCGAGGAACTCACCTCCTAACTCCTGTCCACCACAAGGCAGATGTCAGGAGTGCAATGGATACTCTCCACTTGCCTGGATGAGTGCAGCTCCAACAACACTCAAGAAGCTCGACACCTTCAAGCACAAAGCAGCCCGCTTGATTGTACCCCCTTCCACAAGCATTCACTCCCTCCACCACTGACATACGGTAGCAGCAGTGGGTACCATCTATAAGATGCACTCCCTCCTTAGGCAGCACTTTCCAAACCCATAACCACTATCATCTCGAAGGACAAGGGCAGCAGATACATGGGAACTCTGCCACCTGGAAGTTCCCCTCCAAGTCACTCACTATCCTGACTTGGAAATATATCGCCGCTCCTTCACTGTCGCTGGGTCAAAATCCTGGAACTCCCTCCCTAATAGCACAGTAGGTGTACCTACCCAAATGGACAGCAGAGGTTCAAGAAGGCAACTCACCACCACCTTCACAAGGGCAATTAGGGCCGGGCAACAAATGCTGGCCTAGCCAGCAATACACACATCCTGTAAAATATAAATTTTTTAACAATCTAGAAATCTATCTTGAACACATTCCATGACGGAGCTTCTACAGCCTCAGGTGGGCATGGACTGCTTCAATATATAAAGATTTGCAAACGGAATTAATACTGTGCAATCATCAGCGAAATTCCTCACTTCTGACAATCTGATGAGGGATGAGCATTGATGGAGCCGTGAAGATGGTTGGGCCTAGACACTAGCCATAGAAGCTCCTGCAGCCACGTCCTGGGACTGAGATGATTGACCTCCCAACAACCACAACCATCTTTCTTTGCACTCGGTATGACTCCAGCCAGTGGAAAAAGTCTCTCCAATTCCTATTGATTTCAATTTTATTTGGGCTCCTTGTTGCCACAGTCGACCAAATGCTGTCCTGAGGTCAATACAAGCACCACCTCGCTTGAGTTTAGTTCTTTGGCCCTTGTTTAGACCAAGACTGTAATGAGGTCTGGAGCAGAGTGAGCCTAGCAGAACCCAAACTGAGCATCGCTGAGCAGGTTATTAATAGGCCCTCTTCAAAGCCCCACCAGTTACATTTCTTCACTTTGCTGATGTATAGCTCCTTTGTCAAACTCAGGTCATACCAAACTACTTTACAGTCCATGAAGTACTTTTTAAAACAGTATTCACGGCTGTAATGTAGGAAACGCAGCAACCAATTGTTGAATAGCAAGCTCTTACAAACAGAAATGTAAGAAGTCTTACAACACCAGGTTAAAGTCCAACAGGTATGTTCCGAATCACTAGCTTTCGGAGCGCAGCTCCTTCATCAGGTGAGTCATCTCCGCCATCTCCACATCAAACAGAAATGTGCGAACGACCAGATATTCTGTATTTGTGATGTTGGTTGAGGGATAAATATTGGCCCAGACACCAGGGATAACTCCCCTGCTCTTCTTTGAAATTCTTCTGAGGGATCAGTTACATTCACCTACAATGACAAATGGGGCTTCAATTTGACGTCTGATCTGACAGACGGCGCTTGACAATGCAACGGAACTCCCTCAGTAGTGCACTAGGCATGCCAGCCTGGATTAGATAAGAGAGTTGAAAATATTAGCAGATAAAGATAAACATGGGAGAAAAAAACCTAAATTGTTGAATTATCTATATTGCCTTAGAACAGGAGTGTGTGTGTGTGTGTGTGGGCGGGGGGAGGGGGGGGGAATAACTTTGCTTTTGGTTACATGACTGAATTAAACTCTGGGAACACTGTTGCCTCAGGCAGCATCTTTGACAAAGAGTCACCCAGACATGAAATGTAACTTAGCTCTGTTCTCCCTCCACAGATTCTGTCAGACCTGTTGAGATCCTCCAGCAGTTTCTGTTTTAGCACCTATGGATCCTCCATCACAACTATTGATAATTATGAAATGAAAAGCTGCAGCTTTCTATCTGAGCCTCCAAAACAGGAGAAAAATAATTTTGAGGGCAACTGACCTACAGTAGTGAGGGAACAGTGATACAGTCCATGGAATCAGACTGAAGGTTTAAAATGAGACTAGGCCCAGACACTGCAGCGTTAAATAGGCTGCTGTCAGTAGGCTGGACTTGTGATTGCTCACACTGAGTTCCTCATTCCACAGTGTCATCAGGAGAGGATGCCAGAAAAGAAGGTGGAGCTCCATTGGAGGTTGAGTCATCCTGGTCTGCTCTCCGACACTTGAACCCGAGGAGGAAGCAGCAACTCGACGGGGAGTGGGGTGTGGCTGCAGACAGGTGAAAGCAAGCTAATTAGCTGTCGCTAACAGTTCTTACGCTTTGAACTCCTCAGTGCTTGTCTGCGTTATACATGCGATACACTATCCCTGTGACATGTTTTGGAACAATAGGCGCCAGTGTTCACATTACATGGGAGAAGATCATTTCAAGTCAAATCAATCTATTATTAAAAAAAACTGGAACCTGCTCTTGGCGGGAATGAGAAAGTTGCCAACAATTGAATCAATTGTTGCACTGTCCTTCAGACAAGGCTGTCACGGTCTGATTTATCTCAGTGCTTTTTACGAATAGTCAAAGCAAAATTCGACTAATACTGCAAATCAAAACTTAATCTTACACCTGAGCAAGGGGCATTTTTTATATCATTGGGTAGGTAGTGGAAATTGTATGTGATAAAATTATATTGCAATGACTTACTAAGTCACAAATATTTCTGATTAAATTAGATAATTATTCTAAGACTAATTCCTGGGTAATCATATCACCTCCTTCTTAGACAGTCCCTTGGGATCGAGGATGACTTGTTGATACTCCAGGTCAGAGCTGGTTCATAAATCCAATGCCAGGTGTGCAGACTCTGTCACATGCAGGGCAAATTGAGCTTGAAGATACGGATAGAAGAGCTGTTTGGAGGCTTGTGTGTTCTCTCTGAAACCTCGACTTCGCCTCTGCATGTTCCCTGTAAAATCTCCCGATGGGCAGCATGGTAGCAAAGTGGTTAGCACAGTTGCTTCACAGCGCCAGGGTCCCAGGTTCGATTCCCGGCTTGGGTCACTGTCTGTGTGGAGTCTGCACGTTCTCCCCGTGTGTGTGTGGGTTTCCTCCGAGTGCTCCGATTTCCTCCCAAAGTCCAAAGATGTGCAGGTTAGGTGGATTGACCATGATAAATTGCCTTTAGTTTACAAAAAAGGTTGGGTGGGTTACTGAGTTACGGGATTACGGGGATAGGATGAGGCGTAAGCTTGGGTGGGGTGCTCTTTCCAAGGGACAGTGCAGACTCGATGGGCCAAATGGCATCCTTCTGCACTGTAGGTTCTATGATGTGTTCGCTGCCTTCACGAATGAACCTTCTCCATTTTGGTCAGTCACAATCCTGGGAGATTTAGCCTCTTTGGGAATGCTTTGAGGACATCCTTAAAACATTTCTGCTGCCCACCTGGGAGCCTCCTGCCACAGCCAAACTCTGAGCAGAGCAGTTGCTTTGTGTGTCTGGTATCAGGCAGACGAATGACATGCCTGTATCAGTAATCCCATTACAACCCTCACAGCTTCAGGTTACAAGCAAATTAAATAGTTACTTTCTCATCACTCAATTGTTAAATTCGCTGTTTTGTGGGGATTGGTGCTGTAGAGAGCAGCAAGGCTCCTCTTGCTTTTTGATGACTGATCAGAGTGTAGGAGAGATGCCCAGATTAACCTTAATGACTAGGATGGCAAACTCGGATTCCCTCTGCCAATGGCTAATCCAATGACTCTGGGTGGATGAGGACAAGATTGAGATCAGCAGAGATATTCCCATATCAATTTGTCACTATAGAGGATGCAAATAAAGAATCTTACAGGACAGAAGGAGGCCATTCAGCCCTTTGTACCTTTGCTGACTCTTTGAAAGAGCTATTCAATTACTTACACTCGTTGCTCTTTCCCCAGAGCCCAGATTTCTTGCCCCCTTTTCAAGTGTTGATCTAATTCTCATCGGGGGAAGGGGAGGCAGCTTCAGGATGGTCGCCGGGGGGGGGGGGGGGGGGGGGCAGCTTCAGGAAGGTCGACGATCTTCAGGATGGTGCCTCTGATGGACACAGGGAACCATTCCCTTCCTGCCCAACATCACCCTGTGCAGTGAAAGCTGCTTAGCTGCATGCAATTTGAAATGAAATGAATGAAATGAAATGGAATGAAAAATGAATGAAATGAAATGAAAATCGCTTATTGTCACAAGTAGGCTTCAATGAAGTTACTGTGAAAAGCCCCTAGTCGCCACATTCCGGCGCCTGTTCGGGGAGGCTGGGACGGGAATTGAACCGTGCTGCTGGCCTGCTTTAAAAGCCAGCGATTTAGCCCAGTGAGCTAAACAATATGATGGGTGAGGTGGGTCCAGGCCCTTAAGTGGCTGTAAATTGGACATTTAAGGGCTCCAGTAGTCCCAAGGGAGGGCAGGTAAGTTGCTTGGCACCTTCCCCGTCCACCGTAAAGGGGAGACAGGCTGTGGTGGTGGGGGGGGGGGGGGGGGGTTGGGGGGGGGGAGGGGTTGGGGGGGGGGGGGGGGGAGGGGTTGGGGGGGGGAGGGGGTGGGGGGGCACTTTTTGCCCATTAGCTTAAATCTGTCCTCTGGTTACAGACCCTTCTTTTAAAAAAAAAATTTAGCATACCTAATTCATTTTTTCCAATTAAGGGGCAATTTAGCGTGGCCAATCCACCGAGCCTGCATATCTTTGGGTTGTGGGGGCGAAACTCACGCAAACACGGGGAGAATGTGCAAACTCCACACGGACAGTGACCCAGAGCCGGGATCGAACCTGGGACCTCGGCGCGTGAGGCAGCAATGCTAACCACTGCGCCACCGTGTTGCCCTGGTTACAGATCCTTCCGCCAGTGGAAACAGTTTCTCCTTATTTATTGTATCAAAACCCCTCATAATTTGAACACCTCT
The DNA here is from genome assembly GCF_047496885.1 of Scyliorhinus torazame. Lineage (NCBI taxonomy): Eukaryota > Metazoa > Chordata > Chondrichthyes > Carcharhiniformes > Scyliorhinidae > Scyliorhinus > Scyliorhinus torazame. The sequence continues at coordinate 165,539,163 of NC_092723.1, forward strand.
ATAAACTCTCTCCTTAACCTTCACTGCTCCAAGGATGCATGACCAATGAAAGGCTACTGAAAGGGACACGTTAAAGGGCAGCTGGTGGCCCTGGCCCTAACTTTATCAGCACCCATCAAATTGAAATGAAATGAAATGAAAATCGCTTATTGTCACAAGTAGGCTTCAAATGAAGCCCCTAGAAGAGGAAGAGGAAAGAACTGGAGGGAGAAGTATAATTTTCCCGATCTCATCTGATCCAAACAACATCTCCAACAATGCAGTCATGCCTCAATACTACACTGCAAATGTCAGTCTGGATCAGGAACTCAATTGACATGGAAAGGAAACTTGACCCAAGACCTGGGCCGGGATTCTCCCCTACCCGACGGGGCGGGGGAATCCGGTGTAATGGAGTGGCGGGAACCACTCCTGCGTTGCACCGCCCCAAAGGTGCGGAATTCTCTGCACCTTTAGGGGCCAAGCCCTCACCTTGAGGGGCTAGGCCCGCGCCGGAGTGATTTTGGCCCCGCCGGCTGGCGGGAAAGGCCTTTGGCGCCATGCCAGCCGGCGCCGAAAGGACTACGCCGGGCGACGCATGCGCGGGAGCATCAGCGGATGCTCACGGTATCCCCGCGGATGCGCATTGGAGGGGGTATCTTCCGCCTCCGCCATAGTGGAGACCATGGCAAAGGCCGAAGAAAAAGAGTGCCCCCACGGCACAGGCCCGCCCGCCGATCGGTGGGCCCCGATCGCGGGCCAGGCCACCGTGAAGGCATCCCCCGGGGCCAGATTGCCCCGCGCCCCCCCCCCCCCCTCCCCAGGACCCCGAAGCTCGCCCGTGCCATCTTCCCCCACCGGTAAGGTAGGTGGTTCAATCCACGCCGGCTGGCGAGGGTTGACAGTGGCGGGACTTCGGCCCAGCGCGGGCCGGAGAATCGCTGGGGGGAGCCCGCAGACCGGCACGGCGCGATTCCCGCCCCCGCCGATTCTCTGGTGGCGGAGAATTCGGGACACGGCGGGGGGCGAGATTCACGCCAGCCCCCGGTGATTCTCTGACCCGGCGGGGGTGTCGGAGAATCGCGCCCCTGATGTTTTGAGATGGGGTGGAGGGAGAAAGTGTTGCCATTGAGCTATGTCTGATGCTATCCTGCGTGCAGAGATGTATAAAAAACAAAACATGCTCCTTTCATATGGTAGCTCTTCGAAATGTTACCGAACAAAATTTTGCACCAAGCCACATGAGACGGCACGGTGGCATAGTGGTTATCACTGCTGCCTCACAGCTTCAGGGACACAGGTTCAATTCTGGCCGTGGGTTGAGTGTGTGGAGTTTGCACCTTCTCCCCGTGTCTGTGTGGGTTTTCTCTGGGTACTCCGGTTTCCTCCCACTGTCCAAAAATGTGCAGGTTTGGTGCAGGTAGGCCATCAAAAATTGCCCCTTAGTGTCCAAAACGTTAGGTGGGGTTCCTGGGATAGGGTGGCGGCGTGGGCTAAGTAGGGTCCTCTTTCCAAGGGCCGGTGCAGACCTGATGGGCCTAATGGCCTCCTTCTGCACTGTAGGGATTCTATGAGATATCAGTACAGGTGACCAAAAGCTCTGGCAACGAAATACGCTCCAAGGAATGTCGTAAAAGAGGAAGAGAGCGATAGGTGATTGAGCGATGGCATTCTACAGCTTTGGGCCAGGCAGCTGAAGGCATGACCGCCAGTGCCAAAGCAAAGTAAGGCAGGTAAGTGCAAGAGACCAAAGTTGAAGCAGCACAGAGATCTCAGTGTAGATGTGCTCAAGGCAATTACAGAGACCGGAAGGGGCCAGGCCTTGCGAGGATTTGGACACAGGGCTGTGAATGCCAAAATCCGGAACAGGAGCCAATCGAACAGGGAGATTGGGTGAACAGGAGATGCTGCGAATTGGGGTACGGCCAGCAGAGTTTCACAGGATAAAATAAGAAATAATAACGAGAAAAGTGAAATAATATTGTTTAGATGTGAGGTATGAGACCCCTTGGGGATGAGCGACCATAACATGATAGAATTTTTAATCAAGATGGAGAGTGAAGTAGTTGATTAGGAGACTAGGGTGCTGAATCTTAATAAAGGGAACTATGAAGATATGAGGTGTGAGATGGCCTTGATAAATTGGGGAGAGTTACTTCAAGGGATGACAGTGGACAGACAATGGCAAACATTCAAGGAACGCATGGGGGAACTACAGCAACTGTTCATTCCTGTCTGGCAGAAAAGCAAAGGGGTCAGAGGGCCAATCCATGGCTTACAAAGGAAATTAGAGATAATATCCGATCCAAGGAAGAAATGTCTCCTTATATCTGTCCAAAATGGTTTACCCTGAATCCTCAGATTGTTAACAGGACTGATTTATGAAGGGAAAATCATGCTTGACAAATCTATTGGCATTCTTTGAAGATGTAACCAGTACAGTTGACAAGGGGAGCCAGTCCATGTGGTATTTTTGGACTATCAGAAGGCGTTTGACAAAGTCCCGCATAAGAGGATATTGTGCAAAATTAAAGCACATGGGATTGGGGGAAATGTATTGAGGTGGATAGAAAACTGGTTGGCAGAGAGGAAACAAAGAGTAGGGATTGATGGGTCCTTTTCAAATTGGCAGGCAGTAACTAGCGGGTTACCACAGGGATCGGTGCTGGGACCCCAGCTGTCCACAATATATATTAATGATTTAGATGAGGGAACAAATTGTAACATCTCAAAGTTTGCAGATGATACCAAGTTAGGCGGGAAGGTGAATTGTGCTGAGGATGCAGGAATCCTACAGCATGGTCTGGACAGGTTGGGCGAGTGGGCAAATCAATGGCAGATGCAGTATAATTTAGATAAGTGTGAGGTTATTCACTTTGGAAACAAAAACAGGAAGGCAGATTACGACCTGAATGGTTGTAAGTTGGGAGAGGGGAGTGTGCAGCGGGATCTGGGTGTCCTTGTGCATCATTCGCTGAAGGTAAGCATGCAGGTGCAGCAGGCGGTAAAGAAAGTTAATGGTATGTTGGCCTTCATTGAGAGAGGTTTCGATAATAGAAGCATGGATGTGTTGCTGCAATTGTACAGGGCGTTGGTGAGGCCACACTTGCATTGTGTGCAGTTTTGGTCTCCTTCTCTGTGAAAGGATGTTCTTGCTCTCGGGGGAGTGCAGCGAAGGCTTACCAGACTGATTCCAGGGATGGCGGGATTGTCATATGAGGAGAGATTGATTAGGTTGGGATTGTTCCTGCTGGAGTTCAGAAGAATGAGGGAAGATCTCATAGAGACTTATAAAAGTTTAACAGGACGAGACAGGGTAGATGCAGGGAAGTTGTTACCAATGATGGGTCCAGAACCAGGGGTCACAGTCTGAGGATTCAGGCTAAACCATTTCAGACAGAGATAAGGGGCGAAATTCTCCGGAAACGGCGCAATATGGAAACTTGCCCAGTTGTATCCTATCCTGGACACAGAGGGCAGGACAAATTCAACCCCAGTCAATTACTGCCCCATCAGTCTACTCAATCATCAGTAGTGATAGAAGAGGTCATCAACAGTGCAATCAAGCTGTTCTTGCTTAGTAATAACCTGCTCACCAATGCTCAGTTTGGGTTCTGCTAGGGTCACCCAGCTCCTGAGCTCATTACAGCCTTGGTTCAAACATGGAGGAAAGAGTTGAGGTGAGAGTGACTGAGCTTGGCATCAGGGTAGCATTTGGCCAAGTGTGACATCGAGGAGCCCTCATAAAATTGGAATCAATGGGAATCGGGGGGAAACTCTCCACTGGTTGGACTCAAACATAGCACAAAGGTAGGTGGTTGTGGTTGTTGGAGATTAATCAACTCAGCTCCAGGACACCACTACAGGAGTTTCTCAGGTCGTAGGCCCAACCATTTTCAGCTGCTTCATCGTTGGCCTTCCTTCCAGCATAAGGTCAGAAGCTGGGATGTTCGCTGAAGATGGCACAATGTTCAGTGCCTCTCGGGACTCCTCAGATACTGAAACAGTCGATGTTCAAACAGAACAATATCCAGGCTTGGGCTGACGTGGCAAATAACATCTGTCAACATCCTGGTTACCATGACCAGAAACTGAACTGGGTGAGACATATAAATAATGTGGCTACAAGAGCAGGTACGAGGCTAGGAATCCTGCAGCGAGTAACTCATTTCCTGACTCACCAAAGCCTGTCCACCATCTACAAGACACAAGTCAGGAGTGCGATGGAATACTTGCCTGGATGAGTGCAGCTCCAACACTCAATAAGCGACACCATCCAGGACAAAGCATTCCACAAACATTTACTCCATCCACCAGCAATGCACAGTAGCAGCAGTGTGTACCATCCACAAAATGCACTGTAGGAACTCACCAAGGTTCCTCAGGCAGCACCCTCCAAACCCTGGAGGGGCAACCTTCCCTCCCAAGGTTAATAGGGCAGCACGGTAGCACAGTGGCTTCAGTGCCAGGGGCCCAAGTTGATTCCCGGCTTGGGTCACTGTCTGTGCGGAGTCTGCACGTTCTCCCCGGGTTTCCTCCGGGTGCTCCGGTTTCTTTCCGCAAGTCTTAGGTAATTTGGACATTCTGAATGCTCCCTCCATGTACCCGAACAGCACCGGAATATGGCGACTACAACTTCATTGTAGCCTTCTTGTGGCAATAAAGATTATTATTATTAAATGTCTACGTCACCTCCTACACCACGCAGGCATGAAGTTGGCGAGGCCCCACCCATCCATCGTGCATCGGTCCAATAATCCCCAATAATCCCCGAAGGACCCTCCACATAAGGAGACCTCTAAATAAGGAGACCCTCAAATATGGACATTTCAAGGCAGCACCCAAATCCGGGAGCAAGGGCAGCCACCACTTGGATGCTCCTCTCCAAGCTACTCACCATCCTGGCATGGAAATATATGTCGGCACGATATTCACGCAGGTCCACGATTACAGCCGGAAAGGAAACAACCTGCCCACATCTATCCTATCTATTCCCTTCATAATTTTATATGTTTCCATAAGAACCCCCACATTCTTCTAAATTCCAACGAGTACAGTCCCAGTCTACTCAAGTTCTCCTCGTAATCCAACCCCTTCAGCTCTGGGATTAACCTAGTGAATCTCCACTGCACACCCTCCAGCGCCAGTACGTCATTTCTCAGGTAAGGAGACCAAAACTGTGGCCTCACTAACACCTTATACAATTGCAGCATAACCTCCCTACTTAAACTCCATCCCTCTGGCAATGAAGGACAAAATTCCATTTGCCTTCTTAATCACCTGTTGCACCTGTAAACCAACTTTTTGCGACTCATGCACTAGCACATCCAGGTCTCTCTGCACAGCAGCATGTTTTAATATTTTATATAATATAGTTAGGCACGACCTGCCCTTTATGAACCCATGCTGCATCTGCCCAATGGGACAATTTCCATCCAGATGCCTCGCTATTTCTTCCTTGATGATAGATTCCAGCACCTTCCCTACTACCGAAGTTAAGCTCACTGGCCTATAATTATCCGCTTTCTGCCTACCTCCTTTTTTAAACAGTGGTGTCACGTTTCCTAATTTCCAATCCGCCAGAGTCTAGTGAATTTTGGTAAATTATCACTAGTGCATTTGCAATTTCCCTAGCCATCTCTTTTAGCACTCTGGGATGCATTCCACCAGGGCCAGGAGACTTGTCACCCTTTAGCCCCATTTGATTGCCCATCACTACCTCCTTAGTGATAACAGTCATCTCAAGGCCCTCACCTGTCATAGCCTCATTTCTGTCAGTCACTGGCATGTTATTTGTGTCTTCCACTGTGAAGACCGACCCAAAAAACCTGTTCAGTTCCTCAGCCATTTCCCCATCTCCCAATATTAAATCTCCCTTCTCATCCTCTAAAGGACCAATATTCACCTTTGCCACTCTTTTTTGTTTTATATATTTGTAGAAACTTTTACTATCTGTTTTTATATTCTGAGCAAGTTTACTCATAATCTATCTTACTCTTATTTTTTAGTAGCTTTCTGTTGCCCCCTAAAGATTTCCCAGTCCTTTATTTGGGGCTGGTGCCTCGTTATGTGGGGCTGGGGCCTGCTTATCTGGGGGCTTGTCTCATCTGGGGCTGGGGCTCCTTATCCGGCGCTGGAGCCATCGGGGGCTGGGGGCTCCTTATCTGGGGCCTTATCCGGCTGGGGGCCTTGTCTGGGGCGGGGGGCACCTGATCCGGCACTGGAGCCATCGGGGGCTAGGGGCTCCTTATCTGGGGCCTTATCCAGCTGGGGGCCTCATCTGGGGCGGGGGGCACCTTATCTGAGCTGGGGCCTTATCTGGGGCTGGGGCTCTTTTGGGCTGGGGCCCATATCTGGGGCCTTATCTGGGACTGGGGCCTTATCTGGGATATCCTTATCTGGGGCTGGGGCTATCTGGGCTTATCTGCAGCTGGGGACCTGGGGCTGAGGCCTCCTTATCTGGGCTGGGGCCTCCTACCTGCTGGGGGCTCCTTAAATGGGCCTAATCAGGGGCACCCAGGTGGGCTTCGGGGGGCCCTTATTAGGTGGGCGGGATACCGGGTCCTTATCTGGGGCTGGTTCCCCAATGGCCCTGCCGGATAAGGCCCCAGTCCCAGTTAAGGAGCCCATCCCAGATAAGGTCCCCAGACCCAGATAGCGGGGCTTATTTGGGGGGTCTTTATTCGGAGAGATCTTTATTTCGGGGGCTTATGATTGGGATGGGATTTGAGGGTCTGTTTGGGGGGGGGGTCCGTTTGGGGAGTGCTCCATATTTGGGGGGCTCATTTGGAGGGCATGGGATTGGGGGCTTATTTGGGTGGCTCCTTATTAGGGGGCTGGAGACGTGGCGAGGGGCTGTCTGGGGCCTTATCTGGGAACAGGATGCGGCTGCTTATCTGGAGGGCAGGCAGTGGGGGGATCACAGGGGGCCTTATCTGGGGAGCCTCCAGCTGGGGGCCTCCTTCCTTATCAGGCCATCCTTATCGCCCCTTACCTGGTCTTATCAGGGGGCCTTATCAGGGGACCCCTGATCATGGGGCCTCCCTCCTTAACAGGGGCCATCCTTATATGGGGTGCCTTTCCTTATCTGGGGTGGCCCTGATCTGGGGGGGCCTGATCGGGGGCTCCTTAGTGGGGGCTCATCGGGGCGGGCTCCTTATGGGGGGTATTATCCCAGTGTTTTCACCTGCACAGCATCCGTTAAACAGGTAAAAATGACCAAAAACCAGGCAGGTGCCACCTTATGTGCGACCACTCACTTCATGACTGCCACCGGAAGTCCCCATAGCCACAGTATTTATATGGATAGTCTAGTGCAGTTTGTGGTCAATGCCAACCCCCAGAATGTTGATCGGAGATTCTGCAATGCTAATGCCGTTGAGTGTCAGGGGATGATGGTTTGATTCTCTCATTTGGAGATGGTAATTTCCTGGCTCTTGTGTGGCACCAATGTTATTTGCCACTTGTCAGTCCAAGCCTGGATATTGTATGGGTCTTGCTGCATTTGGACATGGACTGCTTCAGTGTCTAAGGAGTCACGAATGGTGCTGAACATTGTGCAATCATCAGCAAACATCCTCTATACCTGATCTTATGTTGGAAGGAAGATCATTGATGAAGCAGCGGAAGATGGTTGGGCCATCTCTGAGAAACTCCTGTAGTGATGGCCTGGGATTGAGATGACTGACCTCCAACAACCACAACTTTAGCCATCTAGGATGGCCGCTTGCAAGAAGTACAGAGCAACTCGCAAAGATTGATGGGTAAAATGGGCAAGCCAAGAGTCAGGCAGGCACAGAGCCTGAAGTGCATATTTGTCAGCAAAGTCCAGACGGCATCGAAACCCCGTCCCATTAGCATGTTAATCAGGCCGATTAGCAGGTGATGGCCCTTCTCCCCCAACACAAAGTACTGGTACTCCAGCAACCGGGACAGTCCCAGACATTTCGGTGCCACTCCTGTCCAAGGGAAACGCAAACAACGGGGTCAGTGACCGCTTGAGACACGCCCAGTCATCCAGATCCCCGCCCACTTATTGGCTAAGGAATCGAACAGAGTGATCAGGGATCACCCAATTAGTAAGGCCCAAATCGAAGGACCGCTCAAAAGAGGGCGAAAGCCCCCCCGAGTATAAAAGAAGAGTTCGCTCTCTTTTGGCCTTGGTACCCTGGTCACGGCCATTGCCTACTACAGCAACACAAGAAGCAAGTTCGAGTTCAGTGCCCACTACCAGACGGATGAGCCCAGCTGAGCAGCAGTTACCACTTCGAACCCAAAAGATCCAGAATTGAACAGCGGCCACTGTTTCCTGACCTAAGCCGGGTGCCCGAAGTTAAGTACAGGTTGTCTTAGTAATAGGTGTAGTTAACTAGTAGTGTTAGGTGTAGTTAACTAGTAGTGTTTATGTTGCATGACTGATTGTATGTGAATAAGTACCCTTGACCTTGAACTAACTAACTGATGTTTGGCTCTTTGATCGATAGCCGGTTGAAACCTGTGGTGGTATCATTCGATACATGGTGACTCTAAGCATTCGGGCATTGACAATATAGAAAGAAGGCAAATTCACTGATTGCCCTAATTGGAACAGAGCCACAGAAAAGACCAAGTAGTAGAGAAAAAACGCACAACACAACCATCATCCTTTGTGCCAGGTATGACTCCAACCATGGCGAGTTTCCTCCCGATTCCTGTTGACTTCAGGTTTGCTCGGGCTCCTTGATGCCATACTGGGTCAAATGCTGCCTTGATGTCAAGGGCAGGTCACTCTCACCTCACCTCTGGAATTCAGCTCTTTTATCCATGTTTGAACCAAGGCTGTAATGAGGCCAGGAGCTGGGTGACCCTGGCGGAACCCAAACTGAGCATCAATGAAATATTAAAGATATCAAGAGATTTGGGGATAGTGAGGGAAAATGGTGTTGATGTATAAGATCAGCCTCGATGCAGGAGGCTCAAATGGCCTGCTCCTGCTTCTGTTTCATATGTTCCTCTCCCCCATCATCAATATTGGGTTGGGGGAGGGGGGGGAGGTGGAAATGGTAATCTTTGAACAGAAACCTAATTGAACCAGTCACATAAATACTGGGGCTGCACGAGCAGGTCAGAGGCTGGGAATTTTGTGGTGATTAACTCACCTCCGGACTCCCCATAACCTGTCCACATTCTACAAGCCCAAGTCAGGAGTGTGATGGAATCCTCTCCACTTGTCTGGATGACTACAGCTCCAACAATAGTCAGGCGACAACACAATCCAGGCAAAATCATCCCACTTGATTGGCACCCTATCCACCACTGTGAATTGTGGCCGCAGCCTGTACCATGTGCACTGCAGCAACACACCAAGGCACTTCTGACAACACCTTCCAAACCTGTGGCTTCTACCACGAGAAGAACAAGGGCAGCAGAACAAGGGCAGCTGGTACATTGGAACACCACCACCTGCAAGTTGCTTTCCATGTCACACACCATCCTGACCTGGGGCTATATTGTTGTTCCTTCGCTGTCACTGGGTCAAAATCCTGGAAACCTTTCCCTAATATCACAGTGGGTGTACCTACACCACACAGACTGCAGCATTGAAGGAGGCAGCTCATTACCCCCTTCACAATAGGAATGGGCAATAAATGTTGGGCTTGTCAGCAATGCCCACAACCTATGAATGTATAAAAATGTACATAAATGAATGATACTTTTTTCTGTCACTTGTAGTCCAGAACTTGAATATTGCTGGAGAGACATGTTGCCAAAGCTTTTTATTTTGCACTCATCAGGACAAATACAATAATGCCAAATTTCAAGCGAGCATAACAATACATACTACAGGAGAAAAGGGTACTGATTAGTTGGCAAGTCGACTCTGATAGGTCAAGTTGTTGCCATGGATGGCAGCACGGTGGCGCAGTGGTTAGCACTGTCGCCTCACGGCACTGAGGTCTCAGGTTCGACCCCGGCTCTGGGTCACTGTCCGTTTGGAGTTTGCACATTCTCCCCGTGTTTGCGTGGGTTTCACCCCCACAACGCAAAGGTGTGCAGGCTAGGTGGATTGGCCACGCTAAACTGCCCCTGAATTGAAAAAAAAATCAATTGGGTACTTGAAATTAAAAAAAAAAAAGTGTTGCCGTGGAAGTATTGGCCACAGATAGGATTATGAGGGGGCTCATCACTACTGAGTCCGAAGGTTCTGGGTTCAAGTCCCACTCCAGGGACCTGACCATTCCAGAGGTGAGACTCCAGAGCAGTACTGAGGGAATGCTGCTCTGTCAGAGGTGCTGGGCTGGTTTCTCCGCTGGTGGGATTCTTTGTTACGCCAGGAGCGCATCCACGTCCGGGGATTTCCCGTCAGCATGGGAAACCCACAATGGGAAACCCCATTGGCCGGATGGTGAGACAGAGAATCCCACTGCCGACGGGCGGAGAATGCTGCCGCAGATCTTTTGGATGAGGCATTATACCGTCTGCCTTCTCCAAGTGGATGTAAACCAGTGGTGGGCAACCTGAGGCCCTGGGTCCACAAGCGGTCGGCTCATCTGGGTTTTGAGTGTAGCCCACGAGACATTTTGTCGACCTTCGCCCAGGAGTTGAGTTGCCACATTCCACTGGTTTCCATCCGTGTAGTTTTTCCCGCTAGCATGAAGTCATTAACACTTAAAGCAGAGCAAGTGATGGGGTACGCGCTGATTGCTCACAACATTGACTGCAGGATCTGTGCACTCCCTGTGTCCAAAGTGTAAATATTTATTTTGTTTTAACCATTTGAAGTTGATGACAGCTCTATTAATATATGAATGATTAAGCATTTTCTATAACATGCTGTGAAACATTTGGTGTGTATTAAATCTATTCAATCTTATTCATGGGCTCATGGTTAGCCAACAAGCCCGATTTCAATCTTGCGGCCCACTGAGATAGAGGGGCACTCATGCGGCCCATTCACTAGCCCAGGTTGCCCAGCGTTGATGTAAATGATTCCATGGCGGTATTTTGAAGGGGGGGTTATCCCCTGTATCTCGATACGTATTTATCCCCCAACCAACATCACATCAACAGATGATCTGGTCGGTCATCACGTTGCTTGCTTGCAGAGGTTTGCTAAACCCGAAGTGGCTGCAGCGTATCCTCCATGTCAACACTAAGGGCATTCAAATGGTCATTGGATAGACATATGGACGATAAGGGAATCGTGTAGATGGGCTTTAGAGTGGTTTCACAGGTCGGCGCAACATGGAGGACTGAAGGACCTGTACTGCGCTGGAATGTTCTATGTTCTAGCAGCGACATTTCAAATGTCCTTTATTGGCTGCCACGCACTTTGGGCCGCCCTGAGGTCAGAAAACATGACAGGTTGCAAGAGCACCCTGCCTCAGAACTAACCTCAGCGCATGCACTGGTCCATCTGACTTGAATGCAATATTAATTCTCACCGCAGGCCAAAGAAATCTCTCACATGTTGGCCTGGCCGTCCTATTTGGATGAATGTCAGAACTGCACGGCCAATCCCCCCCACACCCGAAATTCCTCAATAAATGATACCATATGGGTGTTTTTCTTTTAAACAAAAAGGGGAACACGCTCTAACATCGGCCAAATGACTGAAACGTTTAAAAATAACCCATTTTGAAACAGCAGCCACTGAACTGTTGTCTGCAGGTTGCTGGGCGACAGCATATATCGGCAGTCAGATTGAAGCTGTGGCTTGTTGATCTGATGGTGTTCTTAGTGATTCCATATCGTGTCTCCGAGCCTGTTGCCTCCCGATTACTAAACCTGTTAACTCGGGCTGGGTTGGGAACAATTGCTGTCAGTCAACAATCAACATTTTCCTACGCTGGATTTACAGGGGCGGGACGGGGTTTTGGTGATTGCACATGTCCAAATTTACAGCGCCTCTGCTTTCCCCTTGGTGTTTGCAGACATTATTTGTGGAGAAGTTGCAGAAAGCGTCCCTCCTCCTTTGCAGTTTACAGATGTTGCTGCGGGGAGCTCATGAATCACTTTTCTCTTCTCTCCCGCACAATTTGCAGCAACAGCGGACGTTAATAGAAATGCAAAGGGGGGGGGGGTAAATCCCTACAGCAACATCTGCAAACACCAGGGGAGGAAAAGCAGCTGCTGCAAATCCCGGCAGCGACGCTGCAGCTCCGCCAACAACATCTGCAAATCGCAGCTCCCCCGCCCGAGGTGGCCGCGTTATTGTTGCAATCTCCCCGGGTCGGCTGCCACACAAAGTCTGGCCGCGCCTGGGTACCCTGCGGCTGCGGCTCCCGGGCTCCCAATGATTGACAGCTGTCAGTCCCGGGCAAGGTGATTGACGGCTGGGCGCGCCCTGGCCACGTGCCGCACGCGCGACCACGTGAGCGACGTGAGGGCTCGAGCGGGAATTTTTCAAGCGGGGTGGCCGAGCCGGCAGGACAGGGGCGGAGCGGCCGGGCGGGGAGTGAGGGTTGCTGCGGGCCTGCTCAGGTACTTGGGGGGGGGGGGGGGGGGGGGGGGGGGGGGGGCCGGGGGAGAAGGCGAGCGGGGTGTCATTTTCACCCCTCTTCACCCGGGATCGAGTCTCAGCGGGCGTCGGGTTTCGGACGGGGGCGGTTTCTCGGGGTGTGGTCCCCAGCATCCCGCCTGGGGCTGGGGCCGGGGCCTCTTCCCCCATGATCGGCCCTTCCGCCCATCCCCTCATTAGTTAAACAGTGAGTGAGAATCTGGGCACTCCGCCCAAAGTTTAGCCACATTTACAATGTGTTCAAAAATACCTTCAGCATAATGTAGCTCTCTGATTTGTTTTTAAAAAGCTACTTTATTCCACTTAATTCACTTCCAAGTATTTGTTTCGCTCTTTCTCAAAAAAAAACTTGGCCTTTCCTTTGCAAGCTTGGAATTCTGTTGTCAGTGGGAATTCACATGCTGATGGGCACTGTCAGCTACTGACTACGTAAACACCATCAGCAGATTACTGATGTGCCGTTGCTAAAATACCTTCAAGCAAGTAAAGAAAGAATACCTTGCTGTTGTATGAAATATAGATGTCCAGTGTCCTGCCTCTCGCCAGTGTCCCTGTCACAATCTCTGGACTTGCCAGCAAAATAATTTTTTAAGTTAATGTTGCAGTATAACACTTGGCTTTAAAGTATTTATTTGTAGGTAATTTGCTAGCCCAATCTTGGATTTGAGGTGAATTTTTTTTTTCTTTAAAAAAAATTAGAGTACCCAATTTCTCTCTCCTTCTCCCCCCCCCCCCCCCCCCCCCCCCCCACAATTGAGGGGTAATTTAGTATGGCCAATTCACCTACCCTGCACACCTTTGGGTTGTGGGGGTGAGACCCATGCACCACAGGGAGGATGTGCAAACTCCACATGGACAGTGACCCGGGGCCGGGATCGAACCTGGGTCCTTGGTGCTGAAGCAGCAGTGCTAACCACTGCACCGCCATGCTGTCCTGAACTGAATAGTTAATATATTGCAAACTAATTCCCATGTTTGTTGTGAAGTACAGACTTCATGTGATGTAGCTAATGGTAATTTATCAAGACCAAATAAAACCGTTCCTAATGCAATGCTGTGAGTAATCTATGTATTTTAAATCTCCCAGATATTGTACATCCAGTGATACTCCAGATTATTTCTTGTTAAACTTGCAATCTGTAAGGGGACTGGTTGTTGTAGTGGTTTAGAAAGCTTTTCTTATAATTCCAGGCCAGAGTTTTATTCCAGCCTAAACTGCCAGGAGTAACATTTCCCTGTACTGTCAGCCAGCTGTTGGTTTCTTTCAAGAAATAATTTTGGAACAGCCTAACTAAGTTCTTAGACTCCAAGCTATAAAACAAACTGGTGTAATAAAGATACCTATTGTGGACAGTGGTAAATCTGGCACTAACATGTTTTTGGCAGCAGAAGTGTCATCCAAAAAATTGACAGCCCAAGAACAAGATTTCAGAAACACTAACCAAAAACCTGGTTGAAGAGGTTAGCTTTGAACGGCAGAGGGATTTGAGGGTAGCTGCAAACATGGGGGCCTATAGAGGGGGTGGAAGGGGATTGATTACACCACAAAAGCACCACATCACAAACTTGCTGCCCCTGCCTCACCTTTTATGTGCAGTTGAAAACCTCATCTATCCTATTGTCACTTCTAAACTTGACTATTCCAATGATCCCCAGGACAACCTCTCATCTTGCACAATCCAAAAACTTGAGCTCATCCAAAACACTGCCTGTATCACGACTGTTTCATTCACCTGCTGGCTTTCACAAGATCGCAATCTTGGTAATGCCTCAATCCTAGATTTATCATCCTTGTGTTCAGATCCCTTGGTCTTCCCATCTCTGTAACTCCCTCCAGGATCTCTGCAATCTTCCAATTCTAGTCTTTTGCACATTTTTAATTACATAACTCCAATGTTAGTAGCTATGTCTTCAGGTGTTTGTGCCCAAAACTCTGCAATTCCCTTGTTAAGCTTCTCCTACCTGCTCCTTTAAGATGCTCCTCAAACCAATCTCAATTACCAAGTTTTTGATGACCTGTCCTGATAAATTCTTATGTGACTTGGTGTCAAATTTTGTTAATGCTCCTGTGAAGTGTCATTGGCTATTTGAATGTTAAATGTGTATAGTTATCCAAAATTGCTTGCAAGTTATTGTTAATGCTTTTGTTCTGTTTTGTGCTTGATGTTTGGATAGCAGGTGCTGATGAGAATATTATTAGATCTGCGTTATAAGTAGAACCCAATGATCTGTTTGTCTGTTGTGTGTTAATGTTGCTTCAGTGTTGGAGTCAGTAAGCAATTGGATCTGAAATGGAGACTCATTTAAAAATACATGGGGAAAAAACTAGAAACTCTCTGTAAAACTGACACACAAGGAAGGCTAGAAATGCACAGTAGGACCATATACATCTGGAAAGTGAAGTGGTTAACACTTTTGGTGTCGACACTCTCTTCCTTTGTACCTCAGAATGGTCACTGGGCAAGCCTGCTGTTGTGAGTTGCTCATGACTGTGAATCATGATTTTTGGTGACTGCTCTGAGTGCGAGGTCTGCTCCACCCCATGTAAATTTTGAAAGTTTTAAGTGTGCAGACAGGATTATTGATTTGCTTAAATTGTTTCCAGAAGAAAAGTACAGACCCCTTTGTGCAGTTTGATTTTATTTTTTAAACCGGCAGTTCAGATGGTGGTGAGATTCCAGCTTTAACCATGCCTGGTGTGTTTTCAGGACATTGGTTTTGATGATTTCTGAATTGAAATAGTGTAGTATCAGTTGTGTGCAACTTGCTTCATTTGCATGTGCAATGTAAACAGACTATCCTACCCTTGAGGGAGTATAGTTTACGGGAGGACCTGATATAACTGACTTGAAATAGCAAACGTGAATTGAAGCTGTTGATATATTTGTAACAAAAGCTTCTTTGCAAAAAGAAGATTGTCAGCAACACTTGTGTTTATATTGTTTTCAATTTTCTACTTCAATGTTTTTAAAATTGAATAAATTCAAAAGAATTTTCTGGGTAAACTTCATAAAGGTTAAGCCTTTCAGAAGCTAAAATAGTTTTCCATGGGCGTTGTTGCTTTGTTAACAATAGGGAAGAGGTTCTTATGAATCATTCCTGCTGTAACTGGAGCAAAAACTGTTTTAACTGTTCAAGGCTGCAGGAGGCATACTGTCCCCGCCTAGGATATAATCAAAATGGGCGCAATACAATTTTTAGTAATTGAAGGATGCATGAAATGCAGTCATGTCTCTTATCTGTAGACTTGAAAACTAAACATAAAATTCCTTCTAAATTCAGAATGTAAATATACAGTTGATAAGATGTCACTGATTTCCATGACTAAGCTATGAACCCTTGTGTGGATTGGTATGAGCTTTGTTACTGTTGGCTTTGTCTTTTCCCCTGTCTTGTGGAGACTGCTGTTATAAATATGATTTACTCACTCTGGTTTATTTAATTAACTCTAATCATCTGATTATATTCCTTTTTTGAAAACTCACTGACCAGGGCCAAGTTTTTTCTTGGGCCATTTTTGCACTTATTTTTTGGTAAAAGTATTATGCTTGGCCAATGTGAACTTGGAAGAAGTGTTGCTCCGTTGGTAAATTAGAGTTTGACAGACAGGGTTTTTGAAGTATGTCTCTCGCTTTCTCTCTGTTCTTCCCTCCCAGAAGGAAACAAAAGTTGAAACCTGCCCCTTATTTGCTTTCTGCACGACCTTGGGGAAAGATGAGGACTAATTAAAATACCATCAACTGTTCAACGGTGAATGGAGTGCAAGTGTCTGCTAAATGTGTGAAAGCAAGAGATGATCTATGAACTGTTATAGAGCAGACGCTGACATCTGTTGCAGTTGGAAATTTTCAGTTGTGCCTGGCAAGTCATGTTTAGTTTTGGCTGCCACTTGTTGGTCTAGTTTTACAGTACTACAATGAAAACCAGTATGCTTGCCAAAAGGTGAACCTGGACTGTGGCGCAAGATTTCATTTTGGTGCGCTGGCTCTGTTGGACTGGAATAAAAATTGAAGTATCCACTGCCTTAAGCCAGTATTTAATTTTTAATGTGGTGCAGTTGTCAGCCAGTGAGTTCCAGCTTCCTGAATGTTCTCTGCACATACTGAAGGACGCAGTTGCAGCTGAAAGTTCATTTTGACAGATTTTCTTGGAGAGTGTGGTGCATAAATTATTTTGGCTTAATCATAAGTGGGAAAACTTGTCAGGTTGGGTGGAGGATGAAATTGAAACTAAATTGATCAGCACCCCCTGGCTGAAAGAGCAGTTTCACTTTTGGATAAGGAAATAAAATAATTATGGTTAGATCTCTTGGTGACATATCAAAACATGATAGTAAAATTGCAGAAATCTGTGACATCTGATATCAGAGTACTGAGGAAAAAAACAGAAATTCAGTTCTACAAAGTGTCTGCTTGGCAAGTAGGATTGAATTGTTTTTCTGTGGTACAAGCCTGTGAGGGTCAGCAGTGAAGTATTATTGTGTAGGGCCAGGGAGCATCTGCTCTTCATTTTCATAATAAACCCAACGTCAGAGGGCAGCTGTTATCTGTTTTGTGCGGCTGTTCAGAGGACTAATTTAAAAAAAAAAAGATGCGTCTCTGGGGCTCAGGTATGGTGCATAAAATAAGATGCTTAAAAATAGACAACGTTTTATCTCAGAATAGTATTTATGGTCTCGTCTCCAGCAAAGGGAGTTACTATTGCCGTTCCCATGAACTGGCGATCAGACATTTCTTGAACAGTGTGAGCCAGCTCTTGTGCAACTGTGGGTTTGCTGAAGAACAAACATTGAAGAGGGGGGGGAGGGGAGGGAGGCAGGGGGAGGAAAACTACTCACATGCTTTCAGTTAGGCAGTGGTATGTGGAATACAAGAAAAATGCAATGGATAATTTTCAACCTTCGCTGAAAGGAGGTTAACAAAATTCCGACTTCATTGCAAAGGACCCTATTAAAATAGCTTTTGGGGGGTCTTGTGTTGTGAGCGTGGGAGAGGCTGCATTTCTGCAAGCTCTGGCATCACTCCTCTTTTGATACCTTTTTTTTCATCCTGATGCACAACCCATAACTTTATTTGATCCTGATGTGTATGATCTGTGTAATGTTCCCAGAAGATCGTGGGTAAATTTTGGCGATGGGGAGCTGAGGTTGTTAAGTTAAGAAAATGCTTGGCTGATTGAGGCGGTCAGATGACCAGGCCAGGGCCCAGTCCGCAGTGGTGTTTTGTTTGTGGACATCTCATGCCGTTGACGATGAGATGATGGCTGCCACTGTGAGTAAAGTTGTGGACATGTTCTTGGCGTTACGGCAAAAATTATTGTTGCTCTCATTGATGAATTACGACACATCCTAAAGTGAATGGATGAAGCAGTGAAGAGAATCGTGTCAATCGATACTTTTCTCAGTGGGGGCTCAACATCAGTCCTTACAAATCGTGCTGCATGGTATGTGAAATATCCTGGTTGATTTGGGGAGATGGGGCTGGAGAAGGAGTATCTATGAGGCAGGTCTTCCAAGTGGAGCTGGGGCTGGACAGGCCGAATTTGAGAACTGGCTGTATGAATTCACAATCTTGATTTGAAGGTTTGGTATTTGGTTCGAAGGAGTACATTGTATCTGATCTTTGAGGCCTGGGGTCGGTGGGAGGCCCTGACTACTGGTCTTACTTTGTCTTGTCCTTGGTGTTTGTCGAAGTGTTGGAGGCAGTTGGACATGAAGGCCTTCGCCACCCGCCGAGGCCTAGGAAATCAGTGCTTCGGGACGATGACATAACTGAGGTGTAAGGGCTTCGGTGAAACTCTGGATGGATGTTGGTTCTTGCCCATTGACCCTGTCATGGCTTTGGCCTTTCCAAGCTCCGGTGATGGTGATATTATCTTGCAAATCGTCATTAATCCTAAACTTTGTTCCCTTGTTTTTGTGTCATTGTTGTCTTTTATCCTGACGAGGGTGTACGGTATATGAGCATAGTGGCGTCGTTGCCTGTTAGCCTGTGAAAATCATGCTGAGATGGTTGTATGACATGAGGGTTTTGCAATATTTACCTGTTTATATTTGTGCTGTGATCCACACTTTTATACTGAGTGAGTACTTTTTTTGGTACCCTTCACTTTATAGGTGTGATGAGTGGAACCAGGGTGGGTTGCTATGGTTTTCTAAGTCCTCATTATGGGTGAGGAAATCCCCCCCCCCCCCCCCTTTAATCTATTGGTGTTGTGGGTTAGCATTTTACTTTTACTACTTTGGGATTATGAAGTCCTTCCTTATCTCCTATGAAAGTACAGACAGATCAGACTGGGTTTCATTTTTTCTTGTTTCTGTCATTGGCGTCTCTGGTGTTGGAGTGTGGGGAAATATGTACTGGTACATGCCTGGGCGTAGCTGATTATGAGTGATTGTGAGTATCCTTGACCTGTTGGCACCTTTTTCAGGTATGTCTTTGATCCTAATTTAGCTCGATTTGAGTCGGTCAGAGCAGTTGTAACTAAGTTTTTATCCAGGTAAGATGGGTTAGGCAGGAGAGTAGGCCACCCTTTTGTGGGCTTCTGGACTCTATTTGAGATTTAGTTCATGAAGATGTCCTATCCTGTTCACTGTGGGGCCTGGGTACAAGACCAAGTTTTTTTTCCCCTCTCTTCCCTGACCACATCAATTACAATCTGAACCAATTATATTTATTTTTATTTTGTGGTTAAAGAATTGTTGACTAGATCCTGCAAAGGTACAAGCAGGTCTCTTATTTGAGAAAAATGTTATAAAAGTGTCATTAGTACCACTGTTTTAATTTTAATTGAGGGAGATATGTTTTGGTGCACGCCTGAATGGGGCACAGAAATCTTATTCCATATTTTCTTTGGCTGTATGAACAATCGCTACACATGGTGTCTGCCATTTTACCATGTTTTCATGGCTTTATCCTCTTCTCTCTCATTCTCCAGTTTCTGTTCACCCCATTCACCGTTTTTCTGGGTATTAATGGAGGCACCAAGTTTAATCTGGTCTTTTTCTATATTCATGTACACAGATGTATTTATGCTGTACTAGTTTTGAGGGCCTATTGGATATTTGTAAAAATTGTAAAACTAATAAAAATGTGTTTTTTTTTTAGAAAAAAGGCTTTGAGAAATTTGAGCAATGGGCTGAAATATGTGACTTGCATAACGGTGAATCATTCCCGACATTTGTGAGAAGTTTCAACATGTTACTGATAAGCTTTTTGAAATGAGTTGGTTAGACTGCACACTTGTGACGCATCACCTCACAGTATCAAGCAAGTCTTTTGCCAGGCCTACATTCTCAATGTAGATTTTAGCTGAGAATTTTACACCACATGTGTTGAGTAAATCAAATGAGAACATGTTGGCTTATCAGCCAGCTATGCTGCATTCTAAGAAAAATATACGAGACCCTAAGTTTTTTACAATTTCAAATATAGATGTTTCTTTCAGTTGCTGTTTCTTTCAGCTGCTAACACTAGCCTGAGGTTAGCTTTCGAAACTTGTGAAATGTGTTTGTCAATAGCATAATATTCCAAAAGACCTTGCCTAGAACTGTTACATCTACCACAAACTTCGCCTTTGTGTTGTACAGTGGAATCTCCCAAAACTAGCTGCTACTCTGAACTGACCAACTGGAAATTACTTCAACTCATTGTCAACTTCAGTGAGCGCTTTCTGTAATTGGAATATTTCTAAGTTTTGCTTTTTGCCCTCATGAAAAGGCTAGTGGCTGTTAAATGGGATAATTTTAAATTCACAAATGAACATCTGAATCAAGGATCGAGATTGTGATCATCTGTATAATCTTGAAAAAGTTTCCCCCCCCAGCAAGCTCTTGAGCTGAAACGATTTGTAAATCATCCTCAACGTGTCGAAATAGTCTGAAAAGTTGAGGCAGATTTATGGTGGTGTTCTGGAAAGAAGAGTAGACGTGGATGTGCATGGCGAGTGCACCTTATCTTGGTTGCCTTCTTGCATCATTCTTGTTCGTAGTATTAGTGATCTGCCCAACATCTCTGCGGTCAAAGCATTAGTAGGTTATTAGGAGTGTTCTGGAAATACTGGAACCCTTTACAGGTAGCACTACCTCTTCCAAGTTCCAAAAGTTTAATTTCACAAATGCATGAGAAACTTAAAATTGACCAATGCCTTTTTTTGTCACCATGTTGCAAAGCTTTATGATTACATTGGCTTAAGTATTTGGTGTGTGAATCTTGTTGAATGAGATGAACATTCTTGGTGAATGAAATGGTTTGTGAAATTGTGCTGTAAAATGGCCATGAATTCATGGAAGATGGTGGAATTTGAATTCAATTAATAAATCTGGAATTAAGAGGTGGTCTCCTTAATGGTGACCGAGAAATCAATTGTCAATTGCCGCAATGTCCTTTGAGGCAGGCAATCTGCCACCCTTATCTGGTATGGCCGACATGCAACTCCAGGAGCACAACAACGTGGTTTGACTCTTAATTGCCCTCTGAAATGGCCCTAGCAAGCCACTCATCAGAGAAAAGTCAATTAGGAGTGAAACCTGCGGACCATCTGGCATTGACCTATGCACCGGAAACTATCATCATCATCTCTGGGTATCTCCTGTTCCACTGGCGGGATAGACACACTGGCAGGATAGACCCACTAGAGATGGCATATTGGTATACAGTCGGGAGGGAGTCCTCAACATTGACTCCAGATCTCCAGTCTCATGGCAGTACTGCAGAGTGTAGACCTGATCTGTTAATTGTGGGATCGTTTAGCTGTATTGTATGCTAATTCTGCTGTTTGGCATGCGAGTAGTCCTTGCTGTAGTTTCACCAAGAAAACCTGTGGATTACCACAGTGGGTGGCAAAGGCAAGAATGTACGCTGGGCGGAGAACTTCAATGCCCATCACCAAGAGGTTCTCTATAGCACCACTACTGAATGAGCTGGTAGAGTCCGAAGGAACTTGGCTGCTAGACTGGGTCAGCAGCAGGTGATGAGGGAACCACCAAGAGGGAAAACTATTTCACATTGTCCTCACCAATCGAGCTGCTGCTATCCATGATAGTACTGTATTGGTAAGAATGACCACTGCACAGTCCTTGTGGGGACAAATCGAATTCAGTTAAATGCTGCCTTGGCATCAAGGAAACCTGTCAAAACTGAAATCATTGAGAATCCGGGGGAGAAAAACGCTACTGGTTACAAAAGAACAAGGAAAATTACAGCACAGGAACAGGCCCTTCGGCCCTCCCAGCCTGTGCCGATCCAGATCCTTTATCTAAACCTGTCTTCTATTTTCCAAGGATCTACTTCCCTCTGTTCCCTGCCCGTTCACATATCTGACTAGATGCATCTTAAATGATGCTATCGTGCCCACCTCTACCACCTCCGCTGGCAAAGCGTTCCAGGCACCCACCACCCTCTGCGTAAAAAAAAAAAGTTCCACACACATCTCCCTTAAACTTTCCCCCTCTCACCTTGAAATCGTGATCCCTTGTAATTGACACCCCCACTCTTGGAAAAAGCTTGTTGCTATCCACCCTGTCCATACCTCTCATAATTTTGTAGACCTCAATCAGGCCCCCCCTCAACCTCCGTCTTTCCAACGAAAACAATTCTAATCTACTCCACCTTTCTTTATAGCTAGCACCCTCCATACAAGGCAACATCCTGGTGAACCTCCTCTGCACCCTCTAAAGCATCCACATCCTTCTGGTACCGTGGCGAACAGAACTGCACGCAGTATTCCAAATGTAGCCTAACCAAAGTCCTATACAACTGTAACATGACCTGCCGACTCTTGTACTCAATACCCCATCCGATGAAGGCAAGCATGCTTTATGCCTTCTTGACCACTCTATCGACCTGTGTTGCCACCTTCAGGGTACAATGGACCTGAACTCCCAGATCTCTCTGTACATCAATATTCCCTAGGACTCTTCCATTGACCGTATAGTCCGCTCTTGAATTAGATCTTCCAAAAATCATCACCTCGCATTTGCCTGGATTGAACTCCATCTGCCATTTCTCTGCCCAACTCTCGAATCCATCTATATTTTGCTGTATTCTCTGACAGTCGTCCTTGCTATCTGCAACTCCACCAATCTTGGTATCATCTGCAAACTTGCTAATCAGACCACCTATACATTCGTCCAGATCATTTATGTATATCACAAACAACAGTGGTCCGAGTTGGAGTCAAACTTTGCGTAAAGAAAGATGGTTGTGGCTGTTGGAGGTCATTCATCTAGGACATCCTCAGGCTAGTGTACTAGGTTCAATCAATCACCTTCCTTCATGTTGTCAGAAGTGGGGATGTGCTTCAGCGAACAATGTTCAGCACAATTTGCGGTGACTCAAATACTGAAAGACTCTTAGCTCATATGCAGTAAGACCTGGGCAACATTCAGGCTTGGACTGATGAGTGGCAAGTGGAAGTAACATTCGTACTGTGCAAGTACCAGACAATGACCATCTCCAACAAGAGAGAATCTCATCATCTCTCCGTGACATCCAATGGAATTGCTATCACTGAATCTCCCACTGTCAACATCTGTGGGGTGGGGGGGCTACCATAGACCAGAAACATTAACTGGACTAACCATAGGAGGAGGAGGAAGGTGAGGGGGGGAATGGGGACTGCTACCATAGAGCAGAAACATTAACTGGACTAACCATTTAAATACTGGCTACAAGAACACATCAGAGGCTGGGAATTCTGTAGAGAGTAACACACCACCTGACTCCAAAGCCTGGGTACCATCTACAAGGCATATGTCTGGAGTGTGATGGAACTAAAATAAAAGCAAATTACTGTAGATGCTGGAATCTGAAACAATAACAGAAAATACTGGACAATTTCAGCAGGTCTCCCCGTGTCTGTGGAGAGACAAGGGAGCTCAGGTTTCGAGTCTGGATGACACTTGCTTAGATGAGTGCAACTCCAATACCATTCTGTGAAACAATATAAAAATTTATTAACTTGTGAAACGGGGCTTGGAGGGCAGACCGTTAGATTAAAGTAAGTAAGACACCGTATATAACTCACCATATACCTCCTATACTTGGATTGATAAGTCAACACACGCTTCTTTACTTAGATTGTTAAATGAACAAGGCCGACAGGATCAGTAGCGAAAAAACATAAAACCTGAGTAGCAGATAACACTGGGAATAGTGAATTACGCTCCTACAACTTGGAAGTGACAGGTGGCCTGATCTAGTGTTCTGCCTGTTCGTTATGGCATCTGTTATGGGCAGCACAATAGCACAGTTGCTTTTTAGTTCCAGGGTCCCAGGTTCGATTCCCGGCTTGGGCCACTGTCTGTGTGGAGTCTGCACGTTCTCCCCGTGTCTGCGTGGGTTTCCCCTGGGTGCTTCAGTTTTCCTCCCACAAGTCCCGAAAGGCTTGCTGTTAGGTAATTTGAACATTCTGAATTCTCCCTCTGTGTACGCAAACAGGTGCCAGAATGTGGCGACTGGGGGCTTTTCACAGTAACTTAATTGCAGTGTTAATGTGAGCCTACTTTTGACAATAAAGATCATTATTATTATTATTAGTTACCTGGAGGTGCTCTCAAGTAGCCAATGATACATGGATCCCCAAAGGATACATGGAAATTGTCATCTTGCTGTTCTATGTGATGAGAGCAGCAGTTCCATGTTTAGTTGAGACTTGAAACTGCACTACTTTTTCCACACAGCAGCAGAACTCTTGGTCCTGCACACAAGGAAGTTATGTTTTTCTGTCTTAATTTTTCATAAACATTCTGGCTCCTTAGGGAATGTGTTCAACAGGTACTGAGCACTGTCTGGTCATTTGGCCAGGTGGCAATTTTTCTGCTGTTACTTCATGACTATGTTGGTAGGATAGCTAAGTCAGGGCATTGAATGCTGAATGGTTTTGATAGTATGGCCAACTTATTTATTGGAACAACTCCTTTGAGCTGTCCAGAAGATGGGGGAGACCTTTAAATCTTTGCTGCCTGCGATATGGAGGTTACTCACGCCACTGAAGACTTTAAAGAATGCAAAGCAGTATTAATGCAGAATTTTTTAAAAAGCAAACAATTCACACAGAATAACTATAAACCTTTGTATGTAATATGGCGAGATTCAAGTTTGAATGATTATCTTGAATTTTGTCAAACCTACTTATCTCATTGCTTTTATAATTGACTACCATACAATAATGGAGCTGCCTTTAACACGGTTACGTGGTTATTACACAGAAACCTGGAATGACTATCTTGAATTGTTTTTCAAACCTGATCATCTAATTCTGTTAACTAATTAACATACAATAATGAGCTGCCTTTAACGCGGTTATTACGTAGAAACTTGGAATTACAGCCGAGCCCCTCTCTTGCTTTTGGAACCTTAAGTTACACAATCAGGAGTTAAGTAGCTTGTTTACACTTCGATTACTACTGCTGTTCAGCATTATAAATGTCTGGATCATGGTTTGCTCAATGTTCCTGGGAAAAGGTTAAGGGAAAAATATGTTTGCGTTCGATTTCCAGGATGTATTATTTGAACATCACTGATGTAATCTTTTGCAGGAATCTGCTCCATTGGTGCTGACATGGGTGGCAGTGCCTCTGGCTGTCTCAGTCCTATCCTCAAATTCTCAACATGAAGCTCACCACTTTTATACTTAACCCTCGAAACTTATCCTTTTAAAAAAATAAATTTAGAATACCTAATTCATTTTTTCCAGTTAAGGGGCAATTTAGCGTGGCCAATCCACCCACCCTGCCCATCTTTGGGTTGTGGGGGGCGAAACCCATGCAAACACGGGGAGAATGTGCAAACTCCACACGGACAGTGACCCAGAACCCAAATCGAACCTGGGACCTCAGCGGCATGAGGCAGCAATGCTAGCCACTCCACCACCGTGCTGCCTACTTATCCTTTTGATGTATAGGATTTGTTTATTGTCATGTGTACTGCGGCACAGTGAAAAGTATTGTTCTGTGTGCAGCTCAGACAGATCATTCCGTACATGAAAAGAAAATGCATAGGGCAAACATAAAATACACAATGTAAATACGTAGACGCAGGCATCGGGTGAAGCATACACGAGTGTCGTACTACTCAGTACAGAAGATGTGTGAAGAGATCAGATCAGTCCATCAGCCCATAAGGGGGTCGTTTAGGAGCCTGGTCACAGCAGGGAAGAAGCTGTTTTTGAATCTGTTCATGCATGTTCTCAGACTTTTGTATCTGGGTCAGGTGTGGGGATGTTTGCTGATGATTACATAAATGTTCTGTACCATTCGCAATTGCTCAAAACTGAAGCAGTCATGTCCAAATGCAGCAAGACCTGGACAATATCCAAGTTTGGGCTGATAAGTGGGAAGTAAAATTCACGCCAGGCAATGAACATCTACAAGAGAGGATCTATCCATCGCCCCTCGACATTCTCCCACAATCAACGTACGGGGTTACCATTGACCACAATCTGAACTGGACTGGCCCTATAAATAGTGTGGCTACAAAACTGGTCAGAGGCTAGGAATCCTGCGCCATATCACTCACCATCTGATTCCCCAAAGCCTGCCCACCACCTACATGTCACAGCTCAGGAGTGTGATGGAATACTGTTCACTTGCCTGGATGAATGGAGCTCCAACACTCCAGAAGCTCAACACTATCCAGCACAAAGCAGTCTGCTTGATTCCACAAGCATGCACTCCCTCCACCACTGAGGTAAAGTTTGTACCATCTGCCAGATGCACTGCAGGAACTCACCCAGCCTCCTGAGGCAGCACCTTCCAAACCCATGACCACTACCATCTGCAAACACAAGGGCAGCAGATACATGGGAACACTACCATCTGGAGGTTCCCCTCCAAGTCACTCACCATCCTGACTTGGAAATATATCGGCTATTCCTTCACTATTGCTGAGTCAAAATCCTGGAACTCCCTCCCTAATAGCACAGTAGGTGTACCTACACCACATAGACTGTAGCGGTTCAAGAAGGCAGTTCGCCACCACCGTCTCAAGGTCAATTAAAGATGGGTAACAAATGCTGGCCTAGCCAGCGAAGCCCACATCCTGTAAAATATGATTTGAAAAAGAAAAAAAATCCTTCATTTTCATTCTTGTTCCATTCCCATAAAAGATGTTGAAATATTTTCTATGTTAAAGACGCTTTAAAACTGCATTTTGATTACTATAGTTTGATTTGGTATGTGAAGCCTATTCCATTGTGTACACGAATCGAAGTGATATATTTGGATAAGTCAATGAACATAACATTTGATGATCTTACTGAATAGTGTACCTTTTAAAATTGTGAATAAGTAAAATAGGTAAAATCTTTAATTTCTGGCCTGTATCACCAACACCACCCGACAAAATCCCATGTTTAAGTACCTAATGAAGATTTGTTTACAATATACTGCATATTTAAATCCAGTATCAGGCGTTCAGCAATAGCTTTCATAACTTGTAAGGTGCCATTAATGTAGGAAGTTAAATTCCCACTTGTATAAATATATTTTTTAACTGTTCTTAAGTGTACAAGTTCCTGATGCTGCCAAATCCACTAATTTAATACCATGTTTTAAAAAGGCATATTAGGTCTCTAAGCAATGTAATACAACTCTAAATGGTTAACATTTTCCATGCAGCAAGTATTGTAATCCTGTTCCTGCTTTTCCTTCCCTCCCTTTCTTCCCCGCTCATTCAGACCAGCCTACTGCAATAGGTTGAAATCTGAAAGAGTTAATTGTCTTTGCAGTCGGCTGAAGTGCAGCTGCAGTGGCCAATGGAGTTAAAGGTTGTTCCTGACTGACAGCATTAATTGTTAGTAGGTGGACCAGATTCACAATCCTTCATGCTTTGTGGAAGCAGGGAGGCCATTTTGGAATACTGTGTTGTTGACTAAGAAAACGTCGGCAAGTTGTGGAAGTTTGCCTGCTATAAGCCAACGTTAATAACTATTTTAAAACGGTGGAATACACGAATGTGAAGACACCCCTGTGTCTAAAGATGTAGAGCAGATTTGTGAGCGTAGGATACTTGGATTTGCTGCCTTGGTGGATTTGCATCAGGAGGTTATATACTGACAGATTCCGTGAATGCTGCACGGGCAAGTCATTTTGATGAAAGCAGACTTGTATGGTTTACATGTAATATTTTTACATGCCCAGGATTCAATAAGTTAATAAATATAATATTTGTAATTTGCTTGTGCGTTATAGGCCTAACCTGATTTATACTCTCTGCTTGATGTAGTTGACAAATGTGCTTAACTACAAAGTTCTAGCTCTGCATGAGCAAATTTTAATTTGTCGTCTTGCCTGTTATGTTTGGCTTCAATGTCGGTAATTTGTTGTGTACATTTTGTTTTTCTCTGCATGCGGATGTACTGATATACTGTGTTCAGCCTGTTACCCTGCTTTTAATTGTCTTAACATTTGACCTCGTTTGATGAGTTAAAATTTATTCCTGACTGTATTTGGCTGGAGAAACCTGAATGATCGAGGGATTTTAAGGAACAGTGTTCAACCTGTATAAAATAGCAACCGAACCGTCAGACAATTCAGAGCTTGGGAATATGGTGAAGGATGCTGCCCTGGGGTCACAGCAGGAAAGACGATTTGAAAATATTTGTTAGACTTGTGATGCATTTCCCATTTAATTGAGGTAACTGAGCATGACATGTATCTGTTATTTCTTGCGATGCATCTTAATGTCGGACTTCTTAAAGTCAGTAATATAACATTTGTATTAAAGTCCAGTAAGTTGTCTGGCAGTTGGCACTTGTATTCCGGAATTCCAAGTCTGCTCGCAAGTTTTTTTTTATTGCGCAATTTGCTAAACAGGAGAAGCAGTAGAGTTAGCTAACATGTTAGATAACTGTTGCATTTGTAAATGTTTATCAGCTGTCCCAGCTTTCCTGTTCATTGCTCATAAATCAACATTGGGATTTGATCAAGCAATAACATGCTGGCAGTTTATCACAACTATTTCCTGCCATCACTACTAGGATAGAGACACTTTGAAATATTGGAAAAACATTGATACTTTTAAGGTCAAGTAATGTCTACTCGATAAATAGGGTTCTAATATAGCAAAAAAATTTAAAGAAAGACTGCCTTCAAAGTGAATGCAGTTGAGTTCTGAATGTTGCACAATGAATGATATAACTATGCTGCACACAGTGAAAGATGCATTACTGCTGTGTACAAATGCAGTTGTTGAATTTAAATGATCGCAATTGGGTAGAACACTCGTATAGGATCAGCTGTTGTGCCACAGGCAACTTAATCTATACTGATGGTCGCCCTGTTGCTCCGACCCTCTTATGGACTGACCTGATTAACACTAACCCCTGTATGCTTCACCCAATGCCGGTGTTATTGTTGCCCTACTATGTATTTTCTTATCTTTTCTTTTCATGTACTTAATGATCACAGAAAAATACTTTTCACTGTATCTCAGTACATGTGACAATAAACAAAATCCAAATCCCCAGAGAGAGAGAGATGATGTCTCTGGTTCCTCTTCATGCTCCAGTTCTGAAGCCATTGTTAAAATGACTCCCTCTGACATTTCACTTTGTAGGGAGACCACTGGCTGAGACTGGGAATTGCAGCAATTGAATCTTGTCTATCCCACTGTGGCACTGTCTGGTTCTCCACTACATAGGGCTGCCAAACTTCCCAATTAATCTGGAACCTCACAGAATTATAATCTCTCAAATAATCTGGCAGAAAAATGGCAAAAAATATTTTCCATTTTTATTTTCCTTTGAGCATTTTGATACCGAGATATTGGGAGTTGGGGAGGAAGAAATGTTTGTCAAGGATCACCCAATCGGAGTCTGGAACAAAACCGAAAATATTGGAAACTGGTCTGGCATCATCTGTAGGGAGAGAAAACAAGTTGGAACTAAAAGAGAGGGAAAGTGTAGATATTATAATGTAGCTGGAGAGATTGCAACAAAGATGTAGCAAACGTAAGAACAAGAGACAGATGGCCCAGTGGAAAACGGGAAGGATGGGTTTTTGTATTGAGACAAAATGTATGGGAATTTTTTTTTTTTTTAAAAAGGGTTAAGATGGAGGAGAAAGGTCACAGTCTAAAGCTGCTGATCTCAAAATTGTTCCTGAGTGTTGTAACGTGCCTAATCGGAAGATGAGATGCGGCTCCTCCAGTTTGCGTTGGGTTTCAGTTGAGCACTGCTGCAGGGTGCCACTGGAACACTGCAGAAGACCAAGGACAGATATATAGGCATCAGAACAAGGTGCTGAGTTAAAATGACAAGCCACGGGAAGGTTGGGATCATGCATGCCTGTGGGACCAGCAAAGGTGTTCTGCAAAGCGGTCACCAACCTGCATTTTGTTGCCTTGATGCAGAGGAGACCACATTGGGAGCAGTGAACACAGTTGTCCAAATTGAAGGAGGTGTAAGTGAAATGCTGCTTAACCTGAAAGGAATGTTTGAGGCCTTGAACAGTGAGGAGGGAGTGGGAGGGAAGGGGCAGGTGTTGGGGGAAAAAAAATCTTCCTGTGGTAATTAAAAACCGACTCATTAACACCCCCTTACCACAGCAACTTCCCTTACGATCATTTGTGATTTTTTTATCTTTCCAAAAATATACTTATTCATAAAATGTTTAAAACTACATTATAGAACGAAGAGTGCAATAAAGATCAACTTTTCTCCATGCAGCAGATTACACTCTTGAGGTGCCTCAATATGCTCTTGATGGGGATGGGCCAGTTAGAGAACATGTAAAACTTCTAACTATGTTTTTAAAAAAAAATGTAGAGTACCCAATTAATATTTTCCAATTAAGGGGCAATTTAGCGTGTTCAATCCACCTACCAATCCACCTACCTTGCACATCTTTGGGTTGTGGGGGCGAAACCCACGCAAACACTGGGAGAATGTGCAAACTGCACACTGACAATGACCCAGAGCCGGGATCGAACCTGGGACCTCGGCGCCGTGAGACTAGTGCTGCCACTGTGCTGCCCGTCCAACTATGTTTTAACCATGATTGATTACCTTGCTGTGCTGGGGACAGCCTATGATTTTTTTTTAAGTTTCCTTCCCTTTTATTTGTGTGGAACAAAGGTGCCTGCTTTTAAAATAAATGAACAACTGGTGGCAGATTTACATACATGTCATGGAATGCTGGGATGTCACTTCATTTGGCCAAATAATAAATTCCTCAGCTTATTTGAGCTGCTGTGGAAGAGCCCCCCCCAAAAAAACCAAATGACGCCAATTCCTGATAGAAATTTAACTTGAGCGCATATAATCACCGCCAGCCAGTGAAGCCATGTGATACCAATAGAGGCTAGCATTACAGCAATGCTTTCTTTGGGTGTGTCTGATTTGAAAAGATTCTCTGAGGGCATTCTAGCTTGGTGTGTCTCGCAAAGTGGGTTTGAGTCATTAGATTTTATCATAGTAACTGGTGAGAATGACAGTCACATGCAGGGGAGCCTTTTTAAATTGAATTTTGGAGTTCTTGTGATAGATACATAGTTGTTTCAAACAGGATTGGAAGAGTTGGACTGGATAATCTTGAGCCTGGTCCTGAAGGGATTTCACTAAACATTACATCAAAATGAATATTATTTTCCAGTACTTCAAGCAATGTTGTACATCCTGGCAGGAGAATAATAAATTACTTTCTATCTGAATGCAGTTAAATTCCATTAAACTAAAGCTGGTAACTTAACACGCTTGAGATAGACAGAATGTTGCACTTCACAATCTATGACGCTCCTCTACTTTTGTTACTCTTTTGAGTCTTAAGCAAGTTTAATACTTAATAATAACACCTGACTTTAGAAAAGTACAACATCCAAAGCCAGATGCACAAGAGAACGCAGATACAATGTGCTATTCTGCAGCAACACAAGGTCAGCTCAACCAATTACTATTCTTTAAGTGAAAGGAGGGAAAAACCCACCAACTGTCCTTTGTCCTTGACCTCCGCTATCCCTGCTCTGATGTATATTCACTTCCTAATACTTTATTCAGAATTTTGGTTTGTGGGTATTTTCTAACCCATAACTGGTTTTGTTATGGTTTTGCTGATTCCGTTCCAATTTTAATTGCTGTAAAACTAAAAGCTAGAAACTCAGATTTAAAAAAAAAAAAAAAAAATGATTCCTCAAAGTAGACATGTTTTTGTATTGTTTCATTTGAGATCTCATCTCTCCGGATTATTTGCTTTGTGGACGATCGGGATTTGTTTTTCTTTCTGAGGGCAGCTGCAAACTGGAAGACCTAAAATCATAGAAAATAGGAGCAGGGGAGGCCCTTCGAGCCTGCTCTGCTATTCATTATGATAATGGCTGATCATCCAACTCCATAGTCTAATCCTGTTCTCTCTTTCCCCCCCCTCAATATTCTTTGATCCCTTTGCTCGAGTGCTATATCTAACTGCTTCTTGTAAACATGTAATGTTTTGGCCTCAACTACTTCCTGTGCTAACTAATTCCACAGGCCGACCACTCTCTGGGTGAAGAAATATCTCCACCTGTTCTAAATGGTCTACCCCGCATCCTCAGACTGAGACCCTTGGTTCTGGACACACCCACCATCGAGAATATCCTTTCTGCATCTACCCTGTCTAGGCCTGTTAGAATTTTATAGGTTTCCATAAAATTCCCCTTCATTCTTCTGAACTCCAGCGAATATAATCCTAACCGACTCTATCTCGCCTCATATGTCAGTGATGCCATCCCAAGAATCAGTCTGGCAAACCTTTGCTGCACTCCCTCTACAGCGAGAACATTTTTCCTCCGATAAGGAGACCAAAACCGCGCACAATAATCCAGGTGTGGCCTCACCAAGGCCCTGTATAATTGCAGCTAGACATTCCTGCTCGTGTACTCAAATCCTCTCGCTATGGAGGCCAACCTACCATTTGCCTTCTTTATCACCTGCTGTATCTGCAGACTTGCCTTCAGACATTCAGGATCACATCAACTTGCATTTACATAGAACCTTGATATAGAAATACACCATAAGGTGCTTCAGCAGTCTAATCCCACATGCATATGTTGACAGGACTAAATAAGATTGTTCTACAGAAGCTTGTGAGGTTTAGGGAGGAGAGGACCTTAAAGTGGAGCTGGAGGGATTAGGGAGGTGATTCCAGAATTGGCCTGTGGGGTTTTAAAAGGCACAGATGCCCATAATTGGGTGAAGGAAGGGGGCTTGTACAAAAAGTCACCATTAGAAGAAGGAAAAACTGGTGGGCGGTGACTTGGAAGTGGTGAGGCCATGAAGAACTTTACGCAAGTTTGACTATTTTAAATTGGAAATGTTGGAAGACTGTGAACAGTGTAAGCTAGTGATGGATGAGTGGAACAAGCAGCAGAGTTCAGATTATCATAGATTATCATAGAATTTACAGTGCAGAAGGAGGCCATTTGGCCCAAGATTGGAGGCTGGGACAGGAGAGTTTTGAAATCGTGATGTCTGGCTCGGCAAAGCCATGGAAGAGGGATCAATCAGATGATGGGCTGAGGTAGGGGTAATGTCATTGAGGTGAATGTAGGCCAGTGGATGAGGATGGAAACTCAGCTTGGGGTTGAGTAGGTTGCTGAGGTTGCAAACAGTTGGGATAAACCTGAAACGGAACAAGAATGGAATCAATGGCATGGGGAGAGAGTTTGTGGCAGAAATTGTGCCTCACCAAGCCTGAACTCTAACTGAGGGAAGTGATGCATAAATGTGGATGCTGACCCCATATTATGGTGTTAGGTCAGAGGCAGCATGTAGATGAGGATGAGGTGAGGATAGATGCTTGGGGAGGACTGCAAGAAATGGTGTGAAAATGGAGATGTTCTGCTGACAGATGGTCCTCGCTTAGGTCCAATCTTCTCATTCAATCAGTTTGGATTCCCACGGGATGGCACTTTCTGCATGGTGGGTGTATTTATTTACAGGAGGTGGTCATGTTGTCAGCAGCAGTTTTGGGTTCTCCTGAGAAACCCCTACATAGAATGACTTCCGGATATTCAACACATTGCTGTTGCACTAATCACCTAGGTGCATGAAAGGAACCTAGATTTGCCTACAAAAGAATAACAGAAAATGCTCAAATACAAGCAGATCATGTAACATATTTGGAGAGAAGGCCAGAGGTCAACAGCCTGAAATGTTAACTATCGTTAGAATTGGAAAAGTTAGGAACGTGACTAGGGGAGAGACGGGGACAGGTGACTTGACTTCACTTCAATTTATTCCGAAAGAGGTCTTAGTTATTGAAAGGTTTTGCTTGGGTTCTTTAATATTAGATGGGAGTATTTACAAGCCAATGTTATCCAGGAAATGTTCTGCAGTCATGGAAGGATTGAATGAGATCTAGGAGATAATGGGTCCTCTAAAGCATCAGAATTTACCTTTCCTTAATTCTTATCTTTGCTCTTCTACAGTGGTGTTGATTCGGAATATTTTTTGTACTCGGCAGCAGAGCATAAAACAAAACCGGAATTATATAAAAACTGTTTAATCTATAGTCGTGTTACTTTAAAGTGGAGGTAATGAAAAGGTTAAATAAGCTGCTTCATTATTTCCCACCATAACAGCAGAGTAAACCTGCTTGGTCCTTCCATTCAGTAGTCTTTTTATAATTCTGCTTCTGCTGAAGATTCAGACTGGAACAACAGTGTTAACTATTTACAAGTGTCTGTTTCCTTTTGAGTTACAGAGCCCCAGAAAGACTAATTGCTGTGCAAGAGGTGGTGCCGATAAAAGCAACAATGCTTTCAGCCCTGAAAATTCCTCAAGGTCTATTCACGCTTTCCCTATTTTAGAATAGTGAAACTGTCCCAGATGCGATTACCACAGATGGGTTTTAAGCCTGGCACGAGATGCGAATCACGAGATGAAGCCAACCTTGTTGGTGGCCACATTGTGATCTTCTCAACAATCAGCAGTCAAAGTCTACTTCCCTGTGGGCCACAGCCTATGTTTTCTTTTTAACCTCCTGTAGAACTTAGAAACAGCACCAATTACATCAAGGTTAACCATGCTATCATGGTTTTTATTCATGAATATATTGACAAATATATTGTTTGTAGGTTAAAAGCAGCATTTTGTTCACCTGAAATCTCATGTGTGGGAACCGCTGGGCTTCCTGTCTCAGTAGTTCCGATGGACAATTCCAAATGTGCAGTTTATTGAGGTGCAAAATGCTTCACACTATAAGAGTGAACTCTTAGATTTCCTATATCTTTAACTTTTTAGGGGGGGTTAACCTTCCTTATTCTGCAACCTGAACTGTTAACCATCCTTCTGCAACCTGAACCAATTTTGTGTTTAAGAGAGCCTATTTTAATCTCGCTGCCTAGCTACAGAGGAAAGCTTCATAAAGTAAATGGAAAATTGGGATTAAATTGGACGTGTGTCAAAAGATGGACAACACTCTTAAATATTTCAGCCACCCAGACCCCAGTTTGTCCACACATATATTCCCAAGAATATTGGCAATGTGTACTGTAGTAATTAACAGTGCATTTTACCATTTTTGACTTCTTATATCAGGCAAACAGGTTGAACACACATGAATTTTTGTGTATTGGTGAACTGAAATGTACATGGTTTTTTTGAGTTGCATCATGATATTATTCACCTTGCAGTAGAACAATTCAGCATGGATTTTTCCAGACTACACACATATGCTCCTCCTCAATATGTGCCAGAGAACACTGGCTATACCTATGCACTCAGGTGAGATTCTTCCTGCTAAGGTGCATGGCTTTGCTGTAAATGGTCCAGAGCTGTGCTTCATTCGACTTGAATGTTTAATAGTTATTTAAATGACCCTACATTGTATTCTGGAGAATGAGTGAAACACTGACTTTTTTGTTTGGAGTATTCAATCAAACTGAAATATTGTAAATTGCTGATGGTTGTAAATATTTTCCTGACTAGACAATAGAACAACATTTTAACCATTCTTATTCTGCAACCTGAACCAATTTTGGTTTTCAAAGAGCGTATCTTGCTGCCATGCTACAGAGGAAAGCTTCATACAATAAACAAAATTGGGATTGTACAGTGTGATTATATCCATATTGGACTTGATTTGATAAATAAATGTTGATGCATTGAACATCTCTATAATGGAAAAATGAGCATCCGAATGCTAATCTAAATGCATCTGTTTTGCAGTGTACTTGCTGCTTCACTGTTAACATTTTGCTACTCGTGCTATTTCTGTTTTTTCCCCTTTCAAGAACAGTTACTGGTAATCAATTCTTTAGTAGTGTGTGAGAGAAACAACACATGCTTGATTTTGTAACTTGAATTGACCTTGAGTTCAAACTGGGTATCTTCATTAATTTTGTTCACCATTGTTCTTACTTGCCTCTCTTGTAAATCCACTTGGCCTCTATTTTTCTGATTTGAACTCCTATTTTGTTGCTTTTATGTTTCTGTAACAAAAGTTGGTACATCATTGAATGTGCTGCTTGGCCAGATTTCTCTTGGATTTTTGTGTTAACTACTTAATATGTGCAGGCTGAGAATTATACCTGTAAAAATGTTAACTTGCCGTCTGCACAGCGTGTAAGCAGTTTTCTCTGCTGTTTTGAGATTCTGATATTAGTGCATTTGTTTATTTTCATTACCATACTATACTGACCTACTTTAATCCTTTTTCAAGATTTTGGTCGTCCAAGAGTTTCAGTAATTGGCATTATATCTGTGTAAGGATCCTCTACCCTGATTATCGTTTCTTAGACTTCATCAGTTGTTTGTTCAGTCTCTCCTAACTGCATTCTTTGACTTGAGAGATGCAAGTTACAGAATTTGGGATGGGTAAGCACATTCAGAAACAAGTGCCAGAAGCCTGTTATCACAAACACTGCTTTATGCTTCTGGTTACTGCTTTTGGTCAAGAATGAAGAGACATGGCAAGAATACCCCAGTTGTCTTGAGAGTGCTTTTGGTCTGCATGTTTACAAGAAGATGGCAGCTGTCATTTCTTCTTTGGATTTCTGCTTCTAATGTTGCACCTAACACTGTCAATATTTGTTTTGTGTGGAGAGAATGAAGACTGGGCAGATGCACAATGCAAGTGCATGGAAGTTTAATGGAGAAAGCAGACTGTCATGTATTCAGAAAAGCCTTTGAGCTGATAATTAGCTTTTGAAATAAAGTAATCCTACAGGGCGAGACGAGGATTTCTGACGGGTTAAAGATTTAAACAAGAACCACTGTCCTTGATTCAAAATTTGAACAGTGAATTGCGCTTTTATTTATATTGCCGTAGTGAATCTAAAACTCCGTCATACATAAAGGCGGCAAACCAGCCTTCAGTTTGAAATGCTATCTCTATCCTTTCTAATAAAATGGTTGAAGTGATATTTTTAGTTTGGCAACAAGAAAGTAGTAGATGTTTTCACTGTGCTTATATGGGGGGTGGGGAGGGGGAGGTGGGAGTAGTTTAACAACTCTATTATTGCGAACTACTAAATAGTGGAGAAACTAATATGTGCTGTACCTGACCTGGGAATAGTTGAGTCGATGGGCACTGGGTACAGAGTCAGGAAAAGGTCCTCTCCAGTGTATTAAAATCAGCTATCTTTGCAAAATCCACCCTCTTCATGTATAAATAAGTACATTTTAAGCTAATTTACTTGTTAATTGTGAAGAAGGATTTTGTTTAATTGCCTGGGTTAGCAGTGAAGCTATTGTTCTACCAGCAATGGTGTATCCTTGATATAGATACAAAAATGAATTATTGTAGGTGCCAACACATACTCAAACTAAAATGAAAGTAAAATACTGTGGATGCTGAAAATCTGAAATAAAAAGTACTAGAAAAACGAGTCCGGCAGCGCCTGTGGAGTAAAACCGAGTTAACATTTCAACTTGAATATGACTCTTCTTTGGAACAACGAAGTACACTTCCTGTTTTTACTTCACGCTCAACTAAAGTTCTCTTGAAGGAACAACAAAGGTTTTTTTTAAAGCCATGATATCTTTCTGACCGCAATATTAAGCATCATTAAATTTGATATTTATAATTATTTGGCTAGTCCATTATGACCAAAGCAAGATGCTAATTAGTTCAACCTGTTGTCAGTTGGATGGGATAGTGTAGTAAAGATAGGTGGGGAAGTTATTCAATTCGGACAATCTGTGATTGACATCTTTGGGATTTGTTATAAAATTGTGGCATTGGGGTGGTGCAGGGGTAAGTTAGCACTACTGCCTCACGGCACTGAGGACCCGGCTTCAAACTCCGTGTGGAGTTTGCACATTCTCCCCGTGTCTGTATGGGTCTCACCCCCACAACGGATATGCAGGGTAGGTGGGTTGCCATGCTAAATTGCCCCTGAATTGGAAAAAACATTGGCTACTTTAAATTTAAAAAAAAAAAATAGAATTGTAGGATTGCTTTACAGCACAGGGAGCTGTATAATAATTTTTTGATTTTGGATTTTATTTCTCATTGCCCATCAGTAACTCTGAAACCCGCATGGGAGCCAGCTAGTCGGAGGATCCCATGGTAATTGAGGTCCCTGGTTCGATTTGAATTAAAAAAATTCTCATTCTCCTGTTTGAATCCACCCAAAGCCTCGTTCTTGTTGCCTTCGATCTCCAGTAGTGTCACAATTCCCCCACTCCTCCACCAATGTTCAGCTGACTCCAGTCTTGTGCACCCTTTTACAATATTTCAAAGATTCAAAGAAGACATTTGAACTTCAGGTTAATGGATGATGCAATGACATTTCAGGTTTTAATTCTTTTACTGTAGCAAAAGACTAAATGCACTTTTGACTAAACACTACCTTTGTAGGCAGCTTGAATACTCCCCGTTTGAATACTTCCCCCTTTTATTTTTTAGCACAACCAAAGAGAAAACACTCTGCAGTGGTACTTCTGATGAGTAACTAATTAATTACAGCCAGATAGTTCATGTTAATGTTTTAGAGGTAAAGTTTTTAGTTCTGGGAAGATTGAAGTTTAACTGTGGGAAATGGAATAAATACAACTAAAGGAGCTTGGAGTCTGTTACATTTAACAGATTGGGGCCATGTTGACTTAAGGTGTTAACAGTTAGAAAGGGACAGACCATAAAACAGCAGGGGGCTTACTTGGTTGGAGACAGTGATGTCTACATTATGTGTAAAGAAGTACAGTCCTGAAAGATGTTTTGGGAGTAGAGTAGAGAGATAAATTAGTTCAAAAGTATTCACTGATTTCTGAAAAGTATGTTGTTATGGAGATGGTGAAACTTACTGAGTATTGTGTTGCAGGGGAAGAGGATATATCGAAAGGGTGCTGCTGTTAGCAGGCTCTAAGCAGTTAGAGTTTGAAGAAGCCCTGGGAGTCATAGCTGTAGCTGAGGGTTGCTGTTTGGACCTTGCGTGGTTTTTAGCTTAAAGAGAAGCAGTGGGAGCTGTTAGCAGACTCCAGGCAGTTAGGGCTTAAGGAATCATGAGGAGTGCAGAAGGTTCAGGTAGTTGGGGCTTGGGGAGTCCTGAGGAGCGCATAAGGTTGTTGATGCTGTGCTGAAGACCGGGCTCCAGAGAAGCCTTGGGAACCATTTATTGCTGGGAGACTGGAGTTCAGAAATTCTGCAGTACCAGCTTAGTGAAACTAGCAGTGTCCAAAAGAATTGAAAATGCAATTTTGTGAATCCCATGAAACAGTCTCAGGAGAAGAGAGTGAACCATTGGGAGGATGTTGTCCTTGAAGCAGCCAGATTTTTGACACGTGTCACTGACACCTGGCTGATAATTCTGTGATATCTGTCTTGGTCACATCAGCCATTAACAATGTAGTGTGATAGGTTTGACAATAGTTTGTCTGTCAATTCCTATTTATTGGTATATATTGTAGATTGTTTAACTTTTCTGACTATGTAAGTTTATTGTTTATTTAAAACCGTGGAATTTTGCAGCTGTATTCTCATGAGTAACAGGGATTTCAATCCTGTCTGCTTTAAACAAAAAGTTACCCCATGAAGTCTCATGGCTTCAGGTTGAACATGGGCATGGTAACTCCTGCTGATTACCATGTATCGTCCACCATCCGCTGATGAATCAGCACTCCTCAGGGTGGCAAGGGTGCAGAATAGACTGGGTGGTGGGCTTCAATGTCCATCACCAAGAGTGGCTCAGTAGTACCACCACAGACCGAGCTGGCCAGGTCCTAATGGACATAGTTGCTAGACTGGGACTGCAGCAGGTGGTGAGGGAACCATGAGGGGAAAAAAGTACTTGACTTCATCGTCACCAACCTGCCTGCTGCAGATGCATCTGTCCATGATGGTATCGGTAGACGTGATCACCGCACAGTCCTTGTGGAGACAAAGTCCCGTCTTCACATTGAGGATACTCTCCATTGTGTGGCACTACCAGGTGTTAAATGGGATAGACTTCAAACAGATCTAGCAACTCGAGACTGGGCATCCATGAGGTGCTGTGGGCCATCAGCAGCAGCAGAATTATACTCTACCACAATCTACAACCTCATGGCCCGGCATATGCCCCATTCCACTATTAGCACCAAGCCAGGGGATTGACTCTGGTTCAATGCCAGGCGCAACACCAGGCATACCTAAAAATGAGGTGCCAAGCTGATGAAGCTATAATATAGGACTACTGCTGTCCCAAACAGCATAAGCAGTAAGTAATCGACAGAACTAAGCGATTGGACAACAAACGCATCTGATCTAAGCTCTGTAGTCTTGCTACATCCAGCTGTGAATGGTGGTGGACAACTCGCTGGAGGAGGAGGCTTCACAAATATCCCCATCTTGAATGATGGAGGAGCCCAGCACATCTCTGCAAAAGACTAGGCTGAAGCATTTGCAACAATCTTCAGCCAAGTGGATGATCCATCTCGGTCTCCAGAGGTTCACAGCTACAGTAATGTCAGACTTCAGTCAATATGATTCACTCCATGTGATATCACTAAACGGCTGAAGGCACTGGACACTTTGTTCTGGCAATAGTACTGAAAACTGTGCTCTAGAACTTGTCGCACCCCTAGCCAAGCTGATCCTGTACAGCGACAAATATTGGCATCTACTCGGCAATGTGGAAAATTGCCTAGATGTGCCCTGTACACAGGAAACAGGACAAATCCAACCCAGCCAATTACCACCCTGTCAGTCTACTCCATCATCAACAAAGTGATGGAAGGAGTCATTAACAGTGCCATCAAGCGGCACAAACTCCGCAATAATCTGCTCATGGACGTTCAGTTTGAGTTTCTCCAGGGTCACAACTCCTTGCCTCATTACAGCCGTGGTACAAACCTGGACATGAGCTGAATGCCAGAGGTGAGGTTAGAGTGACTGCCCTTGACATCAAGGCAGCATTTTACCATGTATGGCATCAAGGAACCAGAGCAAAACTGAATCAATGAGAACCGAGGGGAACTCTCCGTTGGTTGGAGTCATATGTGGCACAAAGGAAGATGGTTGTGGTGGTTGGAGGTCAATCATCTCAGATGCTGGTCATCACTGCAGCTTCATCAATGGCCTCCCTTCCATCATAAAGTCAGATGTGGGGATGTTCGAAGATGGCTGCAGATTGTTCACCATTCGCAACTCCTCAGGGAATGAAGCAGTCCATGTCCAAATGCAGCAAGACCTGGACAATATCCAGGCTTGGGCTGACAAGTGGCAAGTTACATTTGCACTACACAATGACCATCTCCTACAAGAGAAGATCTAACCATTGACCTGTGACATTCAATGGCATTACCATCGCTGAATCTCCAACAATCCACGTTCTAGGGGTTACCATTGATCAGAAACTGAACTGGACTGGCCATGTAAATACTGCGGCTAACAGAGCAGGTCAAAGACTCTGAATCCTACAGCGAGTACCTCGTCTCCTGACACACACACACCCACCAAGCATGTCCACTATCTGCAAGGCACAAGTCAGGACTGTAAAGGAATACTCTTTTTTTTTTTGCCTGGATGAGTGAAGCTCCAGCAACATTCACTCACTCGAAGCTCAACATCATCCAGGATGAAGCAGCCCGATTGATTGCTACCCTTCCACAAACATTCAATCCTTCCACCACCAACGAACAGTGGCAGCTATGTGTACCGTCTACAAGATGCACTGCAGAAACTCGCCAAGCCCCTTCCAAACCCATAACCACTACCCTTAAGATGTACAAGAGCAGCAGATACCTGGGAACCCCACCACCAGGAGGTTCTGCTCCAAGTCACTCACCAACCTGATATGGAAATGTGTCACTGTTCCGTCACTGCCACTTGGTCAAAATACTGGAATTCTCTCCCCAACAGCACTGTGGGTGTACCTACACCTCTGGGACTGCAGCGGTTCAAGAAGGCAACTCACCACCACCTTCTCAATGGCAATTAGGGATGGGCAATAAATGCTGCTCTAATCAGCGACACCCACATCCAGGAAATGAATTTTTAGAAACTAGATTATAACTTTCGACTGTTCTTACCCGAACCCGGGCAGACTAACCTGTCTGATATTGAGTGATCTTTCAGAAAAGCCTGTAACCCGATTATCTCACTGGCTTCATCTGTTTCCTTTCCACCTTAAAGTCCACTGATATGGTAGCATGAATCGCATATCCAGCTGGAGATGCTGATTAGCTATTCTTGCAATCCCAACTCTCTCTTCTCAAGGCACAACTATTTAGGGTTATTTACAATCTGCTATTCTCAATGCATTTGCTCCGACGTTGGAGACTCTCATTCTTTCCATTGTTAGCAGATAGACTGCTGCTGTTCTTCTAGGTGTGAACACCGGTGCACCTTTTCCCCAATAAAACAATCTGGGCCACTAATCTCTCATTCAAACCATGGAAGTCTGTTGTTCGGTCGACTTCAGGGCAGGCCCCCTTTATTTTACCTTAAAACACGGTCCTAAAATAACTATTTTAAATCTCCATTGTTAACAGCCTTCAATTTTCCATTTATTATTGGTAGTCCTGTGTTCTAGAATCTTCACCTCACCACTTGACTTTCTAAACCCCTGCTTAAAACTCACCTCACGGAACTTCTGATCATCCTGACCCAATAGTTAACCATAGTGGTTGAGGAATATGTATTTTATTTTGTTGCCTATGGGTTCAAACTCCACTCCAAACCTTTAACATAAATATTGTAATCCAGAGTTGTCCAAAATAAAAGGCTGAAATAAAGTCGCCATAGTTCCAAATGACCATAGGCCTTTTGAGGGGGAGAGCTGACTGGTAGTGGTTTAACCTGAGAATCACCATACTTCTGGCGAGGGGCAAGTTTTAACTGGTCCAGGAATTGAACCCTGGGCCGTGGTTCTCCATCACAAACTAACTGTCTAGCCCACTAAGCTAAACCGGCCACCCCCTTCCCTAAAAACAGACTCTGGTGGAGTCTAAAATATGGCCTATCCAGCCCGTGGATACCCTGTTCAAAATACAGGTACACTGAAAGATCTGCAGTGAGGTGCTCCTTTAATCACGGACTGTTTTTCTCCCAC
The DNA here is from genome assembly GCF_047496885.1 of Scyliorhinus torazame. Lineage (NCBI taxonomy): Eukaryota > Metazoa > Chordata > Chondrichthyes > Carcharhiniformes > Scyliorhinidae > Scyliorhinus > Scyliorhinus torazame. The sequence goes on from NC_092723.1 coordinate 165,582,087, forward strand.
ATTTGCTGCTGATAGGCGGTGAATGACCATGGTGCATTCTTCTCTCTCGTCCTCCCCCACAGGCACTGGCTTTCTAATAGGAGTAAAGGGGTCAAGATGGCGGAGTGGGCTGGGTAACCACGAAGAGCAGCAGCAGCACCCACCTGGGGCAACTGGAGTCTCTGATAGGGCAGAGTGAGATGTGCATATGCCACCCCACATTTTTATGATGTCCACTGACACCAACTCACAGTATATGTCACCAGAAGCAAATGCAAGGTCTGTGTCAGTTAGACCCAACTCCCTCGTAAAGGCAAAGAATGTTTTATTGGTTAGCTCTGCAGCTTAACATATGGACAACCCTGATGTGATCTGACTTTTCCACCCATTTCAGTGGCCACGTATGGTCTCATCGCCCCATTCTTGCCAATTTTTTAAGGGGTTGTCTGAGCAATCAGACCAAATTATTGAAGGTGTCGGGACAGGTTGAGAAAGCAATCATTAAAAACAAATGGGATCTTGAGCTTTACAAGTTTTGGGCATAAAGGACAAAAGCAAGGAAGCTATGATTAAACTTATATAAAACACTGATTTGGCCTTAACTGGTATAACTGAGTTCTGGGCAGCAGACCCAAGGAAGGGTGTGAAGATAATGGACCAGGTGCAGAAGAGAATGGTTACAGGCATTAAAAATTTTCAGTTATGAAGAAAGATTAGAGAAATTGAGGCTGTTCTCCTTGGGGTTTGAGAGGAGATTAATGGGCCGGTGAAGAGGGCTCGAGTGTTCGCGCACTTGAAGGGACTGAAGGCAGACGTGGCTATGCTCAAGAGACACACCTGAAGGTGGCGGACCAGGTCAGGTTAAGAAGGGGATGGGTAGGACAGGTATTTCACTCGGGACTGGACGCGAAAAATAGAGGGGTGGCAATTTTGGTGGGAAAGCATGTGTCATTTGAGGCCAAGACTATCGTAGTGGATAATGGAGGGAGATATGTGATGGTGAGTGGTAGGCTGCAAGGGACGTGGGTGGTGTTGGTAAATGTATACGCCCCGAACTGGGATGATGCTGGATTCATGAAGCGCATGTTGGGGCGCATTCCGGACCTGGAGGTAGGAGGCCTGATAATGGGAGGGGACTTCAATACAGTGCTGGACCCAGCACTGGACCGCTCCAGATCAAAGACGGGAAAGAGGCCGGCGGCAGCCAAGGTGCTTAGGGGGTTTATGGATCAGATGGGGGGAGTGGACCCATGGAGGTTTGCAAGACCGCAGGCCAGGGAATTTTCTTTCTTCCCCCACGTGCACAAAGCCTACTCCTGGATAGATTTCCTTGTTCTGGGCAGGGCGCTCATCCCGAGGGTGGAGGGGACGGAGAATTCGGCCATAGCCGTTTCGGACCACGCCCCGTACTGGGTGGAAATGGGGCTGGGGGAGGAGAGGGACCAACGCCCGCTGTAGCGGCTGGATGTGGGACTGCTGGCAGATGAGGTGGTGTGTGGGAAGGTGAGGGGGTGTATCGAAAGGTACTTGGAGGCCAATGACAACGGGGAGGTGCGAGTGGGGTTGGTATGGGAGGCGTTGAAGGCGGTGATCAGGGGAGAGCTAATCTCCATCAGGGCTCACAGGGAGAGGACAGAGGGCATGGAAAGGGAGAGGTTAGTGGGGGAGATTTTGAGAGTGGACAGGAGATACGCAGAGGCCCCGGAAGAAAGATTACTTGGGGAAAGACGACGGCTCCAGACGGAGTTTGACCTGTTGACCACGGGGAAGGCGGAGGCACAGTGGAGGAAGGCGCAGGGGGCGACCTACGAGTACGGGGAAAAGGCTAGTCGGATGCTGGCACACCAGCTCCGTAAGAGGACGACAGCAAGGGAAATAGGGGGAATCAAAGATGGAGGGGGAGCCACGGTTCGGAGTGTAACGAAAATAAACAAGGTATTCAAGGCCTTCTATGAAGAGCTGTACAGATCCCAGCCCCCCGGGGGGGGGGGGGGGGGGGGGGGGGGGGGGGGGGAGGAGGGAGGGGAGAGAAAGAGGGGATGAGACAATTCCGAGACCAACTGAGGTTCCTGAGGGTGGAGGAGCAAGAGGTGGCTGGTTTGGGGGCACCAATCAGGTTGGAGGAGCTGAGCAAGGGTTTGGGGAGTATGCAGGCGGGGAAGGCCCCGGGGCCGTTGGGTTCCCGGTGGCGTTCTACAGAAAGTACGTAGATCTGTTGGTCCCGCTACTAGTGAGGACCTTTAACGAGGCAAGAGAGGGGGGGAGCCCAGCCCCTGAGAATTTTCGAAGGCGACAATTTCCTTGATTCTAAAGCGAGACAAGGACCAACTGCAATGTGGATCGTACAGGCCGATCTCGCTCCACGATGTGGATGCTAAGTTATTGGCAAAAGTGCTGGCCACGAGGATTGAGGATTGTGTCCCGGGGGTGATCCATGAGGACCAGACGGGATTCGTAAAGGGCAGGCAATTAAACACTAATGTGCGGCGGCTCTTAAACGTGATAATGATGCCATCGGAGGAGGGAGGGGTGGAGATAGTGGCAGCTATGGACGCGGAAAAGGCCTTTGACCGAGTAGAGTGGGAGTACCTCTGGGAGGTGTTGCGTAGGTTTGGGTTCGGGGGAAGGTTTATCAGCTGGGTTAAGCTCCTTTATAGAGCCCCGGTGGCAAGTGTAGTGACGAACCGGTGGAGGTCGGAGTACTTTCAGCTGAACCGAGGAATGAGGCAGGGGTGCCCCCTGTCCCCCCTGTTGTTTGCATTGGCGATCGAACCCTTGGCCATATCACTGAGGGAGTCTAATAAATGGAGGGGGGTGGTCCGAGGGGGAGAAGAGCATCGGGTGTCGCTATACGCGGATGACCTGTTGCTGTGCGTGGCGGACCCAATGGAGGGGATGGTGGAGGTCATGCAGACTCTAAGGGAGTTTGGGGAGTTTTCGGGCTATAAGCTCAATGTAGGGAAGAGTGAGCTCTTTGTATTACAGGCAGGGGACCAAGAAAGAGGGATAGGGGACCTACCGCTGAGGAGGGCGGTGGGGAGTTTTCGGTATCTGGGGATCCAAATAGCCAGGAGTTGGGGGGCCCTACATAAACTGAATCTGACGAGGTTGGTGGACCAAATGGAGGAGGACTTCAAAAGATGGGACAAGCTGGCGGGTAGAGTGCAGTCGGTCAAAATGGTGGTCCTGCCGAGGTTTTTGTTTGTGTTTCAGTGCCTTTCCATCGTGATCGCCAAGGGCTTTTTCAAGAGAGTAGGTAGGATTATTATGGGGTTTGTGTGGGCGAATAAGACCCCGAGCATAAGGAGAGGGTTCCTGGAACGCAGCAGGGACCGAGGAGGGTTGGCGCTGCCAAACCTAGGGAGCTACTACTGGGCAGCAAATGTGGCGATGATCCGCAAGTGGGTTATGGAGGGAGAGGGGGCGGCATGGAAGAGGATGGAGATGGCGTCCTGTAAAGGAACGAGCTTGGGGGCGTTGGTGACGGCACCGCTATCGTTCTCACCGTCAAAATATACCACGAGCCCGGTGGTGGCGGCAACGCTAAGGATATGGGGCCAGTGGAGACGGCACAGGGGTGCAGTGGGAGCCTCTGTGTGGACCCGATCAGGGGTAACCACCGGTTTGTCCCGGGGAAGATGGACGGGGGGTTCCAGGGCTGGCATCGGGCGGGGATTAGAAGAATGGGGGACCTGTTCATTGACGGGACATTTGCAAGCCTAGGGGCACTGGAGGAGAAGTTTGAGCTACCCACGGGAAATGCATTTAGATATATGCAGGGGAGGGCTTTTGCGAGGCGACAGGTCAGGGAATTCCTGTTGCTCCCAGCACAAGTAATTCAAGACAGGGTGATCTCGGGTGTATGGGTCGGGGAGGGCAAGGTTTCGGCAATACACCAAGAGATGAAAGAGGGGGAAGCGCTAGCAGAAGAGTTGAAGGGTAAATGGGAGGAGGGGCAGGGGGAGGAGATCGAGGAAGGTTTGTGGGCTGATCCCCTGGGTAGGGTTAATTCCTCCTCATGTGCCAGGCTCAGCCTGATACAATTTAAGGTGGTTCACAGAGCGCACTTGACGGGGGCGAGGCTGAGTAGGTTCTTTGGGGTAGAGGACAGATGTGGAAGATGTTCAGGGAGTCCGGCAAACCATGTCCATATGTTTTGGTCATGCCCGGCACTGGAGGGGTTCTGGAGAGGAGTGGCGGGAGCAATATCTCAGGTGGTGACAGTCCGGGTCAAGCCAGGCTGGGGGCTTGCAATATTTGGAGTAGTGGACGAGCCGGGAGTGCAGGAGGCGAAAGAGGCCGGCATTCTGGCCTTTGCGTCCCTAGTAGCCCGGTGAAGGATCATGCTAATGTGGAAGGAGGCGAAGCCCCCTAGAGCGGAGGCCTGGATAAACGACATGGCTGGGTTCATAAAGCTGGAGAGGATTAAGTTTGCCGTGAGAGGGTCTGCGCAGGGGTTCTACAGGCGGTGGCAACCGTTCCTAGACTATCTCATGGAGCGTTAGAGGAAGTTCGGTCAGCAGCAGCAGCAACCCTGGGGGGGGGGGAAGGGAATGGGGGATTGCTTGGGGGGAATGGAGGAGCAGGAGATGACATGAAGGGTGGGGGGAACTGGCACGTGCGGGAGAGAGCCATTGTATAAAGCTATGTAGATATACCATTTTGCCATGTATATATCTTGCTCAGTGCGTTTTCGTGTTATTTTGTTACCGGGGGGGGTTATTGTTTGTAAGGGGAAAAAATTGTGTTGGTAAAAAAACTTTAATAAATATATATATTTTTTTAAAATCATGAGGGTTCTGAACAGAGTACATGGGATAAGTTGTTCTGTTGATGGAAGGATTGAGAACCAGAGGACATGAGTTTTAAGGTGATCTGAAGGACATCAAAGGTGCTGTATGAATGGATGGGCAACATATGCTCATCTTGCCAGTGACACACTCATCCTAACTTCTAACTGTTGACTGTCTTGAAGTGGTTCATGACAACCAGTTTGAGAATGTTTATAAATGACTAGGTAAGCTGAACTTGTCTGGCAGCATCTGTAGGGAGAGAAAAGAGCTAATGTTTTTGGGTCATCTGGACTCTAAATGTTGGCACTTTTCTCTCCCTACAGATGCTGCCAGACCTGCTGAGATTTTCCAGCATTTTCTCTTTGGTTTCAGATTCCAGCATCCACAGTAATTTGCTTTTATCCAGTAGATAAGCTAAACTTTTCTGGTTACCACACCTAGGTTGTAATATATTTGTTAGTACAAGGTTAATTTCTGGTTTTCGTGTTGCTATTTAGATTCTTGCTTTTTCAACACGTTGTAAAGGACTACAATTGGACGGTGCTGTATGTGTGAACCTGTATTAAGTGCAGAAGGAATAAAACGTTTATGTGAAGAATAAATAATACTTTCTGAAGTATGTTGCACTCCTCTAGGATATATAGTAAGGCCTCTAATTTTGAACAGTTCAAGAATTGTTTTTTTATTTGTAAAAGCTGTGTGCAAAGAAAATACCATTTGCAGAATTTACATCGAATTTGGCGGCATTTTCTTTCAATTAGTAACTGCCTGTTCGATTAAATTTCTTATATTTAGAGTACTGCATATCAATTAATGTATAAATGGATATTAATTGTATTTAATTTGTTGGCATTACTTGCTGCTTCCTCCTTCCAGCTTTGCAGTTGGTTGCCACCTGTAGTTTTTTTAAGTGAAAGACTTGGCTGGTAGATGGGCCAGCAGTTGATTTCTGCCCTGCTTATGTTGGGCTATATTTTTATTTCCGCCTTTCTAAATCTTTGTTCTTCCAACCTATTCACCAGTGATATATCTTTCCATAGGTTTTGTTTCTACACTTGCTCCATTTTGAATTGTTGTCTTGTGAAAACATGGTGAAGAAACAAATTGTCTGTCTGTGTGGGGTTTGAACATTCTCCCCGTATCTGCACGGGTTTTCTCCGGGTGCTCCAGTTTCCTTCCACAGTCCAAAGGTGCGCAGGTTAGTCGGATTGGCCATGCTAAATTGCCCTTTTGCTGTCCAAAAGGTTATGGTGGGGCTATTGGGTTATGGGGATTGTGTGGGGGAGTGGGCCTAGGTAAGAGTGCTCTTTTGGTCGGTTGGTGCAGACACTGAGATAAATGCGCTCGGCACTGTAGGGATTCTATGATAATGTGTCGTCTTGCTAAATGGAACTGTAACCCATCATCTGCTTATTCTCTAATTTTAGTTTGAGATCTTGAATGAAACACCTTGCACACCTTTGTGCCCCTCTGATAATAGAATTCTTTGTGACGTGACATTTAAATAACTTATGGATCTAACTGAAGCAGAGGATAAAGCAACTTGTTTGTTACATATGTGAATTTGTTTGGGCTTTTAGTCATTCACATCAAAACTCGTGGTGTTCTGTTCATTTGTACAACTGTGACATAATGTTTAAAATGGGAACAGCAAATGACCTATGATTTGAATGGCTTTTCGGGTTTTTGTGGATATTGCAGAAGTTGTGTAGTAAAATTAGCTTTCTGGGTTGGAGACTATGTTTCAGATGATAGATTGGAACTCTGCATTGACTGAATTTATTTACATTTTGTTGTCCGTATGTTTTGTAACTTCCGTATGTTTTGTAATTTAACTATTTGAACTAGTGTGTGGCAGCAGCATGTGGAACCTTTCCAGAAACTGAACTTCTAATGATGAAAAATAGTCCTGTGCAGAATTATTGCTATTCATTATTGGTCTAGGGGGTCACAGTCATGTGCAGCACATGTGCATGTGACTACCTTCCTCAGCTAATACATTTTGAATGTTTTCCGTATGTAGCTGAGCTGCCTCAAAATACTGCAAAAAGGCTATGCTTCATCTTCTAACATGCCATGATAAACAAAATTGCACAAGGTAAAATTAGTGAAGTATCAAACTTGTTTTAAAAAATGTTTAAAAGAAATGTCAGCGAGGGGATCTCTAGAGGGGACATAGTGATTTAGTGGTTAGCACTGCTGCCTCACGGCGCCGAGGACCAGGGTTTGACCCCAGCGCTGGGTCACTGTCCGTATGGAGTCTGCACATTCTCAGTGTCTGTGGAGGCCCTCACCCCCACAACCCAAAGATGTGCAGTGTAGGTGAATTGGCCATGCTAAATTGCCCCTTATTGGAAAAATGTTAAAAAAGTAAGGGATCTCTCAGCAGTTGGGGAAATCAAAAAGACTCTTTCCCCAAAAAGCTGCTGAGGAAAGGTCAATTGAAGATTCCAAATTGAGATTGATAGGTTTTTGTTAAACAAACAAGTAAGGTTTATGGATCCAATATGGGTGGATTATTGTACGTATTCGCCATGAACAGGCTCGTGGGGCTGAATGAGGGAGCAGCCCTCATTTACTGTTTTTATGTTCCACCTGTATTCCAGTTAGTTCAATCCTTCCTCTGGAGTTCTCATTTTGGCATTAATGCAAATTGGAAACAGCCTTGCAGATGTTCTCAAATGATTGCATAACTACACAAGGTTGCATCCAAAATGTTTAATCAAACTTTGTAAGGGTGCTCTTATAAAACTCAAGCAATCCTCAGCTGTTTTAACCAGTTGGTGTTTAGTTCATATGTTGTTACTACTAATGGTTCAATTCAGTGCTTTGTACTCTGATATTGTTTGGCACGAACACAAATCTGTCTCCTCCCAACCAACAGCATGAATAGTTATGAATAGAATTGATACTACTTTCTGTAATCCCCCAGTATGAAAGGGCATCTTGTTCTGCTTAAGTTTCATTGGGATGAATTTGGAGGCCAGGCTAATGAAACCTGCTGTGAATTTTCCTCAAGTCTGTTGTCTTGTTACCATTTGTATTATCAACTTCTTGTCTGTTTTGCATTACTTTGTACGTGCACAATACAATCTTAATAAAGAACAAAGAAAAATTACAGCACAGGAACAGGCCCTTCGGCCCTTCAAGCCTGCGCCGATCCAGATCCTCTATCTAAAACTGTCGCCTATTTTCTAAGGATCTGTATCCCTCTGCTCCCTGCCCATTCATGTATCTGTCTAGATACATCTTAAATGATGCTATCGTGCCCGCCTCTGCCACCTTCGCCGGCAATGCATTCCAGGCACCCACCACCCTCTGCGTAAGGAACTTTCCACGTATATCTCCCTGAAACTTTTCCCCTCTCACCTTGAACTCGTGACCCCTAGTAATTGAGTCCCCCACTCTGGGGGAAAAAGCTTCTTGCTATCCACCCTTTCTATTCCTCATGATTTTGTAGACCTCAATGAGGTTCTCTTTCCCCCCCCTCCCCCCCCCCCCCCCCCTCAACCTCCGTCTTTCTTATGAAAATAATCCTAATCTACTCAACCTCTCTTCATAGCTAGCGCCCTCCATACCAGGCAACATCCTGGTGAACCTCCTCTGCACCCTCTCCAAAGCATCCACATCCTTTTGGTAATGTGGTGACCAGAACTGTACGCAGTACTCCAAATGTGGCCGAACCAAAGTCCGATACAACTGTAACATGACCTGCCAACTATTGTACTCTATACCCCTTCCGATGAAGGAAAGCATGCTGTTTGCCTTCTTGACCACTATCGACCTGCGCAGTCACCTTCAGGGTACAATGGACCTGAACACCCAGATCTCTCTGTACATCAATTTTCCCCAGGGCTTTTTCATTTACCGTATAGTTTGCTCTTGAATTGGATCTTCCAAAATGCATCACCTCGCATTTGCCCGGATTAAACTCCATCTGCCATTTCTCCGCCCAACTCTCCAATCTATCTATATTCTGCTGTATTCTCTTGACAGTCCCCTTCACTATCTGCTACTCCACCAATCTTAGTGTCATCTGCAAACTTGCTAATCAGACCACCTATACCTTCGTCCAGATCATTTATGTATATCACAAACAACAGTGGTCCCAGCACGGATCCCTGTGGAACACCACTGGTCACAGTTCTCCATTTTGAGAAACTCCCTTCCACTACTACTCTCTTGTCTCCTGTTGCCCAGCCAGTTCTTTATCCATCTAGCTAGTGCACCCTGGACCCCATGAGACTTCATTTTCTCCATCAGCCTACCATGGGGTACCTTATCAAATGCCTTACTGAAGTCCATGTATATGACATATACAGCCCATCCCTCATCAATCAACTTTGTCACTTCCTCAAAGAATTCTATTAAGTTGGTAAGACATGACCTTCCCTGCACAAAACCATGTTGCCTATCACTGATAAGCCCATTTTCTTCCAAATGTGAATAGATTCTACCCCTCAGTATCTTCTCCAGCAGCTTCCCTACCACTGACGTCCGGCTCACCGGTCTATAATTACCTGGATTATCCCTCTACCCTTCTTAAACAAGGGGACAACATTAGCAATTCTCCAGTCCTCCGGTATCTCACCCGTGCTCAAGGATGCTGCAAAGATATCTGTTAAGGCCCCAGCTATTTCCCCTCTCACTTCCCTCAATAACCTGGGATAGATCCCATCCGGACCTGAGGACTTGTCCACCTTAATGCCTTTTAGAATACCCAACACATCCTCCTTCCTTATGCTGACTTGACCTAGAGTAATCAAACATCTATCCCTAACCTCAACATCCGTCATGTCCCTCTCCTCGGTGAATACCGATGCAAAGTACTCGTTAAGAATCTCACCCATTTCCTCTGACTCCACGCATAAATTCCCTCTTTTGTCTTTGAGTGGGCCAATCCTTTCTCTAGTTACCCTCTTGCTCCTTGTATATGAATAAAAAGCATTTGGGATTTTCCTTAACCCTGTTTGCTGAAGATATTTCATGACCCCTTTTCGCCCTCTTGATTCCTCGTTTCAGATTGGTCCTACATTCCCGATATTCTTCCACAGCTTCGTCTGTCTTCAGTCGCCTAGATCTTATGTATGCTTCCTTTTTCCTCTTAGCTAGTCTCACAATTTCATCTGTCATCCATGGTTCCCTAATCTTGCCATTTCTATCCCTCATTTTCAATAGCATTGAAATTGTTAATCGGCATGCATTACTGAATCTAGAATTTTGAGAATATTGGATAAATAGAATAGCCAGAACTTTAAAAAAGGGCCCCATTTTTCCATGGACTATATGTAATTTCTTCCTGATTTGAATATTTACGTTTCATGTATGGCATACCTTTTTTTTTTTGCTTTTCGCTTTCGTCTTTGTGTCCCCCCAAAATACCTCTCTTGGTTTGTACCCGAGTGAAGTCGAGATGCTTTCCCAGAAAAAAGAACTAAAAGCATGTGAACTTCGATGACTCTCGAGCACCCCCACATCAAGCAGTTGGGTGGAGAGCATATTTGGAAAAACCTACAAATTGTTTGCCTATTTGCCTGTCCGAGAGTGGTGGGAGGAACATGAGGTAGAAAAAAACAAGTGAAGTAACTTTATTCTAGCTATAATGTTTCAATTTATTTTCTTTGCAAATGTTGATTATTGTAATAACCCTCTGGATTTAAGAACCTTTAAAAGATGACCATCACAAGGAGAATGCCAAAATGCATGACTTCGTACAAGTTTTTGTGACTGTTGTTGTTGATCTTTGCTAATCTAACCACCCCTCTTTTTTTTGTAATGGTGCTTTAATACTGAATCTTGGCATACTCTTAAAACTGGGATTTCTACATCAGTAATTTTGATTATCTATAAAATGTGAAGAATAAAAGATCTAGAACAGCAACTACCAGATTGTATTTTTAAACTTTTGGTAGTTGAATTGATAAAAGATTACCATGTCCAAATTACCTCAACCTGCATGTTATGTATCGCATGGAAATTGCATTAATGACTGGTTAACTGTTCATGCACAAATTCTTTAAAACTGAAACCAGAGCATGTATATTACTATTCTTTGTATTAATGTTTAATTGCTAAGTACATGTGTGAAAATTTTATATCCAGTATATTTTATTACAGTTCCAGCTATTCGACAGAGGCAGTGGATTTTGAAAGCACGCATCAGCTGCATCCGGTATACGACTCGCCCAGAATGTCACGGCGCAGATTGCGTCCTATTGCCACGGAGTTTTACACCACAGAGAGTGTGCACAATGAGAGCATTGGGAGCAACCATTCTTTCACGGGAAGTCTCATGTCCTATAAGGAATCTACATCCAGGTAATCCTGTTTATTTATTGGCAGAAGGGGACCGTGATCAAGCTTGGGCTGATAAATGGTGTGAATGTTACTTGTCACTTAAATGCCAAGTAATGATCATCTCCAGCAAGAGAGAATCTAACCATTTCTCCATGACTTTAAAAGGCATTGCCAGTGCTGATCCCCTCACTATCAACATCCTCAGGTTACCAGTTCTGTGGTCAATAACTCATCGCATGACTCCTCAAAGCCTGTCCACCACCTACAAGGTAAAAGTCAGGAGTGTGATGGAATATTCTCATTTGCTTGGATGATGCAGCTCCAATAATTCTCAAGAAGCTTGGCACCATTCACGACAAAGCAATCCTGCTTTATTGGCATCCCATCCACTACTTTGAACATTATCCTCACCTCCACAAGTTGTACTGCAGCGACTTTCCAAGGCTCCCTCAGCAACACTTTCCAAACTTGCAACATTTATCATCTAGATAGACTGGGGCAAAAGGTACTTGGGAACGCCATTACCTACAAGCTCCCAAGTCACACACCATTCTGACTTTGAATTATATCAACATTCCTTCATCATCACTGGGTCAAATCCTGGAAAACACTCTAACAGCTTTTGTGGGTGCGTCGATATTATATGGCCTGCAACAGTTCAGGAGGTTAGTCCACCATCAACTCCTGAAGGCAAATGAGGATGGATAATAAGTGCTGGTCACAACGCTCTTATCTGAAAAACTTTATAAAAAATAAAAAAAAAATAGAATAAGCAGATCCCTTCATGAATAAAAGCAAATTACTGCGGATGCTGGAATCTGAAACCAAAAAGAAAATGCTGGAAAATCTCAGCAAGTCTGGCAGCATCTGTAGGGAGATCTCTTCATGAATTCCCCCCGCACCAAAAGTCCTTACTTGAAGATTTTCTCTTTCTCCTTGATTTCCTTCTTTCTTTCTTTCTTTTCCTCTTCTACCCCAAAACCAAAAAAAGACCTGCCAGCTGAATCCAATCACTTCACCAGATTTAGATTGGTAGTTATGATTCAATCCTTTGGTTTTCTTCAAGTGCCTGAGATAAAAGGAAGAATCTGAATTTGAAACAGAAAATGTTAAGCAACTTTTAAGCAGTGACTCTTTATAATAATCTTTATTAGTGTCACAAGTAGGCTTACATTAACACTGCAATACAGTTACTGTGAAAATCCCCTAGTCGCCACACTCAGGCACCTGTTTGGGTACACTGAGGGAGAATTCAATGTCCAATTCACCTAACTGACACGTCTTTCAGGACTTATGGGAGGAAACCCACGCAGACACAGAGAACGTGCAGACTCTGCACAGACAGTGACCCAAGCCGGGAAACGAACCCGGGTCCCTGGCGCTGTGAAGCAACGGTGCTAACCACTGCTACTTCATCAGAAAGTATGTTCTGCAGATAGTGTTTCTTAAACCGGATGTTGGCGTGCACAATCCTCCTGCCTGGGACAGAGAAGTGGAGATGACCTGATTGCAAATGTCACTTAAAATCATGATTTGTGCCCACATAATATGCACATTTCTGGCAAGATTGAATGCACCATTTGTGGCCACCGAGCAAAACTGCCAATGCATGATTTGTGCTATTTAACTGTGCTACCGAAGTATATCAACTTTACACCAGGATCATGAATTGCGTAGTTTTTCACAACATAAAATTACGAGGTTACTAATGGGAAATGTTTGGTTGTCATTTGGGGTTTCCCCCTCCTTTGGAGTTTCAAGTTGACCAGAGATAGACAGGAAATCTGGTTCAAGACCTCTGCTTTTTCTTTGGATTTGTTTCCAGAGGTGTGAAGGTAGCCTTGCGTTGACCATCCTCCTTCGCTTGGTGTTTCCCAAAGTCGGTGTAATTTGGGATCTCTCGTGCTACAGTTTGCCTCAACTGTGACACAGTGCTGTTGTGCAAAATATTAACTTTTGTTGAAGATATATATATATTTTTTAATCAACAATTTTAATGAAGTATTTTTCGGCATTGTAAACAGTAGAATTACAGAACGAGAAAACGAGGGCTGTACAGTAAACAAAGTACATAGTGCAATTGCCATAGCCTGCCCCACCCAGATCTGCCTAAATGACCCCCTATACTACATTTCCCTGACCTCCCTCCCCCCACTGACGATTAATTCTCCGCAAAGAAGTCAATGAATGGTTGCCACCTCCGGGCAAACCCTAACAACGACCCTCTCAAGGCGAACTTGATTTTCTCTAGGACCAGGAAACTCGCCATGTCTGACAGCCAGGCTTCCGACTTCGGGGGCTTTGAGTCCCTCCAAGCTAGAAGTATCCGTCTCCAGGCTGCCAGGGAAGCAAAGGCCAAGACGTCGGCCTCTTTCTCCCCCTGGACTTCCGGGGCCACTGAAACCCTGAAAATCGCCACCTCTGGACTCATTGCCACCCTCGTGTTCAATACTCTAGACATGACATCCTCGCACCCCTGCCAGTATCTCCTAAGTTTTGGACAAGCCCAAAGCATGTGGACATGGTCTGCCGGTCCTCTCCGACACTTTACTCACCTTTCCTCTACGCCGAAGAATCTGCTCATCCGGGACAGTCATGTGGGCCCGGTGGACGACCTTAAATTGAATCAGGCTGAGCCTGGCACATGTTGCAGTTCCATTAACCCTGCTCAGCGTGTCTGACCACAGGCCTTACTCATCCTCCCAACTCCTCCTCCCATTTATGCCTCAGCTCCTCGGTCTGCGTCTGGTTTAGCACACCTAGGGTCTGGTTTAGCACACTGGGCTAAATTGCTGGCTTTTAAAGCCGACCAAGGCAGGCCAGCAGCACGGTTCAATTCCCGTACCAGCCTCCCCGAACAGGCGCCGGAATGTGGCGACTAGGGGCTTTTCACAGTAACTTAATTTGAAGCCTACTTGTGTCAATAAGCGATTTTCATTTTTCATTTCACTTCCTCCGCCCCCATGAGCTCCTTGTAAATATCCGAGACGCTTCCCTCCCCCACCCATCCTCTAAACACTACCCTATCTTGGATCCCCTTTAGTGGCAAGAGTGGAAAAGATGGCATCTGCTTACGCAAAAAGTCCCGCACCTGAATATACCGGAATTCATTCCCCCTCGTCAACCCAAACTTGGCCTCCAGCGCCCTCAAGCTAGGGAAGCTCCCTTCCAAAAAGAAATCTCCCATCCGCTCAATTCCCGCGCTCAATTCCCGCCCTCCGCCATACCAGAAACCCCCCCCGTCCAACCTCCCCGGGGCAAACCGATGGTTGTCACATATCTGGACCACACTGATGCTCCCACGTGCCTCCTCCACTGTCCCCAGATCCGAAGGGCCGCCGCCACTACAGGACTGGTGGAGTAGCGCGCCGGCAGGAACGGCAGAGGCACTGTCACCAACGCCCCCAGACTGGTACCCCTACATGAGACTGCCTCCGCCCGCTCCCAAGTCGACCCCCCACCACCACCACCACCACCCACTTCCTTGTCATGGCTATGTTAGCCGCCCAATAATAGTTGCTGAAATTCGGCAGTGCAAGCCCCCCCCCCGGTTCCCGGTTCCGCTCGAGCATCACCATCTTCACTCGCGGGGTCTTGCCCGCCCATACAAAGCCCAAAATGATCTTGCTTACCCTCTTAAAAAAGGAACGTGGAATGAAAATGGGGAGACACTGGAACACGAATAAGAACCTCGGGAGGGCCGTCATTTTAACTGTCTGTACTCTCCCAGCTATTGAAGATATTTTAACATAGCTTTCTCTTCCAGAAACACACAACAGCTGCAACAACAGAAACACAAAAGTACAAGCAAACAAATTGTTTCTGTGTCACATACTCCAAGGAAATCCGTGGTTGAGTCTTCTGTTTCCAGTCACAGCAGTATCCTCAGCTGTGGGACAGACACATCAATGATGTCCACAGTACTGGATGAGTCTTCGATTCGCGAAAAAACAGAATTGGGCCATTTCTGGGGTAAGCAGGATGAAGTGCAAGCTGTTTAAAATCGCTTCTGATTATTACTTCAGTTTTTTATTAGTTAGAAATTTGAAGAACTAAATAACACCAGTTTAACTTGGGCAATTTATTTTCCTGAGATTCTTGAAAGTTGTGTTGGAGACTAAGAATATTTGGAAACAAATCTGATTCATTTAGGATGCTTAATATTTTTAGATTTACCAACTTCATTTGAAGTTTTTAGTCACAGTATCTGCTTTCAATAGGGGAGCCAACACTGGTTTATTATTATCTGTAAATCCTTCCTTTAAGATCATCAGACATAGGAGCAGAATTAGGCCACTCGGCCCATCGAGTCTGCTCCGCCATTGAATCGTGGCTGATAAAGAACATTTCAGAGATGGCTCACAATTTTACTGTAGGGTCTCTTATTTCTTCAACCAGGAGATGTTTCAGAAGCCACTTCTTTATGCTAATCACTGCTCTTGTTGGCTTCTTTCTCCAACTGACTTTGTAGGATCGTGGTCCTCTTGAAAATGAGCACTTAACGCATAGTCCAACATTTCACATGCTTCATCACTGATTTGAAATCAACTCTCCTTTTCACCATTGTTGGCTGTGGGTTCTTTTTAAGTTCACCTTGTGAAATATCTGCTTCCAGCACTCCTGCAACATTTTTCAGCACTAGCACTCCAACAGCGACCTTAAATTGTCTCATGATTGTACTTTGCATCCAACTAGTGCCTGACCTTCCTGAGCCATGCTAGGAGTATTCGTTTTTTTGAATAAGAGCTTGGTGTGTTTGCAGTCCAATTTTGAACGCTACTATTTTTGGCTTCACTGGCAAAAACTGATCATTAGCTTCGCAGATAAAATTTCAGCTCACTTTCTCTTTCAATTCTTTTAGCCACTTGGGGCTAGTTTAGCACAGTGGGCTTGCAAAGCAGAACAATGCCAGCAGCGCGGGTTCAATTCCCGTACCGGCCTTCCCGAACAGGTGCTGAAATGTGGCGACTAGGGGCTTTTCACATTAACTTCACTGAAGCCTACTTGTGACAATAAGCTATTATTATTTTCCATTTTATGAGTGAGCAAAGCTTCTTTTGAATGAGGAAATACCCCTTTAAACATAATTTTCAAGTATGAATTTGGTGTTTATCAGTCTCTGGGTTAGTTGGGATACATGTTGGATGGCTTTGGAAATTAACCAGTGTTCGTGTCAAACTATTGAAATATATGTGCAAACTTGCGTTATTCTGGTGTATAAAAGACTCGACATTAGATCTAACGTAAACAAAACATTCACTTTTAAAGTCCGTGGAGTGTCACAGACATTAACAAACGAAACAAGTGCTGTTTGAAGATGTTATCTTAAAACCACCAACACGTTCTTTTAGGAAACCACTTCAACCGCAGAAAGGGAAGCAAGGGCGAAAGAATACTTCTTTAAACTGCTCAATATTATTTGATGTGTTGTTCAAACAAAACAGTCTTGGGGAGCAAATTTTAAATTGTTTTCAGCAGATCTGTTTCCACCACCAGCATATTTGAGTTTACACCGAGCCCTGCGTTTAAATCTATTCCAGCAAATTACTGAAAGTGCAGAAACTGTATAGATGGCTGCAAAAGGTGTGAGAGTGCTGCCTTTCAAATGACGGGGCATTGTTTATTTTTGAAACGCACCTCTGATCCAGAGTGCAAAAAAATCCTGAAAACTGTCATCATTGCTCTAGTGCTTTTATGTCCCATGTCTGTGTTCCTTTGAATCATACTCTCCTTTTGAAACTGGATATGAAATTTAGTCCAGTCCTGAAGTTGTATTGAGCCTTGGTTATATTGTTTTATTGTCTTCTCCCAAATGTGATCTAAACTCTTGAGGTTGGTGTACAAAGATCAGAAACTTGAGTGTACCAAGTGAGTCAATCAACAGCAAGGTATTTAGCAGTTGCAAATCTTAAAAATGCCTTTTTTGTATTAATCGTTTATAAATGGGTAAATGCACTGTCCAGCATAGAATTGCTGCACAGATTAAGTAAGTCCCACATTAGATTATTTTACCTCTACTGAGTTAATAAAGGGGGCTACAACTGATTTAATACTTTTGGGTTGTAGGGTGAAAAATTAGCTTTGCTTTTGACTGCTAATAGCTATTCGATGACCTCTGCTGGAAGGTTGGTGTATGTGGATGATGGGAAAGAACAAGTTGGGACTGGGACTGCTGTGATACTTGTACAGACGAATAGTCTTCTGCAATTTGCTGCCTAAATTCGTGTAAAGGATAGGTGTGAAAGGCTTAATGGTGCTTGTGATTGTCCTCTGCATAAGCTCAGGAAATAGTGGGGTGTGGTAGAATGTCAACAGAGCAATATCTATGCAAAGAAACTGTTACTTGTGGCACTTGATCATTATGGAAAATTATTGTTTTGCTTTTTGTTTTACAGGTCTAGATGAGGAGGAGGGAGATACCAAAGGTAAAGAAATCTTCAGTTATTAAAACTCATTTGACATTAAAATATTACACCTAATTTCTTTGGTTAAGTGATGGTGTCAAAAATCTACACTTTTCTTTGTAATTTAGGAGGAAATGCAACTTTGATTCAAGCAAATGGGGACATAGTAACGGGAGAAATGCAGACAGCCATGTTCAATGGTTACACCTGTAACGACTGCAGCATTCTTTCTGAACGGAAAAATGTTCTGACTGCATACTGTGCTTCCCATGCACCCTCTTCAACCGTGTACTCCAGGAGTAAAACTAAAAAAGGCAAGTCAAGTAAGTGACCTTTATATCGAAGACTCCCTTTTATAACATAACCAAGGAAATACACTGCCTGGATAAAACTAAGCCACGTGATGTAGTGGTTGCAGGACTCCAGGGTTAGGTTGTGGTGTGACAATGCAGTTGGGAATCTCCCTTCCTGGTATGTGTTTGCAGACATTGCATGAGGATCAGGTTGGCGTCCTTGTGATTACCGCTGCCCTGTCTGTGGTAAAATAGACTGTTCTCATTTAAACAAGATTCAGAACTGGCGAGGAGATTGAAGAGGGTCTGTGGGCTGATGCCCTGAGTAGGGTTAATTCCTCTTCCTCGTGTGCCAGGCTTAGCCTGATACAGTTCAAGGTTATTCACAGCGCACATATGACAGGGGCGAGGCTGAGTAGGTTCTTTGGGATGGAGGACAGATGCGGGAGGTGCTCAGGAAGCCCGGCGAATCACGCCCACATGTTCTGGTCGTGCCCGGCTCTGGAGGGGTTTCGCGAGGACTATGTCCAAGGTGGTGAAAGTCCAGGCAAAGCCAAGTTGGGGGCTGGCACTATTTGGGGTGGCGGACAAGCCGGGAGTGCAGAAGACGAAAGAGGCCGGTATTCTGGCCTTTGCGTCCCTGGTAGCCCGGCGGAGGATCTTGCTATTATGGTAAGATGCGAAGCCCCCCAGTGTGGAAGCCTGGATAAATGACATGGCAGGGTTCATTAAGCTGGAGAGGATTAAGTTTGCCTTGAGAGGGTCTGCGCAGGGGTTCTTCAGGCGGTGGCAACCGTTCCTGGACTATCTCGCGGAGCGTTAGAATGAGGTCGGTCAGCAGCAGCAGCAGCAACCCAGGGAGGGGGGAGGGTATATGGGTGGGCGGGGAAGGGGGTTTTCCTAGGGGCACTTGAAAAAAGAAAAACATAAACATATGGGAGAGTTAATATGTGCGGGAGAAACCCACTGTACAAGCTCTGTATTATGTTGGATTGATATGTTTGTTTTGTTCTGTTCTTTCCCTTTTCTGTTATGGGGGTGGTTTTATTGGTTGAAAATTTTTGTTGGAAAAACTTTGAATAAACATTTATTAAAAAAAAAAGATTCGGAACTGGCTGGAATATTGTCTGATTCTGAGCACTACGTTTTAGGTAACACGTTTTACATTACACATTAAGGCTTTGGAGAGGAAACAGAAGAGATTTATTGCATTATTCCCAGGGATAGGACAGTAGAGATATGTGGATAGACTTGAGAAACTGGTGATTTTCTCTTTGGGGTGGCGAAGATAAGAGGAGATTTGGAGATGTTTAAAATTATGACGGCTTTGATAGAAACAGTAGTACGGATTTGAAGTGATTGTAAAAAGAATCAGTGGCAACATGAGGATGATAACACCTCTACGCAATGAGTGGTTTGGATGTGGAATGCACTACCTGGTAGGCTGGTGAATAGATAATAGTGGCTTTCAAAAGGGAACTGCATAAATACTTGAAGGGGGGAAAACAATTTGTAGGGTTATTGGAAAAGAGTTGTAGCGTGGGACTAACTGGATTTGCTCTTTGAAAGCTGACACAAGCTCTGTGCTGTGCTGCACTAATCTATGGGCAGAATTTCACAGGTGGTGGGGTTAACCATTCCTGCTGCTGAAAACTTTGCCGAGAAACCTGCTCCCATTTTGGTGGGCTGCACCTATTTTGGGGAGCAGTGGCCACTGCTAGGACTATATCCAGAGACCAGGAATGGGGCCCATGAAGGAGGCAAGTCCCACCCTCGTGTACTGCCTGAGGCGTAAGCATTTAAGGGCCTCAGTTGGTGCGAGATTGCGTGTCTGGCTGGATGCCTCGCTTGCCACCTGTTAAATAATGGCCAAGTCCAGGGTAGGTGACAGCAAAGGCACCCAAGGAATTTTATAGGTACCAAAGAACCACAGATCCTATTATTTTTTTTCCAAACCTTTTCATGGGTGGTGGGCATCGCTGGGTAGGCTAGCATTTATTGCTTGCCCCTAATTGTCCTCTAGGGTGCAGGTTAGCTGCTGCCTTGAACTGCTGCAGTTCATGTGTAGTGCTATTGGGAGGTTCCAGGATTGACTAAAGCACAATTTGATCCTTTCACTGGCAATGGAGAGAAAGGAGGGACAGCATGTGGAACAGAAATCTCTGGGTGGGGGTGTGGGGGGGAAGGAGAAGGGGAGAGTGCGTGCATGCACAGGCAATCTGAAGTGCCTCCCAGTCTGCAGGAAATTGGAAGACTGGTTCCCCTGAACTGTGTGCACTTGTTCTTTGGATACATGGTGTATTATCAAGGCTGAGGAGCAAACGTCCTTAGTCATAGAATTGCAAGTTGCATGAAAAGGGGGAACATGAAATTGAAGGAAAGGAACAAAACTAATTCCTGGTTTGATTTTGGTTCACCAATAAAAGTACAATTTAAGTCTACATGATGCATTTCATTGCTTAACATTGAATTGTTGCTTTGAAAATGCAGTACTGTGTACCCTAAAATACCTGAATTTTAATGTTTAGAATACTGGACTTGTGCTGAATAATTTTGCTTATAGTTTTGTTGGCTGTCGCTGTAAGTGAAGATGGAAATACTTTTTTGTACTACTGGAAAGGAGCTAGTAATGAATCTGCAGTTCAGTAAAAATCCAAGTATATAAATTAATAAAGCATTGATTTATGGACAAGGTGGTAGACCTGAGAAACGATAATTGAGCATACGGTGCCTCTAATTTTGAGAGTTTTATTTATTACTGATAATGTGTTCTGGTGCCTTGAATTCCATTTTCATTGTTTAATCAGCAAATCTTAAACCCTAAAACACGTGATTTTACAATAGGATCTGCTCCTGGGTGTAACAGCCCTGCTTAAATGTCATGAATGTATTACCTGGATTTAAAAAAAAAAGTTAGTTGCGTTTGCTTATTTTTTTTCCAGGAGTGCAGTTATTCATGAATCACACACACCAGGTGGCCAAGTATACTGTATCAACTGCAGCCGCATGGTTTTTGCAACTATATCAAACACTTTTGTTGAAGACTGGTTTTTACGCCAAAGGTATCTAACTGTGGGGTGCAACATGTGCTTGCATGTTCTCAAATCTGTTGCTGCCTAGTTTAGCCCATTCCTCTTTTTTTCATGTTCCACTACTGTAGAAAGTTTTGCCACTTTTTAACTTCTCAGTGTAAAATTACTGGTTGCGCTCTCTCCAGCTGCTTTTCCTAAAATGCAGATTGGAAATATTTAGAATTTTTCTAATCATTGTGGTCGTATGTACATGGCATTGAATACCTTTTCTAGAACATGCGCTGTTACCTGTACGTCACTTTCACTTGTCTAAATTAAGCAGCATGCCACTGTTTTCACTTTTTGTGTTGGAGGGCTGATCAAAGCCAGTTTGTAGTTGCGAATGGGCAGCTAAACTTTAAATAGCTTTCTGCTTATTTATTTTAAGTAAACTTTATTTGCATGTATGAACAGCGTCGCCCTGGCTACATGCAAATGTAGTACTTCACTGCTCATTGGTTTGACAAGTCAAGATTTTTCTCTGCAGAATATTTTTTCCATCTGAAAAAACAGCTAAGGATCAGTTTCTGTGTTGCAGCCCATTCAAGTTACTGTGGAAGAATGAATGTAAAAGAGTTGATTACTGGGGATGGACACCTGAATATAAATGGGGAATCTTTGTGTAAGTATTTTGGTTTGATACCTGCTGTTGCCACTTCATTCCACAGTTGCTTGTGGGGCAAAATGCACTTGACCACAAATTGGGTTCACTTTGCTCACTCCACTAATGTATTGTACTGCCACAACCAACAGGTGATGACTGTAAGGGGATGAAACACGATACATATAAATCCACAGAGGTGGGGTCCACAAAGTACATGAAGTTTACACAAGTCACACGGACCATCTGGCTGGTCTTTGCTTATGCAGGTTGATTTTTAGACTTCTATTTTGTCTCCTCGCTTTGTCGATAAAACTTTTTAAAATGGTGATATTTGATGTTATTACAACACGTTTGGGATATTTGGTGCATTAACTATTGTGCTGTATATTTAGTAAAATAAAAGTTGCACCAAAAAAGGATTGCCTGAACATGTAAAGTTGATGTATTGCAGATTGATCTGTTTTTTATTTGTAGGCTCTTTATTGCTGCAAGTGATGCAGGCTGCTGGTGCTGTTGCCTGGTTTGTATCCAGGAAGGTCTTGTCTATTCTGTGGTTGGCCATTGTATCTCCAGGTTATTTAATTTTAATTTTAATTTCTGTTCTGCATCTGTTCCACCTATTCATTTTTTTTCACTTGGCCTTTCTAGAGCTGGTGTTTATTGTGCATGTTTATACGGTGGTAGAGCATTGCAAGCTTAGATTTCACCCTAAATCTTGTGCACCTAACGATGGCTTCATTAGTATTAACCCTGGCTTTATTTTCTTCAATGTAATGTAGTGTACTTGCACTCTGGATTCATGCATTCTCTTTTCCTATTTTCTCAGATTTATAGTTGGGCTAGTTTATGCAGCATGTTTTTCATAGGATTTCCAACGTAAACTACTTCCCAGGGTGAGCACCTGAATTCTTAATCGTACATCAGTCTTGTGCATTTGTTTGTTTTTCTTAGGAAAGGCTGCTTCTGGAGCTTTCTGGTGGCTTGGGACTGGATGGTATCAGCTGATCACGTTAATGTCCCTTCTTGATGTGTTTTTGCTCACCAGGTATGTTGAGTTGATGTCAAATGCTTAACAATGAAAATATAATGCTTGTAATTTATTATGGGTTTTTTAATTTGCTGGATATAATTTAGTTTGGTAATTTATTGTTTTGTCTGTGTATTCAGGTGTCTGTCCAGATCACTCAGATGGTTATTCCTGTTGATCCCACTACTTTTACTTGGTAAGCAAACACCAAGAGGTTTGAATGATCTGTGGTCCTGATAATGAGTATAACATGTCTGGAGCACAGTGAAGAGACAATGGTGTAATTGTATTGTCACTGGACTACTAATCCATAGACCCAGGTCGATAATGCTCTTGGGACCAGGGTTCGAATGGGAGATGGTGAAATTTGAATTTGTTAAAAGTTGAATGATGGCCATGAAACTATTGTTGATTGTTTTAAAAACCCATCTGGTTCTCAGGCTTCCTTCTCTACGACATTAGCCATCCTTACCAGACCTACATGTGACTCCAGATCCATAGAGTTGACTCTTAAATGTCCTCGGCCACTCAGTTCAAGAGCAACCAGGGATGGGCTACCACGATGCCCACATCCAATGAATTAAAAAAAAAAATTGGATTAACAAACTGCCAAAGCAACATTGTACATGAAAGCTGGTTTGTAATTTTGAAAGACTTGAAAGCATATCTGCCACATGTAACATGTGTAATATTTTAAGATACGGTTTCATGTTGAAAGACTGATACACAACATGGCTGTGTTCCAAATCCAAACTAAAGTTGTCTCTGGCACCCATATAAATGAATGAATATGCTGTCTCATCTCCCTGCCAAATGCAATCTGTGGGTCCTAATTATCAGTGTGGAGAGAAGTGTACTTCATCCTGAAATTCTACTAAGTGGACTTCGAATGTGGCACAAGAAAGATGGTCAGGCCTGCAAGAGGGATAGATCTTTACCATTTTAGACACATTGCGGGCTTGAATCTGTTCTACTACATCCAACCCCCAAAAGAACAACACTGTTTCCTCATACTTGTGTTTAACTTGACAAAGTCCACAGAGGATCTGAACAAGGACGTGAGGTAAAATTTTGATTACACCACATCTTAACCACAGGAACAGTATTCCATGACCAGGTAGAAGCTGTGTGAAATGCTCCTTCACTTCTCTGCTGTGTCAAAACATCCTGCTTATGAAGTGTATAACACTACCAGCATATATTGCTATGCTGCCTTCTGGCAGTCCCTTAAAGCGAGGAGGTTGCTTTCCATGGAGTATAGCCCATGGCGAGAACCTACGCATAAGAGTCTTTTTAACATTGGGGGTCTGTTGTGCTACAGCTACCACATAGTTCTGGCTGACTTGGACACTGTCTTGCTCGAACAATTGGAAGGATTTGTCGGTGATTGGTCAACCTGCTTGGCCATGTCATGAACATTCCTTCTGTGGCCGTTGAATCCTGGAATAGGATTTGAACATGGCGGGGATTCTACCTACTACACACAATCTCCTATGCTGCTTTATCTTTTTTAAAAAAAAATTCCAATACGGTGCAATTTAGCGTGGCCAATCCACCTACTGTGCACATACTTTGGGTTGTGAGGGTGAGACACACACACAGACACAGGAAGAATGTGCAAACGCCACACAGACAGTGACCTGGTGCCAGAATCAAACCTGGGTCCTTGGTGCTGTGAGGCAGCAGTGCTAACCTCTGCACCCCTCTGCTGCTTTATCTTTTTTAAAAAAAATATTTATTAAAGTTTTTTACCAACACAATTTTCCATCAACCCAAGCTCTCTCTCTCTCTCTCTCTCTCTCTCTCTCTCTCTCTCTCTCTCTCTCTCTCTCTCTCTCTCTCTCTCTCTCTCTCTCTCTCTCTCTCTCTCTCTCTCTTCCTCTTTCCCCCCCCCCCACCCCCCAGGGTTGCTGCTGCTGCTGACCGACCTTCCTCTAATGCTCCGCGAGATAGTCTAGGAACGGTTGCCACCGGGTGACCCGCTCAAGGCAAACTTAATCCTCTCCAGCTTTATGAACCCAGCCATGTCGTTTATCCAGGCCTCCAGGCTAGGGGGCTTCGCCTCCTTCCACATTAGCAAGATCCTTCGCTTGGCTACTAGGGACGCAAAGGCCAGAATGCCGGCCTCTTTCGCCTCCTGCACTCCAGGCTCGTCCACTACTCCAAATATTGCAAGCCCCCAGCCTGGCTTGACCCGGACTTTCACCACCTGAGATATTGCTCCCGCCACTCCTCTCCAGAACCCCTCCAGTGCCGGGCATGACCAAAACATATGGACGTGGTTCGCCGGACTCCCTGAACATCTTCCGCATCTGTCCTCTACCCCAAAGAACCTACTCAACCTCGCCCCCGTCAAGTGCGCTCTGTGAACCACCTTAAATTGTATCAGGCTGAGCCTGGCACATGAGGAGGAATTAACCCTACCCAGGGCATCAGCCCACAAACCTTCCTCGATCTCCTCTCCCTGCTCCTCCTCCCATTTACCCTTCAACTCTTCTCCTATGCTGCTTTATCAACAGACTCACTGTCAATGAAAGGAAACTCATTCCATCAGTACGTATTTAATGTAAAAGCTTCCGTTCTGTAGAAAGCAGCAAATTTAGGCCAGTTAAACACACTAATGAACAGGGACCAACACTGCATGCAAATCAAAAACAAAAGAGAACGCAGTGGGAGGATGTATAATGTGATCTGAAAGTCAACTAGGTTAGAACCAAAGTCCACTTGCAAGGCTTTATTTTTTTTTTTAAAGCAAAACTTACTCTTTGTACCTCAAATAAACCCAACACACCATTAGCATTCCTTTTATTGGGAGAAAGGTGTCATCTACTGGATTGTATAATTATGTATTCGGTGGATAATCTTTTTTAGTCATTGAAAACTGTAACCGAAATAGTGCAGTTAATTTTTGTTAGATTCCTTCTGGTTAGATTGCTTTAAGCGGCTCATCAAAAGTATACGGTTTTAAAATTAGCAGTCTGAATTTGTTTTGACTTGCAAGTTATTTAAAAATGTAATGTTCTAAAAGGACTAGGAGAACATGTGAAAGAAGAAAGCAGAAATCCTTGTGATGGCTGAATGCCTTTAATAGTGCTTAAGATCTAGACCAGAAGCAACAGTCCTCCAATTTCTATCCGTAGCAAGCCGTTGCTTGTCAAATTTATTGCCAATAAGCTGCTGATTGTGATTTTATTCCCATTAAAAAAATAACACGTCTCTTCTTTCTTTAGTTGGTCTGTGGTACTTTGGTCTAGCAGGCTTGTGGTCCCTGTTACCGGTCTTTAATGGGACAGCAGTGCAAACCACACAGGGCTCAAAAGAAATTGTACCAACTGTCCAGGCAAATGGGGAGATTCCCAGTTCTCTGCCACTTCCACGGGTAATGTTTCCAACACTAAAGAGTCTTTGCACAGCATGATTTGAGGACTAAAGTGCAACTTTGTCACTGTACGGCTATCTGTTTCAGAGTACTGGACACTTGTTCGATTGGAGTCGTGTGACAGAGTTGGAAAAGCAGATTGCTGTGCTCAATGAGCAGAGTTCCCAGAGCTCCCTTGCTTCAGATGAACGTTACAGTCAGCTTGCCAGTTTGTTACAGAAGCTACAGGAACAAGTCAGGCAGATGAACAATGAAGAAGCAATCATGGTCCTCATCAAAAACTCGATCAGACAGCACTCAAATGTGCTACGGGAAGAGATGAAACAGGAAGGAACTGATCTTCTCCAGGTAAACTGTTGGGAGTAAAAAACTTCAAGAGAAAGCAGCAGCTGAGGTGACCAATCGCATCTTCAACTATGCAGATTTTGGGCACATCAGTATTGCAGCAGCTTTGGAATACATAAGAACATAAGAACTAGGAATAGGAGTAGGCCATCTGGCCCCTCGAGCCTGCTCCGCCATTTAATGAGATCATGGCTGATCTTTGTGGACTCAGCTCCACTCTCCGACCTGTACACCATATCCCCGAATCCCTTTATTCTTTAGAAAGGTATCTATCTTTTTCTTAAAAACGTTTAAAGAAGGAGCTTTTTCTCATTTGATTTTGATATGATAAACACTTGTTAATTCATGCATGAGTGTCCACATGTTTGCAACCAGATTTTGACAGGTGTGCATGCTAATTGTAACCTTGGCTACAGGGGCAGTATAATTATCTCAAATTATAGATTTAAAGGTCTGTCTCCTGGAACAGTTTTCTGCTACTGCCAGGTTTAAAACATGTAGACACTTTGTGGGTTATTTTATTTATTTAAAAAAATTTTTTTTAGAATACCCAATTCATTTTTTTCCAATTTGGGGGCAATTTAGCGTGGCCAATCCATCTACCCTGCACATCTTTGGGTTGTGGGGGCGAAACCCACGCAAACACTGGGAGAATGTTTGTGGGTTATTTTTAACCATGGTTTCGATTTTGAACCGCTTTATATGTTTGTGTTCTGATTTGTGTGCGGATCAATGATTGAGCTCATTTGTTAATTTCCGGGGCTGTCTCATTTGCATTGTTGCATAACTATGTATCAGTATTCCGACTTGGTACAAGGTGATACTAAGGGCAACTACCTCACTTTGTTGGGATGGGTGCGCCACAGATGAGGTCTTTATGAGCACATTTCGAAAAATTCTCCGTTGTGGGGAAAGCATTAGTAATAGATGACAGTCCTGTGATTTTTGTATTGAGCAGTGTTTGTATTGAGCAAATGTTTCTTGGGAGTGAAGAAGGAACTACATGTAACTTGAGTTTATAATGGGAATTGGTGATGACGTTTCAGATATTCCACCACCTTTGTTAGTGCCACTTGAGATCAAGAGTTCTATTTTGACATTGCCTTGAAGTGATCATTGGTGCTGTTGCTCTGCAAACATTATACTTCTGGGGAGGTGAGGGTGGGGACATGCTGTGATTTCAGGTGCCAGGGTGTTCTGAGCTTTGTAATAGGAAGCTAGCTGCTGGTAACAGTGGGATTTTTTTCGGGCATGTTTGCGACTGCAGCTGGTCCAATTAAGTAAAGACTGAAAATTTTGGAAATGCGCTTGATTGTTTGACAGAACTAATAATAGAAATAATATGGGGTCCCTCAGTTAGCAACAGTGGAGGTGCATTCAGAGCAACTAATTCCATCATTGCAGCCCAGCAGCCGTGAAAATGTCCAGTTAATTCCATAAATGCTCCCTGCTACAGACTGGATCCATATCAAAGCTATGGGGCTGGATTCTCCGCTGTGCCACATTTCTGTTTCACCCCGCCCGCAGAATGCTCCGTTACGCCGGCTGGTCAATGGGATTTCCCATTGTGTGGCAGCCCCACGCTGTCGGGAAACCCCCGGGCTGCTGGCAAAACGGAGCATCCCACCGGTGGAGAATCCAGCCCATGGTATTTTAAAATACTCACTGCTGGGGACAATGTTATTGCAATTATGTTGGGGCCTGTTTTTGCTCCTATCCATCAGAGGCTTCAGAAGTTGCATTTTCCACTGTCACTCGACATAATAAGAAGTCTTACATCAGCAGGTTAAAGGTTTGTTTCAAATGACTAGCTTTCTGAGCACAGCTCATTCCTCAGGTGTGGAGACATCTCCACATCATGACTCGACATAATCACAGTGTAAATTGGCTCCATAGCATTTGTATTTGACATTTGCATATGACATGACAACCCAACGAAAATTGCGATTTGCTATCTGCCAATTGATCTAGTTCAGATGCTATCAATTCAATGTAGGATACTTAAATATTGTGACAAAATGAAACAAATAGCCACTTAGTTTTAAATCCAAATGATGCATGTCGATCTTTGAACAGCAATAATCTCGAATAAAAATGGTGTATACTGGAAATACTCAGCAGGTCTGGCAACACACTTGGAGAGAAACCTAGTTAAAGTTTCAGGTTGATGACTTGATCAGAAGCTCTGATTGCAGAGAAAAACATACTTTGCTTGCGTTTGGAATGTTTCACCCTTCCCCACAAACAAAGCCGTATTCCCTCACCAGTACAAAAAAAAAATGCTTGGACAATTTGCTCAAGTTTGGCAGAAAATGATCACTTTCCCAATTCGATTCATTTTGCACTGACAGAAATTGACTATTCTAGTCAAATATAAGTTAAAATGAGAACTCATTCAGTGCAACTATAGCTGGGAATCTGCTACGGGTCAATTCAGATAACACTCTCTAATTTCTTTCTCCGGTTTTACATATTGCAAACAGCTTGAGGTTACAAGGACAGTGATGCCAAATAGCGAAAAGACCCCATTGTTATACAGTAAAGAACTGGTAGTTCTGTTTCTATAGTAACAGCCAGTCTAGGACTGATAATTTCTTAACAAAAACTGTGTTTTTCTAATTAAATTGGCAAGCAATGGTATGGGAAAGTGGAACCAAGATATTCAAATACATATATTTCTTACAATTGATAGACAGACAGTTTGGCCGAATTGAGTGAATTATAAATTAGTTAAAGCCAATCACAGCTGTAAAGAAGGTGAAACCTTAAGATAATAAACTCCTGAAGAACCACTTGTCGGGATGGAAAAAATCCACTCCGGAATCAATCTATCTTTTTCTAAAACCTATATCCTTGCTGCTTTTGCTAAATCACCATCTTTTGTTCAAATCACTGTCATTTTATACTGTATTATGATTTGAAGAATTACCACTATCTGTATTTTTAAACTCAACCACTGTATTCGCTAAAGACAATCAATCTGACTAGCTTGCTAAAGGGCTAGTCGGAATTTGGAATTCTCGTAATGTATTGTAAGTTACCAGTGGGCACTACAGCTGACTAATAAAGTTCCAGCGGACATTGCCAAAACGCATAAACTTGATCTCTGTCATTTGGGAACTGAGAAGGGATAACGGATATCTAGGGTTCCGAATGGACACCAAAATCCCTCATGCACTATCCAAATATCTTAATCAATGTGTGTGTTGACCATTTTCCAAACATAGATATATGTTACTAATTACATGGTTGGCTTTGGCGAAGTTCCTTCAGGCTACTAACCCTAACCGACTTGTATTGTTTGCAATTAAACAGTTTAACTTTTTCTCCCAAAGAACTCCTGGGAAAGCTAATTTGTTATTGCAGGCTATGATGTGCATTCCTTAGGGGCGGCATGTGGCACAGTGGTTAGCACTGCTGCCTACAGCATTGAGGACCTGGGTTCGATTCCCGGCCCTGGGTCACTGTCCGTGTGGAGTTTGCACATTTCCCCCGTGTCTGCATGGGTTTCACCTCCACAACCCAAAGAAGAGCAGAGTAGGTGGATTGGCCACGTGAAATGCCCCTTAATTGGAAAAAAAATAATAATTGGGTACTCTAAAATTTTTTTTTAAATGATGTCCGTTCCTTTATGTAGTCTTGCCTGCCAGAGAGGCAGTGAATAGCTTTGGAATTATTTGTTTTACGTATGTTTGTTTATCTTGTGTACACAATCAGTTAACCACTTTCAACAGACACAGTTTGAAAAAAATCTCTTTTTCTTCTTTCCTCTCTAGAATCAGTTTATGGCTTTACATCAGAAGCATGAATTCCGAATCGCTGAACTGGAGTTTCTCCTTCAGAGTTTGTCTAACCGATCAGAGGTGTGGTAATTATTCATCTGCTAGCTTAATATTTGATACAACTGACACTTGTGGAATATTTAGCTACTTGCTACTGAAAAGCCTGTGGTAAATGGTGTTGGTGCATTGGATTCTTCGAATTTTGTAAAGGTGTAGAGTATAACGTAGAAACTGATATTCTTCTATTTGAGCCAGCCAGCAAAAAAGAAACTGAACTCTATGGCTAGATAAATAGCAAATCTTGCATTTAAAATATTACTAAATCATTGAGGCTTCACTCTAGTGTTTCATGACATAATTTCAACCTCTTTTAATGCTCTGCAATGCTGTGCACAATCTGCAACATAATTGCAGTTTCACAAACTTTGCCCATTTTCAACTCCCTTGCTAGTTGAGTGGGTTAAATACACTTCTATTCAATTGTTGCAGTCCAGGCGACTTGATGGGTTCGAGCCAGAATGATTGATGTCAGTGAATGCGTGACTGTAGAATGCAGAATGTTGAGGTTCACGTACGAATGACTGCTTGGACAAAACACAGTACCCACCAAGAGTCAACTGTCCTGAGGAGTGTCAAAATTGGAGAGAGCTCATTTCTTGGGACTAGTATCAGACTGATTTTATGTGGTTAATCTTTAAGTTGTGGAACTGTAATAAGTGACCCTTAGTCATTCTGATGAACGTAGTCGTTCCTGAGTGAAAAATTAAGTTGATGGTGGGTGATTGAAATACCGACTATTGGCATTGCATCACACTGTTAGGCTTGCAGACCACAAATTTTCAGGAAAGGCACATTTTCCCACAAGTTGAGGGAACTGATGCCTCATGCATTAAATACCCATATCTGTTTTACACACTGAGGCCAGCATGGAGTCATGACATTAAAGGGAGCTGGCTGTAAATGCTCATTAACGAGATTACTTGTTAAAGATAGTGGCAATTCTTCGGTTAGTAATGGCTTTAGATGTGTAATGAAGCTAATTTGTTGACATGCGCTGCAGCACGAGGAATATTCTGACAGTGGAGATGATGTGTTTACAATGCTTTTCAAAACCAGTATTCACTGAGAAAATGAGGGCAGCATGGCCGTGTTTTTAAACTGGACGCTAGATGTTTTGCTGAGAACTTGGCTAACCTTGAGTATCTGAATGTTTTACTAAAGTAAATTTTATTTTCACTATTTACAATGTTGAAGAGGGAGGTGTTCTTTTGGATGCAGTTTAGGGAAAAGTATTGCATTACTGTGAGTCAGTACAAGTCTGAGCATCTGGACTCGGGGTTAGGTTTGGGGGAAAAGAAGAGAAACTCAAACAAATGATCACCAGAAATATGCATATTATCTTAGCTGGGTGGGTTGATGCTCAGAGAAACTACAGGAGCACAAAATTCATATCTAAAAGATATATTTGTCAAAAAAAAAGTGCCTAACAACAGGTGTGAAATTTGTGGTTGACTATACATTTAATTAGTGCACAATAAAGCTGATTAAAGTTGTGGTGTTCTGTTACCAGTAACAAAGCCACATAGAGGGTATAATTGTCTGTATAATTGGTGCTTTAACTGTTTGAACTCTTGAGACATTTTAGCTTGAAATATACACACGTCTGTCTATGCTAATTCTGAGCTAGAACTGTTCAATTATTGTTTCCCTTCTGTTATGGAGTTCATGAAATCAGCTAAAGGTGATTCTTGGACAGAGATTCCAATGCAGTTCTGAAAAAGCTAACAAAGCAACAAAAGAACAT
The DNA here is from genome assembly GCF_047496885.1 of Scyliorhinus torazame. NCBI lineage: Eukaryota > Metazoa > Chordata > Chondrichthyes > Carcharhiniformes > Scyliorhinidae > Scyliorhinus > Scyliorhinus torazame. The sequence goes on from NC_092723.1 coordinate 165,613,865, forward strand.
CAAGTGCAAACATTGTGTATTAATTTACACCGATTTTCTACCCACCCGTACACAAGTTATTGGAAATACATTTTATTCTTTAATGGTTGAAAAAAAAAATTGTTTTGTAAAGTTGTATATTGTTAAATACAAGAAATAGGAGCCAGAGTCTGCCAGGGTCCTGTCATTCAGTAAGGTCATGGCTGATTTGATCTTGGGAAACACCTGTAACTCCCTTATATTTCAAAAATCTGTCTATCTCAGCCTTGAATACATTAAATGACTCCGACATCACAGCTCTGGTAGGTGGAGAATTCCAAAGATTTGTATCCCTCAAGAATTTCCTCCTCCTCTCCACCTTAAATGGATACATCTAGAACTGTGCCCCTTCCTTAGTCCTTGATTTTCCCCCAGGAGGGGAAACATCCTCTCTCTATCAACCACGGTCAAGCATCTTTCAGAATCTAGCATGTTTCAATAAGATCACCTCCTAAACTCTAATGAGTATAGGCCTGACCTGTTCAACATTTCCTCCTAGGACAACCACTTCATTCGCAACAATCAACCTAGAGAACCATCTCTAAACTGCCTCCACTACAGGATTTTTGCTCCTTTAAAAGGAGACTAAAACTGTAAAAAGTATTCTCGGTGTGGTCTCACTGGTACATTATACCCTGAAAGCTTAGAAACTAATACCGGATTAATATTACAACGGTGTTTTTGAAGTGCCTCTGAACTTTATGATCCCAATATATAATTTACAATGTGGGAGAATGTCCTGATGCTAAACAAGAATGTTTACTCCAATGCTTTGCATTGCCGCCTATCATTAATCTTTTTTTTAACCATCATTTGCTGGAACAATGCTCCTCCGCTAAAGCTGGGGTTTGGGATGTGAGGGTCATTGAGATGAAGTGCCTACTTTAGTTGCAGATTTAATTACATTTATTTAAATATTTGAATACGTCAAACATCCTTATCTTGCTTTCTCTCCTACCCAAGCAAATGTGACTAATTGCCCTGCAAAATCCTTTGTATTCCAATGACACAATTTGACAATCTGATGTGCCTGGTGACCTTATTTGCACTGTAATTGCTGGCTTCCAATGTTACTGAAGCTTTACTGAACAGGAGTTTTATTGTTATGCACGGTGGAAAGCTGTGTCTGGCTTGCCATCTGCTGTGACCATGATTTCAATAGCTTGCATCAAATTTCAATGGGCAATTATTCAGGCCGGTGAAACAGGTTAATAAGGTGCTGATCTGTAACCATGATTTCCCGCACATCAAAGTACTGAATAGCAATTTCCACAGCTTTTTCATGGACCTTATGAGCAAAATAGGCATCTGTGCTTCCGTAATTCACCAGATGGAAAAGACACGTTTGGCCAAGTGTGATTGTAAAGGTTATGTGGCACAGCCATTATAAGTTCCTGAAGATTTTGGAGATTTAGCCAGGCTAGCACGTTCTTAGGAGGGACAGTAGTTAGTGATTGACTGTTAAACAGTATATAGCTTGGTGGAATTCGGGAAAAGGAACTTATTTGTGTTTTTGAACATTAATCATGCATGAGTAACAATGTTAACCATAGCTAAGTAAGAAGTCTTTACAACACCAGGTTAAAGCCCAACAGGTTTGTTTCGAATCACTAGCTTTCGGAGCACTGCTCCTTCCTCAGGTGAATGAAGAGATGGGTTCCAGAAACATGTATATAGACAGAATCAAAGATGCAATATGATACTTTGAATGCAAGTCTTTACAGATAATTAAGTCTACAGGTCCAGTCGGAGCAGATGGTTGCTCACAGACGGTGACCCAAATTGGGAATCAAACCCGGGACCCTCAACGCTGTGAAATAACAGTGCTAACCACTATGCTACCATGCCACCCACAATTGAACTATTTCCACTGCTCTTTCAAGCACTACACTTATGATCTCCATAATACTATTGCTGTGTTTAAAAATAACTTCTCACCTCTGACTGTTTCTGCCCATTATTTTAAATCTTGTCTCTTCTGACAGAACGGCACGGTAGCACAGTGATTAGCACTTCCCGGCTTGGGTCTCTGTCTGTGCGGAGTCTGTACGTCTCCCTGTGTCTGGGTTTCCTCCCACAAGTTCCGAAAGACGTGCTTGTTAGGTGAATTGGACATTCTGAATTCTCCCTCTGTGTACCCGAACAGGTGCCGTAGTGTGGCGACTAGGGGGTTTTCACCGTAACTTCAATGCAGTGTCAATGTAAGCCTACTTGTGACAATAATAAATATTATTATTGATTACCAGCTCTTCCGCAGTGGAAACAATATACCCTATCAAACACCTTCACTGTTTTGAATGCTTCTTATTTTATATCTACTACTGGGAACAAACTTCTCTAGTTTCACTATGAAACTGAAGCCCCTTGTAACTGGTACTAATCTATGTCTATTTAAATTCCTCATCCATTGAATATTATGTCCCAATGTAATGGACAAAGTAACCTTTTACTTGGAAGTAAAACTGGAATAGGATAGATATCATTATTTTTGACTGACAGCTTCTCTATACAGAAATAATTTTCCTTTTTCCTCTCAAACTGCAGGAGGTTTACAAAGGGGTTGAAACTGTCAAGGCCAACACTCTGAGGTATGATGCACCATATTCCGCTTATCAAGTGTGCAGTGATTTCTGATTGGATACTATTTCCAGTTTTCTATTTTTTCTTTCCCAAGCAATGGAAATGATGAACAATACCAACACCTCGTGTCTGAACTTAAGAGACTGGATATAGAATTGTCCACTGTCAAGACAGAACTGACAAATTTGCAAGAGCTAAAGGCATCCTGTGCGAAGATAGATGGAATACAAGGAAGTGTAAGCATATTTTCCGTCTCTTATTTCTAAAAATATTTCACTATTGGACAAGCGCATTTAAAGTGACAGTGGCCAGAACAGTTATCCCAGTAAAAGTTGCAAGGTCTCTACATAAAATTGCTGTTCTGCTGTTCCAGGTTGACCATCGGGTCAGAGAATTGGTCAACTTACTGGTTTTTGGAAACAAACCAGAAACTTCACCCGAGTCCTTCAAGGAATGGATGTCCTCACAGTTTGTTAGCCAAACTGAACTCCACGTCCTGTTAAAGAACTTGGAAATGAAAATCCTGAAAAATCTCACTCAACATTGGATTGAAACAAAAAAACTGCCAGATGCACAGGTGGCTGCATGTGCAGTTACTAATGCTGGGATAAGTGGCATTTCAGAGGAGGTGAGTACAGTTCAGATTGTTATTCCTGTACCTTCACTCCACCCACTACCTCCTTTTCTGTATGAAAAAGGATTTTGTCCTGCTCCATAAGATTGAGATTGTGGCATCAAAGTTATTGTAATATTTCCTAACATAGCTTGGTATGTTGGGAAGGTACTCCAATATTGCTCATCAACTCAGTAGAACTTGTCTCATTGTGTATAGAAAATAGACACTTCCCGATCCACTTAGGAACATATTTTACCCCATTTCTGGTTCTCTCCAAATACCTAGGAGCAATTAAGAAATCTTTTTTTTTTTTTTTAGAACTTATTTTATTACAAACACGTATCAAAGCAGGTTACAGCAAATAAACACTCCGGGAAATATACTTCCCAACAATCAACTATACAGCCTGTACAGATTTCCCCCCTTTTTCACCCCCCCCCCCCCCCCCCCCCCCCCCCCGCGCGACGAATAGCTCCTCAAACACAGTCACAAACAACCCCCACATTTTCTCAAACTCCCCTGCTGAGCCCTTTACCTCATTCTTTATCTTGAACCGCAGGAATTCGTACAGGTCACCTAAACATGCTGCTACCCCCAGCGGCGATGCCGACCGCCACTCCAGCAAAATTCGCCACCGTGCAATCAGAGAGGCGAAGGTCAAGACATCGGCCTTCCTCCTCTCCATGAGCTCCGGCTTCTCTGAAACCCCAAATATCACCACCAAAGGGTCCGGGTCCACTCCCTCCTCCACTATCCTGGCTAAGACCGCGAACACTCCCGCCCAGAATCTTCCCAATTTTTCCCAACCCCAAAACATTTGCCTGTGATTGGCTGGCCCCCGCCCACAGCTCTCGCACTCATCTGCTACCCCCTGAAAGAACCCACTCATTCTCACCTGAGACATATGCACCCTATGCACCACCTTCAACTGTATCAGGCTCATCCTTGCACAAGAGGAGGTCCCATTTACCCTCTGCAGTGCCTCACTCCATATTCCCCAATTGATCTCCCCTCCCAACTCCGCTTCCCATTTTTCCTTGATCTTCACCACCCGCTTACCTGCCTGCTCCCCCAGCAACTTATATATATCCACAAATTTTCCCTCCCTTTCACATCCGGAAGCAGCAGTCGCTCCAGCAGGGTGTATCCCGGCAACCGAGAGAACCCCCTCCAGATCTTTCGTGCAAAACCCCTAACCTGCAGATACCTGAACTCACTACCCCTCGGCAGCTCTACCCTCTCCCTTAGCTCATCCAGACTGGCGAACCCTTCCTCCAAATACAAATCCCTCGCCTTGACCAACCCCACTTCCCTCCACCTCCTGTATACACTATCCAGCCCCCCCCCCCCCCCCCCCCGGCTCAAATCCATGATTCTCGCACAGCGGCGTTAGTACCGACATCCCTTCCGTCGTAAAATGCCTCCTCAGCTGATTCCATATCTTCACCGTGGACTGCACCACTGGGCTCCCTGAATACCTACTCTGAGCCATTGGCAATGCTCCTCGAACTAGACTTCTTACAAAATTCCACCTCAATCCTAACCCACTCTACCCCTTCTCCTTCCCACCACCGCCGCACCTTGTCCACATTCGCCGCCCAATAATAATGAAGCAAATTCGGCAGTGCCAGCCCTCCTAATCCCACGTCACATCGCCGACCCCCTGAGAGCCATCGCCAACAGCTCTATGGCCAGCGCAAACAGCAACGGTGACATTGGGCACCCCTACCTCGTACCCCTGTGTAAGTCAAAGCTTTGTGAGCTCGTATCATTTGTCCTCACCCTCTCCCTTGGTGCCCCATACAGCAACCGCACCCATGCCACGGGCAGCACGATAGCACAGTGGTTAACACAGTTGCTTCACAGCTCCAGGGTCCCAGGTTCAATTCCTGGCTTGGGTCACTATCTGTACAGAGTCTGCACGTTCTTCCCGTGTCTGCGTGGGTTTCCTCCGGTTTCCTCCCACAGTCCAAAGATATGCAGGTTAGGTGGATTGGCCATCCTAAATTGCCCTTTGTGTCCAAAAATGTGGGGTGAGGTTACGGGGATAGGGTGGAGGTGTGGGTTTGGGTGGGGTGCTCTTTCCAAGGACCGGTGCAGACTATCCGGGCCGAATGGCCTCCTGCACTGTAAATTCTATGATATCGGCCCAAACCCAAACCTTCCCAAAACATCGAACAAGTACCGCCACTCCACCCGATCAGATGCCTTCTCTGCGCCCATGGACACCACCACCTCCGGTACCAGAGCCCCTGACGGATTCATCACCACATTCAACGGCCGTCTTATATTACTCGCGAGCTGCCTTCCCTTCACTAAGCCTGTTTCATCTTCTGCAACGAACCCCGGACACAGTTCTCTATCCGTCCCGCCAATACTTTCACATCCGTGTTTAATAATGATATGGGTCTATACAACCCACATTCCACCGGATCCTTCCCTTTTATGGGGATTTGTGTGATTATTGCCTGCGTCATCGTCTCCAGCAACTCCCCCTTCTCCAGTGCTTCATTAAACGCTCCTCACAGATGTGGTGCCAGGTCTGCTGCAAATTCCTTATAAGATTCCGCCGGGTAGCCATCCGGCCCAGGGGCCTTCCCCGACGTCATACCCCTGATACTATCCAGCACCTCCCTCAGTCCCAGGGGCTCCTCCAATGCCTGCCTCTTTGCTTCCTCCACCTGGGGAAATTCCAGCTTGTCCAGAAATCACCCCATGGCCCCCTCCTCTTCTGCGTCTGCCTCATGAAGTCCCTGGTAGTACTCCCTAAATGCGTCATTTATCTTCCCTTGCTCCAACACCACATCCCCAACCCCATTCCGTATCTTCAATATTTCCCTGGACGCAGCCTGCTTCCGCAGGTGGTGCGCCAGCATGCTGCTCGCCTCCCCATACTCGTATTGCACCCCTCTTGCCCTACTCAATTTCCTACCGTCCTCCCCGTTGTCAGCCAGTCAAATTGCCCCTGCAACTTTTTCCTCCTTGCCAATCCCTCCACGGTGGGCACCCTCAAATATTCCCTGTCCATCTTCACTATCTCGCTCACGAGGCCATGTTCCGCCCTCCTTTCCTTATCCGCACGAAACGTAGACAAAATAATTTCCCCCCGGACCACTGCCTTCAATGCTTCCCAAAAATGCCCGCTGACATCTCCCCATTCTGATCCAACTCCACACACTCCTTAATCGCCGACCGGACCTTATCATCGGTAGTGGGGAAAATGCTTGAATCCATTATCAAGGATTTTATAGCCGAACATTTGGAAAGCAGTGGTAGTATCAGTCAGAGTCAGAATGGATTTATGAAGGGAAAATCATGCTTGACAAATCTGTTGGAATTCTTTGAAGATGTAACCAGTACAGTTGACAAGGGGGAGCCAGTCGATCTGGTATAGTTAGACTTCAGAAGGTGTTTGACAAAGTCCCGCATAAGAGATTATTGTGCAAAATTAAAGTGCATGGGATTGAGGGGGTAATGTATTGAGGTGGATAGAAAACTGGATGGCAGAGCGGAAACAAAGTAGAGATCAATGGGTCCTTTTCAAATTGGCAGGCAGTAACTAGCGGGTTACCACAGTGATCGGTGCTGGGACCCCAGCTATTCACAATATATATTAATGATTTGGATGAGGGAACAAAATGTAACATCTCTAAGTTTGCAGATGATAACAAGTTAGGTGGGAGGGTGAATTGTGACGAGGATGCAGGGATCCTACAGCATGATCTGGACAGGTTGGGCGAGTGGGCAAATCAATGGCAGATGCAGTATAATTTGGATGTGTGAGGTTATTCACTTTGGAAGCAAAATCAGGAAGGCAGATTACTACCTGAATGGTTACAAATTTGGAAGGGGGAGTGTGCAGTGGGACCTGGATGTCCTTGTGCACAAGTCGCTGAAGGTAAGCATGCAGGTACAGCAGGCGGTAAAGGAGGCTAATAGTATGTTGGTCTTCATTGCGAGAGGTTTCGATAATAGAAGCAGGGATGTGTTGCTGCAATTATACACGGCCTTGGTGAGGCCACACCTGGAGTATTGTGTGCAGTTTTGGTCTCCTCTGAGGAAGGATGTTCTTGCTCTCAAGAGAGTGCAGCGAAGGTTTGCCAGACTGATTCCAGGGATGGCGGGACTGTCATATGAGGAGCGATTGACTAGGTTGGGATAGTACTTATAATATTTTAACGGGACTAGACAGGGTAGCTGCAGGGAAGATGTTACCATCATGGGTGTGTCCAGAACCAGGGGTCACAGGCTGAGGATTCAGGGTAAACCATTTCCGACAGAGATAAGGAGACATTTTGTTACACAAAAAAAGAGTGGTGAGCCTGAATTCATTACCACAGGAAGTAGTTGATGCTAAAACTTTGAATGTATTCAAGAGGCGGCTAGATGTAGCACTTGGGGAGAATGGGATCAAAGGCAATGGGGAGAAAGTGGGATTAGGCTATTGAGTTGGATGATCATGACGAATGGCGGAGCAGGCTCGAAGGGCCAAAAGGCCTCTTGCTCCTATCTTCTATGTATCTATCACAAAAATGTCCATCTGCCAACAACCCCGAGTCAAACCTCCATGCTGGCCTCTGCTCTTGTCCCGTTCTAAACCAAATCTCCAGCCAGTGGGGTGCATGGTCCGAGATAGCTATTCCCGCATACTCTGCCCCCTCCACCCCAACCAAAATCTCCCGATTCACTACAAAGTAGTCAATCCTCGCACACACCTTACGGATGTGTGAAAAGAAGGAACACCCCCATACCCCTGTGTTCTCAAAACGCCATGGGTCCACCATACCCATCTTTTCCATAACCCCCCCCCCAGCTCCCTCGCCATTCGCACCATACCCATCGTCCTGGGGTTCGACCTATCCACCCTCTGCTCCGGGACACAGTTTAAAATCTCCTCCCATGATCAACTGGTGCATGGCCAAATCCGGGATCGCTCTTCATAAAATCCACATCAACCCAATTTGGGGCATACACATTTACCACCACTACCGGTGCCCCTTCCAATACCCCACTCAATCTCACATCTCCCACCTGGTCCCTTCACCATCTCCGCATTCACAAATCCCATTTTTTTTGCTCATTAAAATCGCACAGGGCTAAATCGCTGGCTTTGAAAGCAGACCAAGGCAGGCCAGCAGCACGGTTCAATTCCCATACCAGCCTCCCCGAACAGGCGCCGGAATGTGGCGACTAGGGGCTTTTCACAGTAACTTCATTTGAAGTCTACTTGTGACAATAAGCGATTTTCATTTCATTTCATTTCCCCTCTATTTCAAATCAAACCCCGAGTGAAGAACCTGCCCAACCCACCCCTTCCTTAACCTAACCTGGTCCTTCACACCGAGGTGTGTCTCCTGCAGAAAGACAACCCCCGCTTTCAAGCTCCTGAGGTGCGTGACCTTTTAACCAGCCCATTCAGTCCCCGGACGTTCCACGTTATCGATTTTACCGGGCTTGTGCCTCCAATCGCCTCTATCGCCCCCGTCATCTTCCCTACTTAACTCCCGCCTCCCTAGCCCATCCTAGATGGCCCCTTTCTCCGTCCCGACCATGTTACCATGATGGTAACATCTTGCCACTTTGCAGCAACCTCCCGGCCACCCCTATTGCTCTCCACCCCCCCACCATCTCACTTCAGTTCACCAGCATAACCTGCTAGCGCGGCTGCCCCTGCCCAAAGGCACCTCCTAATGACCCCCCCCCCCCCCCTCCTCCTCAGCTCAAGGAGGAAGGCTCCCTGCTGACCTTGTCCTCCCCCACCCAAACAAGGACTTCTCCTGAACTCCAGGCAGCTGTCTCCAAAAGCAAACAGACAAATGTTATACACAAACAGTCCCAAAGATGGGGATGGGAACATCCATCCCCACGTAACGTTTTCACCCCTACAGCTCCTTATAATCTCAACATTAAACAGCAATCCCCCGAACCCTACACCCACTTTTCACATGCTCCCGACCATGTCTCGGATCGTATATTCGGAATCCTTAAGGGGGAGGGGGAGCAGCCCCAAGTCGTGGTCCACGGAGGTACCAACGACATAGGTAGGAAAAGGGATAGGGATGTAGGGCAGGAATTCGGGGAGCTAGGGTGGAAACTTAGATCTAGGACAAACAGAGTTATCTCTGGGTTGTTACCCGTGCCACGTGCTAGCGAGACGAGGAATAAGGAGAGAGAGGAGTTGAACACGTGGCTACAGGGATGGTGCAGGCGGGAGGGTTTCAGATTTCTGGATAATTGGGGGTCATTCTGGGGTCGGTGGGACCTCTACAAACGGGATGGTCTACACCTGGACCAGAGGGGTACCAATATCCTGGGGGGGAAATTTGTTGATGCTCTTCGGGAGAGTTTAAACTAGTTCAGGGGCTTGGGAACCTGAATTGTAGCTCCAGTATACAGGAGGTTGAGAGTAATGAAGTCATGAGCAAGGTTTCAAAGTTGCAGGAGTGTACCGGCAGGCAGGAAGGTGATTTATAGTGTGTCTTCAATGTGTGCATTCGGAATAAGGTGGGTGAACTTGCGGCATGGGATGGTACATGGGCCTTCGATGTTGTGGCCATTTTGGAGACATGGATAGAGCAGGGACAGGAATGGTTGTTGCAAGTGCCAGGATTTAGATATTTCAGTAAGCTCAGGGAAGGTGGTAAAAGAGGGGGAGGGGTGGCATTGTTAGTCAAGGACAGTATTACGGTGGCAGAAAGGACGTTTGATGAGGACCCATCTACTGAGGTAGTATGGGCTGAGGTTAGAAACCGGAAAGGAGAGGTCACCCTGTTAGGGGTTTTCTATAGGCCTCTGAAAAGTTCCAGAGATGTAGAGGAAAGGATTGCAAAGATGCTTCTGGATAGGAGCGAAAGCAACAGGGTAGTTGTTATGGGGGACTTTAACTTTCCAAATATTGACTGGAATCGCTATAGTTCGAGTACTTTAGATGGGTCCGTTTTTGTCCAATGTGTGCAGGAGGGTTTCCTGACACAGTACGTAGATAGGCCAATGAGAGGCGATGCCATTTTGGATTTGGTACTGGGTAATGAACCAGGACAGGTGTTAGATTTGGAGGTAGGTGAGCACTTTGGTGATAGTGACCACAATTCCATTACGTTTACTTTAGTGATAGAAAGGGATAGGTATATACTGCAGGGCAAGAGTTATATCTGGGGGAAAGGCAATTATGATGTGATGAGGCAAGACTTGGGATGCATCGGATGGAGAGGAAAGCTGCAGGGGATGGGCACAATGGAAATGTGGAGCTTGTTCAAGGAACAGCTACTGCGTGTCCTTGATAAGTATGTACCTGTCAGGCAGGGAGGAAGTGGTCGAGCAAGGGAACCGAGGTTTACTAACGCAGTCGAAACACTTGTCAAGAGGAAGAAGGGGGCTTATGTAAAGATGAGACATGAAGGTTCAGTAAGGGCGCTCGAGAGTTACAAGTTAGCTAGGAAGAGAGCTAAGAAGAGCCAGGAGGGGACATGAGAAGTCTTTGGTAGGTAGGATTAAGGATAACCCTAAAGCTTTCTATATATATATATATATAAATATGTCAGGAAAAAGGAATGACTAGGGTAAGAGTAGGGCCAGTCAAGGACAGTAGCGAGAAGTTGTGCGTGGAGTCCACAGTTGTGGTCCACAGAGATGGAGAGGTCCAACAAGATGGAGAGGTGCTAAATGAATATTTTTCGTCAGTATTCACACATGAAAAAGATAGTGTTGTCGAGGAGAATACTGAGATTCAGGCCACTAGGTTCATAAGGAGGAGGTGTTAGCAATTCTGGGAAGTGTGAAAATAGATAAGTCCCCTGGGCCGGATGGGCTTTATCCTAGGATTCTCTGGGAAGCTAGGGAGGAGATTGCTGAGCCTTTGGCTTTGATCTTTAAGTCATCTTTGTCTACAGGAATAGTGCCAGAAGACTAGAGGATAGCAAATGTTGTCCCCTTGTTCAAGAAGGGAAGTAGAGACAACCCCGGTAACTATAGACCAGTGAGCTTTACTTCTGTTGTGGGCAAAATCTTGGAAAGGTTTTTAAGAGATAGGATGTATAATCATCTGGAAAGGAATAATTTGATTAGAGATAGTCAACACGGTTTTGTGAAGGGTAGATCGTGCCTCACAAACCTTTATTGAGTTCTTTGAGAAGGTGACCAAACAGGTGGATGAGGGTAAAGCAGTTGATGTGGTGTATATGGATTTCAGTAAAGCGTTTGATAAGGTTCCCCACGGTAGGCTACTGCAGAAAATACGGAGGCATGGGATTCAGGGTGATTTAGCAGTTTGGATCAGAAATTGGCTAGCTGGAAGAAGACAAAGGGTGGTGGTTGATGAGAAATGTTCAGACTGGAGTCCAGTTACTAGTGGTGTACCACAAGGATCTGTTTTGGGGTCACTGCTGTTTGTCATTTTTATAAATGACCTGGAGGAGGGCGTAGAAGGATGGGTGAGTAAATTTGCAGATGACACTAAAGTCGGTGGAGTTGTGGACAGTGCGGAAGGATGGTTACAAGTTACAGAGGGACATCGATAAGCTGCAGCGCTGGGCTGAGAGGTGGCAAATGGAGTTTAATGCAGAAAAGTGTGAGGTGATTCATTTTGGAAGGAATAACAGGAAGACAGAGTACTGGGCTAATGGTAAGATTCTTGGCAGTGTGGATGAGCAGAGAGATCTCGGTGTCCATGTACATAGATCCCTGAAAGTTTCCACCCAGGTTGAGAGGGTTGTTAAGAAGGCGTACGGTGTGTTAGCTTTTATCGGTAGAGGGATTGAGTTTCGGAGCCATGAGGTCATGTTGCAGTTGTACAAAACTGGTGCGGCCGCATTTGGAGTATTGCGTGCAATTCTGGTCGCTGCATTATAGGAAGGATGTGGAAGCATTGGAAAGAATGCAGAGGAGATTTACCAAAATGTTGCCTGATATGGAGGGAAGATCTTATGAGGAAAGGCTGAGGGACTTGAGGCTGTTTTCGTTAGAGAGAAGAAGGTTAAGAGGTGACTTAATTGAGGCATACAAGATGATCAGAGGATTGGATAGGGTGGACAGTGAGAGCCTTTTTCCTCGGATGGTGATGTTTAGCATGAGGGGACATAGCTTTAAATTGAGGGGAGATAGATATAGGACAGATGTCAGTGGTAGGTTCTTTACTCCGAGTAGTAAGGGCGTGGAATGCCATGCCTGCAACAGTAGTGGACTCGCCAACACTAAGGGCATTCAAATGGTCATTGGATAGACATATGGATGATAAGGGAATAGTGTAGATGGGCTTTAGAGTGGTTTCACAGATCGGCGCAGCATCGAGGGCCGAAGGGCCTGTACTGCGCTGTAATGTTCTATGTTCTATTACAAAGTGGCAGCACCCCGGTTCCCAAGCATTGTCCGCTCAGTTCTCTCCCAGTTTATGCTCCTTAATGAAGTCTTCGGCCGCTTCTCGGGTTTCAAAATAACACTCTTGGCCTCCGAACATCACCCATATTTTCGCCGGGTAAGCACCCCATACCCGATCTGCCGCTGCTACAGCACTGCCATGGCCTTGTTGAAACCTGCCCGCCACTTTGCCAACTCTGCTCTGATATCCTGATATATTTAGACTTTATTCCCCTCCCAGTCGCAGGTACGCATCTCCCTGGTCCATCGTAGAATTTTCTTTCTCCACAAATTTATGGAGTCTCACGATCACCGCCCGCGGCGGCTCCCCAGCTCTTACCTTCTGCCTCGGGAACTTGTGCGCTCGGACAACTTCAGACGCCTTATCTAGCACCCCTTCTGCCACCAGCCCCACAGCATCTTCAAGATGTATATCGTGGCACTAACACCTTCCCCTTCTTCTGGCAGGCCCACTATTCGCAGGTTCTGCCTTCTCAAGGTATTCTCTGGTTCCTCCACCTTTGCCCTCAACGTTTTACAGAGGTCTCCTCGGAGCTCCCTCTCTGCCTCCAGAGCCACCACATGATCACTGTGATCCGAGATCACTCCTTCGATCTCCCGAATCTGTGACCCCTGCACCTCCAAACGCCTCCATCCATTCCAGAGAACTGTTCAGGGGTGCCACAGCTTCTGCAGTGGCCTTTGTGTGATCCTTGCGCATTTCATTCCTCTGTCTATGGAATTCCGCCTTGATAAAAGCCATCAGCTCCTGTATCTTGGTCTTCCAGCTTGCATCAGCCCTTCCCCCGCCTGCATGCTTAAAGAGGCTGTTGCTGCAGCACAAAATTATTCCAACTTTTCAACCAAATCGCCCACTGTTTTCTGCCGGGTCTGGTAACCAGCAGACATACCACTCCTGGGGTAAACTACTCGTCTAACATTTACCTATGCCTTTTCATCAAAATTCCACCCAGTTCTGTGTAAAAAGAGCTCTTTTCTGTAACTTTAAGCACAAACAGCCTTCTATATGACCTTTCACTCCATGGTCACAACCGGAAGTCCAGCAATTAAGAAATCTGTGGCATTAGTATTATCTGTGAAAGCATTAAGAGACTTTGTGTCGTGTTTAACCATCCCCCAACTTCCTCCCTCCTGCAGGCACGATCTGTTGCCAATGATGCTTAATTTCACTTCCAAGACGTTCGCTGTCATCCCACCCTCTGCACCCAAATCTCCATTCCTTCTTTGAGGCTTGATTTTCCTCCCCGGCTATCCTTGCTGGCCTCCCCTGCACAAACTAAATGATATAAAATACTGTGACCTTTTGCCTTGGGCTCATATCTCCATTACCTCTGACCTTAAGCTGTAGCTGCTCTCAACATACAAACAAATTAAACTGGAGATCCTCATCTTCAACTTCAAATTCTTTCATCTGTGATCTACAGCTGTATATGTCTGCAAGTACTCTGCACTTTGATCTATACCTTGATGCCCAATCTCTTCATTCCACACTCTGACCACTCATTGAACTACTTTTCCCCATCCCGGTGGAATTTCTACACACATGTGCACACACCCCAGATCCAAAATCTCCATGTCCCTGCACTTCAGAGATACGGTGTCAGGTGCCTGTAGTTTGATGTATTTTGTCTTTGCTAGTATCTATTGTTTGTTTCATAATTCTATAAATATGCAGTTTTTCAGCCTTATGGTTTTAATGTTATTTCCCATCATGTCTGTGTGTCAGCAAGTACATGTCATCGTGGACAACGCTTTGAAACTGTATAGTGAAGATAAAACTGGAATGGTGGATTTTGCTTTAGAATCTGGTGGTAAGTAGTTGCCTTTTCTGGGGGAAGGGGCGGGGATGAAAAAAACACAAAACAATTATGAACAAAAAATAAAGCACCTGATACTGATCTTGTGTGGTAACACGAATAGGCTGTGAGAAGTCAGACATAAAGGCTTTCATTTTCCATTTTCTATGCAGTGTTTCAGTTTACGTTTTGAGTTAACCGTGAGATCTGTATGTTTCTTCCATGCAAATGAATTTTTCATCTACATTGGAGAAGATAATGGGTATTATAGAAATTTGCATTCTTGCTAAACAGTCTAATAATATAGATTGTTTCCAATAAACCTTAATGCTCTGATCTGGCTACTCTACCTCTTGTAATCTGCCGTTGCAGAATCTATTTACTGGATTTATGATATGCTATCAAACCCTGTTTCTACAAATTTAGTTACAATTAATAGTGATCAAGCAAAGAAATTAATCAATGACTGAAGTTCAATGTATCTGAACATGCAAATGAAAAAGTCAGATCTGTTCTTTATAACAGTGTCATAATTTCTGGAGGCAGAGTCAAGTTCTGTATTTCATGTTCTGTTTTGTCTCTGACCATATGCTTGAACAGTAGGTTTTACAGTTACATAAGGTAACAAGATGAATTGTTTTCACCTAATTTCATGTCAATTTTTGATAGGTGCTTATTAATAGCCCAGGTTTCATTCAACCTCCAGCTTGCCAGATGAGACAGCACTTCTCACTAAGTTCAGTTACAGGTTACAGTGGTGTACAGAAATTTCACACTACAGAAATCCATCCAGTTCACATTTTCTGGGCTTACTTACAATGAATGAACTATTAAATCAACATAGGCTCAGAGTGACATGATCAATTTGCATGATTGTCACTTACATAAAGAATAGACCATTTTCTGCTGATTGAAGGAATTAACAGCACAAAACCTTTCAAGAAACAATCCTGCTCAATAAATGTTTGTCAAGGTATACAATCTTCTGAAATTGAAGCCAGTAAATCCATACATGTTTGTGGCCGACTCCTTGGATAAAGCTTGCTATGCTTGTTGCTTGTGCAGTGATATAAATCGGGCAAAGGAGTAAACTGCTTGTTGTGGTTTGAGCTTTTGAATAATTTATTGGGAACTCTTCTGGCAAGGTGATCTATTGGCAAAAGAAATTGATGCATCACTTTGACCCCATTTAGTCTCCACAATTATACAATCTTGCTATGAAAGCAAATGATTTGTCATCAGATGTAACTTGAATCAATCTAGTAATTTGACCTGTGCAGTGGATGGGCCGTGAGCATTGCGAAAGAGACCAGATTGCTTATGCAGTGTTCATAATCTATTTTAGAGAAGCCCCAATCATAAAATAGTAACAGCAGCGATAAGTTGAGAATGTTGTAGGTTTTTTCTGCGGTGCCACATAACATGTCATACTGCTGCATGACACCTGTGGAGCAGGTGTCGCTTCCCAAGTGGTACATTCAGATCTCTTTAAAATTTGAATGTTTTGAATAGTGACTCAATGATTCGGAAGGCCACGGATAAATTTGTTCAACAGGAAGTGGAAGTAGCTGCAAATACACTCAGCTGAGAATTTACTGAAATTTGCACTTTGTTGGGGACTGATATATTAAGAAGTGGATGAACCAGTAACATTATTTGAGTTAGTATCTTGGCAATTGCGTTATAGGGATTGGGAGGATCTTCTGCAAGCTGCTTGAGCATGTTGTATGATAAATGCATTTAATATCTTGCTAACTCGCAGTGTGCCATTGAACTGTATCATGTGGTATAGATGACCTGAGCACCATCCATTCATAAGATATTTTCCTATCATACCCATTTAAAAATCAAATGGAATAGAAGTTAGTCTCTAGTGGAGGGCAAAAATGGCAGCAGGTTGGCAGTCCATTAGATCCAGCAGCTAACTTTTAATTCCACTGATCAGTATAATCAGCTGTTTTCTCCATCAACAAAGGTGAATTTCTACCCCAATTAATGAACTGTAAAATTCCTACTTTCTGCTCTTTAAGCACCTGAATAGGTTTCACCAAAAAGATAAAAGCCATCCTCTTTGTGACCATGGTGCACTTCCCCTCAACCTCACTATGGCCTTTGACGAGGTTCACCACACAAACCTTCTCCAGTGAGCGCCTCTTTTTTTTTTCCGCCTCAATTGTACAAATCTGAATACAAATGTTGGGTTCCACTCATCTTGTGATCATCTCTAGCAGTGATTTCCAGTCGCCCCTCTGTACCATTACCGTGCATCCTCATCCTCCTGTCACCTCCACAACATTCCCAATGTCCTGTGCCAATATTATGTTTTAAACCTGGGATTACTTACCATATAATTGGCAGCAACGAACTCTACCTCTCCAACATCTCTTGAACTCCTCTGTTACGACAGCTTCCCCAATGTGACATCTTTGAGCTGCAGTTTTCTCCAGTTAAATATAGGGAAGGTGGAAGCATCATCTATGGCCCCAAAATCTATGACCTTACAACTGATTACATTCCTGTCCCCAAGCATTGTATTGGCCTGAAATATAACATTCCCAACTTCAGTTTCCACTTCGGACCCCATGTTGTTCAACCCCACCTATAGCTTGTTCCAACTGCTACTAAAACCCTCATCCATGTCACTGTCACCTCCAGAGACTATTCCAAAGCTCTCCTGGCTCGCCCTCCACTTCTTCCTTTACCCACTATAAACCTCTGCTCATCCAAAACTCTGCTCCTGTGTGCTCGCAGCTTGACTGATGCTACATTTTACACTACTTCAAATTTGAAACTGACGGGGGTGTGATGCACCAGCTCAGTTGGCCCATTTGAGATCTTCAGTACTTCTTGGACAAGCAATAGTTAGGAGGGTTGGAGCTTTCCAATCTTTCCCAAAAATCACTTGTACTATAGGGCTCCCCATCGATTACTACATCTGTCTTCATATTTCCAGGTGGCAGCATCTTGAGCACTCGTTGTTCTGAAACTTATGAAACTGCAACAGCTGTGATGAGCCTTTTTGGAGTTCCACTTTGGTATTTCTCCCAGTCTCCTAGAGTGGTGATTCAGGTAGGTAGATTGAAAAATAATTCACCTTCCTTAAAATAACTTGCATGGGATATGAATGGCATTATTCCAACATGTTGAGGTGAGTAGCATAGATAACCTTAGGAAGCTAAATAAGCATATGGGTGTTGTATGTAGATGAGTAGCATAAATGACCTTTGACAGGAAGCTGGGAAGAAGTTGTGTGGAGGGTAAACACTAGCACCCGCCAGTGTGGCTGAATGACTTGTATCTATCCTGTGAATTGTATGTAATGCTCCAAAATGAGATCTTGGCTCAATTGATCAACAGCAGACTTGAGAAACACAAAGAGCTCCTAATGTGTACATGCATGAGACTAGAGTACTGCATCTAGTTTTTAAAAAACTTCCTTTATCTGCACTGTGCCTTCAAAAGAACCATCCTCCTGGAGTTTTGATTCTGTGCCCCTGTTCACCTTGTGTAGGAGTCCTTTCAAGGAGTGTCATTTCTCAGGCTCCCTTGCAAAACACCAGACAAAAAGATTTTGCACACCCAGAATGACTAACTAAAGCAAACAATTCTAACGACTGTCTATACTGGATTCAATTGAACCATAAATGAGTTGATAGGAAAGCTTAATTGTTGGAACATAAGCATAATTGATTCTATCAATGTTGTAATAAACCTTTCTGCTCCAAAGAAAAGTGTCTTTAGAACATGTGCATATAATTATTTTCTATCCAATTGGTCCATTTTTTTTTTGTGTTGGGGATTCTTTCCACTTCAAGGCAGTTTACTCTGAGGTAATTGACGCTTATACAAGTATCGATTCATTTTTTTAACTCTACTGTGTGAGTTTCATGATTGAAGCCACTTCATTGTGTGGCAATTGAAAAGGTAGGTTTTTTTTTGCAAGTTTATTTTCAGATCAAAGGCCACTGATGTCTGATAGGAAGCTTTGACTGGATCAACAGCACCACAACAAAGCTCAGTCTTCAGTTTCAGGATCTTGTCAATGTGTTTTCATTCTGGGTTTAATAACTTGCCATTTGTAGTATTACATAACTTGCAGAAACCAGCCTTTCAGTCCAAACCGACTCATGCCGATATTTATGCTCCAAACAAACTTCCTCCTCCCAGTCTTCATCTACATCTGTCTGCGTATTCTTCGATTCCTTTCACCCTCACGTGTTCATCTATCTTTCCCTTAAGTGCACTTATGCAATCCACCACTTTGCAAGTATTAGGCAGAGGTATTTTTATATAACTCCCCCACCTGCTGACTACAGTGGGTGTAGTATCAAATCACAGAGCAGTACAAATCCAGGCTCACAGAAGATTTGAATATCCATTCCCAAAAGTCTGCCTGAAATTTGCCCTGAACATAACATCACGAAGCAGGAGTGGACCATAAGACCCACCCCAAGCCTGCTCCACCATTCCGTGCGATCAAAGCTGATCTTTGGCTTTAGCTTCACTTTCCCCCTCACTCACTCCCCATATCCCTTGATTCCCTGAGATTAAAAATCTGTCTTGGCCTTAAAGATGTTCAACAATGAACAACCACAACCCTTTGAAGTAATCATCTCAAAGGGCCAAATGGCCTCCTTCTGCACTGTAAATTCTATGATTCTATCCCATTAGTGAAGAAATGTTTCCTCATCTCAGTCCTAAATGATTGGCCGCTTACCCTGATATTGTACCCCAAGTTTCAGATTCCCCAGCAAGGGAAAATAACTGCTGTGTCTGCCTGTCGAGCTGTCTCAGAATCTTGTATGTTTCAATGAGATCACCTCATTCTTCTATAAACCCAGTTTATTCAACGACTGCTGTGTGTAAGGAATTGTGAATGGCAAATGTGCATGCTAAAGTATCTTGGGGGCTTTATTTTGCTGTGTGATCCTTTACTTAGCTGAATTTTCTATCACTTTTGCACATGCATTCTCTTAGTCATTTTATTCCTACTTTGATTTATTCCCCCTTCACATTTGTCCCCAAACCAGTAGCAACCGTTTCACAATATTTGTGTCCTTGTTCCCCCTGGTGGCAGAACCCATAACATGCTTCAATTTTGTTTTCTCCACTGCCTGAGGATGGTTTTCAAATTATGATTTTTACATGCAACTCTGCACTGTGGGGTTCAGGGTCCTGCATAGGAAGAACCATGATGACTCAAAATGTAGTTTTGTAAATACTTTGTCTCTATATTTTGTATGTAGAAACTGGACACATATATTTAAGCTCACTTACACATTGCAAGTGCTCAGTTTTTCACATTGCCAGCGGTTTTGATTAAATCGAGTGCCACGAAGCTAATCATTTGCCATCCAAGGTGGGCGTAAATAACTCTATCTCACCACTGACCAGGCTGTTGCTTGACTCAAACTATACACATACTAAATAAATAGTGCTTAGTAATGATTTTAATGCCCCAATGAAGGAACTAATTAGGGTGTGTGCTGGATCATTGCCACTGGGCTGCCTAATTCCAGACAAATACTGTTTTTTCAGGCTTCTTAATTCCCCAGCTAGATTATGGGTGGCAAGGTAGCCCAATGGTTAGCACTGTTGCTTCTCAGTGCCAGGGAACCAGGTTCAAGTCCAGACCTCTCCCTGTGTCTGCGTGGGTTTCCTCTGGGTGCTCTGGATTCCTCCCTCAAGTCCCGACAGATGGGCTTGTTAGATGAATTGGACATTCTGAATTCTCCCTCAGTGTACCCAAACAGCGCCGGAATGTGGCTACTAGGGGATTTTCACAGTAACTACATTGCAGTGTTAATGTAAGCCTACTCATTACACTAATCAAGATTATTATAATTGGCCAATTTGTATCTGTCCATGTACCAGAGTGAGAGGCTGGTGGCTGTTGATCCATCCAGGTGTATAATACCAGTTTTAAGGAAAACCCTTTTTTACGGAATGAACACAGCCTGACCCTCTATAAGATGATATTTTTCTGTTGCTCCTTAGTTTATTGTTTCGATAAAGGAATTTTCTGTTGCTCCTTAGTTTATTGTTTAGATAAAGGAATAAGAGATGTTGAGCTAAGTTTAAACTATGTGTGTGTGAGTCTCTGTGGCACAGTAGGGAGTGCTGTTGCCTCGCTTCTGTTTTGCAAGGTTCTGGTTTCATGTCCCATACCAGATATTTAGCATAAAAATCTAGGCTGATTGCACTCCAGTGCATTGTTGAGGCAGTGAAGCACTCCTCTTTCAGATGAAGCATTAAGCCAAGATTCATCTATCTTATCAGGTGAATGTAAAGATCTCGCGGCACTATTTTGAAGAATAGGGAAGTTATCCCCAGTGTTGTGGACAATATTTATTCCTTAGTCAACATCAAGGACGTTAATCCATTGTCACACAAGTTAGGCTTAAATAACTCCATCTAGTCACTGACCAGGCGGTTGCTAGACTCTGACTGAGCACACTAAATAAATAAATAATGACCTGATTATCTGGTGATTATCACATTTCTGTTTGAGGAAGTTCACTTTGTAAAACAAATAGCTGCTGTGTTTCCTACATTACAACAGTGACAACACTACTAGTACTTCATTGATTATAAAACACTTGAGACATCTGGTAGTAGTGAAAAGCACTAGAGTGCGCTTAACTTCTCGGATTCACCTTTCAGATGGTGTATCCTGGCTGCAGTTTGAAAGCTGTGGCAGCACAACCTCATGGGCTGTCTTTGCTTCTGTATTTCCTTTCCAAACAGATTCAATCTCTATGTCCTCAACATCATCCTAACCAATTTGTGCTCCATATCTAAAATGGCAAAGATTTCAGGCCTGACTCTTGAGCTATACATCACAAATGCTTTGCAATGCAATTTGCTGGATTGCTGTTTGTTTTTCACAATGTACACTTTCCACGTAAAAAGTATAGCAGTTCAAATTGAAGTACCTTGCTCAAAGCAGTCTGGTGTTCTGTTGCTGCCCATTCCTGATTTTCTTTTTGTGCAGCCACATGTGCGATAATGATGTTGTGCGAGGTGACTCGTTCCTTTTTTTTGAAGGGCTTATGTACTTTTACCTTGGCCTCAATCCTAAATGTTGTTGAATCAGAACGTTTACAGTTTTATTATCACCTGTTTCCTGGTTAGCACTTTGTGATCTTCCGGTTGTGATGTAAAATTCAGCTCCAAGGATATCGCAAAGGAACAGCGACCACAATTCACTATCCTTATTAAATTTCTCTCCCTGCTCCCACCGCCATTTTTCTTCCCTCTTTACCCTTCTCCCCTCGAGGCTCCAACTTGGAGCAATTCCACAGGTGTAAACAGTTTTCTGGTTGAGTAGCCATTCACGTTTGAATCGAGGCAGAGAGCATCAATGGTGTATTTGTGCAGGACTTGTAGTCTAGTCTAGCTCAGTCCTATCCTGGCCCAAAATAAATAATACACTTTCCAACTAAGGTAATTGCATAGCAATTGGGAGTAGAATTGGCCAAGAATTCCATCATCACCTGGGCAATGAGCCCAATTGTACTGTCTCCACTGCTGCCCCAGCTGAAATTGTCTAATTGGTGTAGAGGTGCGACTTTCCTGGTCTGGGTGTCTCCATATATCTCACGTGATGGCTTTACCTCCCGAACAGCTATCTCCATTCATAAATACCACTGGAGTGGAACCTTTATGATATTGCAGCAGAAGGAATGTAATGCAAAACATATATTCTCAGATTGTTTTGTGTAACAGAATTCTGCAACTGACCATTCTAAAACCTAAAACTGATTACCAAGAAATGACTAGAGACACGTCAATAAATGTTTTTTTTTAATATTAGTACCCAATTAGTTTTTCCCCCAATTAAGGGGCAATTTAGCATGGCCAATCCACCTAACCTGCACATCTTTGGGTTGTGGGGGTGAAACCCAAGCAGACACGGGGAGAATGTGCAAACTTCACACGGACAATGACCCAGGGCCGTGATTGAACCCGGATCCTCAGCGCCGTAGGCAGCCACATCAATAAATGTCAGCCATCAACCGATAGGGTAATTTGGATTATGGTCAGCGAACCTTTTCTGTTATAAAAACGGCCTGAAATGTTGCAGAGTGGTTTGACCTATGCTGAATTTATAAAAAAAAAAATAAAAAAAAATTGGAGTACCCAATTATTTTTCTTTTCCAATTAAGGGGCAATTTAGCGTGGCCAATCCATCTAACCAGCACATCTTTGGGTTGTGGGGGTGAAACCCAGGCAGACGAGGAGACTATGCAAACTCCACAAGGACAGTGACCCAGGGCAGGGTTTTGAACCCAGGTCCTCTGCGTCGTAGTCCTAGTGCTAACCGCTGCTCCACGTGTCGCCCCATGCTGAGATTTTTGCTGGGCTACAGAGAGGAGGCACGAGGGGAATTGCTCCTTCAAAAGGCTAGCACAGAGATGATGAGCTGAATTGCCACATCCTGCGCTTGTAAGCATTCTATGCTTCCATGAGATGAGGTGATGGAACATTACAGAATTCTCATAACTTTATGTCAAAACCTAGGATCTGAAAGTTGAAAAATTGAAGAAAATGTAAATCTAAAATTTGCAGTAGTTTTGAAAGAAGCAGAGTGTGGCATGTTTATAATGTTTCTTATTCCTGTTCTCTTGCAGCCAGACGTTTACCCTGGAAACTGCTGGGCATTCAAAGGATCCCAGGGGTATCTGGTTATTCGCCTTTCCATAGAGATCTACCCTTCTGCTTTCACTCTGGAGCATATACCAAAGTCTCTTTCACCAGCAGGCAATATCAGCAGTGCACCAAAGGACTTCAGCATTTATGTAAGTGTAAGCAAATTACTAGAGAATAAGGGGATGAAAACATTGCTCCACTGGAGTGGCCTGTGGTTTTGTGGTACGTCCATCCGTGAAGAGTGACCAAGCATTCCTAGTGTTGTAACAGTATTTTGGTTTGAAGTGGCTTATGTGCTGACGAAAGCTTTAATTCTCGAATATAAAAGCAAAATACTGCAGATGTTGGAAATCTGAAATAAAAACAAAGTGCTGGAAATACTCAGGTTTGGCAGCATCTGTGGAGAGAAAATGGTTAGTTTCGAGTCTAAAATTATTCTGGAGTCAATGTGAAATGTAATTCCCCTCTTATAGAAAAGAAAGTTACACATCGGCCTTGATAGCAGCATTTTAATAGGCTTTTTATGGATTGCTTTTTCCAAATAACAAGAACCTATCTTGTGCACACCTGTTCAGGGCCTTGATGATGAGTACCAGGAAGAAGGCACAATTTTTGGAAAGTACACATACAATGAAGATGGAGGGACGATACAGACTTTCCTTGTCAGGGTAACTTAATTCCAAATTATGTTTTTTTTTTTAAATTGCCAGTTTAATGCTTTTAAACTTTTTTCCATATTTTCAGGAACTGGTTTAGATTTTTGTAAAATGGTTTTGCAATTGCAAGTTATTTTTTTTAAAATTTAAAATGTCCAATTCTTTTCTTTTCCCAATTAAGGGGCAATTTAGAATTGCCAATTGATTTACCCTGCACATCTTTGGGTTGTGAGGGTGAGACCTACACTGACATGGAGAATGTGCAAACTCCACACGGCCAGAGACCCGGGGCCAGAATCGAACCCAGGTCCTCGTCGCCATGAGGCAGCAGTGCTAATCACTGCGCCGTCGTGCTGCCCCTGCAATTGCATTTTATGTTCAACTTGGGATTTATCCCAGTTTGTGTGCTATGTGTGAAAATTGTAGCCAGTATATTGCAGGTCGTTGGGAACATGTTTTATCTCATTTCAGTGATGGCTTGCAGTTCCAGTATATTGCAGGTCATTGGGAACCTGCTATCTCATTCCAGTGCTGGCTGTCCGTTCCAGTGTATTGCAGATCATTGGGAACCTGTTTTATCCCATTCCAGTGCTGGATGATAGTTCCAATATAAAGCAGGTCATTGGGAACCATTTTATCCCGTTCTGGTGGTGGCTTGCAGTTCAGGAATATTATTTTGGTGCAGACATAAAATCAAGACTTGATTAGATAACTGTTTGCAAGATAGACGTAAATTAGTTTGGTTTGTTTTTAAGTCTTCAGCTATCTAGACCCTAAGCTCTGGAATTTCCTCCTCAAAACTTACTTTGATGGAGCCTTTTGGTCACCTGTCCTAATATCTCGCGTGGCCGAGTGACGACTTCTGTGAAGCACTTTGGAAAGTCTTTCTGCATTTAAGAAGCTATGTAAACACATGTTAGTTCGTGAGCGAAATGATTCGAGGAATGCAACTCTGATCAGATAACCATTAGGAATTTGAGTATGTAATTTCTCCTCTTCTGTTTTTGTTCTACCCTCTCCTCTCCAAATCTTAGGAGGAAAGCTTGAAGAGCTACCAAATAGTTGAACTCCGAATATTCTCCAACTGGGGCCACCCTGAGTACACGTGTCTCTATCGGTTCAGAGTACACGGCATCCCTAGGAAGCAATGAAGCATGGACTGCACTAATATTGTAAAAATTGTAAATACTGGAAAAACTGGGAATAATTCTGGACACTGGAATTTGTTCTTGGGACTGTGGCATGAATAACGTGTACCGCTGAATCGCCTACTATCAGATGCTTTAAGAACACTGCCAGCTGAATGGTTAATGGCTTTGTCATCATTTTTTAGAGAATGTCTTGTTTTTATTTTGGTGAATGTCTGGTGTGTTTGCTTAATGCAAAAGGAATATTGAATGCCTTTCCATTTGGAAAAAGTGGATGGAAATTGATGTACAGAGTATTTTATTGGACATTGGATAATGTTTATTTGTATATTGCACAACAGTCCTTGTATTTGTAAAGAGAATACTTAAATATAAACTTATATTAACCAATGTAATCCATATATTTAAATATTGACATAAACCTGTGGCCTATGTAGAAAGACTTGGAATATGAATGCACTCTTATATTACAAGCTATGATATATGATATAAAACGAGGTTATTTCCTCCTGTAAAGCAAATTTAGGGATTTTGGGGAAGGGACTTTGTGAATAACTATTTATTTTTCAAGAGCAACATAGGACTTTGTGCAATGTATTTTTGTAAATTTTTTCACACTGTCTTTGAAGTGTTTTTATTTCCTTGGCTGTCGCTGAATTGACTGCTGTTCAGATGTTTAAATAAAGAATTTAATTTTTTGAGAGGCTGCATGTAATTGAGACATAATAAAGAGTCAACTTACTTTTGTGTAATATTTGTATTTGGATTATGATGCATTTCCAATGGTTGAAGCTTTTAATATTGTGGCACTGTGTTAAAGTGAGGTCCAGTTTCAGGATAAATTGGTCAGTAAATAGCATGAGTTTGATCTGAAATTCTTTTCCCTGATTTGATCACCTTTTTCAAGGCTATGAGGCAAGAGCAGGTAGTGGGACTAAGCTCTGATTCGGTACAGGTCATTCAGTCCATCATGCCTGTCACGGCACATTCTACAATTCGTATCTTCTGACCCTGTCACGCACAAGAAAGGTTTAAGATTCAAAAGCGAAACACAGTTGGAGCATCTCTCTGGGATCAAAATTTCCATCAGAGTTGCCACTTCCCTTTTAGGATTCATTGAATCAGCCCATAAATAGGGTGTGGGACATCGTTATGTAGCATAAATGGTATATGGGGCAGGAGGAACGTGTGACTAATTGGATGGCTCTTAACAGAGTATATATTGAGGGGGGAGAGAAAGAGAGAAAAGAAGAGGGAAATAGCCTCTTGTGTAGTAAGACTGTATCAACCAGAATGGGGTAAGGGGCTGTGAGCACATAAGCACAATTGGTATAAGAATTTTGACATCTTGAACAACCTGTGCAGTCTGGGATATAACCTAGCACCCTGTATGGCTTATTACTACAGCAGATGATGCCTTGCCCTCTCGATCACAGGAGCTCAATTTTAATCCGTCGGTTTAAACTAATTGTGTTGCTTAATGTTAAAACCAGCTGGATGGATTGGCAGTTATTTTGGGATTTATACATTCCTATGTTTCTGAAACATTTTTACCTAAATTTAATTTTCACAGCAACTCCGGTGAGGAAATAGTTTTATTAAAATGCTCACAGTTCTGATTTTTATAGAACTTCATCTGGACCTGATTAAAGGTTTGAGACTCCAGTTTTGACTTGTTTTGTTGCAGACTGTTTAAATCTGGCATTGCTCCATCTTTACTATCCATTTTATGGTGTGACTTGCAGATGTTGGGATAACTACTATTTTCACCTCTGTAAACATTATCCCTTCTTGCATAAGATTTGTACAATATGAAAAGTTACAAATAAGCTATGTTGATTGCAACCATTCTCACTGGTGTGATGAATTCAAAAGTTATTTGATCCAATTAGTTTCCTGCTATTCAAACCTGGGTGTTGTGGTCAAGTCATGCAGCACAAGCTCAGAAGCAAAACAAACGCATAACACTTTTGCCCTGGACCTTGTTGGCCATTAGATGTATTGTTGAAAAGTTGGTTTTCCTACTCGAGCTGGATTGGATTGGATTGGGTTTGTTTATTGTCACGTGTGCCGAGGTACAGTGAAAAGTATTTTTCTGTGAGCAGCTCAAACAGATCATTAAGTACATGAAAAGAAAATACATACATACTAGGGCAACCCAAGGTACACAATGTAAATACATAGGCATCGAGTGAAGCATACAGGGGTGTAGTATTAATCGGGTCAGTCCATGAGAGGGTCATTTAGGAGTCGTAACAGCAGGGAAGAAGCTGTTTTTGAATCTGTTGGTGCGTGTTCTCAGACTTTTGTATCTCCTGCCCAATGGAAGAAGTTGGAAAAGTGAATAAGCCGGGTGGGAGGGGTCTTTGATTATGCTGCCTGCTTTCGCAAGGCAGCAGGAGGTGTAGATGGAGTCAATGGATGGCAGGCAGGTTTGTGTGATGGACTGGGCTGTGTTCATGACTGTCGTTTCTTACGGTCATGGCTGAGCAGCCAAATAGAATGCTTTCTATGGTGCATCTGTACAGGTTGGCAAGAGTTAATGTGGACATGCTGAATTTCCTTAGTTTCCTGAAGAAGTATAGGCGCTGTTGTGCTTTCTTGGTGGTAGCGTCGACGTGGGTGGACCAGGACAGATTTTTGAGGATGTGCACCCCAAGGAATTTGAAGCTGTCAACCATCTCCACCTTAGCCCTGTTGATGCTAACAGGGGTGTGCACAGCACTTTGCTTCCTGAACTCAAATGACCAGCTCTTTAGCTTTGCTGGCATTGAGGGATAGATTATTGTCACTGCGCCACTCCACTAGGTTCTCCCCTCCTGTATTCTGACTCATTGTTATTCGAGATCTGGCTCACTATGGTTGTGCCGCCAGCAAAAGTGTAGATGGAGTTGGAACCAAATTCTGCCACGCAGTCCCATGTATGTACAGGGAGTATAGAAGGGGGATAAGTACGCAGCCTTGCGGGGTCCGGTATTGAGGACTTGTGGAGGTGATGTCGTTGTTTATTCTTACTGATTGTGGTCTGTTGGTCACAAAGGCGAGGATCCAGTTGCAGAGTGTAGAGCCAAGTCCTAGGTTTTGGAGCTTTGATATGAGCTTGGCGGGTATGGTGTTGAAGGCAGAGCTGTAGTCAATAAATAGGAGTCTGATGTAGGAGTCCTTGTTGTTGAGATGCTCTAGGGATGAGTGCAGGGCCAGGGAGATGATGTCTGCTGTGGACCGGTTGCGGCGGTATGTGAATTGCAGTGGATCAAGGCGTTCTGGGAGTATGGAGTTGATGCGCTTCATGATCAACCTCTCAAAGTACTTCATTACGACTGATGTCTGGGCCATCGGAGGATAGTCATTGAGGCACATTGTCTGGTTTTTCTTTGGTAACGGTATGATGGTGGTCTTCTTGAAGGTGGGGAACTTGGAGTGGAGTAGGGACAGGTGAAAGATGCCCACGAACACATCTGCCAGCTGGTCCGCGCAGGCTGTGTGCACCAGGGATCCCGTCGCTTTCCAAGGGTTCACTTTCAGGAAGGCCGATCTGACTTCGGAAGTTGTGACGGTTGGTATGGGTGGCTGGGGCACTCGACAGCGGATTGTTGGTTTTCTGCTTGAATCGTTCATCGGGGAGGGGTGCGTTGCTGCTGGAGATACTGCTTGACTTTGCTTTGTAACCCATTGTTTAGACCTTGCCAGAACCGCCAAAAGTCTGTAACGCTAATCTGTGACTGTAGCTTGGTCTGACATTCTCTCTTGGCACCCCGGATGGCTTTTCAGAGGTCGTACCTGGATTTCTTGTATAGGGTCAGGGTCGTCCGAGTTGAACGTGTCAGACCTGTCCTTCAGTTGGGAGTCAATCTCGCAATTGAGCCATGGTTTCCAATTGGGGAATGTATGCACTGCTTTTTTTTGGCACAGTCATCCACATGTTTGCTGATGAAGTCTGTGACTGTGGTGGCATACTCATTTAAGTTGGTCGCTGAGTTCTTAAATATGGACCAGTCCACACTGTAGGAGCTCTTCTGTTTCCTCCGACCAGCACTGCATGACTGGGTAGTGCACATCTGAGATCATTTGTATCCTCGAGGAGTTTGGTGAAAGCTAACAGTCTGAGTCTGAAATACAAATAAAATGCTGGAAATACTCAGCAGGGTTGGCACCATTTGTAGAGAGTTAATCAAGAAGAGTTCTTTAAACCAACGGACTCAGACTTAGGAGTGTGGTAAACCACTGTGTTCTGATATTAGAGGTTGTATGGTAGGACCTGCACTACAGGTTCACCTGGGCTCCTGCATGCTAGCTCTGCCCAGGAGCCGGGTTATAAATGTGCATAGCCTCCAGCTCGCAGCCATTTCGTCAGCTGCTGTGGGAGGCCACACATCTGATACTATAAAGCCTCAGTTTGGATTCAACTTCGTCTTCAGTCAAATTGACCGTGCCTCAATTTATTAGTATCAGATTCAGAAGATGGACCTCCGGATTAAACCAGATCGCCTGCAGCTGGATCCACACGCAGGCGACGCCAGAAAGGACTTCCAGCACTGGCTAGCTTGTTTTGAAGCGTATATCAACGCGGTGCCGACCCCTGTTCCAGAGGCTCAGAAGATTCAAATATTGTACTCCAGCCTCAGCTCCAAAGTCTTCCCGCTGATCCAGGATGCGCCCAATTACACTGATGCCATGACTTGACTCAAAGAAAATTATGAGCAGAAGACAAACACTCCGTCAGACACGCGCTTGCAACGCATACTCAACTACCTGGTGAGTCAATCGAGGACTTCTGGAGGGCCCTGATCCCACTAGTTCGGGACTGCGACTGCCAGGACGTTACAGCTAAGGAGCACTGAGATCTCCTTATGCGGGACGCTTCTGTATCTGGGATTAGGTCTGATGTTATCAGGCAGCGGCTCCTAGAAGGGGTCACGCGCAACCTTGCTAAATTTCTCCGCACCGCCACTCTCCTCAACTTCACGTATAACAAGAAGTGTGTGTTCCGTACAAACCGCTTAGCCATCCTTGGCTACGTAGTCCAGAATGGAGTTCTGGGGCCCGATCCTGACCGCATGCGCCCCCTCATGGAGCTCCCCCACTGCCCCAAGGCCCTCAAACGCTGCCTGGGGTTCTTCTCATATTACGCACAATGGGTCCCAAACTACGTTGATACGGCCCGCCCACTCATACAGTTCACTCATTTCCCCCTGACGGCCGAGGCCCAACAGGCTTTCGCCAGGATCAGAGCTGATATTGCCAAAGCTGGAATGCATGCTGTAGACGAAACACTTCCTTTCCAAGTAGAAAGTGACGCATCGGATGTCGCCCTTGCCGCTACCCTCAACCAGGCAGGCAGGCCCGTGGCATTCTTTTCCCGCACCCTCCATGCCTCCGAAATTCGGCACTCATCTGTCAAAAAGGAGGCCCAAGCTATCGTTGAGGCTGTGCGACATTGGAGGCATTACCTGGCCAGCAGGAAATTCACTCTCCTCACTGACCAATGGTCGGTAGCCTTCATGTTCAACGACACACAGCGGGGCAAGATCAAAAATGACAAAATCTTGCGGTGGAGAGTCGAGCTCTCCACCTATAATTACGAGATTAAGTATCGCCCTGGCAAACTCAACGAGCCCCCAGACTCCCTATCCGAGGTACATGTGCCAGCGCACAGGTAGACCGACTCCGGGCCCTGCACGACAGCCTTTGTCACCCAGCGGTCACTCGGTTGTACCTCTTCATTAAGGCACAAAATTTGCCCTACTCCGTCGAGGAAGTAAGGACGATCACCAAGGACTGCCAGGTCTGTGCGGAGTGCAAGCCGCACTTCTACCGGCCGGACCGCGCGGACCTGGTGAAGGTCTCCCGCCCCTTTGAACGCCTCAGCGTGGATTTCAAAGGCCCCCTCCCCTCCTCCGATCGACACACGTATTTCCTCAGTGTGATCGATGAATACTCCCGGTTTCCCTTCGCCATCCCATGCCCCGACATGACGTCTGCCACCGTCATTAAAGCCCTTAGTTCTATCTTCACTCTGTTCGGCTTCCCCGCCTACATCCACAGTGACAGGGGATCCTCATTCATGAGTGATGAGCTACATCAGTTCCTGCTCAGCAGGGCTATCGCTTCCAGCAGAACGACGAGCTACAACCCCCGGGGAAACGGACAGGTAGAGAGGGAGAATGGAACAGTATGGAGGGCCGTCCAGCTGGCCCTACGGTCCAGAAATCTCCCGGCCTTCCCACTGGCAAGAGGTCCTCCCTGATGCACTACATTCCATTCGCTCATTACTCTGCACTGCTACTAACAGTACACTGCATGAACGTCTTTTTGCCTTCCCCAGGAAGTCCACATCCGGGGTATCGCTCCCAACTTGGCTCACAGCTCCGGGAACCGTGCTTCTCCGTAAACATGTGCTGCTCCACAAGGCGGATCCGTTGGTGGATCACTCAAACCCACAGTACGCCTACCTGGCATTCCCTGACGGCCGCCAGGATACTGTCTCCCTCAGGGACCTGGCACCAGCAGGTTCCACCCCCGCCGCCCCCATCACCCCCCCTAGGACCGTCCATCCTCCCCCTGCCCACCCCCGTTGATGAAGAGGATTTTGGCACGCTCCCGGAGTCAACTTTGACCACGACAGCACCAACATCGCCGTCTCCACTTCGTCGATCTCCAAGGACAATCAAGGCGCCGGACCGGCTGAACCTCTGACTGGCCCGCCGGATGACCAGACATTTTTTTTTTCTGCTCTGTAAATATTAAAAATTGCTAATTGTTTATAGTTATCCACCACCCCCGCCAGACTCAATTTTAACAGGAGTTGAATGTGGTAAACCACTGTGTTCTGATATTAGAGGTTGTACAGTAGGACCTGCACTACAGGTTCACCTGGGCCCCTGCATGCTAGCTCCGCCCAGGAGCCAGGTTATAAATATGCATGGCCTCCAGCTCGCAGCCATTTCGTCAGCTGCTGTGGGAGACCACACATCTGATACTAATAAAGCCTCAGTTTGGATTCAACTTCGTCTCCAGTCAAATTGATCGTGCATCAACTTTCTTTCTCCACGGATGCTGCCAGACCGATTGGTTTTCCCCAGCACTATTTCAGATCCCCATCATCCACAGTATTTTCCTTTTACTGCAGGAGGCTTTGGATGCAGCCAGCTACAATATTTGGGGTAACTTATTGCCTGAAGAAGAGCAGTGCGGTGGAAATGTCCATTTGACAGAAGTTTTGTAAACAACCCTCATTGAACTGGCTGCGGTTTTTAACCCTGCTGAATCTCCTTTAGTGGTTATTGTCTGTCGGAATAAACCTGGAGTTACATACGCTCGCCACCTACTGGACTGGAAGCATATCTCCCAGTGATGAGCACATCGAAACAAGAAACTTAAAAATATGGACTGTATTACTTGCTCCACAAGAGCAGGAGGGAAAAACGGGGGGGTGGGGAGGGGGAATATTCATGCTGCGTGCTGGAATTATCTTTAGTCAGGCGGCGTGCCAAAGAATTGGATTGAAATTTAGCAGCCTGTAAAATGTTCAAAAATAAACGAACTGCAGTCTATATTGTTGCCTCAATTTCAGTTCCGAATTTGTTTTTACATGAAGCTTTGAAAGAAATATTTCCTTTTTTCCAATAATTAGTCACTCGCTGACTGATCGGTCTTTCCACCATGTTTATGTCTGCATTTGGGATACTTTTGGAATTTGGTGTAGTTCAACCTAACACCGTTCTCCAACTAGCATAGGCAGCCCAGTTTGCACTACTGCAAATTAATTTTGGCTTCACGTCAATGCAAACTTAGTTCAAAGTTGTCAGCATTGAATTTGGGGGAATTATGTGAGGCCATGGCCTGGAGTTTGCAGACAGCAGCGAAACGAGAGCACTTGCTGCTTTCCAGGAAGTAATCCTTTGAGAAATTAGCAATCGGGAGGTGGGCATTTCATCACTATTGCCACACAGTCGTCCTGCAATAGGGGCCTACCAGCGTGGAGCTAGATTGATGTCTTCAGGCCATCCAATCATATTAAAGGGCTTTCACAGGTACAGACAAGAAACAAAAAGCAGTTAAAAACATATTTTTTAAAAGATTCAGGTATGCATTGGATTAAAACCTTGGGGGCTCTCAAATAGCACAGTGGGGTCCCTGCACCACGTGGACTGCAATGTTTCAAGAAGGCATTCACCACCACATCCTCGTATGGGTAATACATGCTGATCTAGCCAGGGGCATTCACAGCCCCTGCAAGAATTAAAAGTTTAATTCATTAAAAATTAAGAAGTTTGGGTCAGTTTGAGGAATAATGGCTGTGCAAGCTGAATCTGGTTTTAGATCTGCATGCTCAGGTGTGAAGCAAATTGCTGGAAATGGGCACTCATAATTATTTACATGCGAATCTTGGCAGCGAACATTACTGCAGGGGGTACTTGAATCTGCATAGTTGCTGAGCCCAACCCACTTTACTTGCTGTCCATATACGTTTGCTTCCTAGGTGAGTTTTGCTGGATAGGTCTTGAGAGCATCAACCATAGGGAGCGAAAGGACAACCTAACTCAAATTGATGCAGAGAAGTGGGTGCAGTGGATGCCCTATTTAAGAGCTGGTTGAGTCAGCTAATGGCACTGATTAATCTTAGTATATCATATTGCCCCTAGCTCACTTGCTATGCACTGCAGTCAAGTAGAAAGCTATAGTGGTTGTCTTATCTCAAAGACAGCACCAGTTTCAAGATTGTAGCTACTGGATTCCTGAAGATTGCATTGTTTCAGGTTGGTGAAGAATCTCTAGCCCACCCCAACTTTAAGACACAGTAAAGTTTCCAAAGGAACTAATCGTTAAGAGATTAAAGATGCCATCTCAGGGCAGTGTTCTGTGTATGCTGAGAAGGCAGCTGGAATCCTCAGTATCTTGCTCAACCTTCCTCTTGGTTTGGCTACTGGAGACCTCAAAAGTGATTAAAGCATCAGAGTAATTGGCCTAGATCTTCCAGTCAGCTGCAATTCTGGGCAAATCGTTACTGCCCATTTCTTTGCTATCTTCCGGTCTTGGCTGACACAGAAGTGGCCAGGACAGTGCCACCGGTATAGTCCCAACAAGCAGATTAGAGTCTGGGGCAAGTGAGGACACCCCCTCCCGTTTTACAGTACTAACTGCTGTGTTACTGAGATTATACATACTCGCAAACTATATAATAATTAATTTGCAAAGTGTTAATTCAACTTCTACACATTTTTTA
This sequence comes from Scyliorhinus torazame, assembly GCF_047496885.1. NCBI lineage: Eukaryota > Metazoa > Chordata > Chondrichthyes > Carcharhiniformes > Scyliorhinidae > Scyliorhinus > Scyliorhinus torazame. The sequence continues at coordinate 165,647,929 of NC_092723.1, forward strand.
TTCATTTAAAGGATGTGGGCATCACATTAAACAAAGAAATGTACACCACAGGAACGGGTGTAGGTTTGGTCTTTTAATTAATAAGTGTTGGTTAGCGAATGGTGAGTGGGTAGTCAGATCAGGGATGTCAGTGTTAGGGTCTGGTTGGAGGGCCAGTTAGTCGGGGGGGGGGGGTAGTTAGCTGATCGTTAGGTTTGCCGTAGTAGAGTCTGTTCAGGCGTTTGAAGGGTACTCGGACATGGGGGGGAGGGGGGGGAGCTGTATTTGGGTGATCAGGTGGGAGATAATAGGAGAGTAGTCAGTGAGTCGGGGGCGAGGCAAGTTACCCAGCAACAGATTCATTTTCAAACAGTCTTAACATTTCCAGGGTAAGTATACAGGTACCAAAGAAAATACTGAAAAATCTCAGCAGGTCTGGCAGCATCTGTAGGGGGAGAAAAGAGCTAACATTTCGAATCCACATTGTCGTGTTGGGTGTTCCGATACACAAACGAACCAACACGGTTGTAGATGGTACAACTCTGTTTTATTATTCTGTATAATAACAACTGTTAACTTCTGGCTGTGGTTCGTACTTCACCAGTTAACCCGTGGACCCAGCCCTAGCACTATCTTAGAGAGGCACTCAGCACATGGTGTATGTCTGAGTGGCACGCTGTGAGCTGTGCTCTGAGCTATCTCCTGGTAGAATGAACGGGAACTGTGGTGTTCCCTGTTTTATAGAGCGTGTGCTCTCACTGGTGATTGGCTGTGATGTGTGTGTGTTGATTGGTCCGTCTACCTGTCCATCAGTGTGTGTGTGTGATTGCACCATGATATGTTAATTTGGATATCATGACATCCCCCTTTTCACAAGGATATGTGCCTACATGGTAATAAATATTGGTATGTACTGAGTGCGGCTGAGTATGTGTGTGCAATATTTACAACATGTACATGAGGCTAAACTATATACATAGGAAGGTGTCAGGTGCAACAGAGCAACGAGGTTGTACCACAAACAAAACAAGTGCAATCATCAAATATCGAAAGAGAACTCCTGGAACGACAAAAAATAAAGAAACACGTTAACATTACTGCACAACAATTCAGTGAGTCCAATGTGCAAACAGGCTCATAAGTCCAATTTAGTAGGTGGGCGACGAATTCAGGTTGACAGTTAGGGTGGCACACCATTCATCGCCCGGATTAACGCTGTGCACTGGCATCGGCTGGTGGGTCCTACTTGGGGACATCCGATTTCTGTCTATTACCGCAACGCGGAAGGGTTCCCGGTCGTCGGTATCACCGGTCTGTACGTCGTCAGGGTATGACTCGGTGTATGGAGGCTGAATGGCCTGCACGTCCCTGAGAGGCTGGCGGAATTGCGGAGCATTGGCAGGTTGAGCTGCTCGACAGCAGGCAGCGACAGCGGAGGCATTATCGGGTTTTGGCTGGACATTACCGCTTTAAGTGTGCGGATCCACAATTGCCGCATGTCGTGACGTCATGGCGTTCGTTGCGCCACCGCACATGTGCGGTGCGGTCCTGCGCATCACGTCCCTCTGCGCGATGTCCCCTCTTTTGGCGCGTACAAGCGCGGGAGGCCTCGGAAAGAGCGCGAAATGGCCGCCCTCGTCCGGGCCGCGGGCCGGGAGGAATTCGATCGACTGGACCCGCTCGGCCTCGTAGGACCCCTGCCGTGCCGATTCGGCCGCCTGGAATTGGGAGTACCGGCTAGTCGCGAGATCGTGGAGTCGCAGTTTTCGATGACGGTGGCTAGGGTGAGGTGCTTTATTTTGAGCTGCTGGCGTAGGGTGTCTGAGGTGACTCCAAAAACTATCTGATCCCGAATCATGGAATCGGAGGTGGCCTCATAGCCACAGGACTGCGCGAAGATACGGAGGTGTGTCAAAAAAGATTGAAAAGGCTCATCCTTACCCTGCAGGCGCTGCTGGAAGAGGTACCTCTCGAAGCTCTCATTCACTTTGACGCTGAAGTGTTGCTCAAATTTTAGAAGGACCGCCTTGTACTTAGTCATGTCCTCGCCTTCCGCGAATGCCAGGGAGTTGTAGATGTGGATGGCGTGTTGCCCCGCCGTGGAGAGGAGGAGGGCGATCTTCCTGGTGTCCGATGCCTTCTCCCTGTCTGTGGCTTCTAAGAAGAGCTGGAAGAGCTGTTTAAACAGCTTACAGTTGACGCCGAGATTTCCAGCGATTTGGAACGGCTGCGGCGGGCTGATGGTGTCCATGGCGCAGGATGGCGGATCTCTGAAGAGGTGCAGGTAGGTTTCACAGTCGCTGGCGAGTTTCCAGTCCTGGTATCATGTTGTGTTGGGTGTTCGGATACACAAACGAACCAACACGGTTGTAGATGGTACAACTCTGTTTTATTATTCTGTATAATAACAACTGTTAACTTCTGGCTGTGGTTCGTACTTCACCAGTTAACCCGTGGACCCAGCCCTAGCACTATCTTAGAGAGGCACTCAGCACATGGTGTATGTCTGAGTGGCACGCTGTGAGCTGTGCTCTGAGCTATCTCCTGGTAGAATGAACGGGAACTGTGGTGTTCCCTGTTTTATAGTGTGTGTGCTCTCACTGGTGATTGGCTGTGATGTTGTGTGTGTTGATTGGTCCGTCTACCTGTCCATCAGTGTGTGTGTGTGTGATTGCACCATGATATGTTAATTTGGATATCATGACATCCCCCTTTTCACAAGGATATGTGCCTACATGGTAATAAATATTGGTATGTACTGAGTGCGGCTGAGTATGTGTGTGCAATATTTACAACATGTACATGAGGCTAAACTATATACATAGGAAGGTGTCAGGTGCAACAGAGCAACGAGGTTGTACCACAAACAAAACAAGTGCAATCATCAAATATCGAAAGAGAACTCCTGGAACGACAAAAAATAAAGAAACACGTTAACATTACTGCACAACAATTCAGTGAGTCCAATGTGCAAACAGGCTCATAAGTCCAATTTAGTAGGTGGGCGACGAATTCAGGTTGACAGTTAGGGTGGCACACCATTCATCGCCCGGATTAACGCTGTGCACTGGCATCGGCTGGTGGGTCCTACTTGGGGACATCCGATTTCTGTCTATTACCGCAACGCGGAAGGGTTCCCGGTCGTCGGTATCACCGGTCTGTACGTCGTCAGGGTATGACTCGGTGTATGGAGGCTGAATGGCCTGTACGTCCCTGAGAGGCTGGCGGAATTGCGGAGCATTGGCAGGTTGAGCTGCTCGACAGCAGGCAGCGACAGCGGAGGCATTATCGGGTTTTGGCTGGACATTACCGCTTTAAGTGTGCGGATCCACAATTGCCGCATGTCGTGACGTCATGGCGTTCGTTGCGCCACCGCACATGTGCGGTGCGGTCCTGCGCATCACGTCCCTCTGCGCGATGTCCCCTCTTTTGGCGCGTACAAGCGCGGGAGGCCTCGGAAAGAGCGCGAAATGGCCGCCTTCGTCCGGGCCGCGGGCCGGGAGGAACTCGATCGACTGGACCCGCTCGGCCTCGTAGGACCCCTGCCGTGCCGATTCGACCGCCTGGAATTGGGAGTACCGGCTAGTCGCGAGATCGTGGAGTCGCAGGTTTCGATGGCGGTGGCTAGGGTGAGGTGCTTTATTTTGAGCTGCTGGCGTAGGGTGTCTGAGGTGACTCCAAAAACTATCTGATCCCGAATCATGGAATCGGAGGTGGCCTCATAGCCACAGGACTGCGCGAAGATATGGAGGTGTGTCAAAAAAGATTGAAAAGGCTCATTCTTACCCTGCAGGCGCTGCTGGAAGAGGTACCTCTCGAAGCTCTCATTCACTTCGACGCTGAAGTGTTGCTCAAATTTTAGAAGGACCGCCTTGTACTTCGTCATGTCCTCGCCTTCCGCGAATGCCAGGGAGTTGTAGATGTGGATGGCGTGTTGCCCCGCCGTGGAGAGGAGGAGGGCGATCTTCCTGGTGTCCGATGCCTTCTCCCTGTCTGTGGCTTCTAAGAAGAGCTGGAAGAGCTGTTTAAACAGCTTACAGTTGACGCCGAGATTTCCAGCGATTTGGAACGGCTGCGGCGGGCTGATGGTGTCCATGGCGCAGGATGGCGGATCTCTGAAGAGGTGCAGGTAGGTTTCACAGTCGCTGGCGAGTTTCCAGTCCTGGTATCATGTTGTGTTGGGTGTTCGGATACACAAACGAACCAACACGGTTGTAGATGGTACAACTCTGTTTTATTATTCTGTATAATAACAACTGTTAACTTCTGGCTGTGGTTTGTACTTCACCAGTTAACCTGTGGACCCAGCCCTAGCACTGTCTTAGAGAGGCACTCAGCACATGGTGTATGTCTGAGTGGCACGCTGTGAGCTCTGAGCTATCTCCTGGTAGAATGAGCGGGAACTGTGGTGTTCCCTGTTTTATAGTGCGTGTGCTCTCACTGGTGATTGGCTGTGATGTTGTGTGTGTGTTGATTGGTCCGTCTACCTGTCCATCAGTGTGTGTGTGGGATTGCACCATGATATGTTAATTTGGATATCATGACACACATGACCCTTTGTCAAAGCTGGAATAAGTATACAGGTAAGTTTCCTGTATCTGGTGTAGTGATCTGTACACATACATCTGCACATACACCAGGGACTGCAGCACAGATGTAACAGCCACAGCATCACTAGAGGGCAGCATCAGAGACGGGTATAAAGGGTCCAGCCCAAGGGAGGATCCGCCTCTTTCAGAAGCACAAGGCTAGTGACAGCAGTAGACAGGGACAGCTCAGCATAGGCAGTTTACCTTAGCTTCACTGGTCATACCTCGTGACTGTATTATATCTAGTTAAGCTCTGGAAACAGAACAAACCCACTGAATAAAGTATTTGTGTTAACTGGAAGTCTACAATCTTTATTCAGACTTAGAGAATAACATATCTGGCACAAGCTCCACCCTGACCTCAGGGTCGGAGACATTCGCCGAGGGTTCCGGGCAGCAGGGATGGCTCATAAGAAGTTTAAACTCCCCAGGCAATTCCCACATTAATTCCATGCGTCAGGACTTCAGCAGGGTCCTGATGTGCATCTCCCAACTTATGTCAAAGCTCTGACTATCTGGAGACAGGAAGCTTTGGGCCATTTGGAGCGGAGGTATTTTCAATAACATCGAAGCAGTCCATGTAGAAGATCTGCCCAAGTCAATGCTGAGCATGATTTCAACGGGTTTAAGTGGCCACTACTTTGGAATGATTGAGAGGCACCAAGGAAAACGTGGCTTTTCACTAACTTGTTTCTAGCATCAAAATGGAGACACATGATCTCACATCTTTCAAAATTTAAGAGCCTGGGAATAGAAACAATGGAAATAGGTGTAGGACATTCGGCCCCTCAATCCTGCTGTGCCATTCAACTAGATCATGGCTGATCTTCCACCTCAACACCATTTTCCTGCACTATCCCCATGTCCCTTCATGTCTTTAATATTAGAAATCTATCAACCTTAGTCTTGACCATACTCTATGCCTGAGCCTCCACAGCCCTCTGAGGTAGAGATTGCAAAATATTCGCCACCCTCTGAGTGAAGAAATTCCTCATTTCAGTCCTAAAAAAAAAGTTTACCAGATGTCTATGTATTTACATTGTTTATTTATCATATGTCCTGTTTTCATGTATGGAACGATCTGCCTGGAGCGTACGCAGAACAATACTTTTCACTATACCTTGGTACATGTGACAATAAATTTAAATTTCCCACCCTTTATTCTGAGACTATGTCCCCTGGTTCTCTCAACACATGCTTCCCCCCCCCCCCCACCCCCCGAAACATCTTTCATTAATCTACCAAGGTGAGACTTGTAAGAATTTTGTAAGGTTCAGTAAAGTCAATTCATTACCTCATTCAGTGATCTTGCTGTTATTGTTTATGCTTTAGTAAACATCTCAATGAAATCATTTTCAATACTGGTTTTGGTGAAGAAGAAAAAAATGTGATGCTTTATGGCACTGCAGACCCTTGATTCGTGGTCCCTGTAAAGTGTTTTTTTCAGTTTCATCAGATGGTAGAGTACGTGGAATCTCCTGTCCTGATGGAAGGAAAGCTGCTCACTAGGCCAAAAACATATTAATCCATTGAGGACTTTATTATAGAACTTGGACTATGTGTCTTTATGAAATCCCGATATGGTTGCCCCACTATGTTAAGTACGCCTAATGGGAGAACCAGGAGTTAAGCAGCCTTGCTTCTCAACCTTTCATTCTATATGGTGGATGTACAGTCCATTATTTTTGTCATCAAGACAGATGTTAGATTTTGTAGGTCTGTATTTTGATGTCCATTTTATCAGTGTAATCCATCATAGATTTAACTATCTGCATTTAAAAAGCATATTTATTACAGTGAAACATCCCAAGGTGTTTAATGGAATTAGCAGACAAATTTGACAGTCACAGAAAGAGATAGGTCTAGAAAAAAGATAATGAATATCTTAAGGGCGGGGAGAAGGGGTCAGGGTGGAAATTCCAGAGCTTAGGCAGCTGCAGGCATGACATCAATGATGTGATGAAGAAAAGCAGAGATATGAAAAGGTTGGAATTGAAGGAATTACATTCTTCAAATTGGCGGCACGGTGGTTCGCAATGCTGCCTCACAGCGCCAGCAACCCAGGTTCAATTCCGGCCTTGGGTGACTATGTGCAGTTTGCATATTCTCCCCATGTCTGCGTGGGTTTCTTTGGGTGCTCTGGTTTCCTCCCACAGTCCAAAGAAGTGCAAGATAGGTGGATTGGCCATGATCAATGCCACGGGGTTGTGGGGACAGGGCGGAAGAATGGGCCTCGGTAGAGTGCTCTTTTGGTGGGTTGGTGCATACTCAATGGGCCGAACGGCCTCCTTCCACACTGTAGGGATTCTATTCTATGAACGCAGAGTTCTCAAAGAGTTCACAGAACGGTTCTAGCAGAATGTGGTCATTCAGCCTGTTCTACGTGTGTTGACCCTTTGAAGGAGTAATTCACCAAGTGACATGCCCCTTCTGCCCATAACCCTGCAAATTCTTTTTCAGAAAATAATTCAATTCCCCCTTGAATGGCTTCACCACGCAGCGTATTCCAGACCCTAACCACTCACTATGTGGAAAAGTGTAGCCCTGGGAGAAAGGCACATAAGCAAGTATGGCTCCAGTGTTCCGCACACACTACGCTAGGCTGTGTGCTTTTCATGGTTGTTGGGGCAGATGTTTACTGGTGATGGAGAAGGTAGAAATTCACAGGGATTCAACTAGAAACTGACAACATTGGGAACATTTGGGAAGTACTTGAGCAGCTAAAAACAACTGTGTCATGCAAATACATTAACAATTAAGGCAAATGTTTATGTTATAGTCTTTTAAACCAAGGCTGCTTTTGAGGTTGAAGCTTTCATGTCATGCTTGCAGGATGTCATATTCCTAACTTTCAAGATGCAGACTTCAGTTGATGCTGACTTTTGAAAATTGACTTTAAAAACGGATCAGAATTCTGCCCAACATGGCCACCAGGGGTCAGGTCACCTATGATTTCTGCACAGATCTGAGGCGGGATTCTCCGCAAACCGGCGGGGCGGGCTACTCCTGCACCGAGGAGTGGCGTGAACCACTCCGGCATCGGGCCGTCCCAAAGGTGCACCGATCCTCCGTCAGGTAGGAGCTAGCAGCCACGCAGTGTAAAGCCCCCGGCTTTACCTGTGGGTACGGCCGGAGAATTGCCGGGTCCGTGGCTGCGCATGTGCACGGTGGCAGCCTGCATCAGTAACCCCCCTTGCCACCCCCCATCAGTGCCCTCAGTCCCACCAAAGCCCCCCCTGCCCGCGTAACCACTCCCCCCCGACTTGGCGGCGCTGGACTCAGTCCGCAGCCGCCACGCTGGGTTCAGGAAAAAAAATGGATAAATGTTCCACACCGTCAGGAACTGGCCCATCGGGGGCGGAGCACCAGGGGAGGGCTTCAAGTGACATCCTGAGGCTGTCCCTACAGCGTACTCTTCGAGTATGCAGTTTTCGAGGGGGTGGCGCCGCCCCCTGATTTCGGCGCGAATGGAGATTCTCCGGCCATTCGCTGAACGTGATTTTGGTGTCAGCGACCGGAGAATCCCGGCCATAGTGTCTGCGAGCTTGTCCTTGGACAAAGAATGGTGCAGCAACACCAGTTATCACAGGCAGTTGTGAGCAGCCATCATTAAAATTCCATTCTGTAACAGTGGCTTCTAACCTCAAACCAGATATAGGAACATTGGAGGTATCAATCGTGGCAGGGATCAGATGACTGAAACCAACTTCAGGCCACAAATTATTTTATTCCCAGAACCAGGGAGGGACTGTCAGTCTGCAAAGCAGGACAAGAGCAACCATCCTCCAGCAAGCTGTATAGAACTCTGCTTGAACAACCAGTCAATCCGGCCAGTGAGACAGAGGGGGCTAATTTGTCTCCCTCTGCAAGATTCATATTCATAGAAACACAACCGCAGAGACTTTTAACCTCAGAGAAGCAAGTGGAGGAATTCAACAGGTCTGCAACACTTCCCACCTGAAGTGACTGTTCATCCACATGATTTACTTATTGTATTTCATTTTCCTAGTAACTTAAACATATGCTTTGTTCTCTAGAATCCATCTTTACTTGCACGTACATCTGTGCTCATGAGCGAATGAATGTGGTTTGTTGCATTTATATTTTGGGGGTGTTGCGTGAATAAAGATTATCCTTTTGAGCTAAACCTACCCGAAAGCCTGCTTCATGTTTATTACTGAAAATCACAACACAAAAATGTTTAAAACACTTTGTCTAAAACACAATCAAGAGAAGAGGAAGAAATGGGAAGAGATATCGCACCACCTCTCCCCATCTATAAAATTGTTGGTCAGCTATTTTTATGTTGACAAAGGAAAAGAAAGACTTCCATTTATATATCACCTTTCGCAGCCACTGGATGATCCCAAGTGCTTTATAGCCAATGGAGTAATTTTGAAGTTTAGTCACTGTTGTAATCTAGGAAACACAGCAGCCATTTTGTGCATAGCAAGCTCCCACAAACAACAATGTGATAATGACCAGTCGATCCAATTTGCTCATGTTGGCTGAGGGATCAATACTAGCCAAGACACCTCTTCAAAATAACAGCTGGAATTCTCCGGTCATTGCAATTCACTTTTCCTGCCGGTAGCACACCACAGCCCAGTGGCGTGGGGTGGTTACAATGGGAAAAGAAATAGAGAGGACAGAGACAGGAAGGGAAGGTTAGGTGGTGAGGCAGAAAGCTCAGGCCCGAAGAAGGACGGTGAGGCATGGAAAATCTCATTGACAAGCTGTGGGGAGATAGAATCCCACCGCCAGCGAACGGTGTGCCACCGAGAAGCTTGCGGCTGGGGAACCGGAGTATCCAGCCCAGTATCTTTTACATCAATCTGAACGAACTGTCTGATCTTAAAAACTGTAACGCCAAAGGTGTAGAACTCACTTCATTACTGCACTGGATTGGTAACCTTGATTTTGGTGCTCAGGATTGTGGAGTTGGTTTGCAAAGAACCAAAGGTGCTGTCTCAGGAAAGAATAAAATTGGATTTAAAAAAAAAAGAGACTTTTGAACAACTGAAAAGAATAAGCGTACAGCAAATAAATTACAGGCAGAGACAGTGTTGAGTCCAGAAGGCTGTGACACCAAGTTCAACAATTTCCAACTGTAATCTCTGGCCCACATTTTCTTTTTTTTACAAGTTTTAATTCAATTGTTTTGGTTTTTTGGGGGCTTTTGGACGTCAGCCATTCATTATTCTGCCATTCACACCTGGATTCCGCTGGAATCTTCTATTTCTTTACCTTTCCCATTTTTGAATGAGAGATTTTCATTTATCATTATATAATACATATATTACATACACATTAGTCTGTAGAATTCTCTTCCCCGGAGAACAGTGGAGACTGGGTCATTGAATTTGTTTAAATCAGAGTTAGACAGATTTGTGACAAACAAGGCAGTCGGGACTTATGGAAGGCAGATGGCAAAGTGGAGTTGAGACCACAGTCAGATCAGCCATGATCTTATTGAATGGCGGAGCAAGCTCGAAGGGCTGAATAGCCTACTCCTAAATCCTATGTTCCATTGTTACTTCTATGGGCTCTGACCCACCAACTCTTTTGTTATCAGACTTTCCCTATTTTCTCTTTCTTCCTGGCCTGCCCATTTCACCTACTTTAGATAGTGGATGCATTGGTGATCATTTTCTAAAATTCTATAGATTCTGGAACGGTTCTTGCAGATTGGAAGATAGCAAATACCACCTCACTATTTAAGAAGTGAAGGAGAGAGAAAACAGGGAATTACAGAGCATATATCAGTGGAGGAAATGCTAGTATCTATTCTAAATGATGTGATAAATGGACACTTAGATAATAATGATCTGTTTGGGCTTGGTCAACATGGGCTTATGAATGGGAAATCATATTTGACAAATCTGTTTTTTGAGGATGTTACAAACAGAATCGATAAAGGAGAGTCGGTGGACGTAACGGATTTGGATTTTCAGAAGGTTTTTAATAAAGTCCCCGAACGGAGGTTGTTCAGCAAAATTAAAGCACATGGAACAGGAGGTAATGTACTGGCTTGGTTATCAGGCCAGAAAACCAAGAGTACGATTAAACAGGTCTGCCTCAAGTTGGCAGGATGTGACTAATGGGGTATTGCACACATCTGTACTTGGGCCCCAGCTGTTCACAATATATATCAATGATTCAGATGTGGGGATCAAATGCAATATTTCCAAGTTGACGACGATACAAAGCTCGGTGTGGTATGAGGAAGATGCAAAGTGGCTTCAAGGAGATTTGGACAGTTTTATTGAGTGGACAAGAACATAGCAGATGGAATATAATGTGAAAAAATGTGAGGTTATGCATTCTGATAGGAGGAGCAGATGTGCAGCATATTTCTTATGTGCAGCATAATTACATGTACAAAGGGACATGGGTGTCATCATCAATAATTCACTGAAAGTTAATACGCAGGTGCAGCAAGCAAATAGGAAAGCTAATGGTAATTTTTTATTGAAAGAGGATTTGCGTACAGGAGTATGGAAGTCTTCAACTGTTTGGAAGCTTGGTTAGATTGTATCCGGAGTACTGCGCGCAGTTTTGTACCCCTTTCCTTAAAAGGGATATTATTGCCCTAGAGGGAATGCAATGAAGGGTCACCAGACTTTTTCCCCAGGGTGGTGGGGACTGTCTTGTGAAGAGAGATTGGACAAAGTGGACCTGAATTCGGTAGCGTTTCGAAGAATGGGACATGATCTCATTGAAACCTACAAAAAGGGATAGATGCAAGCAAGATGGGGAGTCCAGAACCAGGGGGTATCATTTCAAAATAAGGGGTGAGCCACAGGAACGTGATGAGGAGAAATTTCTTTATACAGAGGATTGTGAATCTTTGGAATGGTCTACCCCAGGGGTCGATGGAGGCTCAGTCAAAGTAGAGATTGGCAGATTTCTAAATGCCGGTAGCAGAAAGGGCTTTTTTTTTTGGCGGGGAGGGGGACATTGAAGTGGATGATGTGGAGACAGTAAGAAGTCTAACAACACCAGGTTAAAGTCCAACAGGCTTATTTCAAATCACTATCTTTCAGAGCACTGCCCCTTCCTCAGGTGATTACTCGTGTTCGGAGCACTGCTCCTTCCTCAGGTGAGTACTATCTTTCAGAGCACTGCCCCTTCCTCAGGTGATGACTCGTGTTCGGAGAACTGCTCCTTCCTCAGGTGATTACTTGTGTTCGGAGCACTGCTCCTTCCTCAGGTGGTTACTCGCTTTCGGAGCACTGCTCCTTCCTCAGGTGATTACTCGCTTTCGGAGCACTGCCCCTTCCTCAGGTGATTACTCACTTTCGGAGCACTGCTCCTTCCTCAGGTGATTACTCGCTTTCGGAGCACTGTCCCTTCCTCAGGTGATTACTCACTTTCGGAGCACTGCTCCTTCCTCAGGTGATTACTAGCTTTCGGAGCACTGCTCCTTCCTCAGGTGATTACTCGCTTTCGGAGCACTGCTCTTTCCTCAGGTGATTACTCGCTTTCGGAGCACTGCTCCTTCCTCAGGTGATTAGTCGCTTTCGGAGCACTGCTCCTTCCTCAGTTGATTACTAGTTTTCAGAGCACTGCTCCTTCCTCAGGTGATTACTAGCTTTCAGAGCACTGCTCCTTCCTCAGGTGATTACTCGCTTTCGGAGCACTGCTCCTTCCTCAGGTGATTACTCGCTTTCGGAGCACTGCTCCTTCCTCAGGTGATTACTAGCTTTCGGAGCACTGCTCCTTCCTCAGGTGATTACTCGCTTTCGGAGCACTGCTCCTTCCTCAGGTGATTACTCGCTTTCGGAGCACTGCTCCTTCCTCAGGTGATTACTAGCTTTCGGAGCACTGCTCCTTCCTCAGGTGATTACTCGCTTTCGGAGCACTGCTCTTTCCTCAGGTGATTACTCGCTTTCGGAGCACTGCTCCTTCCTCAGGTGATTACTAGCTTTCGGAGCACTGCTCCTTCCTCAGGTGATTACTCGCTTTCGGAGCACTGTCCCTTCCTCAGGTGATTACTCGCTTTCGGAGCACTGCTCCTTCCTCAGGGGATTACTCGCTTTCGGAGCACTGCTCCTTCCTCAGTTGATTACTAGTTTTCAGAGCACTGCTCCTTCCTCAGTTGATTACTAGTTTTCAGAGCACTGCTCCTTCCTCAGGTGATTACTCGCTTTCGGAGCACTGCTCCTTCCTCAGGTGATTAGTCGCTTTCGGAGCACTGCTCCTTCCTCAGTTGATTACTAGTTTTCAGAGCACTGCTCCTTCCTCAGGTGATTAGTCGCTTTCGGAGCACTGCTCCTTCCTCAGTTGATTACTAGTTTTCAGAGCACTGCTCCTTCCTCAGGTGATTACTCGCTTTCGGAGCACTGCACCTTCCTCAGGTGATTACTCGCTTTCGGAGCACTGCTCTTTCCTCAGGTGATTCACCCGAGGAAGGAGCAGCGCTCCGAAAGCTAGTAATTCAAAACAAACCTGGTGTTGTAAGACTTCTTACTGTGTCGGCAGTCCAACGTCGGCAGCTCCACGTGATGTGGAGAAGCAGAGTTGGCTCGATGGGCTGAACGGCCGACTCCCCCCCCCCCCCCCCCGGCCCCCGCCCCCCGCCCCCGCCCCCGCCCGTATTTAAAATCTATTATATAACTTTCCCCCGTTCTGATGAAAGGTCACCGACCTGCAATGTTAACCCTGCCTGTCTCTGAGGTTGTTTCCAGCATGTTACTGTCTGGATGCCAGGGTTGCAGCGGCAGGCTGGTTGGGCCTGCGGACGGTTATCCGCAAGCTTTTTGAACTTGGCGGCGCGCGGGGGATGGGCGCTGCGGCGATGACGTCAGCGCGCGGCGCGCATAAGCTGCTGTCCCCTTTGACCTTTGGCTGCGAGCAGCAATGGCGGACGGCGAGCTGCCCAAGTGCTGCAGGAACCGGGGCGGAGTCCAGCGGGTGGAGAGCAAGCTCCGGGCCAGCGTGGAGAAGGGCGATTACTATGAGGCGCATCAGATGTACAGGACGCTTTTCTTCCGGTGAGGAGCCGGCGGGGGAGGCTGGACCGAACGGTTCGGGGAGGGGGATGGACGGATGGAGAAGAAGAAGGAGGAGGAGCAGGTTGAAACGGGGCGTGCGGCTCCGGCAGACCAGGCCTCGCCCCGCCGACGCCTTTCCAAATCCTTCTCCCCCACGGTCCCCGCGCGCGAGCGCAGCCACAACCGAACCTGCTGAGCAGCCGCCGCGGGGCCCGTCCACTCCGCAGCGACGCGCTGATTGGTCGAGGGTGGGGATCGTCCATTGTGACGCGCGGCATGCGATTGGCCAACCGTCTTGCCAGCAAGGCGACTGACAGCATGCTGAGTTGACGCGGAGGAGGCTTGAGCATTTCGAGCCAGGGCGCAGCCGCGGGCATTGTACATAAAGGCAGAAAAATGCTGCAGATACTTTGGAGAGAGTTGGGGAAGCAGGGAAAGGGAACAAAGGGTGATGGCTCGGAAAGGAGGAGAGATTCAATGACAAAATGGTGCAAGGCAAAAGAAAGTGGGATGTATAAAGGAACAAAAGGCTTGTCCAGAGGAGGTGCAGTTGGTAATTACAGAATCCTCATCATCAACAGCTCTGGAATTGCAAAACACTTCAGATGCTGGATATCTGAAGTAAAAAAAGAAAATGCTGCCCACACTCAAGATCAGGCATATGTGTGGAGAAAGAAAGTAAACGTTTCAATGTTGACGACCAATCAGGACTGCAAAAAGTTAGGCAAGTACAGAGGGAGCAAAAGGGACATGGTGTGATGGGATCGAATGCAAGGGTGATTAAATGACAATGGAGCGATGGTGTAAATGTAAAAGGAGAGGTTAATGGGACAAGTAAAGAGACAAATGATCGGTCCAGGGAAAATGCAACACCATCACTGACTTCTGTACAAAAGCCCGATTGTAGATAATGGAATCACAAAATGAAACCAAAAATGCTGCAGATACTCAGTGGGTCAGGCAGCAGCAGTGGAGGGAGAAATGTTTCATGTTGAGGACTTTCATTAGAACTTTGTTTTGGATGTTCTGATGAAAGATCACAAACCTTTCTCCACTCCTGCCTGACCTGTTGAATATTTCCAACATTTTCTGTTACTACGTCGGCCAAGTGCTACTATTGAAAAAAAAATCAGGGCAGAGGTTTTGAGTTTAATTGTTGAGTCTGAAAGGTATCTAATCAAAAGATGAACTGCTATTCCTCAAGCTTCTATTGATCTTTGGAATAAGTGAAATAATTGTTGAATTCCCACAAGAAGACAGGCATAGTGAGGACCCCTACGGGTCCCCAGTGCAGCATGCTTTATTTGTTGGGAGTGTGTGGAGTTAAAGGAGATGTTGTTTGATGTGAGAACAGGTTCAGCCAGGCTGAGGAGGGTGATGATGAATGGGGGCTGGTTGGGCCTCTGTTCAAGGAAGAAGCAGAGAAACCTCAGATTGTCCTGGCAGGGGATGGAACTGCCAGAAGACTGGAGAACAGCTAATGCTGTTCCACCTTTCAAGAAGGGTAGTAGAGATAAACCAGACCAGTGAGTCTCATGTCAATGGTAAGGAAATTATTGGGAAAAATCTGAAGGAGAGAATTAATTTCCACTTGGAAAGGCATAGATTGATTAGTGATAGTCAGTATGGCTTTGTCAGAGCGAGGTCATACCTAACAAATTTGCTAGAATTTTTTGATAAAGTGACCGAGCGTTTGGATGAAGGAAGTGCAGTTGATGTAGTTTATATCGATTTTAGCAAAGCCTTTGACAAGGTCGATACATGGAAGACTGTTTGAGAAGGTTGAAGCACATGGAATTCAAGGAAACATGTTGAGATGTTAGAAGACTGAGTAACCGGAGGCCGGTGTCCAACAGCATACCACAGCGATTATTGTTGGGTCCCTCATTGTTTGTTTTAAACACAAATGATATAGATGGGAACGTGCGGGGGGGGAATGATAAGTAGGTTTGCAGACAACACCAAGATTGGTAGGGTGGTTAACAGTGAAGAAGATGGTAGTTGGTTACAGGAAGATATAGATGGGTTGGTCAAATGGGCAGAGCAGTGGCAAATGGTATTTAACCTTGATGAGTGAACGGTGATACACTTTGGAAGAAGAAACGACAAGGGAGTATGTAATGAATGACAGGACACTAGGAAGCTCAGAGGAACAGATGGATCTTGGGGTATTTGTTCGCAGATCCCTGAAGGTGGAAAGCAGATGAAAAGGGTAGTTGAGAAGGCATATGGGACACTTTCCTTTAACAGTTGTGGCTTAGAATATGAGAGCAAGGAGGTTATGTTGCAGAATGTTGGTTGGGCCACAGCTGGAGTACCGTGTGCAGTTCAGGTCACCTCGCCTCAGGAGGTGAGTGCACTGGAGGGGGTACAGAAGAAATTCATCTGCGATGGAGCATTTGAGCTATAAAGAGAGACTGGATCGACTTGGATTGTTTTCTTTAGAGCAGGGAGGTATGAGGGGAGATATGATTGTGGTATATAAGATTATAAGGGGTTTGGAGAGGGTAAATAGAAAGTAGATGTTCCCCTTGGTTGAGAGGCCAATCACAAGGGGGCATAGTTTTAGAGAGGGGATAGTTTCTGAGGCAGGAGATTCCGAGGGGTTTGAGAAAAAAAAGTTCACTCAGAGAATCTGGAATGCACTGCCTGGGAAGGTAGTGAAGGCTGGAAACCTGACAACCTTTGAAAAGCACTTGGATGAGCACTTGAAACACCATCACATTCAAGGATATGGGATAAGTGCTGGTAAGTGGGATTAGTAAAATTAGGGGTAGTTATTGTCAGTGCCTTTTCTGCACTGTATGATTCTTATGTTTACCTTGGAGAAGAGAAACGTGAGAGGTGATTTGATAGATTCAAGATCAAGGGTTTGGACAGAATAGATAAGGAGAAACCGTTTCCATTGTAGCGGACATCAATTTCTGATGAATGGCAAAAGAACCAGGGGCAACATGAGGATATTTACCCATCGAGGATTAGGGTCTGGAATACACTGCCTGAGAGTACAGTGGAGGCAGATTCTATCATGGCTTTCAAAATGGAATTGGGTAATTATCTAAATAGGAGAATTTGCATGGCTACAGGGAAAAAGTGGTTGCGGCAAGGTGGTGCAGCGGTTTGCACTGCTGCCTCACACTGGCAAGACCCAGGTTCATCCCCAGGTCACTGTGTGGAGTTTGCGCATTCTCCCCATGTCTGCGTGGGTCTCGCCCCCACAACCCAAAGATGTACAGGGTAGGTTAATTGTCCACGCTAAATTGTCCCTTAATAAAAATATATATTTTTTAAAATACAGGGAAAAGGTGGGGATTTGGGACTGGATGAGGAGTGCGCCAGCATGGACTGAATGGCCTCATTCTGAGCTATAACCAGTATATGACGAGTCCCCTCCCACCCCTACATCATCTAACCCCATCAACTTTCTCTTTTTGTTCACAATTTACATAGATGATCTGGAGTTGGGAACCAAGTGTAATGTGTCAAAGTTCATAGATTACATTTAAGATGAGTGGTACCAATGTGCACCATGACTTCTGGCTGCTCCCCCTCCCCCTTAAGGATCCTGAAGACACGATCCGAAACATCCCTGGCCCTGGCACCCGGGAGGCAACATACCTTCCGGGAGTCTCGCTCGCGACCACAGAATCTCCTATCTATTCCCCTAACCATTGAATCTCCTACTACTATTGCTTTTCTATTCTCCCCCCTTCCCTTCTGAGCCCCAGAGCCAGACTCAGTGCCAGAGACCTGGCCGCTAGGGCCTTCCCCCGGTAGGTCATCCCCCCCAACAGCATCCAAAACGGTATACTTGTTTTGAAGGGGAATGGCCACGAGGGATCCCTGCACTGTCTGCCTGTTTTTTTTTTTCCCCTGACAGTAACCCAGCTATTCTTGTCCTGTACCTTGGGTGTGGTTACCTCCCTGTAACTCTTCTCTATCACCCCCTCTACCTCCCGGATGATCCGAAGTTCATCCAGCTCCAGTTCCCTAACACGGTCTCTGAGGAGCTGGAGTTGGGTGCACTTCCTGCAGGGAAGTCAGCGGGGATACCGGTGGTATCCCTCACCACCCACATCCTACAGGAGGAGCATGCAACTGGCCTAGCCTCCATCTCCTCTTACCTTACAGAATATAACTGCCCTGTGGACCAACTGGACCTCCGCCCTCCGACTCTGCTCCCAGTCAGCTGCACTCTCTGTAAACTCCTGGCTCCCTTCTCGCTCTTTGCGGAAATGTAGGAAACAAAATGAAAGGAGCCATGATCTTATTGAATGGCGGAGCAGGCTTGAGGGGCCAGATGGACTTCTCCTGCTCCTAGTTCTTATGTTTTTCCCCTTAAATCTATACTATTCGCCTTACCTACTCCATTTGGTAGTGAGCTCGACTTATTGCTCTTTGGGTAAATAGATTTCTCTTGAATTTCCCATTGGATTTATCTTCTACTTATAGTCCTTAATTTTGGTCTGTGTTCACAAATGGAAACATATTCTCTACATCTATCCTATCAATTCCTTTCATAATCTTAAACGCCCCTGTCCCTCAACCTTTTTTGGAGGAAGACATTGTATAGGATACAGAGCTGAGCCTTTAAGCTCCATTTCAAAGGTCAGCTGAATGGGCCCAGTTTTAAGTGCAGTATGAAAAGATTCTGCTATTTTCCAAATAGCAGCAAAATGCACCAACACATACCTACTGCATTGTCAGTTATTTACAGCTCCCACTCTGTGACTGTGAAGTCTGAGGTCCATCTCAGAGGCTCCTGGTGGCACACCTTTCTACATATTTCCGGTAGATTGAGCAGAATCTTTCTGATCGGTTCACGGTTTGATCAATAATGGAACCAAATTCAATTCCTGACCTTTAAACCCAACAAATGTTGGGACTGTTTGGCATGCTCTGTGGAGGTTCACCGTTTTCCAGGAAGGAAGTTAAAAATGGAATACTGGAATCA